>NC_056549.1:18144910-18763743 GCF_910596095.1 Thunnus maccoyii | reverse complement strand
TTTGGAGTGGGCCCGACCCCTATGTTGGGAAGCACTGGATTAAACTAACTGTATTGTAGTGAAAGTATTGTAGTGTAAGTAGTGAAACTTGCTCCACCAACAGTAAAATGCTGCTTACTCTTTGTTGCATCAGTATTAACTATCTAATACTAATAATATATCAGTTACAGGAGCCATTTTTCTAACTTGAAGTACATTTTGTTGGTAATTTTTCTTTTATTCAGCTAGGATTCTTTATGCAGGACTTGTAATGGTGCATTTTTACAATATTATTGGTACATTTACTGAGGCAAAGGATCTGATTAATTCTTCCACCACTGAGACTCCATTTCATCGGCCAAGTGACTCCAATGGCTGTCGATGTATTTACACACAGTTCCAATAAATAATGTTCGAGAGGATACACAAAGACATACATACAGCTAAAGCAAGGACATCAGAACTAAACAAAGATAAACAAACATACACATATAGATATTGTGTGCAGTCAAGGTGAAAAAGTGCAGGTTTGTGTGGGAGTGTTATGAATGCTGGTAAAAAAAATATTGTATGGTTGATAACATAAGATTCCTTACATACAGCCAGTGGTTTATGCACAGAACACACCTATTAACGCTGTTTACAGCCTGCTTAGATTCACATTTTACAATATGATGTCATAGATGTGCAAAACCAATCTGGAAGTTTTGGGATATTTCAGATCAAAGTGAGAGATTAAGTAGCCGCCTGTGACTGTTTTACATGTATTGCAGTATTTTAACACAGCAGGTGCCTCTATCAAGTGGTGAAATGTAACTAAGTAGCTACAGGTACTTTACTTGAGCTACTTCATACTTTACTCCATTACAGTTCAGAGGGAAATATTGTTCTTTACATTTATTTGACAGCTTTAGTTACTTTACAGATTCAAATTTTTCAATCAAATATATGATCCTATACAAAAAATTATACACTGGTATAGATTAAATAAACAACAGCAGGCTATATGAAACAGTTAAAATAAGTAAATTACTATTTACACGTTAATTAGTAATAATCTAATAACCACATAACACTCATGTCTCTGTAATATGAATAGTTTTCTTTTAGTTATGTTATATTTCCAAATTCCAATGCAGGACCTTTATATTGCAGTATTGCTTACTTTTACTAAGTATCTAATCACTTCTGCATTGCAACAGTTTGACACACTCTGACTGTGCAGATCTGCTCATCACCGGCACGTCACACAAGAGAGGGTTTCATGTATTTGCTGTGTCTCCCCCAATCAGGCATCTCGGCGGCGCTGTGAGAAGTTAATCTTTGTTGACGGTGTGTTGTGCACTCTTCCGTGGGCCGGTTGGGTCGGATCTCTCCTGGAAAGCCCGGTCTGCGCTCATATAGAGGGGGGATAATTACCAAACACGCAGCCGACAGCAGCGACACAAAAGCCGCTTTGACTTCCTCACTGCTGGTCGCCTCCAGAGGGATGGTCCCGCTCCCTGCTCACCCTGCTCACCCAGACCACTTCTCATCACTCCTGAGAGGCAGAGACGTCTTGTTCCATAACAAGACACGAAACTGACTTCTTTCAGCTCCAGTGAACTGGACATAAACCCCGACTGACAACCTCCAGTGCCCAAACAGAACAGAGAGAGGACGGGTGGGCCGGGACAGAGAACAAGAGAGGGGTGGGGGCGGCACAGGGCGCACTAAATAAAGTTATTCACTTTAATCTCACATCTTTGGAAATAAAAATACCAAGGGAGATTCACTTGAAAACTGATTGTCCAGTTTAAAAGAGCCAACTGTGGCATCCAGCATTTGTATTTTGCTTATTTCGAATTTCTTTCACAGATGTTTGTCAACTTTTTATCTCCTTGATGAGTAAATTTTTGAGCCATTTCTCTCCGCTCTCCTCTCGCAGCTCACACACACCATTGAAAGCACGGCGTGCTGTAAATGTAATGGGCCGGGAGTGATTGTTTCTGACAAGCAACAAAACACATCGTCCCTCCCCTCAAATTAGTCCCCCAGGAGGGGGTGGGGTGAGGGGTTCATGTCCCAGGAGACGCATGTACAGGACAGCATGCCAGCATATATACTGTAGCATGAACATGTGACTGTCAGCATCCATCCAGCCTGCACTGATGTGTTTATTGCTCTTTCTTGGTTCCAGTGTTAAACTTTAGTTATGAAGCCTGTGACCCACATTATAATAAAGAAACAACCACTGAGATTTCCCTGCTTAAAACACTTGCCAGTTTCATGTTTCTTATATATTTCTATACATTCAAATATATATTATATATTATAATACTCTGGAAGATGTGTTAAAAGGCTAATGTCCAATAATAATTAGAGTAAAAGTTTGGGGTTTTTTTTTAAAAAAAGGAAAATATGAATATAAAGATTAAACATTATAAATAAGAATCAAAATGTTAAAATGCATATTTGCAGTAAATGTAAAATGTACATATGTCATATTTGTAAGCAGATGTTATAATAAAATTCATGTTAACACTCAGAAGTTCATCATCCTGATGGTCTGAAGCTTTTTCTGAGTCTCTCTGTGAATCTCTGCTATTAAATATGTTTTTATTTGATTGTGAGCTGGTTGGAATTAACATCATTCTTAAAATCAAACTTGCACTCTGCTAACGAGTCGCTTAAGGGGCAAAAGGTCAGTGATTGAGCTTGTTTTCTTCTTAGCAAATCAATTTAATCCAAGACTATTGTCCCATTCAGTGACATTTGTTACCATCAGAGTAGAATCAGCAAGATATTCTCACTTTTTTTTGAAGAGAAAGTTAATTAAATTATTTCTTCCCTGTAAAAACAACATTTTTGGAGACAAAACTAAATGAAATACTTACATATAATACAGATCAGTGCCAAGTTGTATGTATAATTTTCACTTGTAAGTACTAGCGTAATTATTTTTTCACTTCTGTGCTTCTCTGTTTTGAAAAACTCTTCTAAAAATGTTACACATTACATAAATTTAAAGGTACTTTGGCACTTTTTCTTACATTTGATATTTCTCAACAAAATTGCTTACTGGTTACCCATAAGACTTAACAAACATTCAATGTATTTTTTATCTCTCAAAACCTTTGGAAAGACGTCTTTTATGTTTACTGCACAGCCTGCAGTCTTCTTCTCTTCTATTGGTGCATTGCTGCCTTTTATGGCATGTTACCTACACAACAAGAATTACTGCCCTCTGCAGTCAATAGAAATGTGTATCATGTCACCTCCGTGCTCTCGTACATGTGCTTACATTTGAGCAGGTAATATTAACAATTACAAGATGCCCTCATCAAAACGTTGCTCTACAGCACCACTGCTGTTTGAAATCTCCACAGGGTACCTGCAACAGCGAGTGGAGGCCAAACTCAATCTCAATATTTTAGGTGCATACATCTTCTTTGAATTATAATTCATTTGTTAACGGTTGGAAAAACTTGAATGCAAAAGTGGAGTGCTCTTGTATCATTAAACTAGGAATAAATTAGAACTGAATCAAGAGTAGAAATTATTTGGTTTTTCAAAAAGAAGGAAAAAAATGTTTACAACAAAGGGAAACAAACGGTTTTCATTTGATGTCTGTCCAAAACACTTAAAATTTAATTACCAGTTGAAATATAGAATATTGTGAAGCAGATTCTTAAATAGACAAAGTTTTTTTGAGGCACAAGAGCAGCATTACAGCTCTGCGTTATTCAGCTATATTATTCATAGTGGGCCAGGGTTGAATAGGCAGTTAGACGGGGAAGAAAAGGCAGTTAGCTAGTCAGTTAGCAAGGGGTTAGCTTTAAACCAAGCCCTGATTTGTGAACGGAGGAGTGGGAGGAGTGGTGGAGGGCTTGGCGTTCAGGAAAGCCTCTCCTGGGCCAGAAGAAAAGGATTTGGCCCAGATGCAGGCAGCGATGTTAACTTTGAGTGGCCCCTGTGGCTCAAGCTCAGTACCCCCTCCTTCCTACTTCCCAAGCCCCCAGGTTGCCTTTGAATGACATCATCCCCAAACTATGCCCCCCATACCCATGTGAATCTGAGCTGTCACAATCGGCAGCCACCCCACCATTAAACTGTACTGCACTGCAAGCCCATACGTTCCCCCCCCCCCCCCCCCCCACCCCCTCTCCCTCTCTTCTTCTACTACCAATCTCCTCCCTTCTTCTTCTTTTTTAACCCCCAGAAAGGCATTGTTTGAGTCAGGGCTTGATCAAAAAACTGTTGCCCGCCAACCACAGGGCTTTCTGTAAATTCAATGAGGCCACCTTAAAGATTTTCCTAATTAATGGATGACATCTTTGGCTGGAGGAGAGGCGAGGCATTCTGCTCCAGCTCGCTCTTTGTTCGCCTCCTAATTAACTTTCCTAGGTCACTCAGGTCCCCGCAACCTGAGAGTGAAGAGCCCCCATTGAGGAGGGAGTTGTAAACTTACTTTTTTTGCCTCAGCACTTAAAAGGGGAAAGCAACTATAGGGAACAGAAAATATCCTATTTAAGTCCTTTGTGAGTGAACTGCTTGCACATGTTCCAATAAAGGAAGTCTTCTAAATAAGCTGCCGTGTTGCTCTCCGCTCCCCCTCTTTCTCCCTTATCCCACCTCTTTCACTACCAGCTCCACAGAAAGGTTATGAATGATAGCTCTGGGTTGAGGGGGGTAAAGGGCCAAAGGACAGCATCTGGGCATTGTGGAATTGTGAGCATCTGAAACTTTGAGGGAATTTGAGGATGGGAAAGCACTGAGCTGTTGGGTGGTGGGGTGGACGAATGAGGAAATGTCGTGAATATGAGGAAAAAAAATAATAAGTTTGCCCTCATTGAGTGTTTCTAAAGGACCCCATGCATGTCTCCCAGCTGCTTTCATCACTCCTCATCTTTATCTTTCAAAGGTAAAAAAAAAAAAAAACTACACAACTATGTATGAAAGGCCTTCATATAACACTGCTGTGACCATTTCACTACATGAACCTGGAGAATGATACGGACAACATGCTTTGTATTGTCGTTTTTAAATTCAGTTGTTAAATTTGAGCTGTGTGAGTGTTCACACATTCCAAGTGTGGGAATATATGTGTAATCTCCTGGGAGCTATTTCGGTGCATGAATGGCAGCAATGAAACGAATTGTCTGGTGAAATATTGCGTTTAACCTTTTAAATGTTCACTGAAAGTTGTTGCAAAGAAATTTTTGCAGTGATTTAACATTTTTATTAAACCGACTATAGAAGAATACAGACAAATGAATAGTAAAAGCAAAGGCTTGAGTTGCACATGTGGGGATTTGTGTAGCAACATCTGGCTCGCTCATTACACCTTTAACAAATGACATAACAACATTGTAAACATATACCAATGTGAATTTTTGAAGCAATGGATGATATGACAAGTAAAACAAGGGCTTCGCTTTTTCTTTTTTTTTTTTTTTAAATTATTCCCTCATTTCTTGCTTTTTAATTTAATAATTGATTTTTTAAAGTAATACATGAGAAATAAAGGGGCCCATGGAGAAAAAAAAAAAATGAATAAGAAAAATTTAAAGAGGAAAGTGAGATTTTTGTGTGGGAAAAAATGGAAAAATTATAACCCATTAGCTTGCTTATTACTACATGTGTTGCTTTAAAAAAAATGTTACCACAGGCCTCTCACTGCAGACATTTTGACCTGTCATAGTAGGAAAACCACACGTGTTACTAATAACATTAATGATGGCTTCATCCAATCCAAGTGTCTTAGTGAGTCATGACCAGTGAGCCAACATGCACAAGCAGCTCAGTGGAATCATTCATTTTATCATCTGACACACTGTTACATACTGTTTTTTTGCAGTAAGTGTACAAAACATATCAACTTAATCATTTTATAGTGACAGGAAAATGATACAAAAAGTGCACCAATTTATGTCAATTGAACCACTAATTGGGAATGTCACTGACAATTATACTTCACTGAGAGACATTTAAACTATTCACTAGTTGATTTTTATGTTCTGGAGTGTTCACAAAGCTGTTTATCGCCATCCACATCTTGTTTGAATTTTTGCAGCTCTGAATAGCTCCTCCATTTCTTTTGTGCAAAGCATTGTGGGAGAAAAGTGTATATGCACACAGCACAAAACCCCCTGAAAATGTTTTTAGTATGAATATTGGCTGTTATTAGTTACCTTTCCAATGTGAACACGCTGCATATTCAAAACCATCTTAGATTTAGTATGTATGGAACTGGGACACAGAATGTTTAAGTGTTACAAGGGAACCAGAAGTTGCTCCACAATTTCTCACGTGTGATTGAAACCTGTGTTAATGTTCACTTGTCTGTGTGAGCGATTGTTTGATCGTGAAGAAGAACGATGTGGGCTTGATACAGGCGTTGTCTTGTTTTTAATTATGTACCCACAATATTAAAAGCTTTTTAACTTTTGTACTTTAACAAAATATAAAAGTTATGTAGCCTATGTCATGTGCACTTGCTTCCAGATCCAACAAGTGCTTCCTACATTGTTTTACATTCCACATAAAAATGAATTTGCATGTAAGCATAGTCACTTTCACATTAAATGAAAACTGATCTCCCTTCACTTCAGGTTTTCAACATCATATAGCAAAACAACAGCAATGTTGTCCCAGATTTTCTTATGTTTAACTAAAATGACGACATTCAGTCATTCAGTGCAAGGTACCATAAACACATGGTCATTCCATTAAGCAAAATTGTTCAGGTACCAAAGCAGAACTTAAGTATAAAGTGATATAATAGCCCACAAATGCCACCTGCTCATCAATATTCTCAGCATGTCACCTGATACACACTCATACACTCTCTAAAGAGCTGCATCTCACACATTAAACCCCAGTGCAAACAGGAAAGGTCACATGCCCTGATTCTATCAATGAATCACCAGTCCCCCGTGTGTCTGGGTGTCTGGGCGTGTATTAAGACCCGTGAGGTGAGTGTGAGGCTCCTGATGACAGCTCCTGTGCTGCGGGGTCCCTGGGGGTTAATGACGAGTGGAATCTGTGACCTCAGACCGTGACCGTTGAACCTGACCTGTGGAGCCAGTAGGGAAAACATCAGGGAAAGCAGGGCAGAAGCAAGACTGACTGCTGAACAGTGCTGGATAAACAGAGGCTGAGCTGAGTGCAGCAGGATGACTGTCAGAGTGACTCCAGGTGAACCGTTGCCGTGGAAGGAGCTGATGACGGCCATTCTGTGGTTAATCTGTCTGACGACCGCAACCACTGTTCACACTGGTGCTTTTTAGAGACATTCATTTAGATACTGTGTATGTGTGTGTGTGTGTGTGTGTGTGTGTGTGTGTGTGTGTGTGTGTGTGTGTGTGCATGGATGCCACTTATGGGCAGCAAACTTTTAAAGCCCACCTCCACGCAAAGATATGTTTAGCTTTTTGTTACTTCAGTTGGATGTTTGACCTTCACTCTGCACAGAGGCATTCCCCTTCAAATAATTGTGATTGGACGGCTTTAGAAATGGTTAAATTCTATTTTTATAATAAGTGTTTTTAATTTAAATTAGATGGACATAAGGGAATTCAAGAGTCAAGAGCTAAATAGTGTCAGTAAAAACAGTAGCTACATGTTGCTTGAGCTTTCTTCACTTAATGTTAAATAATCAACAGTGCTGGCTAGCTAACCAGCTAACATTAGCACTGAGTTTAAAGCCTTTTTGCAAACATTTTCTTGTTTATTATTGCCATTAAATGCAATGTAGTGTTAATACATGTCATTAAATTATAGTTTTAGATAGTTACTGATAGCAGGGCACTTTGATCATAAACAAGCCAAAACGGATAATTACTGGAACAACTGGGTTTGGTGTGAAGATTAACATATGTATTGTGAAACTGTGCTCCCTTAAAAATATTGACTGCATGACGCTGCTGACCGTGCAGAATGATGTATGTGCAGAGTTTGACACTAGGAGGCTGTTTTCACATTCATCTACTAAAAGTAGAAAGTGTCTCACCTTAAATCTCAGTTAAAGGTACGTACCTATGAGCATGATTTGTGACATCACAAATAGTTTGGAAGCCAGTCATGCACATGCAACTTGAAGCCACACCGAGCATACACTGAGATTCATTGAAGTAGGTGACAACATCCAGTAGTAACGTTTTTGAAATTTAAAAATATATATATATAAGATTTTTGATTTTTTTTCAACGAGGGATAAGAAGTAGAAGTAATTGTAAGAATTTGTAACTAGTTAATGAAGTTTTTGTGGAAAAAAAATCAGACACAAATAATCATCCAAAGAAGAGTATTTTTATATAGTAAGGTAAAACATCTGGAGGATTTTAATCCACTATCATTCATTTTATTGCCACATGAATGAATAAATGAATAATTTTGTTATTATATGTGAATATAATATGTAAATATAATAAGTGAGTATACATAGTAACTTTAATTACAAATGAAGTTGAAGAAGCCGACAACCAGAAATCAATTCATTAAAAACAACCACTGGTTCAACAACACATCATGTTGATGAAATATGACATTAACATGTCTTATATTCAGTCTGGGTCAAAGCTTTGATATCAGATTGATGTTTTGTAATTACCCAAAGAAAGAATGCTAAGTGCTAATGAAAACTACTGAACTTTAACATGTGTATATCATGTATTATAATTGACATGCTGACAAAGAAATGTATAAGTTCAATTCAAATAACATTAGAACTGTAAGTAAAGCTGTTCAAATAGTTTTATGGTACTTTTATGGTATGGCTGTTGCAGAGTTTACTGCTCTCTGTTTACTGTATTGTGTATATTAAAACTGACAATACAGAGTGAATGAATGTAATAAAAGTATCTTTGTTAGCTCCACTAAATATTAACCCTTCGTTATTTAAGTTGTCATATGAATCTTGTTGTACAATATTATTATTGTCATTGGTGAAAGTGGAAAAGGGAGGCGTAATGGAGGGCAGCTGAAACTAGTATTTGTGGCTTTTTACCCAAATTGTTGGTGGTTTTTTTTCACTGAAACCTGTTTTTTTCCAACTCTAGCAAATCCTGACACTTTCACACACCACAGGCAGAATATTAAATGAACTGTAGATACATTGATCACATTGCGGGCTCTTTGGCTCTCACATGTTTGTCTTTGCAGTGTGAACAGACTAAGCCCCTCTACTCAGCTGTCATAATTTGTTAACGAGTCTTTTCAGGGAGGGAAAAAAGAGAAAGAGAAGACAGAAAAAAAGAAAAGAAGGCTCTTCACGAGTGACTGAAAGCAGAGGTCCATCCAGAGAGGGAACCCAGGGGCGACATCAGACCGATTTCAGACCAGCCTGTGATGGCATCTCTGTATATTTTAATATTAATGACCCCGGCCGCAAAGCCGCCTCTAAGCCTCCAACAGGTGCCCCAGCCCCACTCAAGTCTGAAAAAACGGGATCATTCAACATCCCACTATCCAACACCACCACCGGGCAATAAAGACTGCAAATGAAGAGGATGAAGGCAGAGGGGAGAAAAAAGACATAAAGAGTGGAAGGGGAGTTAGAGAGTCAGCCATCTCTTGCAAATAAGTTTTTGAGTCACTTTCCCCAGCTGAAACACGGGTCGATATTTTTCCCCCCCTTGAGAAAGAGATTGACTTTTGTTTGGAGTTTGTGAGAAGTGGGAATCAGAAGCGGGACAATAGGACTCCCCACGGTGAGAGGCTGAGAGGAGCCATCTCAAATCAGTCAGCCAGGGGACTGACTAATCCGTCCATTGTCCTTCCCCAGCCACCGGCCGCACATCAACACATTCGCCCCCCATTGTCCCCCACCCTCATGCAGCGGGATTTGCTCTCCCCAACAGCCAGTTTTGTCCAAGGCAGTTCGAGCGGAAGTTTCTCACTGACAATTTGCCCCAAATAGATTTGTCAGAGCGTCCAACTGCACCGCACCGACTTGTGGGTTTCTGGGTTTGGGTCCTGGGTCTGTCTTTTTTTGGGGGGGGGACTGTTCCATGTAGAGACCTTGGCGTGTGTGTAAATGTGTGCAAGTGTGCATGAGTTTACATGTCGAGGTGTGTCTAGATCTAGATTTCACACCAGTGAAGGAGATGATGGTGACTGTATGAGGCCAAGAGGAAAGTCGCTGGTGTGGTAGTAGTGAGGGGTCGGATATACAGGTGGGTTTACTGTAAATGCTAAGAAGATCTCGGACATTGTGTTTCTCCATATGTAAATAAACTACTGCATGGCAACAGCACTGCCAGGCTAAAGTATTCAACACCCACTGGGGCCATCAGCACTAAAAAAATACCCACTTGTTGAATTCAAATTAAGGTCGCTCATCAACAGAAGCATGTAATTGCAGACGCTGCATCTTATCAGCTTATCAGACTACTGCTTATGACCCTTGAACATCTGCTTGGATCGGACAATACAGTTTCAGTGTTTACACTTGAGGAATAATCAAGTCTTTTTGAGCCAACTCACTGCAGTGTACCTGGCATTGGTTAACTTAAGATGTCAAGTGACCTTTATACTCTAAGACCTGGGTGTAAAGAGAAAAATACTACCACACAAATGCTACTTCAAAATGTTCTTATCTAATAGGAAGAAGCTGCAAAAAATAAAACAATCTCAGTGATGCGTGAGTAAATGATGTGTATATCCGGCAATGTTCAATTATCCTGATATAGGGGGAAAGTTTCTATGTCTAAGCATGATTTTGTGACATCACAACTAGTTTGGAAGCCAATCATGGTCCAAAATGCAACTTATACAAGTGCACAGACACTGGACAGTGTAGTAGGAGCCATGCTGTGTCCAGCAGTTAAACGTTTGAATGAAAAATATTTGCAATATTCATAGATACTGGATTTTTCAGTGAGAGAGAAAGTAATTTTGAGAATTTAACAAACTTAAAACTTTCTTGTGGAAAAAAACATATCATACACACATTTTTATTCAAAGCAGAGTCTTTCTATATGTCATTTAAAAAGTCTCTTTGATGTTTTGCATATTTAATGTTTCTATATAAAATCTATATAAAGGCTTAAGTAGGCCTCCTGGGAGAACAGTAAGGACACTGGATCCTGACTGGCTGAATTCACCTGCCTGCCTGGTTGTCAGGATCAGAGCAATTACTGGATTAGTGAAGTCAAAGATCACATCCAAGTTCTGAAGTGCTGACTGGAAAACGACGCCAACGCACTTTAACGTAGAATTTGGTCAATTCAAATGTGAGAACCTTAGATTAGGACACACTAAAACAAATTTTAACATCATCTTAACATCATTAAATGTTTAAATTACATATAAAGCAAGACTTAAGGCTCATTTAAATTATGAATAAGCACGTGGACAGGTAACCTGCATCTGTTTAGTGACTCCTATTGCTGAACTGTCCGTGGTGCTGAAATCAGGCTGCATATTTTGCTCGCACTTACTTATTTGTAATGTTTAATAATATTTAAGTGTGTCACGCATTAATGTCATCTAGGAGAGGTCCTTCGTCACTCTGTTGAAGCTTTTTTTTCCCGTTCAGCGTCTACCCATACACACATATGAGTGAATGAATCTCTCATTAAAGCAGCTGATGGAATGATAATTCACCATTAAAACAATCCTCCACTGGATTTAACACCAGGAGCGTCTGCGGGCTGAGAGGACCGACTATGATCTCTCAGGTCAGTTTTAAAGGATGCACGGCTGCATGGGCCTTTGGTGGGGCTTCAATTCTCCCCATTATTTGCTCTCTGGAGCTTAGTGACTTCTCCTTAAAGCCAATTGGTTTACGCCTGGGCGGTTAGGGGTCCGCACAGTGATAGTGGTGAATAAATAGGTCTCCAGCGCATGATTGTCATCAGCAATAGAATTAGTAATATAGGATAAATAACAAAACCACTGACTTTGTTTTTTTTTCTCTAGAGCCTGCACCCGCACCTTTGATTTTTATATGGAAGAAAAACGCAAAAATCAACAGGTTTGTACTCTATATATCGCATTCTCCACCTGAGTTATGGTTTGCAGTGGTGGCAGATTTTACCCTCATGTCTCAAGAATAAACGAAGGTGTCAAGACATTCAGGACACACGTACGTTCTCTCTGTTTTGTTCTGCGGTGACTTTTGTTAGACCTGGTTCTCGTTGTTGAAGTCTCGCCTATAGTATGTCAAGTATCCGCATACTGATGCAGAGCACCCCCCCTCCCCTAAAAAAAACAGATACACAATCCACTGCCCCCTTTGTTGGCATAATTTCATTGACTGTTGGAGGAGAAGAGAGTCACTAATACAAAAAAAGTGAAAGAAGGCAACCCCGGCAACCATGATGTTGGTTATATTTGTGTAAAGGCTATCAGTGAATGACGAGGATTAGGACGAGTTAAGGAGATTATGTCACACATTCACCATTCACCCACACCAGCCACCCACACACACACACGCACACACACGCAAGCGCGCATACACACTCAGAAATAAAGTTATTAATCTCTGAAAATGGCAACATGATTTCCAATGTGAGAAACTCACTCAGTTTTAGAAACGTTAGAAAAATGTTGCTTTTGGTGGGTTTATTATATCATTTTGTAATTACATCACCATTAAAACATGTTTTACAAAGAACTAATCCTTTTTTTAAAAAAAGAAAAAAAAAAGAAAGAAAAATGGGAGAGGTCGGGAAAATAGTGCATATAAAAAGGTGTTTTGTCGCCTTTATTATGGGGACTTTTTATAGGAGATAAAAAACCACAATGCCTGGCTATAAACTTCCTATTGAGGACCAAAGGCTCTCTCTGCAGGAAAATCAAAGGAATATTATAGTGATTTCTCCTCTGGCTTGTTAGTCTCCAGCCTTAGCTGTTCAGCTAAAGGGCAGGTTGAAAGACACAACAATGGCTAATTGCAATTAACTACGCCTCTCCGCCTCGCCCCTGTCCGCTTAAATCGACACTTTGTGCGTCCATATGGCCTCCAGTGCACCGTGGGAATGAACACAATTAAAAACAGAATATGGATTTCTGGAGTTACCCAGCGAAAGCGCAGCAAGCTGTCAAGGTCAGGGTGTCAGTGAGCGGGCCCTGCAGCCCGACCCCGAGCCTCCGGGCAGCCGGGCACTGTTTGCACCCCAGTGCCCAAAATATGATGACTGACTGTAGAGGCTGCTGGGAGTGTGCAACAACACAGTGGATGTGACGCCACCTTAAACCAGTTTAACTACTAGTTTAAGGGGTAATAAATAAATTTAGTTAATTAATTAATTCCAAGGCAGTGAGGCATAAGATAATGTGTCTTTAAAAATATCGTATCGAATGTTTATCAGTTATTATTATTATTATTATTATTATTATTATTATTATTATTATTATTATTATTATTATTATAGATTTGTGGACAGGATGTGCTGACTGCTGTGGTGTTGAATTATCAGCAGTATCAGTTATGAAAAGTAATTAGTGAAAAACAACAGCAGGCCTACAGTAACTGCTTTAAAAGCAGGAGAGAAGTCAACCAAAAATAGATCAGTACTGAAAAGCACTGAAATATTTCAAAAGGCACAACTAAAATTTATCTATATTAAATAGGAATGTTGAGTGGAGTGTATGCAGAGGTGAGTTTAAATGAATCTGTACAGTACAAAAAAGTAAAGAAAAAAACTGAAACTTACTCAAACTTTTAAGGATTTTAATTAGCATTAATAGGTGTGAAGAGCTAAGTAGAAAGTTAGTATTGTTAAAATATTGTTAGGATCATTATTCTAGGTAGTAATAGTACTGAGATGTTTTATTATATGTTTATTTATAGCCTGTATTTTGTTCATGCGCCTGGTCGGTTATAATGATTCATGGGTTGAGTGTGCTCCAGATACAGTGGAGGAAACCACCACTTTCATTTTTCATACACATTTTTTATGATTCTTTTTATAAAACTGATTAAAATTAGCCTGGGTCTAAGAAGCAAAAACTAACCTTTATATGGCATTATGATTTTAACTCTATGATGTGGTTTGTATACTTCCACCCAACTAATGCGGAAATGACAGTCTAGTGAAAAAAAAACACAGCAACAGGTTGAGAAACACTTAACAGTGAAGCTAAAACTGTGTGTTGTAGATTTTTTTTTTAAAGTCATGAAACAAAGAAAAGACCTCATATGCAATAACACACAAATATGCTGTGAAAAAGTAGTTAAAAAAGAAACAAATCATCATTTCTACACTATTACAATTAGTCTATTTTTAAAGCACCTACACTTAAACATTCAAAGACACAGTGACATCTTAATAGCCTTTGATCACATGATAGCCTATATGAATAAATCATCATTAATACATAAGAAAACCTCAGCTGTTTGACATGCAGTTATCTTGACTGATCAGGACTGCATATGTAATCACACACACTGAGCTGCAGCCCCACACACTGTTTTATACTTGTGCATGTAAGAAATGACGAGCATGGTTCACTTAGTGTTTAATGTGCTGCCAACCAGAGTCCATCACTCCTGCATACCGAAACCTCTCAGTGGTGATCAGTGTTAAGCAACATACCTCAGTGTTGCTGGTTGTGTTTACAGGTTTCATCTAAATTCAGCTTCCATTCACTGTGCAGATTCATTCACTGAAAGATTATGTTGCATTTTCTTTCAAATTGTGTTTCTTAGTTTAAGGTTCATCGTGAGATTACTGCAAATATTTTAGTGTGTGTTTATTCTGAGAAAAAAAAATCAATTTGGAGATAAAGCAAATTATAATAAAAAATACATGCAACACGTGTTTTGTTTGCAGTGCCTCTGGATCCATGAGCAAGGCACTTCACATCACTTACAAGCACATACACACAGACACACACACACACACACGCAGCCAGTGACGTCAGGCTGGAGTTTGGAGTGGAAAGCCAAGTGGATGAAGGAAGTGGAGATCTCCACCCTCCAGCCTCCCCCTGACACTTCTCATAAATATTACCAAGGCTTATTTGGGGAACTCGCACCAGAAAGTCACATCGTGTCGTGGTTTTAACAAGCTTTCACCTGTCAGATCATCCGAAAATTGATTTTTCTTTTTTTTTTCCCCCTGCCGGTGTGACTCTGTCGGATGCGCTCCAGGCAGCGTTTTTCCCCAACTCCAACTTTATGCACCGGCTGTTGCGCCCCGAGCTGCACGGCTGCTGTCGCCGTTAACCGGTCGCTATCGCCTGGGGGCTTCGGTCCAGTATCTCCGCCCGTCTAGAGAGAGTGCAAGTCGGGGAGGGAGCCCTGTCCTGTCTCAAAGGTTCCCCGATACGATGCGCTACCGTGTGTCTTGATTTTGGAGTCGTCGATCGTGGAGAAAGCTACTCTGTCAACTTGGGCAACTCGGGGCTTTGACTTGCCAATTTCATCGCTGCTGGTAAACAATTAAAGGAAAGTGCTGCGGCTTCACGAATTTGACTGTTTTTGGCACCAAGACTTAAAAAAGAGGACATTTTTCATACCACACTTTATTATAAAGTCGCGTATCCATGATGAGCAAACCCGCCGGATCAACAAGTGGCTGTTTGGATATTCTGAATGTCAAATCAAGTAAGTTTCTCTTTTCTCTTTCCTGACGGAGAACACGGAGCAGTCCCAGTGTGTTAGAAAGAGACACCTCAACAAGGCCTTACTCTGGCACGAAGTGTAAAAATTAAAGTTTACATAAACCTGCTGCACTGTTACTCACACGGCTTGATGTCATCTGAGTTCTACTTTCAATAATCAAGTCAGTTTTTCCCTCATGGGTTTAAAATGTGAGTAGTGATCCATGGGGAACAGCTGTAGTCCGAGTCTTTTTTCCCCCCTTGAGTGCTCAGCCGCATAAACTTGTATCCATGACGTCAGGAACATATTTTGTAAAGTAGATCACGCATTTGAAATGTAAAAGAAATAACCTGTGTCCATGCGCCTTCCGAATATCCCTCTTCAAAGAGTCTCACTTGATGCCACTTGTTGCCTGAAATTTCATTTACAATAACGCCTTTAAAACAGCCTGATGGAGCAAACAGACAGATATTTCCTGTTAATTTGATTTTAAGGCTCCTGGAAGAGATACTTCTCTTACTGTACAGCTGCTCGACTCTTTTAAATGAACCAAATAAACAGCTCTTATCTGTCTTTAAATGCGTGATTGTGTCTGCGCGCGTTAAAAAAAACTCAAATTAATTTTTATTAATAATGAATGTATTCACTCATTTTAAAATAAATTATTAAAGACTTTTTTATGGTTTAAATTACATTTGACTTAGTTCATTTTTTTTCTCAACCTTAGCAATTATCCCTCTCTTAGGCCTCGTAATGAATTCAAATTAAATCACACTTAGATTATAATATAGGCCTAAAGTAGGCTATTGTTCTGTTTGAAAAGAGAGAGGAAATTTCTCTTCTGTTTCCTCTTCCACATCCAAATATGTGCTATTCATCTCAAAAGTGTTGCTTCTGTCGTGCAGAAGACGGTCACATTGCTATAGATAACCAACACGTTTTTAAATTAGAATTAAAAAAAACAACTCAACGCTACAACAGCGCAGCTACCGTCGTTCAAGTTCATACCTGCTTTATGGGTGGTCAGTGCAACGTTTCCTGCACTCACTAAAACTGAATTTCCACCTCTTTTAGCAGGTTTTCGTCTTGATGGTGATTACGTTAATAGAATATGCCATATATCTTCTAGCAATTACGCCACACAATGGGGACGAATTGGACCCCCACAGCGGCAAGTTAAATACAAAATTGTGCGTCATTTTTATTTAATTGACTCCCAGCAATCTACAGTTTTATATTTGTTTGATCTTAACTTGTTGAAATTTGGGGCTCTTTTCGTAATCTTTAATTGAATTACGCTCAAATGTTTTATTTCAGGGAGCGCGCAAATGAACTTGACGTGCGTAGATTTGATTTATTTAATATCATTTCATCAATAAATGACTCCAATGAGTACAGCCGTGATTTTTATGAGTAAAAATTATATATATAATTCACCAGGCCTGTCGACGACTAGAATAAAGATGGGCTAAGTTATTATACAGCAGGTTTAATTACTCTCGTGATAAGAAGTTGACTTAACAGGCTAACTCTTGCTTACTTTTAATTGACATAAATGCTGAAAAGTTAGTTCTCTCTGTATGGCAATTACACGGCTGTGGCCTACAGTTGAAAAGCCTGTATGGTCTCCTGATTCTTAATAATCTGGCAATTGAAGCCCTATAATTCTCTCCTGAAGTCATTGTTTTTGCTGCTGACTAGTTATTCCCATGCTACCCTTTTTGACGGGTCACTGGTGAATCAATGAGCAGGTGGCAAAACGTCAGTGTAATTACATAGACGGCTTTTCCCTCCAGAATAAAAAAAAGACTCCCTCATATGCATACAAATATACTTCTTTTTCATAGATTTGAATACAAAATCTTCACACACACAAAAAATCACATTTTTTCATCTACACCGGGGTCGATTTACATACACTTCATTTGAGTTGGTGAAACGAGTTGGTGCGCATTATTCTCATGGTGCAGTGTCACTCCCTAATCCCGGGGCCTATAGACCTGCGGGATAAAGCAGCTGTCGAGTCCCATTATGAAGGGGAGTTGGCAGCTTGTCGAGATCCAGGCAGTCAGACGAGGTTCAATGGGGGAAAATCATTAAGTTAACACTTTCCCCTAATGTCTCCATTGTGCGCCCTCAGGCATTGTCTTAGAGAGCTCAGATATGACGCTTCCCACCGGACTTTATTCTTGAAATGTGCGCAGTGAATTCCCATGGTCGGACGAGGCGCGGGGCGCTGTCCAGTGTGTGTGTTTGTGTGTGTGTGTATTGTCGGACAAAAACATTTATCCGTCATTTGTTGCACGATTTGTCCAGTGTATTTAAAACGAGTTCATTTTTGGCACTTATGGCCATATGCAGTGCCAATTCAAGCAGGTAACCTGCACACCTGTGAAACTCACTTCACTGAATTACAGAACTAAACTGCAAAACTCTGAAAACGCAGTGAAGGAACAATTTTCTCAAGTTTGGCATCAATTTGGGAAAATTATCCTTGCAATTTGACTTCAATATTCACAATCCAATAATCACATTTTTTCACGAAATTGTATTAAATTATAGGTGCCTCCCAATACTTAATAATTAAGTGAGCATTGAATCTAATTTAAATTTGGCCTCTCCCAGGTCGGATTCTGGACATCCCATGTAAAGTGTGCGGTGACCGCAGCTCAGGGAAACACTATGGTGTTTACGCCTGTGACGGCTGCTCGGGATTCTTCAAGAGGAGCATCCGCAGAAACAGGACTTACGTCTGTAAATCTGGCTCGCAGGTGAGGCCTCCTAGTATCTTATTCAAGTTTTAGTTTTTTTTATACTAATATTCTTATGGGCCTAAAGTGGCAAAATGCACTCACTATGAGTTGGTCCATTTAATCGTGTCAGTTTTCATTGTATTACAGAAAGAATGAAGTAAGTTAGAGGTGCAAGCAAAGGGGAAGCCACGTGCAGTCATTTGAGCCTAATCAGTTATTTATCACATTTACTAAATAATATCTTGTCACTAAGCAGCTATTACTGCACTTGTCCCTAGACATGTTTGCATGCTCTGGTTATTAAACACAGGATTTAAGTGACTTGTCACTGGTCCTCATCCAAAAACCATGAATAGCTTTACGCACGGAATGCGCATTTTACGCGCACATTCTATTTGGATTCCCCTTGTGGTGGTGTGTTAAGTCTCCCTTGTTGAGCCTAATTGTGTCATGCCTGGACCATTAAATATTAGGCTAAACACCGTGTGCTGTAATATATCAGGTGTAATCCAATCTAATGTGATGACTCGAAGGCGAGGATTTAGGCAGCAGAGGGCGGGATAGAGTACTTATCCTCCGGGATGAGGCTGCACTGGAGCCGCAGGGGAGCAGGTCGATAACTACACGATAATAGCACGATCTTTCACCTGGAGATTGGCCTCCCAGGAAGATAATAGCGAGAAGCCCTTCTGTTGTGCAAGCTGAGATTAATTCAAACGGAAGCTGTAACGCTTTTTCTCTTCTTTTCCTCTCTCTCTCTCTCTGTTTCCGTACAGGGTGGTTGTCCTGTAGACAAAACTCACAGAAACCAGTGCCGAGCGTGCCGTTTGAAAAAGTGTCTGGAAGTGAACATGAATAAAGACGGTAAATGGGCTTAATTGAATTATCACTTTGACCATAGACACGCCATGCAGTGGTGTTTGAATTCGAGGTGGACAGCTCGGATTGAAAAGTGTATTAACGCTCTTAATCGAACATCAAAAGAAGTAACATGTTGATAATTACATATTCTTTACTTGTTTTAGAGGGGATGTTATTTATACTCCATGGAGACACGATTACACACCTCATTAGAGCCAATTATTTTTCCTTCACACAAACAAAATGTGCACTTTGAGTTCTTAATTAATTTTAGGAACAGTTATCTTTGGTGAGAGTTCATTCCTTTACTCTGTGTCCCTGCTGTCTCGTTTCACAGCCGTCCAACATGAGAGGGGGCCCCGGACGTCCACCATCCGCAAACAGGTCGCCCTATATTTCCGGGGCCATAAAGAGGTGAACGGATCATCGACCCATTTCCCGGGATCCTCTCTTCCCGGCCCTCCCTTCTTCACCACCGTCACACAACTGGAGCCTCACAACTTGGAGATGAGCACAGTCGCCACCACACCAGAGAGACAAGCCATCGTGGGTTTGGCACAGCCTACACCGAAGGTACCGTTTTGTTCTCTTTATTGGGATTTTTTTAAATAGTGTTTTTCCAAATTTTCTCAATCTGATACTACATATAAATTCTACTTGACCTATTAGTAATTTTAACTACATCTCCATACATTCCTCTAAGATACCTATAGGAATGCATAAACTGATCAAATCACTCCGTATACTGCATAGTGAGTCTTAAGAGTTTTTCACGGTAATTTACAGAATTTAATGCAATCTAAAAAAATACATGTACCATTTTCAGAATATGCAATTCCTCAAAAGTTTATGATACTCTGTGGATATTTGTATTAGCCTTTCCAAATCTTATTATAGGATTACATTTTTTTCGTAAGGGTTAGAAGTTGAAATTCTTGCCCTGATTTAGCAGCCTGTAAGAGCCACAAATCCGCCAATTAGATTTCTCACTGTAAATCCACCACAAGCAACACTAATAATTATAAAACCAGGTGCTGGGGCTTGGAATTTGACCTTTGTTGTGCACAATAATCCCGAACTGTGCTCCATTATAACAAATAATAATGATGAAAATGATGACCACTCTCACTTCGAACTTTGTCCTCCAGTATCCCCACGAAGTCAACGGCACCCCCATGTACCTCTACGAGGTCGCGACGGAGTCTGTGTGTGAATCGGCGGCGCGCCTCCTGTTCATGAGCATCAAGTGGGCAAAAAGTGTGCCCGCGTTCTCCACGCTCCCCTTATCTGACCAGGTACATTTTGACTGATTGACTAAAGAAGAGTTGTAAAGATTTACATTATCCTGTGGGCCTATTTTAGTGAAGAGAAGCTGCCAAAACCTTATTTTGGAAGTATATTAGAAGATACCCCACATCTAACAATTTACCACTATCAATAATAGTTATCAGTAATACAGTTGATATAAATATTTGATGCCAAATGATGTTATGAAGCTGGGACTTCGTAAAGCTTTCAAACTGTGCACAATATGGAAAAATACATATCCATCACGTTTTACGCACAGATTACTGTTGTTTCAGTGCTTTATAAGATTAAAAAGGCTTAAAGTATAAGAAATATTTACTTCAGTGTGGTGTATGGAATAGAGTTAAACAGTGAAACAATTCCTCTTTGCAGCTTATTCTGTTGGAGGACGCTTGGAGGGAATTATTTGTTCTCGGCATTGCGCAGTGGGCCATTCCTGTGGACTCCACCACCCTTCTCGCTGTTTCTGGTATGTAAAAGGCACGAGTGAGCTTTAACGGAATACAGGCCACTATGCAGACCTCATGAGCTGCAGATGTGACTTGTGGTTGCAAAGTCAGTTACTGTATACAGCTGCAGTGTTATCCTGAAAAATGACGTTTTCATCATATTTATCATCAGGGATGAACACTGAAAACACGGAGTCTCAGCGGATGAATAAGATCATGTCCGAGATACAAGCGCTTCAAGAGGTGGTCACCAGATTCAGACAGATGCGTCTTGATGCAACAGAGTTCGCCTGTTTGAAATGTATCGTGACATTCAAAGCTGGTGAGTATTTTTTTTATAGTGTTGTCATTAAACCGAACAAGGCTTTATATGAGGAACCATCATTTCTACAAGCGGGTTACTAAGCTATTCATGTATCACACCATCACCTGTATTTCAATAGTAGTGAATGTCCTGCTTGTGTGTTACAGTTCCTACGCATGGTGGCACTGAGTTAAGAAGTTTCCGTAACGCTAGCGCCATCGCTGCGCTACAAGACGAGGCACAGCTCACTCTCAACAGTTACATACACACCAGGTAAGACTACATATCCATTATTAACCAATCATGCACGCTTTGCGCACGCTGTGTCGTCTCCAGCAGGTTACCATTAGCAGTCACATTCATTATGAAGTTAATGAGGCAATAAGCCACAGTACCATGCTGTAATTTTGCACAGGTGCGACAGAAGAACCTGGTTTTTAATTAGCAGCTATTTGTCACAGGTGTGCGCTAATTGGCTGCGTTGACAGTGACTCAAGGTAATTATCACAAAGCACCGGAAACAGAACCTGTTTTTGACACCGAGTGATGTGTTTCAGGTACCCGACTCAGCCGTGTCGCTTCGGCAAGCTGCTCCTGCTGCTTCCTGCTCTCCGCTCGGTCAGCCCGTCCACCATAGAGGAGGTGTTCTTCAAGAAGACCATCGGCAACGTGCCCATCACCAGGCTCCTCTCCGATATGTACAAATCCAGCGATATATGAGTTCTCGCCATCTGTCCGCATGGAAAACACTTGAGCTGAAGGCCCAGAGACCCACCCAGCAGTGGACAGAATGTCAAATCAGAGCAGGTGTAACCATGGGTTGAATTTTTTTGCTGAGCGCACAATCTCACAACCTATTTAGGCCTACGCTCCAATGAAAGAAAGACAGCAAAACAGCCGGAATTCACCAAGTAGCCTGTTAACAGTTGCTCTAGTTAAGGATTAGCCTGTAACTCTCATTATAGAATTGCCTGTATGATGTTTGAGGAAAAACTGCAATCTCTGGTGTGGGCGAGGGCGGCCTGCAGTGTTTAAATATAGTCTAAAGACTCTGGAAAGCACCTGCCAGTTATTTGACAAAGAAATGTTATATATTACAAAAGTTTTTCGAGTGTCTGTGAGACCAATGAGCTTGACGACCAATTCAATCTTTTATTGCTGTGTTCAATCCCAATGGAGGAAACCAAAAAAAGAAAAGAAAAAAAAAGATGACGCATGCGTAATGGAGGGATGTGAGTCGCTGTCCCTAGATCCGGTGCTGAAACCAAACGCACGGGGCAACAAAGAAGAGGTGCCAACTCTATGAAGAATTTTTTTTTTTTTTTTTTTTTTTTTTTTTTTTGAGGGAGAGTGGGGAAGACTTTTTAAAAAGGACATGCTTGCATTGCCTCCTGACTGTAATACTACATTCAACTGAAGATGGTGTCTGTATTTAAGTGGTTACTGTCCTGTTTGTGTTGGTGTGTCCTGTTCGAGGCGCAGCATTAAAAATGTTTAGGTCGACTTTGTGAAGTTAGACACTAACACTGGATAAAATAATATTCAGCACTTGGAACCGTTTTGTGGCCTGTGATGTTTTTACTTTGCTGTAAATATTTGGAGTTATAACTATTTAGTTGTAACCAAGAGAATAAAGACATATAGCTCAGATATAAAACTACCAGCTGCAGCTACACAGCTTGTTTGTACACATCTTTGTAAATCATAAATGTTGCCCTCCTTGGAAATTTTGTTATCAATGTAAAGAATAATTTCAAATGATTTCCATTTAAGTATTCTAAATGAAAACTCAGGACAGTTTAAATAAACTAAGTAGCCACAGGCCTTTAACATCTTTGTAATGGGGATGGCAGTTTATGTATTTATTGAATAATAAATCTAAAATAGATCTAGTCAGTCGTTATCCACATTTACTTTGACATTACTGGACATTTCTAACAGCAGCGTGCAGTATCCGGTGTGTAATGTTAGACAGGTCACACACTCAAATTCAACAAATGTACTTATGCATGTGGACATTTCATCTATTTTATTGGAAAAACCTTCAAAATAAACAAAAATGGCACAGCAGTTTACAAATCTCAAAATGCATATAGCCTGTAGAAATACTGCAGTTCCCTCTGTGTAAATTACTTCTTTCTTTCTAGAAAATCATTGTGATAACTCGGCATGTGCTGGTTGATGTACACACACATGCTTCCTTTTTGAAGAGAGAGAAAGGATCAAAGTGTGATTTGAAAGTCAAGGCCCATCAAATGTGTGTGTGTGTGTGTGTGTGTGTGTGTTAAGTTGCAACATGCCAATATTGAATATATGATGGAAAAACGCTGTGGGTCTTTACAGGAGCTTTGCATACATAGAACGCTCATTCAATGATACTATATAAATGAATATATTCAAGACATAGCTAATGATAAATACATAATATATCCATGTTAGTGGCATTTCCAGACATAAAGAGAAATTACTATAAATTACTTTCAACCACAGTTATGTGTCGAACATTCTTGACTCCAATTAGAAGGTGAAAACAAACACCGATCAGGGTCACTAATTAAACTAAAAGAGGCAGTGAAGAATATTATTTGGGGGGCGGCGGGGAGGGGAGGGAAGTCATCATTGAAATGTTTATTATCTGAGAGAAAACTGGAGCAGTGAAGAGAGCTTTGGGTTGTCGGGCCAAGCTAGGCTGAGCGGGGCCGAGCCAGACCAGGCCAAGCAGAGCCATCTTTACTTTCAAGCTTGTCTGATTTTGGATGGGGTGTAGTTCTTGTCCACAGACTCGTCCTGTAGAAACATGTGCAGGCATCGTTCATTCTGGGCTAGTGGATGACCGGCCACTCTGAAACACACAAGGGCAAAAGGCGGGTTTGAAACCTGACTGACTGTTCAAAGAGAGTCTATATGACATGGAGACAGAGATCATGGACTGACAGATGGAGCAGAGATTACAAGAAGCATGTGACTAAATAAAGGTAAGAAATCTGGGAAGATTTAGCAGGGAAGTGACCTAATTGCAAGAAACAAGTTCGGGAATCATGAGTTGGAGGGAAGACATCAGTTAACATTTGAATTGTTTATGTGGGAGCATTTAAGAGTTGCTACCTATGTGTGTGTGTGTGTGTGTGTGTGTGTGTGTGTCAATTTAACAGCTGATGAAGAACTGAAACATGATTAAAAATGGAAAGGAGTTTTAAAAAAGTGACATTTTACAGATTTAAGGTCTCCGTGGTTTGATCTGCTGATGAATGCAAACTCTAATGAGCTAACTAAAGCCGATACAATAAAATGATCTCAAACATTTTCCAATGTTTCACTCCTATAAGACACTATAAACACACTCAACTTCATGATGTTGCTGAGAGGCATTTATAAGAAAATTTACAGTATGCCCAATGTCATCCTGTTACATAAAGCAAAAATGATGCAAAATCGGATACTCTTAAAGTCCTTGTAAAGGAAAATGAGAGATTTCTTTTCAAACATATTAAACATGTTAGAAAATAACTGCTGAAAACGTGAAAAGACTGTGAACTATGTCATACTGAATTGTGGACTTAGTGTTAAGTGTTCAACTGTTTTTCGACTTTTCTGTGTTCAGGATTTTTTGGGCAGGCCTGAACTGGTGGATCCATGATGTAGCAGGGTTACTAGCATGATGCCTCCCCCACCATATAAACACTGGAGTGCATGTACTCATAGTTACTATTTTTACACCGGGTAGTTATACAAATTTTCATCGGAGACAACTGGCATTCACCTCAGCTAATACACTGTTACTGGTGAATGGGGCCATTTTCAGTCAACGTAGTGCTCAAGGATTTATTTTAAACCCAACTGAAGCATCCATTGATGGGTGGAGCCACCAGGTGCTTCAGCTTCAGCACCAACTGTTCAGCTGGGAGGACGGATACAGCGCCGGCCTGCGGCTTCGGCTTTAGCACCAGCTGTGTGGCTGGAGGTCCCCAGCCAGAGGGAGAGCATTTGCCGGGCAGCACCAAAAAGCACGGCGTGAGAGCCAACTGGTCCAAGGGTGATGGCTACAATGAAGTCACCAAGGACTTTTCAGCAGAGAATTGAGTAACGTTAAGTGCACCAAACTTAATACAATGGTCCACTTTTACCTACAAAATATGTGCCAAGTTAAACAGTGGCTCCTAACATTACTTTATTTGTAAAATATCATCCATGCAGCTTGCCTTTCACCTACAAACACGGCCTATTTTAAATTGTTATTTTTATACAGGAGTTTGGTATGAGTGTTGTTAACCAAGAGGTTGCTCAGTTGGTTGCGCCCCCAGCGTTTCAGAGCAGAGAATACTGCTTATTTTTCCACAATTGTGAAACCTAATTTTATGACTTGACTTTTTTAATCATTCAAATTTGGCTGGGTGGTTACACATTACACATTTTTCTGTGGTGTGACAAACTCAGAACAAATATGTATTATTGCTTTACACAGACTTTAAATCCTCACATCCTTTAAAAAAATAGAAATGGCATTTTTTTTCTTTTTTTAGATTTCTTTTGTCCCAATTCGATAGAACATAATAATTGTAGAAAGTATAAACATATACTTTATAGAATACTGTATTTGCAGTTAGTATACACAACATTAACTGATTTATACTGACTGGAAATGATGCAATACTTGCACCGTCAGATGTCAGTCAAACTGTTCTTGGAGCAGTTTTACAATTATCACCAATCATGTTTGAATTTTATTCCAGCTTTGAGCAGATTCTCCATTTCTTTTGCAATGCATTGTGAGAGAATAGTGTCCCTCAAAAGCACACTTAAAAATCAAGAGTTTGGGGCATCCGCCAAGGGTGCACTGACCATGAACCGCAACGCTCCCAGTTGGAGTCCAACTGGGGACCTTTGTTGCATGTTGTTCACCATTTCTCTTTTCCTCTCTCTCCTCTCATTTCCTACCATCTCTCTACTGTCACTATAATAAAGACAAAATACTAAATGCAAAAAAAAACTATAGGTTTAAATGCTATAGATTTGCCAGATATGCCAGTATGCATACTGACTGTTGTGAGTAAACTATATTTTGCCAGTTTTCCAGCATCAGAATTAGTAGGTAGTGTGAATTTAGGGAACGTGGAGGTACACATTTTTGAATTTGTAAGACTATATGACAATGACTTGCAGCTGTAGATATCACGTATGGTCAAACACATACAACAATCTATAAAGCCTATTTATGTCAGCTACATAATAACTGTCCCTTATATCCAAGTTTTTGACATTCATTTGACAAAATACCAACAAAAAAACTCATTGGCTTATACATTTTGCCAAATTCTTAGATCTGTGGTGGTGGCCACAAGCTCTTATTACCTTGTAGTAGTAGTAGTGATGCTTTTTCTTCTCACCTCTGAGCCAAAAAAAAGCCACAAGTGTCGATTAAGATCTTGTGGAAGGGAAAGACCCATCAACCCAGAGTAAAGGATACACAAGAGCCTTCTGTAAGGGCTTCAATAATCAGTTAATAAGCAAAGACGACACATCTAACTTTCTGACAATGCAACTCCTTCTTCCATGTGAAATCAGAGCTTGAGGGATAGATGAAGGAATAAATCAGTCCTTTATCATGACTATTACTAGTATTCCATCACTACATCTAGAAAATACTGTATGTTTGCCCTGCTGAAGCCACTCTGACATGAAGCTTTCCCTGAATGCCCCTTCAGATGACGCAGAAGAGCTTAACAAGAACGAGCCAGTGCACCTGAGACCGGTACATTAGCGGTAAAATAAACGGTAAATTTGGCAAGAATAGATCAACATGATGACATTGTACATATGCATGCATCTTAACCTCTAATGGAAAATATTTCGGACAAATTACGCAGCCCAGGAGAGGCTTTCACAGGTCAAATACCAGGTCAATAACCAGAAAGATCAAGTTTGCTCCCAGCAAACCTTTTTTAATATGTTTTGGAAATGTTGACATCGAGGATAAGGTGCGTCAGAAGCATCTTCAAATCTCAAGGCCTTGCCTGCTTTTTTGAAGAGAGGATGTAAGCCCTTCTTCTTTACCTGAAGCATGAATTATGTTTGACTAGACTAAAACTGATAGTTCTCTCTTCTCCTCCTCATTTGTTTCGCATCGACAATCATGTTTACCATTCAAAATGATTTCCTCTTCACAATGCTCTCAATCACAGATTAAACAATGCTGCCAGCCACATCGGCCAGTATTAAGTCTGAACAATGATATGATCAACAGCAGTGTTTCATTCATAGGAAGCAAGAGGGGGGAAAAAAATCTTAATTACCAACACATTCTCATCGTCTTTAAAAAACATATTTATGGATTTTAATTTTCTCAACTGTCTTTGCACACTTAATATTCAAACAGGAAACATTGATGCATTTGCACATGAAACAAAGATAATGGCCAAGTCTGCAATCAAAGCAAATAATTACAATCGCACTGTAACTTTTATTGTTCCGCAGCTGAAAATGAGGACATGCTGGATCAAAAATAAGCAGAGGTGCACACACCATCCCATGCAACCACGCGCTGTAATTTGAGCTGCAATTATCATAAATTACACATCAACAATAAAACAAATGTAGGAAAAATTATGTTGTGGGGGTGCGCACTTGAGTCCTCTTTGGTTGTTCTTGTCCTTTGCGAGATAATTATAAAAGAGAATTAAGGAGGATAGTTAGAAAAAGACCTGCCTGTTTCTGCAGGTTCAGTTTGTTAACAATATGAAGAGAAGTGAAAAAGTTGAATCTACTTATTGCACAAAGTGTTATATTGTTCTTGAGATTTAAAATAATACCTTGTGAAGGTAGAAGCTGTAAGCGGTTGCGACGAACGAAGAACAAAATGGGAATGAATAAATTGTTTTAACCTCACCGCCAAATAGCGGAAGATCTGAGAAGATGTGGTAGAGCTTACTTGTTGAGAAACTGCTCCAGACCCTGTCTCCGCTCCTCAATGAAAGAGTCATCAAATATCCCATCGTCCCCTCTGAACGGAAGCTGCCGGAAAAGAGCTTTTCCTGGGAGAGGTGGGACAACCACCTGAGACAAAAGAGCGGCCACAGAAAATCATACAGCAGCAGTTAAACTGGCATTAAAAGAGGAATTTAGTGCTTTAGTGTTTTTAAGAAAAACTAGTGTGTTTATGTACAATGTAATCATATTTCTATGTACCATTTCTAAGGCTAAAAAAAAAAAAACAGGTGGTTTATGGATTTCATTAAAAGTGAGACTGAAAAGACAACACATACGTGTGATCAATGTGTTTAATGTCGTATTCTTATTTAATAAGTCAAGTACTCGAGCTTCTTTGTGTCGAGTTCACCCTCGATTGCTCACCTTGCTCTCCCTCTCCAGCTCTGCTCTGAGCCACTCAAAGTCACTGTATCGCCTCCGTACACAAGACTCCTTAAGCTTGAAGATGGGTAGGTTGGTCTGTGGACACACATACACACACACACAGGTGGCAAACTGTTACAGGTGTCACTTTTACGAGATGCCTTGAATTCATTGAGGAATAGTCCTTGAAGTATTACAGCGGTTACACAAATGACATAATCATTTGTCAAGAAAAGACTTGGGTTTTCTTTGAGAAAACTTCAGGTAGGTGATGGTATCAAAAAGTAAAGCTCAGTAAGTAGAGTTAAAATTTTCTGTGAACCCCAGTTTAACCAGTGTCTCAAAGCCCATATGAAGCATGTGTACACACTCTTTATCATAAACAGTATCTATTGATTATTTTCACGAGTACCGACTAATTTAGAAACTATTTTTTTGGTTAACAATTGTGAAAAAATAACCCAGAGCACGAACTGACTTTAAATTCCAGATACAACAGCATTTCTAATTTCCGTATTGTGATGTATTTCCCAGTGAATGAGGACAGACAGGTGGGATGTCACGTTGGGAGGAATTTGATTTGAACATTGAAAAGTGGAGGTGTCATAATGCATCTTGAAGACTGATTGATGGATGGATGTCATATTATTGGTTGAAATTGGTTGGTTCAAGCCTACATACATAAGCACACGTCATATTTTGTTTTACAGGAAGAAAACATGATTGGATTTTGATATAAGAATTTGATTTATTTGTTTTTTTGGCATTACATTGTTAAATAGGTGCACAATATGACTGGGGATATGATCTAAAAGGTTTTAAAAGGCATTTTTCATTTCATCTCAACTTGTAATTGCTTATTTTGTTTAATCAACAAGGAGAAAAGCAGCAAATCTTCACATCTGAGAAACTGGAGAATTTTTGGCATTTTTGCCTTGATACGTGACTTGAATGATTTATCAATTACAAAAATTGTTGCAGATTTTTTGTTGATCAATTAAGCGACAAACTGTTTCAGCTCTAACAGTATGTATATGGTGTATAAATGTCTTTCTAGCCACTCATCCTTGCAATGTATTTGCATTTTATGCAAGTGATAATGGCCAAAAATGTGTCCCAAAATAATAAAATAATGGATGCTTACCTTTGCATCATGAGACAGCCTATACATTCTGGCAGCATTATCACATTTTTACCAAACTATTATATACAAAGTTGACCGGAAAACATATTTAAGATGTCCATATAAACACACAGAAAATAACCAACCAATCAGGGGTAAGTACACTGGCCTACTTCCTGTGGTAATGGTATGAATAGCAAAAATATTATTACTAGAAAGTGGTTTGGAGTGAATGTGCGGACTTGAGCGAAAGGCTTTTTTGCTTTTGGATTTGGCATAGCCTTGTGTTTTCTACTGTGATTTTAATAAAAGTAAAAAAAAAGGATGAAAAAACAAAAAAAACAAAAAGACTCCTTGAAATTGAACCGTAATGAAAAGGAGAATTGAAACTGGCCTCCAGGAAAGAAAAAAAAGTTCACTTATGTTTTGCTCACCAAGGTCTGTCGCACTCAGAATGCTTTGCCATTTTTTTTTGTGTTCATGTACGCCGATGCACAGATGTGTGCATAATTCTAAGTTGCTGTTGACAAGCACTTGAGAGTGAATTTCGTATTGAAAAGGGGAGATGTTTCGACATTGACAGAACACTGAAGCAAACAGCATATTACAGCACAATGCCAAACCTCTTCACTAGTCCTGACAGCACATGGCCATCCCATGACAATGTACAAAGAAGGAGGGAGTGAATGAGCATTTCATTGGCAGGCCGCATTCACAGAAGGTCAGAATTCATGGAAGAAGGAATCACAAGAGCAAAGCAATTGAGCAAGTAGGTGAATACAGTGTGAGCAGCAGACTGATCGATGAGAAGACAATTATGACTGTGTGCAGTAAAGGGGATGGAAAGTTAACTAGAAGGCTGAGTAAATGGCTGACCGAAAAGGAAAAGGGGAGGTGGTGGTGGTGGTGGTGGTGGTGGTGGTGGTGGGGGTGGGGAGGGGAGATGGGGGAGGGTGTGGGGGGGGGGGGGGGTCATAAAGGAAGAGCAGAAAAACTGGGGAGGTTGGGAGCTTCATCTGCTCTGTGCATGACTAATTGAGGAGGAGGGAGAGCAGGAGTGGTCTTTTAGCCCTCATGGTCTCTCCCTCTTTCAGTGTTTTTTCCTCTATATTTCCTTTGCACTGCGATAATAAGTCAGATTTTCTGCCCTTGAGACTCCTCTTATGGTGTTTCAAAGGGGGAAAACACAGGCACTGGTTTTCTTCCCTCTTTGCTCAGTCGTCTCCTCAGTCTTCAAAATTAAAGGATCCAAATGAGAAACTCTAACTCTCTATTTAATAATGAAAACGAGAGCTGCCGACATGACTGTGATTTAATGTTCTACTGATGCAAACGATAATTGTACTTGAGTAGATGGAACAATTCAGGATTTTTTTTAACACTTAAGACTTCCTGTGTGAGTTGTTTCTTCAAGCGACAGACTGATCTCTTTTTCTTTTATAAGATAATTTCACTAACATTATTTCATTAAGGTGTTTAGATGATTTGATTTGTAGGAGTTTACAAGTTGTGTGATAGCTTGATCATTTATGTATCTAAGACTTTTTGGTGCTTGATGGATGTTTTTCAATGTTTTATAGGAGAATCAATTAAAAAAAGAAAGAAAGAGAAAATAATCTGCAGATGAATTGATAATGAAAATAATCATTAGTTGCAGCTCTACCACTCTCATTTACATTTAGGATTGTATCATGTGTCTGCCTGTTCATTTGGTGTTGTTACATCACTGTGTTTTATGTTTTGAACATGACATGCCAAGGAACCGCAGATGAAAAGTAGCTTCAAGCCAACTCTGGAAGAACATATCAAATAGAGACGTTTGTTTAATATGTTTAATTTCACCTCCCAAACTCCTCACAGACATTTATCAATTGTAAACTAACTAATTGTTTGCAACTGTTTGCAATTATCTTGATTGAACATCACCACTTTATGAGCAGACTGGAGCAGATCTGGAAATATCCTCTAACTACCACATCTAGTACTGAGTTGGAGGGATATTTCAGGTAAAGATAAAGTATTGTTTGTGTGTGCCTGGGAAAGAGAGATGAGCTTGTTCCACTTATAAAATCTTAATAATATCCTGTATTCTTAAAAATGTCTGTGAACTGTTATGTTCTTATCTTTTAGTTTATTGATTTCTGATTTAAGAGCCTTGTGTTCATTGCAACCTGATTTTTAAATCTGTCAGAGAACTAAGCCTCATACTTCTAGTGTTAGTATGAACATGAACGCTGTTTCTCTCTCACACCAGTGACACCAATTCTGTTTTGTTTCACCAACATTATCCTTGCAGTTCTTTTTTAAAACAAACAAACCATTTCTGCATGCAGTTCTTTCTGTGACCTTAGTGGCGCCTGCAGTTTTGAAACACCAAAAGAAGCCAAACTCATTCTTTAACATTAATGATAGCAACGGCTCTGTTTAGTAAAGTCACACTTACAGATATTAATGATGGTGAAATAACCTGGTTGAGATGACAGTAGCATCACTATGAGTATTGCCTTATACTCAAATGAGCTCATATAAACACACTGAGTCACTGCCACTCCCTCTTTCCCACTGAGTTTTTATGTGACTCACCAGCCCTTAAAACTTTCCTTCCCCACTTATTTCAAGTTCTCTCCAGGTGAAGTTGTCAATGAGCCCCTCACTCCTCCTCTTTCTCAGGTCACAGGAGAAGTGGATTATCTTAGCTTTATCGCCCCAGTGCTCTAGCATTAACTCCACTCTCCCACTCACCGTGGTCTGTCCCCGCTGCGTCATGTTACCTCACAGCATGGAGCTCCGCAAAGTTAATCCCCACCACAACAGATCACAGTTACAGGTAATCTGCCACCGCCGTGACTCTAATCCCATCATGTGCACACAGAAAACACTTAACCACGCGCAAGCACACACTGACGTACACGAAGTATGCATGCACAGGTGTTAAGTATAAAGATTTGACCAGTCACACAGTTAACAATGTAAATATAATAGCCCGAAGCATTCGAGCCTGTTTGTACACACACACACACAGTCCAACCTGCACCGCTCATCTCGAGACAATGAAGCTCGCGGTGAGAGTGTAAGGAAAGAAAGTCACCTGGCCTTTCAATCCTCTCACCCTCTCGAACCCTGTGATTAAGAGATTGGCCTTGCAGGACAAGGGGAGGAACGAAAATGACAGAACTGAAAAATGAGAGGTCTCACTCACTCACCCTCTCTCTCTCTCTCACACACACACACACACACACACACAGAAGGTGGTGCGTGGGAGCTCCGGGAGTCAAAGATCAGGTTTCCCTTGCCTCTGTTCTCTTCACGGCTGGTTAGAGGTTAGGGCCCGGGTGTCTCAACTTACTGGCCCTTGCAGTGATTGGGACATGGGACCGGCCCACACCCAGCCGAGTCTTAGCATTTCATCAATTGTCTAAAAGGCACACTTTGCTCCTCTCACTTTCTAAAAAGGGACAGAATAAAAAGGTAAGAGAGGAAAGAAAGGAAGGTGAAAGAAACTAAAGTTTGCAGAAGGGGGACAAAAATCTCCCAAACTTAAAGGCAAATAAACACACATATGAGGAATTAATGGATATATTAAGAGCAGGTATAAAAGAGAGGATACTATATTTTCAAAAAGAAAGAGCATAAAGCTAGGTGCACCTTCTTCAAAGTAGACCCTACAAGCTTCACTTTCCATTATGAGTGCACAAGGTGCAATCTACGCTCCATAGGAAGAGCATGTTATTCATAATGTGTGGAACACAATACCTTAGGCTCATTGAAAATGGGTTGAAAAGAGCTAGAACCCTTAAAAACAGCGAGACAGAGAAAGAGGGAGAGAGGGGACAAAGATCACTCATCTCCTGAGAGAATAGTTCAAGGGCACCATGCATTAGCTTTTAGCAGGATGGATTAAGTCAAGTTTGAGAGTGCGCATCCTAAACCTCCCTCATGCCCCCTTCTTATCCCTCCCATATACTACCCCTCTCAGAATAATAGCATTAAAAATTGCAACATAATACCATCTCGTTGCATCATATTCCAAAATGGGGAAAAAAAGAGACAGGGAACAAAAGCTTTGGGGCTATGGGTCTTTCGCTCTCGCCTCTCCATGTACTCTCTCACTCGTTCCCTCGCTTGCCGGCCCCTGCGGCCTGACAGCCTACCCTCTCTCCGACTCGCCTAGCTGGCAAAAAGCTGCTTTGTTGCCATAGTATCAACTCCCACTTTTGATACTGTCATTTCAAGTAGGATATGGTAGCCTTGATACAATATGTTCCCTATTTCCATTAAAATAGTTGTCGAAGAGGATGCTGTAGACTTTGGATTACACTTGACTGTGCCTGACAAGCCCCCCCCCCCCCCACCTCACACACACATACACACCCACTCTCCATCTCTCCCCATTTTATTAATGACCAAAGGCCCCCGCCCCGATGCCCAAATGGAAAAGAGAAAGAAAGAGAGAGGGAGAAGCTATGGGAGTAGAGAAGAGGAGGGGTAGAAGACTGAGTGAGAGTGAGAGACAGAGCTATAAGAGGCCTTTTATGTACTCCTATCCATAAACAAAGTGAGATCCCAAAGTTCGCTTCCCTGAATGTGCTCTCTGGATGAGATGGGAACCAACTAAAGACAAGAAATTTTGGTAATACCCAACCCCCCCCCCCCCCACACACACACACACACACACACCAACTCCAACCCCCTGTTTGCTGAGGTCCAAACAAATACACTCTACTGCTTAAGGGGATCCTCTCAAACCAGCAACAACCAAGAAGACATTAAGGTGATATGATAGGACTCAGCTACAACTCTGTCCATTAGGAACATAAAAAAACATGTGCAGAGGCAAAAAGAAGAGGAAAGAACATAATCAACAAACCTACGAGCGTTTATACAGCTTCTATATGGCATTTCAGATTTCAACTACACTTAAAATCGAAGGGATTTAGATGAGAGAGAAAAAAAAAATCGATTGTTTCAACGCGACTCTCGACATTACAAGTCCACTCAGGCAAAATGAGATATCCGCCTTCTTTCACTATGAACTCAGCTTTCACTTCTTTAAAAACCTGACTGAAAGAAGTAGACTGATCCCATTGACTTTAAAAACAAATGTAAGCCAGAATGTCAACAAGTGACTATACATCCTGTCTCACAGCCAGTGCAACCAGTTGGCTTCTCACAGGATAATCCAGTCCTTATACCACTAACTTTGAGAACATTCAGACAAATGAAAAAAGCCGACACTCATTTTACTTCAGGGTGAACTTTATAATTTTATAGTAAGAATGAGCTCTTGCTCTGGTGTTTACACCATGCAGTCAACCATCCATTCAGCCTATATAGTTATCATAAGGAGTATGGTAACCGCACTATGAACTAGGCGACTGACTGCACACAGCTGGGAGTGAAATGGGATAAGTGGGCAACAGGGTGAAGGCTGGTGAGGGGGTGGCTTTCTGCCCTACCATGGGTTGGGGGGGTGGATAAGGATGGGGAGTAAATGCTCCAGCCTCCCCCACACCCTGGCCTGTTTCATTCTTCTCTTCTCTCAATGAGGGGATTAGGCAGACTCTCTCAGTGCGGCCACAAGGGCTCTCTCTTGATTTCGGGTGGAAAGCGGTGGACAACGAGAACAGGAGACAAGAGAATGAGCTATAACCTGAAACTGTACAGAATAATTAGATAATAAAAATTAAAGTAGTTCTAAATATCATAAGCAAGACGTAGACAAAAAAAAAAAGAAAAGCAAACGCTATGCATTCCAGGCCGAGGCATTGTGGCTAACACTCTTAACATGCTGGAGATGGAGTAAAATGCTTCTAAAGAAAGCTGAAGAAAGGAGAAGGAGAGTAGCAAAGCAAAGTTGACACCACATTTGTTGAGAAGTGAGGGATGCGCCGCTTCTTCTGTGGTCTTATGCAAAGCAGGGTCACACAGGGCTATGAGGTGCACAATAATGCTGATTACACGCATATGCTAATTATTACACGCTAATCAAGTACAGTAGCCCTATATTCAACGCTAATGCCTGGAGACGGCTTCTCTTCCCTCACCCTTTCTTTAAGGTAAAGAGAAACTATAAATACTTTAGGGCTGTTAACCAATCTAAATGCTCCAGGCCACTAACTACAGGGGTGTCAGTCAACTGAAATGACAATTCAGAGATAAGAGACAAGGCAATCAGATAAGCCTGCTGACTGCATGACAATTTCGGACCCGCAGCCTGCACATTAAAAATGCATACAATAGTCCTGAATGGCTCAATTTATACAAAATTGTATGTGGTGACAGATGTCATGAAAAAAGACACATAAATTTCTTTTAAAAAACTTCAACTTGTGTCACATCTTGAAAATAATCCCATCTTTAAGAAAAATAATTCAAACTTTGCCTGGTGTTTGTGTTGGCTCACTGGTTCTGCCCTGTAAGCTAACCCAAATCATCTTGCTGTTGGGTCTACATATTGGATCAAGACCTTTAAACACCTCAACAGTGTCTAAATAAAGCTTGGCAATTCATTAACTAAATTGCTTATTCTGTCGTTTTCAACCTTCAAGTTCAAAGTTTCTTTAGTTATCGTGGAACTGTAGATATTCAATAACTCTTGATTAACTCTTAATTCTGAGCACCACTAAGTCTTCTCATCTGGTTTGTCTTAAAAGTTGAGCTTGACATGGACAGCTTGCACGTCTAACAGTTCCATGACAACTGAGCAAACTCCATCTGCTGATGAAGACTGTGTGATATGGTCAAAAGCTACAAGCAAGTAAATGGACCTTGAGTTGGCATTTTGCCAATATGTTTTTGTCAATAATTTCATAAATAAATACAATGTGCTAATTAATTAAGTAACAGTGCTGACACTGTTCAAAAGCATTTTATAAGATTTTAATGCTATTTAGGCCTCAACTTTGAGTTGTGTGTCTGTGACAGATGAAAGTACATATGATTCAGAATCTGTGTTTTGCAATAGCTCGTAGTGGTTAACCGTTACTCTCCTCACTGAAGTGATTACTCAATACTGAAAAATGTCGGGACAGTTTAAGCCAATAGTCTGACACATTTCATATGTATTTAGATTACATGATAAAATACACACACTTTTTAGACCATTTCTCAGCTAGTTTACCAATGAATTACAGGAGCTTCTCTGAGAAGAAAAGCATTTGTTCTCCCCTGCACGTTCTTCAGTAGAGTAGGAGGAAGGAAATATGTCATGGGGGGGTGGGCAAGGCTGGACATGATCAGAGAGTATGATGCATCCTGTCTACAGTTCAAGAGAAGCTGACTTGCTGAGTTTTGTTCCCCTTTGGCCTGATACTGGAGAATAACATGAATAATCTGTCAAGTCAGCCAACAGTAAATGGAAGGACAGAGATTAGCACTTGGTCATACAATCCTACCTTCACGTCAGTCTGGTCATTAAGTGTGACCAATGCTGTTATCTACTCTTTGCAGTAAGAAAACGGGGTGTGGCTGAAAGTTAAACTCTGAACTGTTCAGAAAGGCTTTCACTTATTTTGAGGGCTTATTTGGTGACATTTTCTTGCAGATGTTATATAATCCTAATTCATGTGTAGTTATTGCTCTTGTGTGAAACAGCTGCACTGTCACGACACAGTGGAAAAAACACTTGAGGCTAATGTAAACAAATTCCAGCCTCTTGACAATATGCCTGTCAACGTTTAAGTAAACATTTATCGCTGGCTTACTGTACTAACGTTGCCAGAAGCTCTCGAAAACGTATTAATCGACATTAAACCAGAAAACTTTCCAGTTAATATCCGCAACTAACTCGTTAATATAATGTCAGATAGCTAACCAGTGTTAGCTAGCTTAGTTCTGACGAGCGTAGGCTAGCTACCTCATTTGGCGAAAAGCGCCTTGCTCCCCATACATAGTCATTCACGCTTTTAAATATCGACTTTGTGATTATATACACGTCATTTCGACTGCGCCAATCCTGCTGTCAAGAGGTCATATCTTCCTCTGACCACAGAAAATACGTTAGCCTACGCCAGGTCTCTAGCTTGAAAGCTAACGTCATTAGCGTTTGATAGTTCAGGGCTCACCTTCAGTCTGACTTCATACGTGGTATATCTGCCCCTGCCGACCCCGATGGTCTCAGGGTTGCTCACATCAATCTCCAGAAAATTACTCGGGGGTCCATAAGCGTCATTCAGGTTTTGAGGCTTAGTAAAAAGCCTTCTTGTATCAGCTATGGTATCAGCCATTTCTCCCCCGTCCTTCTAGCAGCTACTGTCAAATTAACCAGAATACACATATGTACATTCCGGCACGAACCTTCAAAATAATTGATAATAATAATTTGACCAACGTTTTTTCCACGTATTACAAACTATCATGGAGTTTTAGTGGGGGAATTGCATTTAATAACACTATATATCAATTAAGTTACGTATCTATGCGACTTTTCCTTCCACACACATAAAAAAATCTAATCAATGACTTTTATGTTCAAGGCCAATCTCACAAGTTCCGGTATTGTTCCGTCTCTTATTGTCGCCAACTTGAAAACTGCGAGTGGCACTTCCGATCAGCTGAGGTTCAGCTGACTCTGTCCGGGCCACCTGCTGCTCGGTTTGTTTACAACCCGCCAGCGGCCACTTTATTCGCTTCATAATAGCACAGACATAAATGTGTCCATCTCATTTGGTATTATCCAGAACAATCACACGTAATTTTTTAAAGGAACTGTTGTCAAAATGTAGGAACACGTGTGATCTGACATTCAACTGTAAATGTTCAGAATTTAATGCACAAAATTAATTGATTTAAAAAATAAAAAAAAACTGTACAAAAAAGCTGTACTTACTAAGCGACCAGCGACAATACTTCAACGTAATGATAAATATAGTCATACAAAAACGGGGATCCACTACATTTTTTGTTGTTTACGAGCCTAAATAATTAAGACATGGTGTTGTATACTATAAAATACATTCAGAAAATCTTAAGTTATGTCTTACAGTCTTTGGTTACATCACGTTCATGCTTTTGTCATGCGACTTGTTTGTCAAATGAGTCTCAATAAAGTTGTACCATTTTGAAACATCATGGCGGCGTACCCGTTGTTTCCAGCATGGCTTCCGGCAGCTGCTAGATGCTCAATAACATGTTTCCTTAAAGACACTGTTCCGACGTCAAAGAAAATCAGCTGTCTCGCATCCAGCAACACTGTGAGAGGTAAAGAGTTTGTCTGTCTTTCTGGCGCTCAAGACTGCGTGATATTTATTGTGTTACAGTCTGTCTGAGGTGATACATGTTTGGTAACTTTGAACACCTGGTTACGTCACTACATAACATAGTACCATAATATATAAGTTACTGTTTCTTTCAGACATTGTTTCATTACATGCAACAGACTGTCTGCTTAATTGTTACTGAATTGGGTAACGATTAATACTTGTTATGTCTGGTGTAATGCATACAGGTTACACGAGCTGGAGGAGAAGCAGTTCATCTACATCATCCTGCTCCTCTGAGCCTCCAGCCGCAGATTTTTGTCCCCCCAGTAAAACTGTCGGACACTACGATCGCCTCGTTCAGCGTGGCTCCCTGAGGGACGATGCTCAGCAGCGACATGTGCTGCAGCAGCTGGTTAACCTGCAGCAGACACTTAACAACTACAGCAACAGTATCTACTTGATGCCACCTCCACCCAAAATAAACTCAATAGATGACAGTGGTCAACAGCAGAAAGTGAAAGACTCCTGCATTACAACAGCTGAAAATAAAGGCGATGCATCCGCTGAAAAGGTAAAAGAGCCGTTATAATGACATCATATGTCCTCGTCCTCAAAACTCCTCACTACAATACTATGTTCACATGACAATTTATCTCTGCAATGAACATTGTTTAGGTATCTTTTAAAGGCCGGGTTCACAAATTCAAGTCTGTCTGTCTTAAAACAATAGTCAGGTGCCCAAATAAACATTGAAATAAGTTTTTCTTGCAATAATCATTCCTCCTGTTCATACTGACCATTAGAAAATCCCTTCATAATGCCCTTATAGTTTAAGTGACGGGGGCCAAAATCCAAAATCCTCCTTCTGTGCAAAAATGTATTCAAAAGTTTATCTGAAGCTAATATGAAGTTCCAGCCATCCAAATGAGTCAAATCAAGTAGATATCTTTCAATGTTAGTCTTTTTAGTGCCAAAGTCCCTCTTTTTGTTACTGTATTTTCACTGCAGCTCAACAGGGAAACACTGTCGAGGAAACACAAAGGGAATTTGATGCTAAAAAGACTGTATATGTGGCAGATATCCACTTGATATGACTAACTCAGACTGCTGAAGCCTCATATAAGCGTCAGATAAACTTTCAAATGCATTTTTGCACAAAATGACTGTGTGGACACACTGTGGATTTTGGCCCCCATCACTTAGATTGAAAGCACATTTGAAGGGGATCTTTTAATAGCCAGTATGAACAGGAGGAATGATTACAGTGAGGAAAACCTCTTTCACTGTTCATATGGACACCTGACTGTTGTTTTAAGACACACTTGAAAAATTGTGAACCTGTCCTTTAAGTATTTTAGCTGTCATGAAACCCATGCCACAATTCTTACTTAGCAGGACTATATCAAAGTTTTTGAGGTAAATTAAGTATGTAAAGAATGTTTGTGATAATCCACTTGAGTTAGATTATTCTTTATTGATTTTTTTGATATGTGACTGGTTGCCAAAAAACTTAAAGACAGATGATCAAGAGCACATCACTGACCTTCAAATAGGCATAAAACTAGCAATTGCTTGACATTGGTTCAGCTGCATTTCATTGTCTACATGTAGCAGGATGACAGATGCACTCTCCAACCCTTCAAGAGCAACAAACCCTTCCTTTCTGCCCGGCGTATGACTTCTCTCTTAATGCATCATGTGTTACAAAACACAAAACAGAAACCCCGGATGACTCTCTCATTGAGCCATTTCTATTAACATCCACCTCTTTCACTGCTCAATAACAGTCCATGTAAGAGAGAGAATATTTGCTTGCTCAATTTGTAGTCTGCGACAATGAAGAGAAGACTACAAGACTATTCAAGACTAGTGCTTTGACAAAACAATACCGCTAAAAGTCCACTCACTAGCTTTATGTGGAGCTTTCAAGTGTGGGTTGAATTCACTCAGTTTTCCTGCAGATGGGTCTGTTGAGGAACAACCTAATTTGCTGTCATGACTTAAAAAAAAACCATGAGTCTCATGGTTGAAATTATAACGTCATAACTGCTGATACTGAGTATGTATGTCAGCAGATTAAAGCAAACAGCAAACTCCAACCACTGATGAAGAGCATGTAATACGCTTGAAAGTGGGGCTGATGATGAACTGATTAGTTTCATTATTATTGATTTAATCTGTTAGTTATACTCTTGATCAATCAGTCATTTGGTCTATAAAATGGTGAAAAATATCTATCACTGTTTGACAAAGATGCAGCGTCATATGTCTTGTTTTATCTCAATCAACAGTCCACAACCCAAAGATATTCAGTTTACTATCATAGAGGACTAAAGAAACCAGAAAATATTCACATTTATGAAGATAGAACAAGAGAATTTTTGGATTATATGTTTTTTAAATGACTCAAAACGATTAACCGATAGTTGGCCGTTATTGTTCTGTCAATAGACTAATCAATGAATCGACTAATTGTTGCAGCTCTACTTGAAAGCTCAATAATAAAAGCTTGTGAGTGGACCTTGAGTATTTCCAAAGATTACTGTTATGTCTAAAATCACTCCATAAATCACTCATTCACTATTCTCAACAGAAATAACTCAAAACTTACTTAACGCTGTAGTGTTAAGTGTGTAGTTTAGTATTATGTTGAGATTTTCTTAATTTTCATTATTTTGCATCAAAACTGATAGGGGTAGTTTTGTATTGTTTGGATTTTAAGCAAAAAGTTAATTTTTTTCTTTGCACAGTGGGAATTCTTGAGGTCACTATACAGGGAACTAAAAATAAGTTCATTCATTTCAGAGAATTCTTACACTCAAATAAAATGTTGAAAAGTGAATATAGTTCACTTGGTAGAAACTAGGGAGTCATTTTGCATACAGCTCAGGATTTGCATGTCAGCATGGACTAGTTTAAAGCCTTTTACAGTGCGGCATCTGGACTCCCATTCTGTTATAAAGCCCCATTGACGTCCAACATATGGAGGGACTTGACAGAGTCCGCTGCACTGTACTCCAGTTGTATCACCGATAGTGGCCGTGGGGCTCAGGTCAAAGGGAGGGTAGGGGTCTGGGAAGTGTATTGTGCATGATGTGAGTTTTGGAACAGCGTAATGTAGGGGGCTGTTGTTGTTTTTAGGTCAGGGGAGCTGACTGTCTAGTATTTGGTGGTGGGAGTTTTTTTTTTTTTGTTGGTTGGCTGGCACAGACACATAGGGTTAGGCAGAGATTTTGGAAGGCAGCAGGGCAGACCTCCCGCTGTGCCCGTCCCGGCACCCCTCTCACTCTCTCACCGTCCCCATGCAGTAATGAGGGGATCCCCATTGTCTGGGCCATTCTTGTCCTTTTTGCTTTTGATTCGGGACTCTGACAAATACTTTGGTGTTAGGCTATCAACACCGCCAACCCCCCCCCTCCTCTTCTTTTGCACCTATTTCTTGCTCTGTCTCTCACATACACATACACACTGACTGGAGTACTTATGCAATTATTCTGGTTTGAATCAGGTCATACCACTGTCCTTTCGGTGTCTGTTCTCTCTGTGAAAGTGCCGCCATTGTCCTCACTAACTGACCAAGTCTGTGAGGAGAGTACACTTGACTTAATATTGACCCAATGTGGCGTGGTTTTGCGGATGGTCGACTAACAATGGGCCATTGTTTGGTGGGAGCCACCCTCTTCAAGTCAGACCTGCATCATAGAGTCCTCCTGTATGCTGTAGGTCTCCAGCAGAACAGTTGCACCAGTTAAACCTAACTTAGACTCCCACAGTCATTCCATTAACCTCGTTAGTGAGAGACATGACATCTTTTGGTTGTCGATAAACATGTTCAAAAGCAGTTTTACTGAAGTCATTTAAAAGCCAAAGTGGCAATGTCCTGCTTGTGAACTTTCCACTCATGTGCCAGTCTACGTCCTCCACCAGGAGGTGAGACAAGGCCACGGAGCTCAGCTAGACAGAGTGCCTGAGGAACAGCCTTGTCCTTCTCCACTCTGCCGTGGCAGAATGGCTACCAGCCACCGCTGACAATTACCCCACCATGCCAGGGGGCAGCTTGGGAAGTCAGGGAGAAGTCATACACTGTTATGCCAGAGCAGACAGGAAAGGCTTGTTGCTCTTCCAGGATTTCACTCCAGTGCAAGACAGGCAGGGATGGAGGGGGTAGAGGAGGAGGAGGAGGAGGAGGGGAGGAGGAGCGGGAAGAGGGTGCAGAGAGAGAGGATGGGTAACAAGTTTGTTTTTTCATTTAGTTTTCAATCGGCCATTGTCTGCTTTTATCAGAGTCAAGTGCTCCTTGTGCAGTGGACAGGGAGTACTGTCGCCATGAAATAGTCACTAAATTAAATTTTAAGAGGGCAATCCTTTCTGTCTAGTGCTGAGTTAATTCCAAAGCTATTTGACATTGCCCAGTTACAGAGATGGACAATCCTCAACCACAATCTTATTAAAATATCTATAATTTGCCCCCTCATACTCACATATGCCCCGAGCTAGCATTACATGTCATGTTTAAACTGATGCGTTCACATAGCTTGGGCCCTCTTTAGAGATATTTGGCTTTACTCGATATTCTCAGCTTGGTCACACAGAAGACTTTTTTTTTTTTTTTTTTTTTTTTTTTAAAGCAAGGGGACCTTTTGATGATCGGAGGCAGGCAGCACAATGACTTCCAGCAGCACCTCAATGCAACAGTACCGTATCACAATTAGCAGCGCTAAACAGGCTGCACAGACAAGTCCACTCCATCTCGTATGGAGCCTCATCCAGTCCTCTCCGTTTTGTCTGACAAATCCCCCCATTGTTCCTCTGATGATGCTTTTCTTTCGTGGGAACCCTGGCTTGTCTTGTTGATTAGATCCCCTTTGTCTTCCTCCCCTGCAGTGGGCTAGTCTGGAGAATGTGAAACCACACACTGTAGTGGTGGCTTAATGCCTCAGCATACTTTGTTTATTAAGCGATGATTCAGTCTTATATGGTAATGTATATAATGAAGTTTATTTAGGTCACCATTTAGCTCTTGTGCTTTTTAATAAGGAATTAATCTATGCATGCTTTTAGAAAATCCTGTTTTTATGATTAACTGTGGTGCATTTTATTATCATTATCATTATCATATTGTTTAGGATGACAAACAGCTGTTAAAAGATTTGAGATTTACACACATCTTACAGTCACTTCCTAATTTTTCCCTTTTTCCCCTCAAAAGGAGGAACCTGCTCCCCCTCCACCACCACCACCCAAAGGCTTCTATATCTACGGAAATGTCGGTAAGTTCACACATAAATATGGTGCTAAATCTCTAAAACATCCCTGAGAAGTGAACAAAATATAATATTATATTAATTATTTCTCTATCTCTATCAGGCACAGGGAAGACCATGCTCATGGATATATTTTACTCCCAGGTGGAAAACACCCGTAAAAAGAGAGTCCACTTCAATGGCTTCATGTTGGACATCCACAAAAGTTAGTATTCTCCTCCCACTGCACATCAGTAACTACAGAAGGTTGGCATGTGTGACTTTGTGGAAGTTTTCTGACTCCTCGTATTCCAGAGATCCTATATTTATCTCTCTGTTTGTCCTGAAGCCCTCCTGTTAATTGTCTACCATTATGCATACAGGTGAAATTACTGCTTTATTCAGTATTGTCAGTGGGTTTGTGTTGCTGATGCAGGTGTGCTTTAAGATGTGCCTGACGTTTGTGTACTGCTTCAAGGGATCCACCGGAGGAAACAAAGCCTGCCAAAACGAAGGCTAGGGAAAATGTTCACCTATGACCCCATATCACCGGTTGCCATGGAGATCAGCAATGAAACCTGCCTCTTGTGTTTTGACGAGTTTCAGGTGAGCGACTCTATGTGTGTGTCTGTGTGTCTGTTCTTAAAATCTGCTTGAAAATTAGCTGCAAGTAGCAAACAAGACAATAAAAATTGTGTTGTTGTTCTTTATGTCAAATGCGTAAATTTGCCAAAAACAGTTTTACTCTGACAGTAGTGCTAAATAACATGTGATATTAGTAAATATACTGCTAGTACAACTATATGTAATGCAATGCTGATATTCAGGTTTTTGATTGTAAAGAAATACCTATTAGCTGGGATAAAATAAATACCCATACAGTCCTCAAAGTGCACCACAGATATATTAAATAGATAATTTGTGATCCTACTGTATAAAGTATGTCTGTTTTTAAAGGGCATTTTATGAATTTAAACAACTTTACATAAAGAAAAAAGATGATTGAAAGGCCAGGATGTGGTACAATGTACATATTTACAACAACAACACAGATTTTACACAACAGTGAACTCAATTTGACAGTCAAAGTAGGACAAGAGACAGATAATTAGAAATTATTTAAAATTATTTTTATTATTTATTATTTATTTAAAATTATTATTTTTAAAAATGTGTAGGTAATAACATATTCAGAATGAAGGGGCCATAGCAAGCAAACAGGAGATATGTTATTGTACATATTAGGATCAAACACAAAGCCAGTGTCAGTTGAAAACCACAGGATAAGAGACTTTGGCATAAACACTAACTCACAGAAAAGAGACCCTGAAATGTGTGAAGAAGGAAACAAAGTGATATTTTACAGGGGTTTTTTTGACATTTCTTTCCTTCTAGGCCAGAAAGTTTTAAAAAATAGTTTTAAACGCTGTGTTCTGAGTTAAGTGTTAAGTGTTCGATCTGATCTGTGTTCAGTATTGGTGTTTTATCACAGCCGGTGTCTTTCCTGTGTGGGCATCGGGATGATCTTGACATCCCAACAAAAACAGGACTGGGGACACCTAGCGGCCATTTTAAATATAGCAGAAGTGTCCAATGACTTCCAACAGCACTCAAACACTATAGCGTGTAGTTTTCAAGTAGTAGTAAAATTATAAAATCTCACATGTATCTTCAACATATAACATTTCTTTACTTTGTGATCCTAGTGATCTGCTTCTGTTACTTTTTATGCACTCAGAGTTATTTTGGCTCTCAAACTAGTACAGCCAATTCACCCAGACTGTACACTGGATATACACAAATAAAAGGCACCTCCAGCCATTAGTGCTGCAGAAAGTCTCTTTATTTTACCCCTTGGTGTAAGAGGAGAGAACTGAAGCACTCTCTATTAACTGTAAGCTAGTTAGTCATTCACTGCAGCTTCTGTCTTTATCATTAACCAACTGAACACATCTGTTAGTGGCACAATGTTGCTCTTCTTACTGATATCATTACAGTTAATGCCAGCAGGTCAAAGGTCACAGAAGGTGCGGTTGCTCCCTCTAATCACTCTCTGTGCATCTGCGAGGATCAAGAGCTGCTCCTTTCATCCGCCTGTCTTTCACATTTTAAACTGCGGAGCTGTTTGTGCATTCTCATTGATTTGTTTTGTTTGCCGTCGCCAGCTTTGCTGTTTTCGCTTGTCGACTGTTGCTACCGGTGAATGGAGGGGAAACAAGCAGACATGTGCGCGTTGTTTGTGATGCATAAACAAGAGGTTGTGAGGTTGTGAGAGTTGGAGGTGGCGGCGGTGGTGGTGGTGGGGGGGGTCTATACCAATCAGCATCCTCCTCCACTCAGCCATGCAAATGAGGCTCTGGGTATCAGTCGCACTCTCCTGCTTCCTTAAGTGAGTGGAGCTAGAAAGCGACTGGCGGCGGCGGGTCAGATGGATCTTATCCTCTTAAATGCTAATGACATTTCTCCATTCTCTTCATTAGCGCCGTGCCATTATCAGTAATTTGTAGCCCCCCTCCCTCCTTTTACGGCCCCCACCCGGCTCCCCTAATGAATACTCGCCATTGAGAGGTCCGAGATGGAAAGATGGGAAGAGAGTGAGAAGGGAAGAAGAAGAGTGAGAAGAAAACGCTCGAGTGTCATTGTCTCAGGGCCTCAGTCACTGTGCAGCCTCTGTGAAATTGCTCATAGGTTGTGTACATAAAGAGGTGTAACATCAAAAGAGGTTTAATTTGGCAACCGTGTGCCTCGCTGTAAACTGACAGCCGCTTGAGTAATTGGATGCTCATTTAAATATCGGCATTGGCTGACGGAGATTGCACCATTATTTTTGTGTTCCACAAGTGCTACATCAGTCCCCTCCACCTTCCTCATTCTGTGGGTACCCATTCTCTTTCCCTCTCCCCCTACTCATTCAGCAATCAATATTGCCCCTCATACTATGCCCATGTTGAGGGCACATGAATAAACAAATCCAGGTTGTATAAAAGGTCATTTTTAAATGATTCTTTTGAAATGAAAATAAAATCCTGCGGTCGGAGGAAATGGGGGCCCCTTCAGAGAGACACAGAGCCTTGGCTTTCTGTTGATTCTCATTACGCACACACACAATCACACACACACACACACTCTCTCACACACTAATTTGATGCCCCTAGCCACCTCTCCTTAGCAAAATCAAGGCTTTAACACAAATGTTAATCAAGTATTGGCAAGGGCAGTGAGGCTAATATGCAAAAGCGGAAGACTCTCCAGAGTATGAAAGGAGGCATATGCTGTGGGTATGGCCATCACAAGTGCCTGTTATATACAGGAAAGTAGGCAAGAGGGAGTGAGAGGAGGGGGCGGGACAGATACATGACTGCAAAGTCTTCCTTTTATTCAAGACATCCTAATTCTTAAAAAGGTTTCATTCTAAAATGTGACTTGTCCTTTCTTTTAAATCATAGAAAAGTCTCTCAATTTACTTAAAATGTGGATGATGTAATGAAAAATAATGTGTCTCCCCAAAATGTGATTCTTTCTTTTCACCAGGGTGATGAAGTTGATTTTTGAGAGAAAACCTAATTACATTTATATCTTTTATTGAATATAAATGACAATTGGCATGAGACAGACAACTTAAAGCAACAAGAGAGGCCTGAAATCAGTCTGTTTCTTTTATAATATATAATATTAGTCAGAGTAATGAAGGATGTTGTATAGCCTACATGCTGCTTTGACTACTGTGCCTTACAGGGTAACATGATTTCTCCCTTCATGGTTGTTCAAAAGAACAACAGAGTTGAAAGAGAGGGAGAGATGAGAGAATAAGAACAAAAGTGAGAGCTCTGCATTACTAATAGAAAGGTCAGAGCTCTTCATTTAACAGCCAGCGACTCATAAACGTCCTTGCTTCAGCGTTGTCATCGACCTTTGTTTATTGTAGACTCATGGAAATGATGCAGATGAAAAAGGCAGCAGACTGTTGAATTTGTATTTATGTATTACAACCTGGTAGCCTTGTGTTTAGTTCATAGAACATGCGCGCACCTTTATATGCCTTTATATGGCCATCTTGGATTGAAGCTTTGTCTGCCATCATGACCCCAGTCTGGATTCACATTGCTCCGTTTTCATTATTCCTTTCTTCCTCTTGTTTTCTCGCTGGCGTTTAGTCATTCTCACGTCCGCACACTTGATTAGCTTGGGTCCGCTGCCTTGTCTCGGCTACTTGTCCTCAGCAGAAAGCCGCTTCGTGACCATTTGCAGTCAGTTCAAGTGGTTCAGGTGTGTGTATGTGCACAGATGCATGCAAGTGCGAATGGCCATGACCAGACACAAAGGATTGAATGAGCACACCTGAATGACGCTAATCAACATGAAGTGTTGATGGCATGGTTTGACCTCAGACACACACACATGCGGTGTGGCAAGTAAAAGGTAAATTATACAGTACATGAATGTGTCTCTTCTTCTTCTTCTCTGGTCCTTGTTCTGTCAGGTGACCGACATTGCTGATGCCATGATCCTGAAGCAGCTTTTTGAGACGCTGTTCAAGACTGGAGTGGTGGTGGTGGCCACATCCAACAGACCCCCTGACGGTACGACAAGTATCTGAGCACATACATATTGTCCCTTTTTATTTGCTTCTAATCATTGCGCAACTAAATTTTACTAAACACACAGCTTGGTACATGTGAGATGTTTAATTTTAAGTCTGCAGCCATTGGAATAAGCAGAGTTTTCTGTTTTTCCCAAATTATACATAATACATCTTCAGAAACCAATTACTCTATTTTAAAGGCTCACTATAAAAACATGAAGTTACACATTAGCAACCTATTTGTCTGCCTTTGACAAAAAAAAAAACTTCTCTTTCTTCCTCCACCCCATAAATCCAACTGAGAGCCACTGACTATAAAAGTAGTAGTGCGACTCAATAACATTACAAATACCACAACGTCAAATATGTAACGCTACTAATATTGCATAAACACATAATGGTACAGATCAAAATGTTATACCACAACATGTGCAGTATTTGACTATAGGTTTTCTTACTATGGCTCTTAAAAACACAAAGAATATTTTAGAAGCATATCATCCTCGAAAACAACTTGTCAGTTGTTTTCTAAAACTGTGGGAAGTTTCTCTTTGAATAACTTTTACTGTACAAGGATTAAAGGCAGGATTTGTGTGTCAAGAAATCATTAATAAGGCAGAAAAATTTGAAGAAAATGAGCAGATGGCATCAGAACAGCTGGAAACATTACTATTCACACTTTAGAGGTACAGTATCTAGTATACCAGCAGCCATATTCAGCTATAATGAAGGTGAAAAAATTAAGTGCCTTTATATAAGAGGAAGGAAGTTTAGCTTCAGCATATTTTTTCTAATGGTGCCCCGAAGTAAAAAAGAAAGTACATAATCCTTCTGATTCATTCATCAACCATTTAACTAATCATAAAATTAACTATGTCGCCCAACACTTCTCCAACATACCATGACATCTTCTTCTGTCTTGCCTTCATCAGGGTAATATTGAGGCTGTTTCAAGTTTCTGGGCTTACAGTGCGTTTGTTAATCATCTGACTTATAAACATAGTATAATTTTAGGGATAGAATAAAGCATATAGGTACAGTATGTTGGAGAATAGTTGTGCAACATGTTATCAGCTCACTGTTCTGCACAATTTGTTTAATCTCAAAATAGCTAACTGTTGTCAAGAATTGTCAGCTTTTACCACTATTGTTCATGTGCAAGAATTCTAACTTGTATAGAAAAAAGCACGGCAAAAGAAAACCTGCTGCCTACCTCAGAAGAACAAGAGGATAAAAGTAAAATATTTTCATCATTCTTAAGTTTAAAAAGGCCTTTGCCCCGAAGGTCCAGAGCAAACAGTACACCCTCTGCCATTCAGCTAAAATGACAAGTAATATTCCTAAAATGTGTTTGTTTTTCCTCCACCTGAACCAGAGCAACACAAACACATTAGTCAGTTACTTTAAATACATCTACATCATTTGCTGACTTGGCTTCAGCAAAAATTGATTAAGCTTCACAGGACAGCACCAGCTACTTCCGGTTCACAGCAATTAACAAGAAGAAAAGGCGGGCGACATTTGATGCATCTCTGACCTATGAAACATGACGCAGCCTTTAAACAGGCTTTGATGTTGCACTTACTGCCAGCGGAGCAAGGCTGGAAAAAGAATGAGCAAGACAGTGATCAAGGTGGAGATGTCCTATCTGACGTCTTTGTTTCTCAGGGAAGATGTTGATGTCTCAAAGCCTTGAGTGGGTACGAAGTGGATGGCAGCAAGATGGCTCTCGTAGACAAAGATGCGCGTCTCTGATATTTGCTAGCTATTAAGAACAAAGCACCAAACTGATGCAAACTTGATAGAGAGCCTACTTGGTATTAATTACATGGTTAATGGAATACTGAAAGCCATAAGAGACAACTGGACATGAAAGGCATAGATTTTCAATCTTTATTGATGTGGAGATGCCAGTATCAAAAGGCCCTAGATGTGTTTGTAGGGGGAATTTAGAGATAGGTTTTAGCTAGAATAGCTAAAGTAGCGTTTTGTTGTTGTTGTTTTTATATACTAATGGAGTTTAATGAGGGTGAGGAGGGTTCAGGGGATAAATGGTGTCTTTCTGAAGTAGAATGCCCTCAGTGCATTGCATCTCAAATGCAGTTTACGTTAATGGACTCAAGCTTATTTTGATCGTCGTAGATACATTTAAGTAAGAAGTTTTTTATTAATTAATTTGATTGATTGATTTTATACATATAAAACAAAATATACTGTAGCTGATTCCAGGTGTGTTCAGAAAACGTTTCAAAACATACATTGCACCCTTTGCTTGTCTTAAAGTAAAGTTTGGGGGTGAAGTGTTTGACTTACTAGATAAAGTATTTGGTTTCCAGCTCCGTAGGGACCCATTGACAGCCATTCTTGTGGTTTTTTCCAGAAAAAATTGGGGATTAGGGGAAAAGGCATATTCATTGCACATACTGGCAGCTGCAAAAAAGCAACAGCACTGAACTGGCTCAAGAAGGAACCTCCACCCTATGACAAGTAGAAGAAGAAGAAGACTGGCCCTAGGTATACTCATGAGTGGAGCTGTTGCAGCTATCAAAGTACTAATACAATCCAACTGTAAGTGAAAAGGACTGACAGGGTGGATGTACGGGATGGATAGACGTTTAAACACAGACACACTGAATAATGATATGACAAATGATGCAAAATGTTGTGGCAGTGAGGGAGGATGGTTGAGAGAGAGGGAAAATGAGTATGTTCTTTCCTAACCTACATATTAAGAATATATTGAAAAGAAAAATGTGAAAATGTTGTACTCAATAAAAAAATAAGCTGCAAAATAATTTGACGTTATGGGAAAGAGGTTTTTCCCTTTTTGCCAAAAGTTAGATGAAAAGATTGATATCACTCTCATATTTGTACAGATAATGAAGCTACAACCAGCAACTGATTAGCCTAGCAGAGCACGAAGACTGGAAACAGGGGGAAAACAGCTAGCCTGGCTCTTTTCAAAGTTAACAAAATTTGCCTACTCCTTAATTAACAGGTTATAAATTGTTTGTTTAGTACATACACAAACCGAAGTGTAAAAATGTCGCTTTGGAGGCTTATAGCCTATGTGTTGTAACCAGTCTATGCTGGTAGCCTAGCGCACCTTTTTATGACAAGACTTGAGGAAGTCACTGCTCCCAGCCAACACATAACTCCCAGTAAACCATTGAGTGTTGTTTTTACACATTGTAGAATTTAAACAAATGAGATATAAAGAGTTCATTTTGTTATCTTTGGACAGAGCCAGGTTAACTGTTTCCCCCCCATTTCCAGTCATAATGCTAAGCTAGGCTAACTGGCTGCTCACAGTCGCTTTATATTAACCATACAGACATCAGAGTGGTATCGATCTTCTCATTTATCTCCTTGAGAAAAAAAAAAGCAAATAAGCATATTTCATAAAAGGTCCTTAAACACTGACGATAGTTACGTCTCCCACACAGCACACAGTCCATCACAGTATAGAAGTTACTGAGCGTTGCTTGTGAGTCAGGGCCTACTATAGTAAGCTTAAGCCCAAACATCAACAACAACCATTTGTTTGCGTTTGCAGCTGGAGAGCTTAAGCCTGTGTGTGCATGTGTGTGTACGTGTATGTGTGTCTTTGTCCGTGTTTGTGTGTGAATCCTGATCTGTTTTATCTGTCTATCAGGGATGCTACTTCAGATGTAATTTGTTCCAGCCGAGCTAATTGAAACCTCTATTCAGCGAGCTGCTGTGGACATTGTCCGCGCTGAAAAGGCGACAGTCCTTTCTCTCGCCACCATTGTTTGGGAATGTAATGAATTTTATGTTGCTGCCGCTGCCGGTAGAGAAATCCATTTTTCTCCCCTGGTCCCAGTCCTTTTGTCGTGCCTCCCCACCCATCCTTCAGTTCATCAATAGCCACTTTATGTGCCAATCTGTGGCGGGGGAATGGCATTATTAGGAGGCTAAACAGCAGCTCTAATATAGGCCCTCCCCTCCTCTTTCAGATCTGTACAAAAACGGACTTCAGAGGGACACCTTCCTACCTTTCATCGACGTGCTGAAGGTAGAGACAAAGTCATCCCCCTCTCTTGTCTTGTTAATTTATTCATTTGTTTATAACACATGCGCACACACACACATTCACACACATGCATGTGCTCCTCTGTGTCTCTGTGTCTGTCTTTTTGCAAGTTGCTCTGTAGTGGTTTGATGTTTTCTGCTTCCCGGATGCCTCACACAGTGTCACAAAGCTGTCTTTGATCATACCAGGGCACAGTGAAAGACTCAGAGTGAGAAAGGTAGGGAGAGATGGAAGGAGCATGGGTGAGCACAGGTAATGTGAATGGGAGATGGGTGGACGAGCTGAGTGACTGACCCGGACTGCTTGCATTTCAAAAGTAAGGAGGGGGAGGGGGTGGGAGGGGAGAGGAGAGGAGAGGAGAAGAGCGATACAGCGGTTAGCATTTCTAGCGAAAAATCTACTTTGCAATTTAAGCAGGTACCACCATTATCCTGCCTGCATCTCAGATGATCATTGATGTGTTTGGAGTGATCATGATCATAAATAATTGCATAATAATTTGTTGTCATGCATTTTGCAACAGAGGAGAGCAGCATTCTTGCACCTTTTATTGGTATTTATTCAAAACAGAAATGGTATATTAGGCCATAAATGTACTTTTAATTTTTCACTGTTCATTAGAAGAAATGAAAATTAGCAGGGACAAACAATGACCAACAGAAGACCACTCACCTCAAACATATAAACACACTTATGTAATAATTACTATACATCTTAGTAATTGCAGGTAGTTGTGTAGGATGTACATATACCAATAAATCCCTTACCATGTTACAAAATACAGAAAATAATGCAGGAAGAAGTTCTTGAGGTTATTATGAACAATATAATATTTATGTGATTTGTACATTTTTCAAAAATCTGCTAATTCATTGCAGGACATGAGCTGGAATGAAGTAGACATGTGAGCAGATTTTTTGTTTGGAGTTGGTATATTCAGAAGTTTATTGTTAGCCTTACCTTACTTATCCTGCACACTGAGGAAGGCATTAGGAGAAAGGTTTGTGTTTTTTTTTACTTTTCTACATTACAAAAGAATAAAGATATAGCAAATGTGAACTTCAAAAGACTACCTTTTCCTTCAAGTGACTCTAGTTAACCTCCACTGGGACTTGCAGATCTTCTGGTCTAAATGCACCAAATAAACAAGGTTCAACGCAGTTGTATTTGACTGTAAAATAACCAGCCTCTAGTACTTATCTTTGTCAAAACCCTTTGCCAAACAAATTTGAGGGATTCTTATTATAATGTGTCAGTTTATGTGCTGTATAACATCTGCAATTAACTTTTATCCTCTTAAAAATATGTATGTATTATTGGCCCCAAAACTCCACTATTGTTCAGTCTCTAATGATAATTAGCCAGTTGTTGTTTTTTTTTTGTTTGTTTTTTTTATTGGTCATCCTGTTACATGTACTAATTACATCACAAACCTCAATGTGTGTACTGTAGTGTAATAAAATAAGGATACAGTTGCTTTTACATGAGCAACATGGATGCTCTGCGGTGTCCAGGCCACAGACAGTTTCATGGTCGTCAGAGCTCCACTGCATCTTAAACGCAGAAGTTGCCACTTCCACAACTGTGGAGGCCTTGGAGTCACCCTGCTCCCCACCCACTCCCCCCATCCCCCCCCTCCCCCCTCCAGCAGCACCCTTGCCCTCTCTAATCCACCCTTATCAAGGTCCTGAATGCATGTTGTCCCTCTCTGCCCTGCGCTACCTCCTCTCTTTCAGGGTCCCATGTTCCCCTTTGTGAGGCCATCTGGTTTTCAGGGTTGGGGTTTTTTGGGGGGTGTGAGGCGTTCTCTATAGTGGCCCGTTCTGTAAAGTTAAAGCGTGTTTTAGCAGGGTCACGCTGCTAACTAGCTGACCCTTAATAGATTGAATTAATGCTTGCAGGGGCCAGCGGTGCGGTTTCCTCCTCCCTTATGCAGCCCGCTCTTGTATGTGCGTGCCTGACTGTGTTTCTATAGTGAGTGAGGGAGTGAATGAGGGTGTTAAAAAGTAAAAATAGCCTCTGACCTCTCCTCCCTATCACCTGAGCCAGAGTGGAAGAGGTTAATCCACGGCCTCTGTCCGCCTGGGTTGACGTCTTTATTTAACTATTGACTTCTGATTAGTTGGGACCCCCTTTTCCGCAGCACTCCGTCTCCCTAATCATTATTCCGGTTCCCTACTCTGCAAAATAATTAATCATCAGATCAAGCACAAAGTTGTCAAACACGGAAAACCTACAACTTCACTGAACCTAAAAGTCCCTGACTGTTTACTAGTTTTTCATTCACTCAGTCATTTGTGAATTCTTGTCCTTTTTAGTGTTGCTCTAGACTCCATCGGGGAATCTATTCAGTTGTTTAGGCTTCTTTTTCTTTGTAGCCATGGCAAAGTTCTGTAAAATACAGGGTTTAAGGGCTTTTTTAATGGACACTGCCAGTATTGTAACGAAGACACTCTTTCTCACTCTCAAACTGTCCTCCCTCTCCACTCCACTTTTCATTGCCCATCCTCTCTCTACCCCTTTATTCCCGCTCTTTATTCTATCACTATCCTGTTCTGCTCACTGGATTTTACTCACCCAAGGTCAGGTCTCTGTATTTTGGTAGCAGAATAGTGACTTTATTTTCTCCATGCTTGTTCGATTGCAGTCGTGCACAATGTTGCAGTGGGAGGGGGCGGGGGGTGGGACATGACAACAACCCTGACGCAACTTTGAGTATCTCTGGTTTTCCTGCTGTTTTTAATCTGCTCTCCTTCCCTTTTTTTGTGTGCGTTATTGTTAATAATTGCTATGTACTGTGCAGTTGATGATGAGAGAAAAAGAAATATATAAATAAAAACAGGATGATAGAGAAAGAAAAATTGAGGAATGAGAGGGATGTGGTCCTCCAGTGAAGACCTTGGTGAGAAGGACTGCTTGTGAAGAGCCGGCTGCCTGCCAGTTCAAATCAAATAGACGTTGATATTTGATGACTGTCATTGTCTTCCAGAGCATTTAATGGCAGGGCAGTGCCATTCACTGTATGCCTCGAGGGCGTACCTCACTTCTTTCATATCAGTGTCTTGCTTCTAAATAAACTGAACAAATAATAGAAGATAAGTCGATTTTTCCTCTTTTGAACACAAGGAATTAATTCCGGCTCCGTATTTATCGCCTAATTTTTAATTGATTCAGTTACCTTGGCTCGTTATTCTTATATCTGCGTAACAGATATTTTTATGTGTTTTAATATAAGGGTGTGCAGATGTCAGATGTGTGTGATCAAGATGTATTCAAAAATACATTAGCTACCCTAGCTTTAATTCAAAAACGTCACTCTCACTTCTACTGTCACTGGCACGTACAGTATGTTTGAAACCCTTTTTTACACTTCAACCCACACACCTCTTGATGTTCTGTCCTTTTTTTCACTTTTGTAACATCACAAAAAATGTAAATCCAGCTTAGTGTTTTTTAAAAAAATGGAAAGTGAATCAGATTCTCAGGGAGTCTTTTTATAAAGATATGGGCGGTACTAATAATTGCACATTTAGATACTTTAACGTGAGTAATACAGCACGTTTTGAGGCAACATTATTTGTATATCATATTTTATTAGGGCTGTAATTACTGATTGTTTTCATTATTGATTAGTCTAACGTTTTCGTGAGTAATTGATCAAACATTTGGGGCAGAAAATGGTGAAAATGTCCATCACAATTCCCTAATTCAAACAGCTTGAACATGTCAACTCTTAAAGAGATTCAGAAGAGAAGCTTCAATCATCAAACTTATTGGTGATTACTTTTCTGTCAAACGATAAATTAATTGAGTGATTCATCACATTGTTTCAGCTCTGTGTTTCAAAGCTAATTTAAAGTGCTTTACATAAGACATCAAGACTAAAACTACAGAATAAATGATGTGAAATGAAAATAATGTCAGTGTAAAATAACAAGAAAAACTAAAGAAAATACATCAGCATAAGAACTGATTGTGCAGATCTAAAAACAATCAATCACAATCAATAGAAAACATATATGTCTTCAGATTTTATGTAAAAGGAATCAAGATAAGTGTCGAGGTAACTCTCAGATCTTCTGGAAGTTTGTACAAATCAGTCTTAACATAGTAGTTAAAAGCAGCTTCCCCGAATGTGGCCTTAATTCAGTAAGTCAGTCCGCAGACCAGTGCACCTAATTCTGTGACCAAATTGGGAATTTTAGCTTTATTGTCACTGCAAACGTCTTTATTATACTTGATTTTTACTGGGAGAGGGTCATAAATTTTATAAGCTGTGATAACAGAAACTAAAGGTGTGTCTGTAGAACACCTCACCTGTCAATATCTGGTCAAATTTGGTCTTTTTCATGTAGATAATCATCTTAACATCACACAATAGCCCATAAATTTTGTTACATCAAAAGCTATTAACATTTGTGACTCCATCTAAATACTATTGAGGAACTGTTTGGTAACAGCAATCAAAATATGTCAGTGGTTCCCAAACCTTTTTGTCCGATGTACTCCCACAGCCTTATCGCATGAGCTCAAAGACCCCTTCATTGACACCTCCCATCATATTCATTTAAATTGATTTTAAATTTAACACTACATACTATCTTTTACTTTTTACTACAACTACTCGGAGTCCTTTGCACTCTGTATCTTACTGGTTATTGGGAATCACTGATGTATGTGATGAAGTATGATTTTAAAAAATTACTTTCAGAAGCAATATAGCTGAAATTTATAACAGGGTCACACAATGTGGTGTATCACTGGAGGCCATCACCGGAGTATTACGCTCAGCTGCTTAGGGCTCGGTGTGCTGCCACCAACATGTGGAGCCTCTGTTGGCCAGGTGCAGGTAGTGCAGCCTCCCTGAGTTTCGGAGTGGTTCATTTTTGGGCCTCAACGGAGCTCGAGAGGGGTTGAGGGTGGGGGGTCCAGTGGGGTCCTGGATCACGAAAGGTGGGGCCTCAAACTCAAAAGATGTTTCCCCAGGAAGAGCAGCCGAGGCAGGGGGAGGTTGTGAGAACGACCCCGCAGAACAAACCATCGCTGGCCCAAGGCAGTCACACTTTAAGGGAATAGATCATTAGGTGTAATTAGGGTGTTCACATTGTCACGTACCCCCCCGACTGCCCAAGAATGAATAAAATCACCAGATACACCCCCCACTCACTCACTCACACACACACACACACACACACACACAGCAGCTCCCCAGTTAGTGAAAACACTTTGATGTCAGAAGAGTCGTCCAGAACTTGCCAGCATAAAGGCAGTGTTTTAAGCTTTCTCTCTTTTCTCCCCGTCTCTCTCGACCCCTCTATCCCTGCCTCCCTCTTTTCTTCTGTCCCTGCACACAAGGCTGTAAGACACACATGGTTGAATGAACGACAACCTTTCCCCTCCTCCCCTCTCCTCTCTCCCCCCACCACCACCCTTCTCTCCCCCCTTCGTCTCTTTTTCAGCCTTCCCACCCCGCATTTCTTTGAGGCCTGGTCAATTCTCCGGGCCAAACAAAAAAAGCATCAAATGTTTTCTGCTGCTGGGTAATGAGGGAGTGGACCTCATCAGGGCCCAATAGTCAGCTATCCTTGGCTTTTGTTGCAGCTCAATGGCACCGCGCTCTTTGAAAAACTCAAAAGCAACTTTTTGAGGAGTAAAGGATAGAGAAAGATATGGCGTGAAGGGAGCGGGTGCTGAGGGGAGTAGAGGCCGCCACTGGAAAAAAAAAGCCACTCTGTTTTTATGCTAAACGGCTGTCCAGAGAGAGCAGCGGACAGCTCGGACAATGACATGATTGGAGCTACATGTGTTTGGATGACTTTCTTCAAAAGAGAGTCTGATTCTCATGTCTGTCATCTCGCTCTTGTGTCTCTCCCTCCCCTCTTGTGTCTGTGAGTTGGTGAATGCATCAGCGCAAGTAGTGAAACTTTTAATTTGCAGTGGCACTGCTTTTCTGTGAGTCAGCTTCACTTATGACTAGTTTTTACACAAAATACCGGCACAAAATTATTGGTACAAATACCTAATATTATGCCACTACTCATGGGGTAAATAAAATGTGAGCTGCAACTAATAACTATATTCCTTTTTTTGTAATTAATTGGTAAGTTTAAAATAGTAAAAGTGTCCTCTACAATTTCCTAGAGCACAAGGCAAAGTCTTCAAATTGCTTGTTTTGTCGTGACCAACAGCCCCAAAACTCAAGGATCTTCAGTTTACTTTCACATAAAACAAAGCAAAGTGGCAAATTCTCATATTTTAGAAAATGAAACCAATACTCAAATTGCTAGACTTGACTTCAACATTATTATAATCACTTCTGAGCACTTCTTAGAGATAGAAAACGTCTTCTTGGAGATACAGAAGTACAAATGTCAAAGCAAACACATGTGCAGTGGAAGGAAAGAGAGGCTGTCTCATATTGAAGAGCTTTGTAATATTAATAGAAATGTCTTAAGGTAAGTAATAGTGACATATAGAGAGGTACATTTTCATTAGAGTTAAATCTGCTTAATTTTCGTGGTTATTTTCCTGGTCCATTAATCTTTCACCCAGTTCAAGGTGACATCTTCAGATAGTTTGTGTTTGTTGTCTGACCAACAGTCCAAAAGCCACAGATTTCCACGTATGCAATGATATGAAACAGAGAAAAGCAGCAAATCTTCATATTTGAAAAGATTTATCCCACAAATGTTTTATCAAAATTATCATCCATTAATTTCAGTGATTTCAACTAATGATCCCAGCGCTACACCAGAAGAAAACAGTGTCGCTAGTAGGTGTTCATGCTCTGCCGAGTGCATCAAAGTCAGTTGATGTGATTGTTATTCTGCACTTGACATACAGAATAAGCTAAAAAGACAGCTGGAGATAAGACTGTAAGTTGTAAAGTAGGGTGACTAGGATAGGAGTCTGTGAGAGGAGCACGGTGGTGGTGGTGGAGGGAGGAAGACAAAGACCACAATGTGTAGGCGTATGAAATCTTGGAGGAGTGAGAACTTGACAATCCCCTCAAGATGGATAATCAAGTAATGACCCGCAAGGCCTCAGCCTCATCTGATTATAAATAACCAATGGAATCATCATCACTGATTGTGTTTCCATTCCTCCATCTCTCCTCTCTCTTATTTGTACCTTGCTTCTCCGTCAAGAAAACGCTCAGCGCGACTCATCAGCCGCCTTTACTGTAGGTAGAGATGTTTCATAAAGGGAGGGAGTAGACGATGGCAGGAGAAAAGACAAACTGAGATTCTAATGATGTGGCGGCGATAGTGACAAGTTTTTTTCCTTTTTTTTTCCCATTTTGGAGGGACTATTTACCCGTTGGTGGGGTCACAGTAGGTTGATGAAATGACACCTCCCTTTTGTGCGTGGGGGAGGGCGAGTTTGTCAGGTTGTTATTAAGCCTGATTCAGCCAATTGGCTCAGAGTGGGAACCCCGTTTGTGTGAGCGGACACGGAGATAAAAAGTTGACAGCAGAGAAGAATAGAGTATTTCCGTCCCCTTGCTTTGTGATGATTACTAATTATCCTGCAGCCTAAGGAGGCCAGTGGCAGAAATTCACTGATTTCATAATTTACTGGAGCTGTCTTTGAATACTCAGTCAGCCGGCGATGGCTCGGATGGGATGATATGCAATTCCTTTCTTTTCTTTGATAGAATGGCAGAGATGATGATTATAGTTTGTGCTGTACTCCCTGACATGAATCCTGTTGACGTTTTACACTATCTGCAAAAGTTTGAACTCTGCATTATAAGTTCACCCCTGCTGTAACACACTTGAATAGCTGCAAGAACAATAGATCAAGCTGCCCTGTTGTTGAATTTGTTCACTCATTCCTTATGTGCTCTTTGTCCGTTTTATTATTTATAGAGGAAAGGAAGCTGTGACACAAAGCTCTCATCCTCCACCTTTCACATGAGAAATGAGTGGCACAGTAAAGCAAAAACGTTGGTGCATACCATAGCATGTCAAATGCTAAAAATCAAAAATAATATATAATCTAGAAATACAAGAATTCAGTTTACAGTAGCAAAAACAAAGAAGCCTCAGCACAGACTCACAAGACAACAATCTAATCTGTTACATCATTTGGTGTCCAATCTGGTCCATTTTCAGTATCTCCTTCTCATATTTTCATTATTTTTCTGAATATAGTACAGTAGCTTCTAATGTGCCCTAAAACCATTAATATGAATTAAAAAATACATTATGAGTTTTTGAAAATACGAAATAAGATTTGAAATGAGAAAATATTCTAAAAAAAAAGTTATTATTTAAAACTTTAATCATTAGAAAAAAATTAAATCACATTTTACTAAATATTATATTTTGTAAAATAAACTGCAGTTAATTATTATTTTCGTTATCGATTAATCTACAGAATATTTTCTCGATTAATTGGTCTAGAAAATGTCACAAAAAAAAAACAGTCCAAACCCCAAAAATGTTCAGTTTAGCATCACCCAAGACAAAGAGGCATCAAACCCTCACACGTGAGAAGCTGAACCAGGAGAAAGTTTGTAATTTATGTTTTAAAAATGACTTAAATGATTCATTTTTGTCAGTCAACTAAATGATGAATTGATTCATCTTTCCAGCTCTAAAGTAAAGTAGAGAAATCCACAGATCAACAACAACTTGTATACTGACTTTTAGTTTAATTATAAACAAAATCTTTTCCACCGCATTAAAAAGTACAGAATTTAGAAAAGAAACATTTCCTTACATCATTGCTCTTAAACAAGGACAGGCCTTCTTTGTTGTACTATGTTTGACCTTTGACAGACCTTTCAGTTATGCAACTATATGTGTGTATTTATATGTTTTGTTTGTGTGCACATGTGTACAGGAGTATTGCCAGACCATCTGCTTAGACTCTGGGATTGACTACAGGAGGCTGGACAAGGCTGCAGCAGGGAAACTCTACTACCTGTAAGACACAAACACACACACACACACACACACGCATACCACACACACATATACACTAATATTGGTCCCATTTGCTCCTCTGTTTACAGTCTAACTCAGCACAGAGGTTTTGCAGAAGTGTAGTAAAGAGTAGACATTAACCTCCATCCACAAAGTACACACACGCTCACACATACACATACATTCACATACACACACACAGGAAATGTTTGTGCACATCAGCTAGTTTGATTTTTTTTTTTTTTTTTTTTAAAGGACAGAAAGAGAAGGCAAACAGATGGATACATGGGGAGAAGCAGACTGGGAGATTTATAAAGACCTACATTACCTTGAGAGATACATGAAAAGAATGAAAGAGGAATCAATAGAATATGAGAAAATGGTAGAGCTTTAAAAGCTAGTTTTCTATTTTCCTCATTACATATACGCTGTTGTGAACATACACACGCAGACAAACACAGCATGAATGACAATGCTGTTGCTCATCGCTGTATTGGAGCTTTCAAGTGCTTTCGTCTTTTCACTGTATGTAAATAGAGTGCATCACACCCTTTTACCCGGTGTTAAAACACAAACACACATATGGACACAAAACGCACACACCTTACAATCTCATTTTGACGTGCATTCACAGGCTAATGCTTGTGTTTAGAGCCTAACATCCTGTTTTTTTACTGATGGAGTGAAAAGCTAAGTACCCCCCCTCCCGTGCACTCCTTGCTGCCACCGTTTGATGTGGCCACTTCAGCATTATTAATTTCATATCCTATTATTTCTTCTCCGTGTCGTTGCCTGTGTGTGTGCATGCGTGTGTGTGTGTGTGTCGTGCAGTACAGGGCAACCTGGTGCGGAGGCCTTCTTGGATGCACTGTTTGAGGACCTGGCTATAAGACAAAAGTCTGGTAAGGAAGTTAAAGCAGAACCTTTGGAGGCATTTGTCCCCAGTAAATAATTTTCTCTTTATCATACAACATGTTAAGTGATTGTAATCCAATGGCTGTAATAAAACAGGAATAAAAAGTTGTGAGCTTTTAGTAAATGGTCTGTTAGCATATATGTTAAGCCACCTAGATCCTGACGCATTTCATGGTGTGATCAATTTAGATGACAGTATCACATGTATGACATTTGCTATGTGAAATAACACCTGTGCTCTTCATCCTTGTATTAAAATGTTTTATTTCTTATAAGTATTTTTTTTTTAATCATGTTAGCGAAGGTGGTCTTTATTTAAGCCCACCACCGCTCTAAAACACCATGGAAAACCCTGGTATGGTGTCATGTTTCACAAAAATTTCCAAAAAGAAATGGATCCTCTCCACAAAACTGCCAGACAGACTTATCATATCATCTAAAATCAACTCACCATTCATGTTTAGAGTTGGTGTAAGTTCTCATATCCTGTCTGGTTGATGTCATAACATGAATAATTACTATAACAGGCTGCCAGCAAGACCTGAAATATAATATCTGAAATTATGTTATCTATATAGTAGAGTGTATTATCATTATTATTATTTTTATTTTTATAAACATACATAAGGCCTCAAATGTTGTGAAAACTTGCAGTTGCATTTTAAATGCAGTATTAGATGTTTTCAGAATGTTGCAGTTTCTTGTTTTGCTGTATTTGCAGTTTTTTTGTGCTTTGCTTTTACATTTTCTGCTGTGTAAGTGTAAACATCAGAATATTAAAAGGAGGCGGAGGTAGATATTTGTGGTCTATGATTAACTAAAGCATTGCAGGACATTCCTTCATGGATTTGTTTTTAATGCAGTGATTCAACTGTAAATGTAATGATACAAGATTGCACGATATGACTGAAGGTCATTTATACTGTGGTGTGTGTGTGTGTGTGTGTGTTTCCATAGTTACAGGTCCTCGGGTGCTCACTGTGCTGGGCAGGGATGTGACTCTGGAAAAGACCTGTGGCTCCATCGCAGACTGTACTTTTGACGAGCTGTGTAGCAGAGTGAGTGATTTTCCTTTGTCTCTTGGGTTTTGTTTTGTTTTGTTTTTTTCATTTTCTCTTCAAACCTCAGTTTAAAAAAATACACAATAACACATATTCTTACTGATAATACTTGTGGTAATTACACAAAATCCACCCACCACTAATCAAAACTGCTCAAATTCAAAGCACTTCTTTTGCCTCTTTATTGCCTCTGTGTTCTGTTTTTTTCCTCCTCTGTGTACTTATTGTCCAAGCCTTTGCTCTCAAACTGAATCACCTTCCCCTCATCTCAGTCCCATTTTCTGCTCAATGTCAAAAAGCAAGTCTATTGATAATTTTGTGAATAGTTGTGCCCATTTTTCCTCAAATAAAGCTGTGTGGTACAATAATCTATTGTGTGTGTGTATGTGTGTGTTTAAAGTCTAAACCCTGATGGACAGCAGTGAGCTTTTGCAGGCATCTGAGCTTCAAGGCTTCTTCTTCTATCTGACATACAGTATGTTTTTGCGTTAATGTTGAGAACAGTCATCCTGAATGGCAAAGAACCGAGGACAGGGACTAAAATCTAAAGAGACTAAATCAGTCTGAGCATTTTGCCCAAGGTGCCTTTATTATAGTGTGCACAGTGCATGTGTCTGTGTGTGTTTGCAAGGCAGCTGTGCACATGTGCTACACTTACTCAGACCTGACTTTGTTCCAGTATGTAACCTGGTCTGTTGTTTTCCAGCCTCTAGGTGCCAGCGACTACCTGGAGATGGCACAGCTCTTTGACACTGTATTCATCCGCCATGTTCCCTTGCTGACACTGACCCTGAAGGACCAGGCCCGACGCTTCACCACCCTCATAGACAACTTCTACAACTACAAGGTATCAGCTGATAAATCAGAGTTTGGCTTGTTACTTGAAAATACAAACCATGTATACTAAGCGGCCACTTCATTAGATACACCTGTGCAATCTAATGCAGTCCAATACAACAGCTCTGCCATAAATTCTACATTTACGAAGCTTATATATTTTCAGTTGTGGAGTGGACAAAATATTAGGAACACCATTCAATATAATGCACCCCAGTACACCACCACCACCCACTATGACCTCAATAATAAACATAAAGTAGAATTATTACCTTTCTGACAATGTCAACAACAACTGAAAATGTGTAAGCTTCATAAATGTAGAATTTATGGCAGAGCTGTTGTATTAGATTGCAGGGATGTACCCAATGAAGTGGCTGGTGAGTGTATTATATCACTGATAACCTCATTTCAGAGGAAGTTTTATGCCTTTACCTTTTAATATCCTGTGGAAGTGAGATTACATGCTATAATCCAACCAGATATAATAGATCTGGTTAAAGATTAAATGCATACTGAATTAGAGATGACAGGAAACTACAGCTGCACTGCTCTCAGCATTTCAAACATTTTTGAGCAGGTTGGACTTCTTTTAATTCCTATGCATGTTATTGTGTCAATCAATTCTTAATTGTGTGTGAAGAGGAAATTTAGTTCAGTTAAAAAAAGTCAATATGCACTTAAATCATCTCGGGGATGCAAAAAAACACCTGGAATTGACGAGAAATAGAAGAACAGAAGTATGTCATCTTAAGGTTAACCCCTCTCACTTACTATTGATCACAGGCAACAGACACTTAAATCATTAAAGGGGACCTATTATGCTCATTTCTAGCTCTAGATTTTTATTCTGGGGCTCCACTGGAGTAGTAAAAACTAAATTTTTGTCTTATACTGGCCCTTTATGCAGCCCCTTAGTTCAGCCTCTGTCTCTTAACAGGCAGTCTTACCTCCTGTCTTTAAGGCCCTCCTCCCGATAAGCCCACTCTGTTCTGATTGGCCAGCTTTCCGGAAGCCTGCAGAAGGGCAGCATGTATCAGAGTAGTGTTAAGTTACCGCCAATGAAAACCCAACATTTCCGGCTTTTGCCACTTCATATTTAACGCTTTTAAGTGACTAAATAGTGGGATACATTTATTGTGAAGAATTTACATGAAATGAAACATATTCCTCACCAAATTAGCAGAGCTTTGTTAGAGGTAAAAAACCGGTCAACACAACAATATATGGAGATATTTGGAGCTATTTGTTCAGAGAATCAGTTAGAAATGATGCAGGGAGGAATAGTATAAGTAGAAACAGCCAGAGTGATGCTGATGTTTGATGAAGAGCTGCAGATGACCAGCACACCTCCAACAGGTAAAGTATTTATTTTACTTTGCCGTGCTGTGTAATAGAAAAACACTCACAGTTTGGGCGGCTGGACTCGAGTCACGGCTTGGCGTGACAACCCCCAAAACAATGGAAAAACACCATAATGTTAGCAGAGCGTGGAACAGATGACCATATAAAAAAAAATCCATCACCAGCTGACGTCAGCTCAGGCTGAAAGTAGAAAAAACTGTTGGAAACCGAGTATTCAGAGCAGTCTGAAGCTGGTGTTCTTTGCTCACAGGGATTATTTCTACATACATTTAGCTCATTATTTGACACTTTGGCCATGTTTAATATCAACATTCGACCTTGTACCATCATATATATGACTGAAAATAAGAATAATACAGGAAGTGTCCTCCACAAACAAACCAAACATTCTGATCCCAGGTGAGAGTGGTGCTACTGGCAGCGGCTCCTTTAGACCGGCTGTTTGTCCACTCCGGAGGAGAAGATGAGAGGGACCGACAGCTGCTGGATGACCTGGGCCTCAGCGGGGTAAGATCACATCTGCTACAACCACAGATGAAAACAGCAGGAAAGCCATCATTGCTCATCACAAATGAGAGGAAGCTGTATGATCCCCAAAGTCTTTAAAAGACAGATACAGATATACACAGAGGAGTTGGTATTTGTCTTTATAGCGGGTAGAATTACAAAGTTATTGATGAAGTTCAAGGAGTTACAGTAACATTTTCAGGTCTCCTGAGCTGCATATGGGAGCTTGTATTTGAAGTAAATAACAATATAAAAATTTTAACATATATAAATATAGACATACAATTTTGAAGCTTGGAATTTATTGTCATCCAAATAAAGATCTTGATGAAACATGTAGTGTAGTGTAGGTGTATTTTATCATGATGTAAACATCATAATTGTAGAAGTTTCTACATTTTTTTTTATAAATATTTAATTTTATAAAACTGATGGAGTTGATTTCATTGAAGTGTTGAAATGTGAGTGTGTGAGGGGAGTGTTTTTTTCTTCAGATGTATCTTTTTAAATTTTAGTTTGTTTGTATTTTCTCTACATGTAGATCCACTTGCAGAGTTAGATTAGATTGGAGTGTATTATGCTACTAACCGCGGTGCTTGGTCCTCTCTTCAGGACACAGCAGAGCGCCTGACTCTGTTCACAGCCGAGGAGGAGATCTTTGCCTTCCAGAGGACCGTCTCCAGACTGATGGAGATGCAAACAGAGTCATACTGGATGGAGGGAGATCGCAGCATCAGCAAGAAACACATGAACACCTAACACCACATTCCTGATAAGCATATACCTCTACACTGTACCTCACTAACTACTCACTACCCATGGCAGATAGATAAGGGAGTGATATAAAATATCAACTGTAAATTTATAACAATATAAACCTCAGACATACTGTTTGGAGGGATACTTGTACCATTTGACTTCTCTTCATCTAATGCATGTGTGTTTATACCTCTCTACTCTTTCAGCCCATTTGGCCTTCTTCTGGGAGGTGTAATCTCTCCCCCTTGTGGACTTTTATTTTATTTTAAAGAATAAGCTCTCAAGCATGTGTGAACCAGAAAGCAAACAGGTGCTCACTTCAAGGGGAGCGAGGGGGGGGGACCAAGTGTCTGTCACAGTAGTTGGCTACTGCCCTCTAGTGGGTGAATATGAAAAAGGTCAAATGTTCTCAAGCTGTTTCTATTTTTACGGAACAACATCAGCCTCTGTGCATTCTTGAATTTAACCTCAACTGTATTAAACCCGGCATAAATGTGGAATGTATGTGATATATTTATCCATGTAGCATATGAATGAGACTGCGGTATGGGACACTAGTATTCAAGGAAATGTTGAGGCATTTCTATTTATTTCTATGTTGAGCACAATAGTGGGATTGTTGGCATTGATTTTTTTCCAGGATTTGATTTGTAATCAACTAGAGTTGGTCTTAATCTTGATTTAGACTTGACAAAGATAGTTTGACTGCAGTTGCTTCTTGTTTAACACTTAACTTTATTATTATCCTAGAGGGGACTTTGTCAGGCAAAGGCATACACAAAAACTCAAATAATACATGACAAAAAAAACAAAACAAAAAAACCTCAAAGCCAAACAAAATTGTTTTAAATCAAACAATGTATTGAGCTTCATTGAATTGTGTAGTTTTGAATGCAGTTCATTATGCAGATAAATAAACACATCTATGCTGTAACATGTGTTATATATTGTAATTTGTCTTTGTGTGATTGTTACTCCAAATTTTGACATGAAGCCTCTTCCAAAACATTACTTTTTTTTTTTTAAATGTATCAATAGTTTAAATCTTTTAACAACAAAATATGCAACTTCAGGTGCTCACACATATAGGATCGTAGATAATATTTAGTTTCTGGAAGACAGAAATGATTTTCTTGTTTTTCACATATATTTTAGTTATAATTGCAGAGCTGATAGAGATGTTTACAGTCTGTGGTGTTTAGGTTTGTGTGTGTGTGTGTGTGTGTGTGTGTGTGTGTGTGTGTGTGTGTTTGTTTGCTTGCTTGTCTTCATGAACGGGCCCTTGTGCAACACTATTATTACACTCAAAGGGGCCCTGTAGGGTGAAATTGGCTTACCTCAGTGCAGTATAAACTGGCCCATTGCCAGAGATACTGCAGTCAGGTGTTTAAGGAACAGTTGGCAAAAAAAGATATATTAGCCTCCTATTTTAAATGTGCTGGTGCATATCTGTATCCAGTTGGAAAAGCATGAAAGTCAGTGTTGTTAATATTTCCAACAAAATACATAAAAACATTAGGCTCAGAAAAATAATAGTGTGCTCAATGGATAGACTTTCCTTGTTTTTCATCCACACAATATATTCTAAAATATACAGTATATCATATTAAAGAGCAGATAGAGATTTTTACCGTCTGTGGTGTTTTGAAGCTTCCTTCTTCATGCCTGTAGGTGGCAGCAGAGGGCAGCTACAAGGTTTGTTATTGCGTCCATCTAAGGATGAGGTCATCCTAGTGCACCACTCCATCCTGGACCAGCCCACCCTGACAAATACAGCCTGACCAGCGAGCAGCACCTACTGTATCTAAACCAAGACCATTATATCATTGTTTGTTCCAAGTGTCCAAGCAGCCAGTATCATGGAACAAGTACAACAACACCACAGTAAATGTGTAATCTTATTAGGATCAAGGGACAGTAAATGGCTCATAGGCCAGTGACTGCGTGGGTGTGCACGGACACTTGTATTTGACGTCTATCATTAAAAAGTGCTTGAGTGTGTAGCAGGGCCTTGCGTGTATCCCACTATAACTCTCGATTAAAGAAAAATCAATCACGCCCTATGCCAAGGCCCCTAATCCAATCAGATCATTATGCTGTTTGGGGGAAACATCAGACACAAACAGAGATGGCCGCCATGCTTTGTGATTGTCTTAATTGGATGATTCACGCTGGCTTAAAGGGGTGGTCGTAGTCTCCATCCTCTCTGGACCACAGTCTTCATACATGCTGCTATTGGAGTGAAGGTGGAATACAGTTTTCCTGTCACTTGAAATAAGGACAGGGATGTTATAGATATGGTACTTTAATACTTTTCTATACTGTCACATTAGGTTATTTATACCCTAGAATGCCTAAAATTGACATTTACAGTTAGTTGTATGAGGTTGTAAGGTTTTAATGTTATAAGCTCTGTTAAACATGAATGAAATCCAGTTTTCAAAGACCTTGCTTCACAACGCCAGGTTGATAAAGTATTCTTAACCAGATGGATTTCAGATATTGTCCTGATGCTTCAATCAGGGGCTCAATCCACCACATTAAACCAGCTTCAATTTCTGTGGCTTCAACTTGGAAGAGGTTATGAAGTGTTGGGTAAAGCTGAATAATACAAATGGTTTAGATGTCCGTGTGTGTGTTTGTGTGTTTACTTGCTTGTATTCATGAATGTGCCCTTGTGCAACACTGTCATTGCTCTCAAAGAGGCCATGTAGGGTGAAGCTGGTTTATCACGGTGCAAAATAAACTGGCCTACTGCCTCAGACACTGCTCTGAGGTCTTTAAGGGACACTTATTTCTGTATCACACAGAGACACACACATCTTTAACTAAATATGACTTTGCAGTTGGAATTAGCCCACTGTTTTAAATGTGCAGGTACATATTTGCACCCAGTTTAAAAAAACATCAAGTGACAGTCAGTGATGTTAAAAATACATAAAACATACAGATAGTGTATTTTCAGAGAGATACTGGTGTGTTCAGTGGGTAGGTCTTTAGGATGGTACTGGTGCTCCTGCAGGAAAAGGGCTGAAATCTTAAAATACCTCATACTCATGTGCATATGAGCAGGAGAAAACGGGAATTTATCATAGAAAAGCCTTCATTAGTGCCATGGCTTGACCATGAGACAATTTAAAAACTACATTTTTTTTAATTTGCAGATCTTCATCAGTTTATTGGGTTCATTGTGGGTTAAAAATGAACCAGAACACAATAGCATACTCACAGATTATATCAAAATTAAAATTTAAGTGCACTAAATTCTAACAAATTCTTACTAAAACTCAATTCAAATATTCTAAAGGTTCAGCATATGAAGTCATTTAAAGCTATAAAAAGCTTCATCTCTGATACAGATGTCTGATACAGCTGACTACATACAGTATTTCTGCACAGACACACACTCAGACATCCTAAACTCCCTCTATACATCCAGTGAGCAGTTAACTCTATAGTCCTCTGCAGGAGCCAAACTGCTGCATCAGGTATTCTCTTTGATGTGAAGGGAACAAAAAGCATCACACAATGTGTGTGTGTGTAGACCAACTATCTCCTGTAATCCTGTACAGTACAGACTCTAGACTGCCGCTGCAAATGAGCTTGTGTGCTGTACCAATCTGCTTGGTTAAATGTGTGTCAATGAACACAGATAAACAACAGTGTTCATCCTTTGTAGAGAGCGTGTCTCCCAGCTTGCTGATATTTGAACACAGTAATATAGATGGACCTGAAAACACAAAAAGCTTGAGTGTAGTATTTATTCTGAGGTAGCCAAGAATAAACCCTTGCCCAGTCCCATAAGAAATAATATTATGACATCATCACGTTATCACAGCATAATAAACACCACATAATATCCTAAAATATTACATTACTGTGATTTGTCAAAACACACAACATATTTGAGTATCACACAAACACCTTGAATCCCTCAAGGTATATCAAAGTGGAATCTTGTTATGGTCAGCTGTGAACGCGCATTCCTGCACAGAAACCGCGAGCACGCGCAGGTGGACGCGCACCTTGCAGCCCTCGGTGAAACAAAGAAGACGTGGACGAGGCTGTTTTGATCCAGTCAAGGAGGAGGAGGAGGAGGAGGAGGAGGGAGGTCCAGGGCATCACTTACAGATGGAGACCCATCTAGGATTTCTTCCTTTATCTCTGGCTAATAAACGGGATGACGTCATCCTGGACGAGGTGGAACGGGCTCCAGAAAGGGGGCGTGGCCTGCGCGCCCTGACAGACGTGATTGACAGCCTGGCACGCTGATTAAAGGCACAATCAACAAGAGGCTGATGGCAAAAGAAATATAGAGAAGTTAAAGCAGAAATCACAATATGTGTGATATTATGAAATGTAGGATATTAATAAATATTCCATTGACTAACATTCAGGGCGTTTCATAATGTTGAATTCATGTATTAAATATTTAACTAATCATAGCAAAAATTAAATTCTTATAGCCTAAAATTCCTTAAAAAATCATCTGGCAATGTGATTATGATGATTCTTAGTGAGTTTACATTGACGTAATGTTTTAGTGATGCCATTGCATAAATCTGCAGATATTTTACACATAATTTCTTTAAAAATGAACATTTGGACGATGACAAGAGGTCATTTTTTAAACACACTTTCTATTTCAACACAGTAAATAATTGCAACTGCTTTACAGGTGCAACAATTAGGTGATTAATCAATTAGGAGTCGATAGAAAATCAATTAGAAACTATATTGATTGTCATTTTTAAGCAGACATGTCTAAAATCCACTGGTTCCTGCTTCTCAAATGTGAGTATTTGCTCGTTCATCTTTGGATTTTTGGGCTGTTGGTCGCACATATTATGGAGGGATTAATTGTTTAATCAACAAAAATAGTCCACAGATTAATTGATAATGAAAATAATTGTTAGTTGCAACTCTAAATTGCTTTTCATCAAACTGAACGGCTTCTAACAAAGTAGAAACCTGCAGCACACCTGTAGCTAGTGCCAGTTATTATTTTACTGATCCTAAACTGAAAACTAAAGTTGGGTATGTAAACACCACTTTTACCGGCTCGATTTCTCTCTAATCTCTCTAAAAAATAATAATATATCAATCCAGTATAATAATTCTCCTTCCCTCTTCTGCTGTGTGTTTCTATTTTGTGCTCATCACCAACATGTCAGGACGTGTCCCAGCCTCTGTTAAGTCGCCCTGCACACAGGCAGCACCGTCCTTTAGGACTGTAGTGTCTCTTTAAAAGGCGATCCCATGCACAGGATCCAGGGGGCTGGACCTTGATCGACTTGCATGCGTGTGTCTGTGTGCGTGTGTGTGTGTATGTGTGTGCGTGTATGTGTATGTGTGTGTGTGTGTGTGTGTGTATATGCGTGCAGCGCTGTGAGGAGAACAAATCGAGATACAGTAGTAACCCAGAGTGAGGTGGCAGTCTTATTCCACATCGACACTGACTTGCCCTGCATACATCCTATCTGTCTGTCTCTATATCGCAGAGCGCACTTGAGGAGTGAAAGAGAAAAGAGGCAAGATGGCATCTGGAAGTGGACAATCCGGGATCTAGCCTCTTCTGGTTTTTGGTACCACGGAGCGCAAGGTATTTCCTTTAAAGTCTTAAGAGATTATTTATTCCCAGTGAGATGAGGTCGGAACACTTTCTCCTGAGCCATTGATCTCCAGTAGGTGGATTCAGCTGCTTGCACCAGGACGGGATTTTGAGTAGAGCTCCAATTCATGAGCAAGTAGTCTAATCTTATGAATGTAGTGAAGCTCAGAGAGGCAAATAGCTTCATTTAAACCCTTTTGTCATTTTAAAGAAGTAGTTTATTGAAGCTTCTTGTGTGTTCAGCCTTCACACTCAGCTGCAGTGTTTTATATCTTTTTGTGGAAGCGGTTGTATTTTAATTTGGCTCTAACTGAGTGTGTTGGGTTTATTTATTATTTCTTTATGTCTTCAACAGGCGTTAATAACTAAGTTGCTCTTGGCCCTGTTTGGACTTCGCTGGTGTGGAATAGCAACAAAGGACGGGAGCGCGCATTCATGGGATGCGACTTTGACAGCTCTTCATTTCTTGTCTTATAACTTTATTACCTGGCAGCGGGGGCGACATTGTGACTGGGGCAGGAGACAATGGCTGAGGCTCCGCTCCCCGACACACTCCCGGAATTGGACGTGGTCATCGACCCAGATTTCGAGCCTCAAAAGCGGCCCAGATCTTGCACCTGGCCGCTGCCACGACCAGACTCGAACGCGGTGAAACCGGAGAGCAATGACACAGATATTATACCTGAGGAGGAGGATGATGAAGAGGACAGTGCCACCCCTACGGCCATCAATGGTTCTGGCGTGGCAACAGAGGACCAGAGCAGCAACAGCCCCGCAGCCGATGGAGCGCTCTCCTCTCCCGGCCACGAGAGCGGAGGCTCCCCGCTCTCCTCGCACTCCCCGACGGCCACCTCTGGCGCATTGACCCCGAGCAGCTTGGCTGCTCAGCAGACCCCGAGGAAAGCATCATCTCGCCGTAACGCTTGGGGGAATCTCTCCTACGCCGACCTGATAACCAAAGCCATTGAGAGCGCGCCGGACAAGAGACTGACACTGTCCCAAATTTATGACTGGATGGTCAGATCCATCCCCTACTTCAAAGACAAAGGCGACAGCAACAGCTCTGCAGGATGGAAGGTAAGAGTCGTCCCACCACCCACTCACCCACACATCCACCCAGCCCCCCCTCCTTCCTCCATCAAAACAAAAACAAAAAGCATGTGGCTTGTAAACCCACTGACGTTCACGCACAGACAGACACTCACGCACGCACACAATTATACCAGCGCAGTCATGTTTTTACGAGCGTCTATTTGGAAAGTCTGGCACTCATTATACCTCTCATTATCATTCTAATGGAAATTGCAGATCATTCTGAAAAAATCCCCCTAGGAGGGCATTCAAGATCATTAATCTCTAAGCAGAGTGAGGTTTGGTGACCTGCACACAATTATCTAAAAAAAAAAAACTGGAGCAAAACATGATATTTTGTGATCTGAAATGTAATACATATATAATCATAAGATTGTGTAGTTTTGATTGAAACTACATCAGATGCAGGTTCTTTGTTCTCTTTTTATTTGACTTTTTTGATGAGTTATGTGCATAATATTCCTCTGAGGCCTCAGTCAGTCACATGGCTGGAATTAGAGCAAACAGAAACGTTGTAACCGGTTTGTCTGGAAACACAGTAGCCTATTTGACCAGAGATTGATACAATTACATAAGACAGTTTACTGAACAGCAGCTAATCCATTAATAGGACACAGGCTGAAAGTAAACAAAACGATATAACGATCACACTCTGTGGAAAAATATGAATCCTGAGAAGACCTCTGCTATATAGGCAAAAAAAAAACCCTCCACTATGAAAATCCATGTGGTGCTCTTACAGTCATTTAGTGTGTGTGTAGTTGTGAATAGTGAGTTTATAGTGACCATATGGGTTTTATCACTTTATGTTTGTTTTTTTTTACATTTATATTTAGAGGCTACATTTCTGCCGTGTTACTGTAGCCACAGCGGCATTGCCCAGTTTGCCATTTGTTATGTAAACCTTGGCAGGCATTCGTCAGTCTCTTGGGTCAGGTAGACAACTGCCAAGGTTGCTGATCCTGCCATGGGGGAATTACATAACCACTGAGTTGCCGTGAGTTAAGGGTAAAGCTTCTTTTAAAAGAAGGCGATCTGGTCACCCAAAAGACATATGGGCCCCCGCGAAAAGTGACAGAAGAGGAGGGAGGAGCAGAAGGTCAGAGAGCAGAGATTAACACCCATCAGAGGCTGAAGGACCAGTCCCATGGGGCGTGGAGAGCCTATAGGCCATATTTTGTCAGGGCTTCTCAAGTTTTGCTATGTGATATGGTTCAGTGAGGAGAAAAGAGGGAGGTTGTGTGTGTGTGTGTAGCCCCACCAAGTCAAGGCCGGGTTCACTGTCACTGTGCAGGGCTGTTACTCCTGGAATTTCGGGCATGAGGGCCAGGCTGTCGGTGGTTTAGTGTTACACATGGTCTGTCAATAAAACTTGCTACAGCTCACAACCTATGCCTTTTTTAGTTTTCTTATAAGAGACTCTTTTCATTACAGACTCCAGTTCTTATTTCTAAACACAGAGTTGTGACACTGCGTAGTATCAAAAGTGTGTAAAGTGTAGGTGTAACACATGAACAGAGACACAACAAACATACAAGCAGGTTTCTCAACATTTAGGAGCTGAAAATGCCACAAGCTGAAGTTAGGTTTTCGTAAAGAACTCATGAAACCAAAAGCGTCCCGCAGAACCAGGTTTTCAGAGGGCTACCTCTGTACGGGGACTTTTTCAGAGCCCCTTCACTCTCCATTTCACTCTCAGGGATTCTTAGATTTCACCTCCGCACAGAGTCGGGTTTGAACACCTACAGTTTCATGCAGCCAGGGCACCTTTGTTGAAGGGATTTGCTGAGCAAATCCTAGTAATCCCCCTGGGTTTCTCTCCCAGGTTCCCACTTACGTCATTCTACTTCATATCTTTGTCAGTTAAGCATTAGCCCTTGTACAAGTAGGTTAAGACAACCAGGCACAAAACTAGGAAATCTTTTATCACCTTAGATTGTCTTTAACCAAGACATGCTTTAAATAGAAACACACTGTGTGATCATGTACTTGTTTTTACACAATGAAGAATGTCCATAGCACCAAGTATTGAAAACTGTCAACTGGCATCAAAAGTCTGTTCAGATTCATCCTCTTGTTGACTTATTCCTTGATCAGACTGAATTAACTGAAAAATGTTGCCTTTTTTATTCAGGAAAAGCGTATGACTGCTTCTGTTTAGACAACATTTAACATTTGAGGACTTCATCTTCGGACTTCTTTTGTTAAATGAGAAAGAAAATGTTGTTTTTTTTTTAAGGAAACTTATTTTTTAAGTTGAGGTATAAAAAAAAACATTTGTATCAGTGCTGAAACTCTGCTGTTTTGTTTTTCTATATCAGAAAAATTCAAAGGACACCCAACTCTAATCTTTTTAGTAGCCGTCAAAACTAAAGTCAAATCAAAATCATTATTGGTTGCTGTTAAAAGTTCATCAGCTCAAGTGTCAGAGCAGTCTTCCTTTTTTGGTACCGCAAAATCATAACAGCCTGTGTCGGAGTTTTCCAGCAGGAGTTTTGTCCTAGTGGGGCAGTTCTGGTTCGGAGCAGCTGAAATGTGTGCTAAGAGATGCTTTGGTATGACAGGGGATGACTGATGGGGCTGCATCTCAAAATAGCACCTGTAAACACGCCTGTAACACTCTGGGTGTGTGCGTCTTTCATCTGTGTGTCTTTGCATAATCGAAAGATTAGGTGCACCTGTGTATGTGTGTGTTTGTGTGCAAGTATACAAGCCAGTGTGTGTGTGTGTGCAAGTATTCCTGGCTGCAGTGAACTTTGTGCTCTGGTGTTACTTAACCCTGCTGTAACATGCTCCCTGCTCCCAGCAGCTGCCTATCACAGGCCAAGACCTAGTTATGTCACAGTGACACTCCACATAAACCCGCACACACACATACAACTCTTATATTCTCATTTTAGGTTATTAGGTTTTGACAGCAACATGTACTCACACACATGGTACATACAGTTCTCTCTAACTCAGATAAAGTTGACAGCTGAGGTTTCGTGTGTGTGTGTTGTTTTTTTTTTAAACTCTCCATACATTCCTGCACAGGCGGACATGCACAGACATATACAGTGCATATGCCTGGTCATGTTCAGGCTTATCACTTAGGTTCATAACTGTGAGTCTATGCAGCAGGTCTTAATTTACTCATGGGTCTAAAATTAGTTTAACTCAGCAGAATTCATTCATTACATTACTTCCATCTTTAAGACCACCGAGTAGTCTTCATTGTTGACACAAGGTTGTTGTTTAACACATACTTTAGTTTTAAAGGAGACATATTATGCACACTTGCTGGTTTATATTTTTATTCTGGGGCTCTACTGGAATATCTTTGCATGATTCACAGTTCAAAGAACTCCTTATTTATCTTATACTGGTCTTTTTTGCAGCCCCACAGTTCAGCCCCTGTCGGAAACAGGCCATTTTCGCTCCTGTCTCTTTAAGCCCCCCACGCAATGAGCCCACTCTGTTCTCATTGGCCAACTTCCAGAAGTTGTGCCTCTGCCGACTTCCAGCAGCTCAGGATGCTACGTCAACAAACCATGAAACAAACTACAGTAGTAGGATTTCACTACTTCTTCTCGTTCGTTACTTGAACTTTCAACTTCTCAAATACATCCATACATGTTTGAGCCAAAATCCAATCTGAGATATGAGAATTGCAGGAAGCATTTCTACATACACTAACCCCAAGTTTTGGACCTTTGATCATGTTTAGCATGGATATCTGACATCATATAAGTATGTAAATAACAGAAAACCACACAGAGCATCTTGTGTCCCCTTTAATGTCCTTGTGTAATATATGATTGATGGATATTTGGTAGTATTTGGTTCAAACTACAAAAGACATGACCACAAGAGTTTATTTATATATTTATTTGGATCTCCATTATCCACTACCAAGGTGGCAACTACACTTCCTGGGGTCCACACAAGTAAACATATAATAATCATAGTTAAACACACCTTTTTCTCATTTGATCTGTCGCATAACAAAGCGAAATCAGAGGATCGTCAATGGCAAAACCTTCATACACTCACATTCATATACACACAGAGGCCGTCGCCCCGCCCTCCACATATTCTCCCATCTGACTTTGTCTGGAGGCGTATGGAAAACAGCCCCTCATAAGGCCGCCGGGTATGTTGATTATCATTTTAATGGCCTAGCACGCTGAAAGTGTTGACTCTTTGGGGCTGAAATTATTTATTGTTCCTATCAGAGCAGGACAGCGTGGACAAAAGGGAAGGGGCTGACAAAAAAAAGAAAATAACATTAGTCCTTTCATTGGCTGTCCATCAATGCAGAGTGGGATGAGGTCTTTGTGGGCGATAAGATCTCCGTGTCAGTCATGAATATCATTGTAGGACCGAGCTGCCATTGGCTGGAATTTATTCTTGTAATGAAGCTAAAGCATTATTATCTGAGGACTGGCTAGTAAGGGAATTCTTATGATACTGAAGAAAATACCAGAAAAGATTAACTGGGGAAACAGGGGTTGTCTGTGTGTGTGTGTGTGTGTCCAGGTACTCGGAACACAGTCAGGAGGCCTCTTAGATGGAGCTGGCATGGTGCCAAGCTGAAGGAACTGAAGCAAAAAGGCAATAAAAGGGGGAGTGGAGGGGGGCGGGAGGGGGGCGTGAAGACAGTAGAAGGAGGAGAAGGGAGGGGGTGCTGAGGGAGTAAATTAACAAGCTTTGCTCTAAATTGGTGTATTACAACTGCCCTCTGGCTGTGATTCCCAATGGAGGGGTTTGAGGGTGTGTGAGGCTAAAGGGGCACTGGGTTATGGGAACCCACCAGCTCCAGGCACCCCTCCAAGTCTGAATAGTGTCACCCTGAGCAGTCAACCTCTGCATGGAGGAAAACCCCCAGGCTCTGTTCTAGTTCCATTTCCAATCAATGGACACATTTCTTTACGTAGATGCCTGAGGAATTTTGCTCTCTGTTCAGTTTTTACGCCTTAGAATTACACCATATGGCTAAAAGTATGTGGACACCCGAACAACACACCCATATGTGAATATTGAACATCGCTCTAACAGCCTCAACTACTCCAGGAAGGCTTTTATGGAACCTGGCTGCAGAGATTTGCTCCAATTCAGCTACAGGAACATTAGTGAGTTCAGCACTGATGTTGGGTGATAAGGTCTGACTTGCAGCCAGTGCTAAAGTTCATCCCTAAGGTGCTGGGTGGGGTTGAGGTCAGGGTTCTTTGCAGGCCAGTCAAGTTCTCCTCCACATCAAATACAGAACACAGTCATTGTGGACTTGGCTTTGTGTACAAGGGGCATTGCCATGTTATGACAGGAAAGGGCCCTCCCCAAACTTCCCATGAAATTTAAAGCACACTAGTGTTGGAAATCTTGTTGTGTGCTGTAGCATCCCTTAATTAGAACTAAGAGGCCCAGTCTAAACCATGAAAAACACGGCTGTATTTGGACAGCTTTGTCCACTTACTTTTGGCCATTTAGTGTGTACCAGTAAGTCTGTCCCTCTTTCTCTCTGTCGATCTGTCTGTGTGTGAGAAGCATTTCATTCATCAGAATTTCTGTCATAATTAGTCCAGGTTATGAAACATTCCAACATGATCTAGCTGACCACTTTGTTTTTAAGTCACCTGTGTGGGTGTTTGTGTATTTATTATTTTATTCCTTTGTGTAAATAGCTACCAAAAGGCCTAGCAAGAAAGAAAGAAAGAAAGAAAAGCAGATTTTTCTTTCTCTCATACACCATCTCCCATCATTTCTTGCGTCTTCACCATCCCAGCCATGTCACACAGCACACGATCTGTTCTGCTCAAAGACACTTCTCAATTATTCAATGCACTCGGGATGAATTCAGATCACTGTATTAATTTTTAAGAGCCTGTTCTTGGCTAAAGGCTCACCCTCTCTCACAGTTTCTGTCTCTCTTTCATTACTCGAACTCCTCACTCCCTATTCCTGCTCTGTTTCTCTCGTTCTCCCTCTCTCTTACACACTATCCCTCATTATTTTTCTGCCAGCTCCCTCATTTGTCTGGATGTAAAACACTGTGGTGAGCAAAAACAAGCCATCCCCCCTTAGCTTGCCGCTGCTCCTCTGAAGCACAAGTCTTGAAATCTGTCGTGGGCTCTAATGAATGGAGATAAATCTTAGGCCTCTCCTCTTGTTACACTCCATACTCCCTTGACTCCTTCTCGTCTTTTTCTGGCCATCATTGTAACACTGCAGCATTTTTTTTTTTTTTTTGGAGACACTTTAGACATATTGGCCACGTTGTTGTTGCTTCTGTGAAAATATGCAGATTGTAAAAGACATGAACAGTCTTAAAAACTCAATGTGGCGCAGCTGTGTCAGGCTGTTTGCTGAAACTCCCAGAGTTGCTCGAATTGCTTTGCATGATGATGAGGTTGGTTTAGGGCAGACAGGTCACACGATTTATGTGTTATGTGTTTTGTATGTGTCTGTATATGTCTAACAGAGACAACCACACACATAGCAAAAGAGAAACCTGCTGTTTGCACAATTCTTCTTCGTGATAACATCAAAGATACAAACATTTGTGTCTCCGCACTGATTACATCCTAAATATGGGGACTGTATTTAGACTGGTATGTACACTGACTGTCAACTCTTGCAATACATAACTTAAAGATCTCCATCAGACATGTTTTGACAAGTATATAAAATACTCTACTTTGAATAAGAATTTGGGTCTCATATGGGATTTCCACAGAAAATCAATTATCGTGTTAAAATTGTGTTAAAATTTCCTCCTTCTTCCTCATTAAAAAATCCATAATCCATGAATATGTAGGTGTCTCCTACTTCACTGTAAAGTCCATTCTCAGTGTTTCTGCACTGGAGGCTTCAAGTTTCCACATCACGCTTGTGTAAGTTGCATACTGGACCACGATCAGGGATGGGTATTGTTAGGATTTTATCGATACTGATACTGCTTATCGATACCGAAACTTATCAATACTCTTATTGATACTACTCGCCATAATTTGGTGCAAAAAATAAAGACATGACATGAAAAGATGTGAAAAGATTTAAGTGTCATTTATTTATAAACATAACAGTTCAATGAGAAGGGCTTAAACCCGATGCTAACTGCATCCGAGTGAATAACTAGAGACTTATTTTTATAATGATTAGGGTTTTAATCAACCAAAGAAAATCTTGGTCGACTGAAGTTCTACCTACTTTCGATCGATTGGTCAATGGGGAAAAAAGCGATTTAGCCCTCTAAGCTAATGCATGCTAACTACACTATGTTCTTAGCAGGTGATATCTAGTGTCTGCAACATTTTTTGCTGACACTTGATATCAAATAAAAGCCAGAGAATATATCATATTAAGTTGCTATAAGCTGTAAATTCACCACTTCTAAGCAGAAGGCAGAAGATAACGTTATCTCAGAGCCTGAAAAGCCCCGGCAGCTATCCTGCTCCTGACGTCGTCTCACCCTGGTTGGTGGCTGTCTCCTATGCCAACTATGTAGGAATGAACTAACATCATATAAGAAACAATAGTAGCACTGTTTGTCCAGGAGCTTATCAATATTTCAGTACTGACCAGTCAGGAACCGCTACCAATTTAGTACCTGTTCTCAATACCCATCCCTAACCACAGTTGGCTCCAAAGTAGTTGTAATGTCACAAATCATGTTCATAGGCACACGCCTTAAAGATTTAAGTTGAGCACAGAGAAATTTTCTCCCTTCAAACAGCCTTCTAGTGTCAAACTCTGCACATACATCATTCTGCACAGTGAAGCTCAAACATCCAACTGAAGGAACAAGAAGAAAAACACATTTTGAGCTGTGGGAGGCTTTAAAGGAATAGTTTGAAGTTATGGGAAACACGCTTATTTGCTTTCTTGCAGGGTGCAAGCAAATTGACACTACTCTCATATCTGTACATTAAATATGCAGCTGGAGCCAGCAGCCAGTTATTTTAGCTTAGCATAAAGACTGCAAGCAGGAGGAAACAGCTAGCCTGCTTCTGTCCAAATGTAACAAAGTCAAGTAGTTCAACATATTTTCCAACATATTACAAACATATTATTTTTTCCTCGGTTATGTATTTTAAGGCATATTAGCTACTTCATTGGTTAGAAAGAAAAAAAATCTTGCAGGAAAAACATTTTGTAGTATTCACTTTATTAGTAATGCTTAGGATGACTGGTTATGCTGACACTGTAATTTTCCACAGCCCTCATGATAACTAATCATGGGTAGAATTTTCCCAGAAGATTAACTTGTCAGTTACTGTACAAAACGAGAGCTTGTTCAACCACCATGTGTCAGTATCCTGTTGAATCACCAGCATTTCTGATCTTGCTATCAAAGCACGCTCACACTTCAAAACAGTTGCTCAGCAGTTTATACAACATCAGATTAGACTGATCTTTACCAACTGTTGGTGCATGAAACTACTGTTCCAGCCAGATAACTGTAGCAAAGTATATTGCCAAAGTTGCAAGAAATCATCAAGCTGGTGAACGAAAAAATGTTGGTAGGGACACAAGTGATGCTTTGTAATGAGAGAAACTCCCAAGAAACATAAAACAAAAAGAGGATATACGGGAAGTACAGCTCTCATGTAACGTCTAGGACAAACACACAACATACCAGCTCAGTATGGAGGAGTGCAGTGGTCTGCCTAGTGGTTAGAGACTAGCCTTTAACTGGAAGACTGGGGCTGAAACCTCTGCCTGTCCTTAAGTGTCCTTAAAAACAACTGAATTCCTGTTCTGTAATTGACCCTGACCTTTGACCTTCTTGGAGAAAGGTTAAGCAAAGAACAATTTTCTCTAGTGGGATCAATAAATTACGAGCGCAGAAAAGTTATAGTTATGTCAGCGAGAATACCGAAACACCAGTCTGACTGGAAAATCGTGCTATGGACATGTCACTCCAAGACATATTGTCTGTCCGTCTGTCTGCCACTGGAAAAATAAATAAAATATCTAGAAAACCAGCAATTACATGTCCTCCTCAGCCCAGTTTTCTCTGTCTAAACAAAATATCTCAGCAAATACACAAATGCAAAACAAAAATACTCATATGTAAAAAAAAAAAAAACCGTAACTGCTATACTCTTCACACAGCAGCCAAAAGTACACTTCTGCATGCTGTGTTTGCAGGAGTGTACTTATGTCTGAGCTATATATCAATCAGTTGTTACAACAAAAGCACCCATATTTACTAAACATGCTTCTGTGGTGGCTACTTTTCATATGCTGACATAGATATTTTAGAAACAGAGCATTACAGTGGTGCATCAGCAGTACTTTATGTAATTCATGCCATGAGATAAAGGCAGCTTTAGCTTTCAGTGTGGCCAGCATATAGTGTGTCATACCTTTGAGCAAAACACTCCAGTGAGTCAGCACTCTATACAAACTTTTCTCTGTTTTCTGTACTAATAAAGGAATAGTTTGTCATTTCAGGGAAATACACTTATTTGCTTTCTTACCAAGAGTTAGGTTAGAAGGAAACGCTCCCAGCAACCCCATAACACATGCACGTAACCCCAGTAAAACCACAAGTTTTTGTTGCTTGTCGCAGATTTTGTTACCTTTGGACAGAGAGCCAGGCCAAATGTTTTCCCCTGTTTTCAGTTTTTATGCTAAGCTAAGCTAACCAGCTGCTGGCTCCAGCCACATATTTACTTGCAAGTGGTATTGATCTTCTCCTCTAGCTCTGGGCAAGAAAGCAATTTAACGTACTTCCCAAAACAATTCCTTAAAGTAAACGTGTAAGTCCAAATTTGTATATCTGTTGGGAATATGACAGAAGAGCAAATATCAGTGGGTACACACACATCCATACATTTTTGCAGGTGCTAAAAACTAAACTAACTACAAACTACACAAAATACAATAATTGAAACATTTTGTTTATATCAAACAGGAAACAAGCAGTGGAGCACTGGAAGAGTAAATCATGACTCTAGAATACATACAGTATATAGTTAATGACTGTCACCCTGTCAAACACTGTATGTGTGTGAGTGTGTGCGCGTATGCATGCATAAAGGCATGCATACTTGTGTCGACAGCGCAAAGGAGGGGTGTTACTTGTTTGTCTCCATGGCAACTGATAACTTGTCAAGCAGGTGGGGGGGCGAGGGGGGACTCGCTGTTTGGGTGACAGCTGATAACAGACTGACCCACTGAACGCATCTCCCCTCCCTCTGTCCTTAAACACTCACACACACACACACACACACACACACACACACACACAGACTGCACATAGCTCCCATTCTGGCCTCGCTTCTCAGTTTCTCCGATAACCACATTGCTGAAGTGGGCCCCTTGCCTCTCTGTCTCCTCCTCCTCCTCTTTAATCGACTCCCCCCAGGCAGGAGTTCAAATTTTGAGCCGTTTTTTTGTATATTTAGGGGATGAAGGAGCAGGTGAAGGTCTGAGCGTCTCACTGAACCCCATCATCACCCAAACTCTGTCAGCAGTCATCTGCCCGTGGCTGATTTGAAGTTATGGTCTCTGATTTGGCTCGCCAATCCGACTCTTGGTTTTTAAACTTTAATATGTTTTCTTCTGAGCCTGTCTCTTTCGATTACACCACTCCACCTTTCTGGCATAACTGAGTCTGCAAAGGACGGACTGAGCTACTGTTCCTGATTAACAATTAATTGACTACAATAAAGCTTTCTGTGTCAGAGGAGGGAGATGGAAGAGGAGGAGAGGTGGAGAATGAGGGCGGCATGGGGGTGAAACTGACGTGCTGCTGACATATCATGAAGGAAAAATCACTTTCACAAGTCTTCCCGTGTTGCTTTCCCTCACTTGCTCTTAAAACCTCCCTCCTCTCTCACCCTAGATCCACTCATTCCCCTCCTTCTCAGTCAGGGTTAGTGCAGATTGATGACAGCAGATTAAACCAGGATTATGTTAGATTAAGTGTTTTGGAAGCCATAGTCTGAGCTAAATTGAGCTAACCCACCTGTGTGTGTGTGAGAGAGAGAGAGAGAGATTGTGTGAGTGTGTGTACAAACATGTCATGTGTTGCAGATGTATGAGTCACAGAATTAGTCACTTCTTATCGGTGATTATGATTAGGTCTCAGGATGGTGTGATCTAGTGTTACAGTGTGTAAAGCACTGATAGCTGTATTATTGGCAATTCAGATAACTATTTTACTGAAGTGATTCGTGGGAAATGTAGTTTGGCAACTTAGCACCAAAGATTTTACCAAAATACTTAAGATAAACAAGGAGATTAGGGCTGTGATTAATTTGTGTAATGTTTGATCAATTAATCAATTGTTTTGTCTATAAAAAGTCAGAAAATAGTGAAAAAAGTCCATCACAAGTTCCCAGAGCTCAAAGTGACTTCTTAGAAATATTTTCCGTTTACTAAGACAAAAAGAAGTGGAAAGTCTTTACACTTGAGAGGCTGAAATCAGCAAAAGTTTTGTATTCTTCAAAAAAAAAAGACTCATCAAAATTGTTGCCGACCTAATCAATTAATCAGCTGATCAGTTCAACTCTAACAGAGATTAATACCTTAGTTTACATATTTAAGTCTGTTGTGTAAAAATTCAAAAGTGTTCTAACATTTTGTGTAGCCAATGTGCAGTTTTACACACTCTGTAGGCTCAGAGTTACGGGTGGAGGCTCTCCAACCACAGAGGCGGCACTCCCAGATTTGATAAGCAAAGACTGAGAGTGCCATCAAGCAGCCAGCCTGCCAGCCACCTGTTCAACCCACAGGCTTTCTATCTTGACACACAGGATTCTCTTGTCTCTGTGAAATCCTATAGGTCAGAGTCACACATGCAAAGCGTGTCAGTTTCTGGTATGAATTACACAGCTCAAGATGTGTTGCTGTACACATGCTGGGCTCCAATGTTCCACATCCTCCATGGATCATTAAAACAACGGAATGATGTTTTCAGCCCCTTTGGGCATCAGATAATAGTTCCCATAATGCCCCTGCAGCAATTTCCCCGCGCAAAATATGGTCTTTTCGTGCCCTCATGTCTGTTAGCCTTTCAAGGCCTACTCAGATGTTTGTGTGGAGCTGGCAGTTCGGAGTCCATTGTGTTAGTCAGCCTCAGCGTCCCACACACACACCAGCCTCTTAGCACTAATCCCACTCTTCATGAAGTCACAACTATGGCCCTGGACTTTAGAGGTTGTGTATGTGTGTGTGCGTGTGTGTGTGTGTGTGTGTGTGTGTGTGTGTGTGGAGGCGGGTTACTCTGGGATGAAGGCAAGCCATTGTTGAGCCTGCTTTAGCGAGGCTGTTGGCAGCAGCTGAAGTTACATCAAAGAGCGTGTGTGTGTTCGTTTCTGTTCATGTATGCATGTTGAGCAGTTTAAAGGCAAATTATTACAGGAACACTAAGGGGGGAAAATCTGGTTTGTTTGTCTTGTGCAATTTTTCCACATGTATCAAACGTGGAAATGTCAGTGGTTTAGTTTGCCTGTTTGCACAAGAGGCTACAGTAATTGCAAGGGTTGTAAGCACAGAGAAAACACGCAAGGGATAGAATTTCAATTAGACGTTTTTTCTTAAGTCACTCTTTAAAGGAATAGTTTGTTATATTGGGAAATTCGCTCTCTTGTCTTTAGTACAAAGACTCGAAAAAGGGGGGATCAGCTAACCTGTCTCTGTCCAACAAATTCCATCTACCAGCACCTCTAAATCTCTGTACTTAACATGTCGTTAGTTTCATCTGTACAAAAACCAAAAAGTAATAACAACAAGTTGTGGTTTTACGTGGGGTTATGGAGTCTTGTCATCACTGTGAGAGACTCCTGAAAGTTACTGCACCAAGCAAAGAAAAAGTCCCCCCAGAACATTGAATTGTCTTGTAATAGTCTCACAAAAATCACCACGCCACACGTTGTGGTTTTACATGCCAAAGAAGTGCTGGTAGATGGATTTTGTTACATTTAGACAGAGCCAGGTTAGCAGTTTCTCCCCCTGTTTACAATCAGTGCCGGTTAGCATTAGTGCTTAGCTAATGCTAACTGGTTGCTGGTGGTAGCTTCAAATTTACCTTATTTCATATCATGTCTTATCAGGATTCTAGGTTGTAACCTTCTGAGGTAGATACTGGATCTCAAAAGTTACCTTTTTTAGCTCCATAATCATATCTTCAGTTTATGAGTATGAGGCACTAAACCTGCTGCTGCTTCTGCTGCCTTGTGACAATTCCCAGTTAGGGTCCTGTCATCTTGGGATGAAAAAACTAGGCCAAGTCACAACCCAGATTAGGAGGTCACTGTGGATCTTAGGAGCTGGGCCTCCCTCCTTTTCATTTCTCCCCTCCTCTCTTATCTGTTATCATTTATGAGGCCTAGGTAAACCTTTGTGTTTGCACACCTGGGTTTTATAAGAGAGAGTGGGGGGGAGGGTGGGGCTTGATAAGGGTCAGCAGATATGCCTGCAGAGCACAGCAGCAGATACAGGTCAATCTAATAAGTATGCCCCTACATGTTTGCTGACTGTGCACAAACTGACTTGACCTTTTAGCCAAATCATTTTCGAACAAGTTTGTTCAATGGTGAAAAGACTTGAACGCTGAAACGCTGACAGAAGAATCTTGCAAATGAATTCAGCTCTTCTGAAGGGTGATGTTGAGACTGTGGAGTTAGTGAAATCTGACTCCAGGGTTGTGGACAGGGGCATATCTACCTTAAGCTGACAAAGGCAAAGGTCAGAACTTGACTGCTGGCCCAGTAACCCAAAGAGAGAGGTTTCGGTAAGACCTCTCACCCACAAACCTACAGTCTGTGTTTGACTCTCGGCAGTTGGTTAGCTGAAGCCAATGAACCTCCTCCACCTTCTCCCACATATTTGGCTCTGTTGAAATTCAACATGAGAGTGTTGCATGTGATGCCAAGGTCTAAAACATAGATGTTACACTGAGGATATTCGACCAAGGTTACCAGGTCAAATCTTTGGACTTCTATACGAGGGGGAAATTGAACGAGTGCTGTTTGCGCTTCCCTCTCTAGCTGCTGTGGAAATGTCCTTGAGCAAGGCACTGAAATGTGCCAGAGATGTTGTTGTCTTTTTTGAGAGCTAAGTGTAAAGCCCACAAGGTCAGCGAGGGTGATTTTAGGCTGTGTAAGCCACGTAAATGTGATGGATAGCGTCAATTGAAAAAGGTGCACAGAGTTTTAGGAAAACCTATGCATGCTTTCCTGTGCAAAGGTTAAAAAGGTATAAATTACTCTCTCTGAAATAATTACTGGAGACTTTCCACCCTGATGGATAGCTGGATATGCATTTTTCAGCCAATATCATTGAAAGGAAGATGCTTTATGAATATTTAGAGCACGCTGCTACAAACGTTAGTAAATGCACGTTGTAGTGGAGTAGTAGATATCTCTCTTTGCTTATCTTTGTTCTGTCCCTCTCCGTCTCTCACCACGTGCCATGCCTTTTTTCATCTGATACGGGTAGCTGGGCAGAGAGAATACCCAGCACTGTGTGTGTGTGTCTGTGTCTGTGTGTCTCATTGCTTATGGGGGCATGAAATCGCTCCAAAGCCCCAAGGCACATTGGGCACCGCTCTACCCAGACACAGAGCCTTCCTCTCTGTTTTACACACACACACACACACAAACACACACTCTCCCTTCGTCTTCACCCTATGTGTGTTTGTAGGCATTATGGGTGCATGCATGTGGGATTCCTCTCTACTTGTAGCTCATCCCTCTGTTCCCACGGCGACCTTCATCCAAACCAGAGAGCCATCTGTCCATCAATCACTTAGTCCCTCGGTGCTGCTGAGGAGAGCAACCGATACGCAGAGACACTGACCTCAAGACCTGAAGGGTCTCAAAATGGCTCCACGGCAAGGATGGAATGCCGAGTGCGCACATAAACATACGTGCACATTTGTAAGGAAACAAGCACGCATGTGAATAAATGCACAGGCACAACTGTAGTAATTCGCACTGCAAGCAGCACACAGTCAGGGAGACATTCTCAAGTGTATATTTCTTATTTCCATTATTGGCTCCAGGCATTTGAATGCGAAGGGGCCCTGATATAGTGAAGGCTTTGTGCTCACTATGAATATATACGCACGTGTGTGTGTAGTACTGTACGCAGAGGGGGCTGGGCTGGTGCAGGGGAAAGCCCTGGCCTCAGCTGTTGTTGTACATTTCCCCCCCAGATAGATCCTGACTTTCCCCCCACAGAGAACTTTCTCTTCTGCTTTCCCTTGTGGAGGAAGCCTCCAGGTCGCCGTGACGTGTGACGACCAAAAGCAAAGAAAAAGAAAGAAAGTGGGCTCTCACTTTCTGCTTCCCCTCCCCTCCTTCATCTCCCTCCTTCTCTTCTGTCATTCCCTCAACATATTGGTGCTGGGGGAGGGGTATGTACAGTGTTAGAGCTCATGTGATCGGGCTGGAGAGTCAAGCGAGCAGACAGTATGTGCCATCCCACCCTGCTACACTGTTACTATCTTTATAAGAAAGTCTACACACTACAGGCGACTGTAACTGGGGGTAATTAAAGGGGATAAAGAAATCCACCCTAAAACACTTGGACACCGTTTTTTTAAACAACTATTGGTGATATACCTTACATCTCTGGGACCATTTCATCTTTTAATGGTGTTTTTTTCTTATTCCTGTTGATAACAGGACAAGCTTCATGGTAGCAGAAAAAGTTTTAATAAGAAGCAAAAATACCAGCTCAAGAACTTCAGTAGAACAAAATGTAGCCAACAGACAACATGATGCAGTTTGAGCAAAAGTCACCTTCTCACACTGACTGCTTTTGTTTTATCATTATCAATATTACAGGACATATATATATATACATATATATACACCTACAGCTCAAAGAGAGAAGTTAAGACACATTCTTTGTTGATCATCTAAAGGAGTTATGGGAAATGTGGGCAAATCACTAATTCAAGCAGAAGTAGACAAGGCCGGTTGAGAAAAATGTGGCAACATAGCAAAACAGAAATCACTGTGTGTCTAAGGAGTGAAATTTACTTTGAAGCAACTTTTTTGCCACCCCCAAATTGACTGATGTCAGAGAGCTGTGGGGAGAGCAAGTTTCAGACGCTGTTCAGGTGATCCGACAAGAATTTCCTTTGAAGCATACTGACGCCTTTACGCTCTACCTGAACGCTACAGCATGCCTGTGTGGTCTCAAACTCTTGCTTCACCGTTACAGTCCGTAGCGATGCAGCGTTCAGACTGGAGCATCTCACCATCCCTCCACTTTCACAATATAGTATAATTATCTGGATCCCTCACTCTGGAGAGAGCTAAGCAGGTTGAGTGCCGCTCGTTTTTTTGTTTTTTTGTTATTTTTTTTCAAGTAGACGGGTCAATATTGGTCAGGAATCCATTTTCATATGAGCACTTGAGTCAATGTGTGCATTATTCATGAAGACCCATCACCTCTGATAGGCTCAGCTGTCCACTGAAAAAGAGAGGGGTGGGAGAGGGGACACCATGTATGCACCACCACAGTGAGACAGACCTTTGCTGACCACTGTATCCTCTGGGAACAGATTGTTGATTATCGTTGTGCAGTGACATCACTGTGTGGTTGAAAAGCTTTTAGTCTGATTAATGTACAGCGTGGGTTTTTGCATGTGTGTGTGTGTGTGTGTGTGTGTGTGTGTGTACGCCAGCATGCATAAACCACATGCAGGTCTGGTGTATAAAAATGGTTTTGCATGTGAATATATATATATATTCATATGTGTGTGTATATATATATATATATATAAGCACATATATGTGGTTTTAACTTTGTGCATGCTTAAATGTGTTTGTCTCTGCACACCCAATGATTCAAATCCCATCTTGTCCCTGGGCACCATATTATAGCTTTTTGTATTCCCTCTCCTTCCCATAATCCATCATTTCCAGAGCGCTGGCTCAGTTGTGGGAGCTGTATAAGCCTCCATCTCTTTAAATATGGGTTAGTGTGCCTCGCGCTGCCTCTCTGCACCTCCCCGCTGCCCCCTCCTTTTTTTCCCTCAGTTTGCTTTTCTTGGCTTTTTATCGTTTTGCTTTTGAGCTTTTTTTTTTTTCCTTCCTTCCCTTTTGTTGCCACCACAGCAAAACGATGGCACGTAGAAAAGAATAGAATAGAAATGCGTTATCTATGTTGCAAATAAATATAAACGCTTATGTAAGGGTTTTCTCTTAGAGCCAGGAGTTAGTTGGCGACAGGTTGAACTTTCCATTTCGCTCCGTGCCAGGGATGCCCTCATCCTCTCTGTGGTAGCATCATGCCGTCAAAGGTGTGTGTGTGTGTTTGTGTGTGTGTGGGTGTGTGTGTGTGTGTGTGTGTGTTGAAAGTGCATGTTTTGTGTAGTTTGCTGCGTGTGTCTGCGGGAGAGTTATCTCAGTATCTCTGTCTGCACGCTGTGTTTAGATGAGCTCACTGTTTCTGCTGTCAGTCTCAGTCACTGACATCTGCAGTAGATTTGTACACTTTTATAGATTGTTTTATCTCGCACAAAGTCCACATACATGTACGGATTTATTTCACGTCAAGGAGATTAACAACTCAGAGAGCGGATACTAAAATCTAACACCCTTTTTCATCATTGGATTATGACGTTTAGCTATGAGTAGTCATGAGGTGAGTTAAAAATGGACAGCACAGGTCATAGCACTGGTGTTGGATGAAAACCACAAAGCCTCAGAAAGACTGTTGAGGAGTTCAGCATGTTAAAATTTTAATTACAGGGTTTGATTCACTTCCCAAAAAATCAAGGGGTCATGAAAACAAAGATCAAAATCAAGAAAAAATATAGGAATCACCAAAACCTTGAGCCATGAGATGATTGGGAAACATCGAATGATATTTTTGGGTGGTTGTTAATAGTGTTAAATGACCAGTTTAGAGTGAGGAGCACAGACTTCTCAGGCTCAGAAAAGGCTAGCCAAGGCCTCGGGCCAGGAAAGGAGCAAGGACAAATATGGGGCACTAATCCACTCTTTAGCATTAGCCAGAATTAGCCTTCATCTGTCTGCAGTTGTAGCGCCATAAGACAAACAAGGAAGGAACAACCGTTTATTTTTGTCTGTCCGAGCCACATTTTGCATCCACGCTCTGCCTTTCTATTTTTTGTCTCTCAGCCTCTCCCCTTCTGTCTCTCTTTCATTCGCTCATTTTCTGTGACTCTCGTCTGTCAAGATCACCCTTTCTCTTTCTGTCTCTCTCATTCTCTCTGCCCCTGTATGATTACTGAAAACTGTATGGAGACAGTGCAAGAGCTCCGTAGAGAGCGGCAGATGCCATTGGCTGACTGGCACTCCACCCCCACTCGTGATTGGCCGCGGGCCTCAACGTAGGATTCAATCAGCTGGGTGGAAGTGTATGTAGGTCAGTGTGTAGCGATGTGAGCCTTTTCTCTCTCTGTCTCTCTCTCTCTCTCTCTCTCGCTCTCTGTTCCCCTCCTCCACCACCTCGGTTTGGTGAACCGGCTGTTGTGTTAATTGGCCACGTTCCAACTTTCAAACCCAGAGAGACTTGAGGCAAGAGAGGAAAGGGGGAATAAAGCAGGGAGGTTAAAAGAGGAAGGGAAGTTGAAGAGGCGAGGGGGAGGAGAAGGAAGAGGGCAGAGGAGCGTAGGTGGGGGAAGGGAATGATTTAACATGGGGTGCCCTGTTGCACTCAAAAGTGCAATAGTACAGTGTGTTAGTCAGTCAAATACACACACTCTAACCAAACAGACCACTCCTGGCGAATACAGCAGAGCAAGGTGTTTATTTTCTCTCTGTTTGAATGCAGGAAGAGTTCGGGTAGAGAGGGAAAGGACCACAAAGGACTTATATAGAGGATCCTTTGGTTATCTAATCTACTGGATTGAGACTTTGCGGACACAGTAAAACCATTGAGAAGCACAGAAACCCTTCCACAGCTACCCCACATGTCTTAGTCTGGCTTTTAAAGTGAGTGTGCCGCCCGAGGAGAAGCCTGCGTGGCGCTGCAGTACTCGGCTACACCAGTGAATAATTCACGCTAACCCAAATTCTTCTACAGTGCTTACTCTACCCCTAAGTGCTCCCACACACACACACACACACACACACAGAAACACACACTCAAGCACCCCCTGTAAGTGGTGATCCCAAGGCGTTGCCCATAGTAGTCTAACCCAGACAAGCAGACTGTGAAAAGCAGACAAAATAAAGTCTTGTACACTTCACTTTACTACTCCCTCTGCACCCATGTCTGTCTGCATACTTGACATTAAAAGCACCCCGCAGCAGTTTGTGTTCTGTGCAGCCCTCCCTCTCCTTGTCTGTCTGTCTGTCTGTCTTTCTATCTACACATTTCGCCCTTTAACACCCGCTTGCATTTTCTTCTATTAGGAACCCGTCATTTCGTGTAGTAGCACTCATTGTGTATGAGATGTAGCCCCACCCTCATGAGGTAAAGTACATTCCTGCCTGTCTGGCTTTCTCGATTTCCTTTTTTAAATCTCGTCTTCCTTGTCTCTGTCTTCTTCTCACTCTGCCCTAGCTTTGAACTTACTATGGTGGATATAGGTGACTCTTCCCCACCCACCCACCCACCCATTTTCATGTCCACACACAAACACACACACACATACAGTGGGTGACTTTAGCCTGACTTTACCCTCTTACTCAGCCAGCCACTGACCCACTTAGTGTGGAATAGCGCACCAGACAGACGGCAGGCTTTTTACTCCAGGGCACTCTGGGAAAACTAAGCTAAAACAACAAAAGATGCATATGTATACACACACACACACACACACAGACACACAGTGGACAAGCTTACTCAGAGTCTGCTCATGCAGACGATGGAACGTACAGTCTACTTCGGTGCCATCAAGTAGTCTCATACTGGTTGGTCCAGTGATGTCATCAATTGAGTGTACCTTGAAACTCACATATCTTTGTTGTTATATTTGAGAGGACTTGTATTAAAAATATTCTAGTCTCATGTCTCTGCTATTCTATCCTCATAAGTATAGAGGATGTAGTGCAGTATATAGAAACACATACAAATTCCACAAAGCATGTTATATATATATAGGGTATGACCACACCTTGAAACTTAAACACTCTGATCATGCAGCACACTGAGAAATTAGGATAGATGAACACCATACGCAATATAAACAGTGCATATTTCATGTACTTTCGCACGTACTGTATATACGATGTCAACACAGCAAAACACACACACACACACACACACACATACGCAATCGAACTCTGCAGAAAACTAGAGGCTTTTGAAGTTGCAACACGGTGGCACATCTAGCCAGTTCAGCTCTTTTCTTCCTCCTCATTCTCGTGACCAGGCAGGCAAGCGTCAGACCAGCCGACTGATGTAACACCACCACTTCCCTTTTCCTCTGGTTATTTCAGTCAGTTTGAGGCTGGCGGCTGCTGACTGCACGTGCCACACCATAGTGACTGAGGCGAGGTCAGCATATGGGTTCAGAGGGGTACAAGTCACATGTCAGATTTTGCTGTAACATCGGATCCCTGCACCCACTTTTCTTGTGTAGGCTGCAGTATGTTTCCATGTTGCCCATCACTTCATTTTTTCCTTCATAAGTGTTTGTCCCTATCGTCACCTCTTCCACCCTCTTACTTAATTTTACTTCCTCATAGACTCGCTGTCTGAAACTAAGTGAACTTGGTGCGTGACTAGCATTCACGAGCAAACATTTCATTACTGTGTGCGTGTGTGTGTTCGGGTCAAAGTGCTGTCAGTCAGCGTCCCGTTGAGTGAATCCTTCATGAAGGGTTCACACACTATAAGGTCAGTGTGATGAGTGAGCATATGTGCTTTTTTTATTAGCATGTGGAAGCTTTGGGTGTTGCGCCTACTATCAGAAAGAGGCCTACTCGGCTGAAAAGCCTGTCAGCGCTTTCTTTCTCTCCCTTTTTTTTTTTTTTTTTCTCCTCTCCGGTTTACAAGGCCTTGGCACACAAGCGCCAAAGGATTACCAGACACACCCCTTTCAGAAGCACTGAGCCCTACAGCTCCACAGTCACCTCACTGTGTGTGTGTGTGTGTGTGTGTGTGTGAGTGTGTGAGTGTGAAAGCGAGCATTTGAGCTAGACTATTTGAGATCTCACACTTTCTACCCACTCTGCTTCCTCTGAGAAAAGAAAGTGGAGGAGGAAAAACAAAAAGAGAGGTGGAAAGAGTGGAGGGGGGGGAAGGAGAGACAGATTGAGTGATTGCTGCTCACCAACACTGAGAGGGAGAAAGAGAGTCAGAGAGCAGAGTTTTGGCTCACAGCCAACCAGTGCCACCATACAGCTTTTTGTGCAGAGAGTTGACTTAGAAAGGACCTTTCAGAGAGAGAGAAAAAGATTGAGAGAAAGGAGCGGGAGATGACAGAAAAATACAGAAACGGGCAGTGAGAGGACGTCAGAGCAAGAAGAGAAAGGGGCTAAATAGGAGGGGAAAAAATAATCACAATAGGCGAGCTGTAAGGGAGAGGACGGACAAATAATGAGAAAGGAGAAAAATGAGGAATGGGAGGAGGGTTTAAACCAGAGGATAGAGACTCATTCATGAGCCTGTACAGTAGATTAAAGAGATCAGGCCACAGCTACAACCTTCTGCCCTTCTATTCGTCCCTCCCATCTCCATCCATCTCTTTTTATCCCCCTCCAGTTTAGGGTGTAAAAGGTCACAAAGAAACTGTGACACTTCAATTTAATTTATATTCCAATATGTACTGTATTTTTGTTTTTTTTCCCCCAGGTGAGGTCAGGGGAAATGCACTGATGTCACTGTGTCACTACAGTAGCTGGTGATTCAGGGTAATGCTGTTAGCCGCAGCTTAGGTGAGGCGATTACCCGCCTCTGTTAGACCATTGTTTCCACATACCATCAAAACAAAACTTAAACATAGCAGGGCTGGAATTTTTAAAAAAAAACTATAATTTTGGTGGCACAAATACACACTAAACACACACAGCGGGAGACAGAAGGGGTAGCTGTGCAGTTGCCAGTGGTCTATTAATAGCGGGGTAATATAAATACAAAGTGCTGCGTGTGAAGAAAATGGGCTTGACTGGAGGGAGAGAGAGGTGACGCGGTGGGGAGGGGACACTCTGCAACGCAAAAGAGGCCACTGTTCACCTGACTGTGTGTGTGTGTGTGTGTATCCTCATGGATGTGTACAACATGCTACTGGGTGTAAGGAAATACCAGCGTGACCTGTGAATGGTAGTAAGTGTGTTTGTGTGTGTGCGTATTGTCATGTATGAAGCGGAGCACTAAGCTGTGAGTGCCTGAGAGAGCCAGGACAAAGAGAAGGATGAAGGAAGGCAGAGGAGGGCCTCTTGTGTCCCCACTGAACCCTCTCTGTTCTGGGTAAAGTGGGGCCCAGATGCCCATACGTGTACCCCCAAATAACCCCCTATAGCAAAGGGGTATTTGAGTTCACACCACCCTTGAACCTAAAATAAATACAGAGACCTGATAACAATATACAGTCTGCTTGGACTCTGCTAATGAAATTCCATCTTAGTCGCCATGGCATTGAACTTCACTTCAAGCTGCGTCGACAGAAAGGAGGTGTGTGATGCTTCCACGCTGAAGGAGTTTAGATTTAACCAAGCGATGAAAAATAATGATCTTTTTCAGCGTATGAATATAAATAATAACATTAATTTTCCTCATCGCTTGTCTCATAAAAGAAACAGCTTGGCTTGCAAGTGGCGCAGATTTCATTGGCGGTAGATTTTGCGAGGTGGAAGAAAGAGAGCTGAAGAGTTGGCAAATGAGAAGGTAGAAGGAGTAGTGGGTGCCTTTTGGATAAAGATGCATATTTCCAACTTCATTCCACTCTGTCTCATAACCTCTCCAGCATGTCATCTCCACTCTCCCCCAGATTTCCCGTCACTCCCTTCTGTGTACTTTTTAATAAAAACAAAAATGTCATAATAGAGTAGCATAAATGAGAAGATTTAGGTATCCTGGCACAGTGATTTCCAACATTTTTTACTTCTGACAGCTTAAAATGAAGCCTTGTCCACCTGCGATCTATTGTAACAAATTACATGTAAATGCATGGTGGCCATTTTAACCAAACATTCTGTTTTATCTAATAATCCACAAGCAAAAAGCAAAGATTAGAGAAAAGTCAGAAAAAATAGATGTAATTTTGCATGACAGAAATGTGTTTTCTACTTTCCCAACTATCAATCATCTCACGACCCCTCAGATTTATCTTGACATCCATTGTGGGGCCCCAACCCCCAGATTGGGAACCACTGTCCTAGTGGCACAGTTGGACCTTTGTTACATGTCACTCACCCTCATCATCCCTTCATGTTTTGTCTGCACTAAATAATCTAAAAGAGTAGACAAAGTATATTCTCCACACAAACAATCCGGAGACTATATTCGTCTAAAGGGAAATGAAAGTAAAGTAAAAAAACATCTAAGAGGCACAAAAGAGAGAGTGGGTTTTTGTTATGCGCTGCTCAGCACTCCCTCCTACGGCTGTGGTTTAATGTCTGTGTTTAGAGTTCGTGTCCTCTGTCAAACAGCCACATGTGCGGATAGAATTGAGATTTAGTCTTAAATCTTTCACCATTTCAGTCAATCCAGAAGATTAAGACTTGATCCAATAGTGTGAATGTTTTTTTAAGTTTTTAGTGTGGCAACATTTCAAATATATTAAGAAACTCTACAGAATAAAGCCTGAACTACAGCTTCAAATTACATTCTGACTAAAGTGATTTCAACATGGAGAGACGAGTAGATGAAAAGAAAACAAATTGTGAGCACAAAGAAAGTAAACAAAAAAAAGCACGTATACAAAGATGGATGAATGAAGGCGAGGTGGACGTGCAGATTTAAGCTGACACAGCAGAGTGGAGTTTGGCACCACGGCTACGTCATCATCATCTCCTTTGGCAATGATTAATAAGCTTAACAGAAACGTGCTCCACTCACGCAAGTAGACCTGTATAAATAAAAGCCTGGGCGCTCACATTCGCACGTGCACACATACACACACACACACACACACACACACACACAAGCTCCCATGCAGTGATGCATGTAATCAGGCATAATCATATTGGACACACAAACACGTGCACACACAGAGAGACCAGTGAACTAGGTTATGCGGTCACGGAACAATAGCTTCACTAAAGAAACCAGGATTTCAGAGGATCTTCCTCTTTTATCAGCACACCGACTGTGATCAGTTTCACAGGAAGTGATGTAATAATAAGAGAAGAGAGGGAAGGACTGTAAGGGGGAAGAAACAGTGCCGAGGAGTTACATGAGGAGAGAAAGTGAAGTGAGATGAGATATTTGACATAATGCCCAATGAAACACCTGCTGTCTGCTAGTTCTGTCTCCAGGAAACATCCTCTAGTAAAGAGCTGACTGCTGACACACAGAAATCTTTGTCCCGAGACAAGCTATAAAATGCATTTTCAAAAATGGTCAAACCCAGGTCAGGTTAAGATAAAGAGAGCAGAGAGAGAGAGAAGAGAAGGCAAGCTGCTGCTCTCCTTCCTTTTTGTCTCCAAGCAGGAAGTCATGTGGCTCCTCAGAGGGGTGGAGCGTACAGGGGGGCTGAGGAAGAGGCTCGCTGTTGCTGGGAGAAAACTCTCCCAAGGTGTGTGTTTGTGCCGTCGTTGGGTGTTTGCATTACAAAGGTTAGGATCTCACCCTGTGTTAAAATACACGCATAAAATACACACTCGGCACAATGATACTGTGTGTGTGTGTGTGTGTTAAAAACCTCCACCACCACCACCTCCTTCCCTTTCTCCAGCTGCTCAACTGGTGTGTAGGAGGAAAGGAGCTGACAGGCCTGGAAGTGCTGACATCAGCAGAGAATGACACACACACACACACACACATACACACACACACCCTTACACAGACACATATACATACATACAAATACACAGACAGTCAAAGACAAACATTTTCTAGTACAGAGGTGCTGGACAGATCGGCTCAGGAAAGATAAACTGACCTATAGACTCTGAGTCTGTGAGAAAGAGAGATAGATTTGTTTAAAAAGTCCAACTTCTTGTTTAATAAGTGTTCTCACTGGCTCTGGTAGCTCAGTTTTAAACCAGCAGGCTCAGAGGTCAAACTGGTGTGAATCCTGAAACTAAAACAGAAAGCCAGCTCCAAACTGAGTCTGCATCATGATTAATCACTTTCAGTTTAAAACACCAGCGCATTAGGTTTTAGTTTAAAATTCTGGTTTATTACAAGTTGGGTCTCATTTTTGTAGTTGTGTCCATTATTTCTCACCAAAATAATTGCTGACATCTGGGAATGTCTCAGTACAGCTACAACAATGATGTCAGATGAGCCAAGAAACTCAAAATTGAAATGTCTATGATAATCACGAATCAATGATAATCAAGTTTAGTAGGTCAAAGCTGAACCAGGAGGTCAGTCTGTAAACTGATGGATGTTTATAACAGACTGTTTTAGGGTATTCATTTTATCTATTTTCCAAACAAGTTTACCTAACCTGGAGTTCATTTCAAATCTGTCTGACTCATGTTTCTTGCCCCATTTGACTTCTTTTTAGCGATGTTTGCAGTGCTCATATCTCAGCAGTTAATTCGGTGAGAACAGTGTTATTATTGCAGATAGGAATGATGGCCAAAAACTAAGGAAATAAAACTCAAGCTGTAATAAACAGGAATTATCCTTTAAGTGTGTGTCATGGTACAACATACGGTAAGAATCAGTGGTCTGTGGTCGTGTGTGTGTGTGTGTGTGTGTGTGTGTGTGTGTGTGTGTTTTTGTACTGTATCTGTTTTTAGCACCATTAGAATGAGGAGCCCCACGAACACCAGCGGGGCCCCGACACTAATCCGGACCAGATGTGAACTCCAGTGCTGCACCAAAACTCAAAACACACAACACACGCACAAATACACACATACAAACAAGAAACAGCACGTCACCACCTCCGAGCAATCAAGCTCAAACTAGGTTTGTAGCCTTGCGTTTAGTTCGCCAGGATGATTATGTGTAATGCTATTATCACCATAATCTGTCTCAATTAGATCATAGCTCACCTTCAGCGGAGTTAATTGAAGGTTTGAGAGGTTATTTAACAGCGTACGTCAACAGATAGAAAATGAGTTGACCCTTCTTAAACCCAAACTGCACCTCAGTGTCACACACAAACACACACACACTCACACACCATAGCAGAGGTTGATCAGGCAGACAAGAGTAATGACAAGTGACATGTGGATGTGGTAAAATGCACAAAGGGAAAGCTGGTGGCTGGTGGTGTGTGTGTGTGTATGTGTGTGTGTGTGTGTGTGTGTGTGTGTGTGTGTTTGTTGTGAGTACAGGTTTAGTTTTACACAGTGGTAACATGTTACTGAATACGCCAAATAGCTGAGAGAAAAAAAAGCAAGAAAAAGAGAAAAGAAAAAGCATAGAAAAGTCAAGGAACTTTTGAATTAAGACCCCAAAAAAGAGCAAATATTGTTTGTTGACCCAAAGTTCTGAACAACTAGTTTTTTTGTTTTGTGTTACATATCTTGAGGGATGTTTTATTGGCGTTGAGTCACGTACAACTGCCATCAACTCTAACACATGCCTAATATGTTTATACAAGTTTTGTACCTTATTTGCCTCACAAGGCAACACAAGATAATTTTTAAATTTGACTCCCCAGAGAAATGTAAGGTGAAGTCATCTCACTGCACACTTCAGGGCACTGATGTAAATGTCTTCTTCATTGTTGGCGGACTTATAATAATCTTTATTTAATAATAGACAGTGCTTGAAAAAACAAAGTTTCATATTGCTTCACTATTAATAGACATGGAAGACACATCAAGACATAGGGTCTCTGTGTGTAATGCTCCTTGTAAAGAAAACCAAACTGTTAGATAGACCAGTGTATGACAGAATAAAATGATGATGATGATGGTGATGATGATGATGATGACACTAAATGAAAAGTCAGATGATCCCCCACTGATACTCTGGAAGTAAGAATGTCTGTAGCTACTATAATGGCATGATATCCATCCAACAATTGTCGAGACATTTCACTCTGAACTACAAATCAAGCTGCCGGTGGTGTTGGTGTGAACATCAGGGGATCACCAAACTCAGTAGGCTTCATCCTCTGGGGACTTATGTCTGTAGAAATACATCCAGTAATTGTCGAGATATTTCAGTCTTGACCAAAGTGGTAAACTAACAGAAACTGGCTCCAATTCAGTAAAGCAGAAAGATCTGTCAAGTGAAATCAACCCGAACAGTGAGATAACAGTCAGGAAAAAATAGATTCATCATTTCCCACGCGCTTTAAGATGTTCTGCCAGAAATCAGTTTGGGACAGCAAGGAAAATCTACAGTTTCAGTTCACCTCAGTTCAGCGACCATTTTGTTACATGAACAACTCGACCCGGTCCTCAGTAGAAATACAAGTATGCACACAGGGCAGTGTGGTGTTAAGGGAGGCAATAAACCTCAGTCAACCCCTCACCAGGCTACGCACATAAAAACAGCCTGTCCTCCTCCCCTCCCTCACTTCCTCCCTCTATCGCTCTACTTCTCTTTCCCTTGACCGACCCCTCTCTTCCCCTTCTCTTTGTCTCCTGCTTTTCCCTCCAAATGGGTTTTGAAAAAAAATGTCTTAATCTGTGTGGATTTTTTTCTCTCTCTCTCTTGGTTTCCATCCATAGAGAAGTAAGGTGGGAAATAATATCTGCAATGTTCTACAGAGTAAAAAAAACAACAATTGGCAGTTTTATGGGGGGTTATGTGTTGGACTATTTCTTGGTTGTGAGCAGTAACTTCCTGAAGTCTTGTCGTCACAGTGCGGTTGCCAGGCAACCAGTAGAGACTTGGTGAAATCACTGCTCCCGGCCAAGAAATAGTCCGTCACATGAAGCCCTTTAAAGTCACAAATTGTTTTTCATTTTTGTTTATATTCAAATTAAACAAATGACATATAAAATGTTAATTACTGCTGGTGGATTTTTTCAGTCTTTGGACAGAACCAGGCTAGCTCTCTCTCCCATGTTTCCCCCAGTCTTTATGCTAAGCTAAGCTAACCAGCCTCTTGATCTTTTCATCTAATTCTTGGCAAGAAAGGATATTTCCCAAAATGTCAAACAATTACTTTAACCAGGACAGGGTTTTTTTTTGCCCATCCAAGCACTCCATCTGCCAGTCACCTGACATTATCTATTCAGAAAACAAACAGGACTTTCTACTGTTCTCTCTGCTTTCAAATCCTGATCGCCTAAAATAAATCCTCCCACTTCACTACTCCATTGCCCTTGAAATAGGTTTGAGGTGTAGATAGCGAGCTTATTTCCCCAACGTATTCCTTGTCACCCGCACCATGTCTTCGCACAGGAATAACAACATTCCCGTTCCTGATAATTATGAATCATTCTACCCCCCCTCCCCCCTTGTTCCTCCTCAGTCCCTCCACTCCTCGGTGCTGCTCGTATCGCACAGAGATGTAATTAATCATGTAGACACCCTGCTAGTCTTAATACTAAGGGTGCCCTCATTTTCTCTATCTCTCTGCCTTTCCCCCCTTCTCTTTATCTAACTCTGTCTCCCTCAATCTCTCTCACTGTCTCTCAATCTCTATCTCTGATTACACACACACATGCACACTCAGTTTGAAGGTCTCATTAATCACCTGTTCACATAGAAAAGCTCTGTAACGCGTACAGTGGGATCATTTGGTTGTTGTGTTCTCCCCTCTTTTCACCCATATCTCTGTGTACTTGTATACTTTATGCACGGCTGTGTTTCCGTTCTCTATGTGTGTTTTCTTGTGTGTGTATTAGAGTGCGGCCTGTCATCAGTGCACTCATATGGCCAGGATAAATACGATAATCGTCGCTAGCAGACTTGCCCTCTGGTCCCGCTATTTTTAGACATCAGATGTTGAAATAGTTCAAGTTCTTAAAAAGGGCAAGCTGCGAGTCATGGCGGCATCATCATAATGCCAGGGCAGAAGATCTGTCAACCCAATCCCACAGACAAGCCCAAACAGCATTCATGGCACACAGCAAATAAATAATTTTAAATCCACCAGCAGTTCATCGCCAAATATAATAAGAGCAAGTCCCCTCTTGTTGTATTTATTGACTGCCAGATGGCTTATGGTTCACTTCAGGATGTACTTTTTTTTATAACAGATCAAAGAGTTTGACAGATTAAAATCGACATTTTACTGTCAAAGAAGCTCCCGTTAAGACTTACAGTATGTGCAAGCGGAGTTGGGCATTACGATGATATATAATGTGAAACAATAAAGATTTATCTACCTGTAGAGATTATATAAAGGTAACTATCCCCTTAATATCTAGTTTTACCATCAGGACAAGTAATTGAAAATGTGGACGAAAGCTCCTTTATGACAGTTAAGTTCGGGGTATCGGGGCTATAAACTAAAGCGGCCTCTTTTTATTGTAATAACACTGGACTTACAGAATATTCAGGCTGACTTATTGTAATGTCTTAATTTGCCAGGAATTAATAGAAAACAAACATTCCCATTTGGATATTTAATCCATAAACCATTTCTAAATTAAATTATTGTTGTTGGGATATAGAGTATATCATGACTAGAGATTTGACCCATATTAACTAACCCTATTTGTAAGCCTGTCTGCATGTGCAGTATTTAGGTGTGGTCCAGCTTGAATTCTTTAAAAAAAAAAAAATGAAATACACAAATGGGAAAATTGTTGTTATGTTTGGAAGAATCTTTCAGTTTTTTTACTCGCTGCTTGCAAGCCTGCTTCTCCTTCTGTCCTCTGTCTGGATAAGTCTTCTTTGTCTTTTGCTGAGATGTTTCTGTTGTGTGTGTGTGTCTGTGTGTCTGTGTGTGCGTGTGTGTGTTCTTGGCAGGCGCAGTTGCTTCGTAGCTTAAGGACGCCGTGTCCTGGAACTCGGGTTGATAAAGCCCAGCAGGGATGTCTTGTGTTGTCCCAAAGCAAAGCGTACACGTCCCGTACTGAACTGTAATGAACAGCTTGTTTGTGAACATACACTGAAGTCACGTTTTGTGCGTAGATGACAGAATTTTGTGTGTGTGTGTGTGTGTGTTTCAGGATCCAAATCCTGAAAATATCTGATAGAGTTCCCTGCCTCTTCCAGCTTTTCATATTCTCGATTCTCTTTCTAGTGTGTGTGTGTGTGTGTGTATGTATGTGTGCTTAACTTTCCACCGTGACCATGAGCCACATGCTCTATAGTACTCAGGTGACCATCCAGCGCTGATCAAAACACACTGACCCAATGCTGCCTTGCAAGGGTAACATGACTAACCATGCCTCTGCACCAGCCTGAAGTGATTGGCTGTTTGAGGTGGGATGGGTCGGCCAACTCCCCCACCTCAGGCAGACTGATTGGAGGAAATGTAAGAGTAAACAAGGAGTTCTTTGAGCATATGGCCTTACACAACAGGGACATGCTAGGAGCAGATATGAGAGGAAGAAAGGAAGGTTAGAAGTAGAGGAAGACAGATGGGAAAGATAGAAAGAGAGAGGTTGACATTGTAGCAGTAAGGTCTCAGTGAGTTCATGATTTAAACAAGGTCACATCTCTTGGAAAGCGGTGTGTGTGCCTGTTTTATTTTGTGTGTGCTCAATACACTTTAACTGCAATTTAATTCTAAGTGGAACTTGATATCGCTGTTCACACCACGATGATGGATTTGTCATTCTCAGTACAGCATTATAGATTGAATATGAAACCTTTTTCATGACAGAAAAAAAAAAAGAAAATCCATTTCCTGAATTGACTCGACATTTAAGTGTGTCTGCATTCCCACGAAGACCTTAATCTATTCACAAAAAGAGGAGAGGAGGGGAGGAGTGAGAGCAAGAAATATAAGCAGAATGAGGTGTAACAGGATTCCTTCTGCCAAACTCCAGATCCCCAGTCCAGTGTACACACACACACACACACACGCACACACACACATAAATACAACTTTAAACACGCACAAGCTGGGAGAGACACCCAGCCGCTGGCCGGGAAACGCACATATGATTGAAGAGAATGGAATGTTCTGTCTGCAGTCCAGAGCTCAGGGCAGCTGGAACCTGGACCCAGTGTGTTTGTCTGTGTCTGTGTGTACGTGTGTGTGTGTGTGTGTGTGTGTGTGTGTGTGTGTGTGTGTGTGTGTGTGTGTGTGTGTGTGTGTAGGGTCACAGTATAAATAACTGTCCTCTCTCGGCAGTGTTAACGCAGACCAGCCAGTGTGTTTATTTATAAACCGACTTATACGTGCGTGTCGTCGACGCCTCCACCGACACTTTCACTGCTTACACAATGCACATCATCTCTGCATGCATGCATGTTAGATATTTACACCTATTGCTACAATTTTTGTCGCAATTTTTCAAGGGGGGGCGTCGCTATTGTAAAATATTTAATTTGGTCTTTGGTGCAGTCTTTTTCTTCCATTTTATTAGTCTTTTCTCATATCTAACAAACAATGAACTGGTTATTATGTTTGCTTTTTGTAACATTTTATGTCATTTGCTGGGACGCTACCTGCCACCTGTTTGCACAAAGTTAGTCTTGTTTGCATTGTCTAAAGGAAAAACATTTCAGGGCAAAACAAGCATTGTTTTAACCACAATCCATTGTCAATCCCAATTAAATGGCAACTAATGTTGCGAAAGTTATCTGCTTTACCCAGCAGAAGTCACTGTTGACATTATACTCAAACCATTTTCACATATGAGCTCTGGACAATGTCCGGAGAATCAGGTCCAGACATTTTCCGGAGTTGCTCTTTTACACATGTAGCACACAACAGGAGATTGTTCATGTAAGACACGTTTACACCTACTGGAAATACCCTGCTTTAGGCAAGAGGTGGCACCTGAGTAGAGTGTGCAGGAGGCAGGACATGACGCAAAAAGTACGCTGCAGTTGTAATTCGGTGTTTTTAAGCTTTTCAACAGAAATAAAACAGCTTTTATTTTACGAGAAACCACAGGAAGTCCTTTCTCCCATTAGCAATAGCTTCACAGCAGAGTGTTCAGGCCCAGTCAAAACAATGCAGCTTAGCTGGCCTGCTGCTTTTATCCAGCGCCAGCCGCATGATAAAACGTCATCAACACGCCCACTCGCTCACTGTGAATTCTCCAGCAAATGACCTGCTGTATTCACACATGGGCTCAATCGGACATTACACAGACTCTGTACTAGAGATCTGGCAGGGTAAAGTCCATTTAATGTCTGGTCTGACTGATTCGGACATTTGCGTTTAGACATACAGCTCCTCTGAGTAATGTCCTGAAAATTTCAGGGTTGCAGTGCATGTGTGAAAGGGGCTTTAGATTAGTGTTGGTTTACATAATGGCTGATAAAGTGCGGTTAAGTTTGGCCAGGACTCTCACACACATACACACTTTGTCAGTGGGTGGTTAAGTACACTAGAGATGTGAGGCTCAGGTCACCGAGTTGCTCCAATCACAGCAGTGGTAGCAAGGTTAAAGGGGTGGGACTAAAATGTATGAGGCCAGAGCTGCAACCTCAAAGAACTTTGACCTTTGACTCAATGCTGTCTCCTGGCTCCTTGACACTTGAACCGTCTGACCCAACGCTTCCCTGCAGAACACATGAGGAGCAGTGAGTGTGCGTGTGCTTATTTTTGTTGGTTTGTTTGTTTGTTTGGGGTTTTTGTTACAGTAAGTGTGTTTTTTTTTTTTTCTGCATTTCTTTACAACTGGAGGCAGGCACGGTTGTGTCTGGGTTGCGTTAACCAGTAAAATGTTTCTCTCAGGGCAAACACAGAGTACAGGAACCTGGCAAAGTGAAACTGACCCAGTTCATACATCTGAGTTCAGATGTGTGCTGTAGCTGGGTGATGAAATACACTTGCAACACCATGCAGACCCTCCCTTCTCTGCACTGCCTGGCTACGCAAACCAATTTCACTCAACCAATCACTACTGCTGGAACTAGCCCAGCTACATCCAATTAGAAAGCACTCTCATAATCATCTCGACCAATGAGAGGAATCTGCCTCACAGGTCTGAAGTATTAATTACTATACATTTGCTACATTCAGCTTTGGTGTAAAAAAAAAAAAAAAAAAAGTGATATAATCCCCTCACAATAGGCTTGAAATTTCTTTGCCCAAAATGCCTCCTCAAAATTGTCAATGCACACAAAATCTCTACATTCAGATTAACATAAATGCAAAAATAAGAGTTCCCACCTACGCACCTTCAAAAATCAGAATAATGAGAAAGAAAGAAGAGACAGAGATTCCTAGCGTGGTTGCTGACAGTGATTAATTGTTCCCACATGTTGCTGACGGACAAAAAGACCTCTGTGTTCCTGAGCTCTGGCTGCAGCTGGTGCACACACACACACACACACACACACACACTCTCACACACACACTCACACACACAGCTGGGGCCCTTCTCACGAAGCCAGTTCAGCTTCGTCAGGCTATCTTTGAGTTAGTTGACTTCAAAAATGTAACACTGGTGAACCAGGATAACCGGTCTCATGAACAGTTGACATTGTTGACTCAGTATTTTCTAGACCAGCGGAGGTCTAGAGTTTACAACATCAGAAAAAACATCAACAGACAAAATGTTTCATTTGATACCAGATTAGATGGATAAATTCATCTCACTTTGCAGCAGCCAAAAGTGATCAGATTCAGTTAAGTGTAAGACACAGAATGTAAGTGGATGTTAGACGAATATGAGGAAATGATAAAATGATTAAATAAATATTTGATAAGCCTACTACATGTGTGGTATCTACACTAAAAGTGGGTGTGGGAATGTAATGGACAACATTTTTTTTATTCTACTGTCAAAAGGAACAAACTGTTATGGTGAAGAAATAGTAACGTAGAATTTTTAAATAGTGAAAAGACTGTCCGCTTTCTTTCTGCTGCTGTGGCCTGAGGAAATTGCAGACTGTGTAAATGTATAAATAAAAAGTCTTATTATAACACAGTGGTCAAACCCTCAATTTAATGCAGCTGTGATCTATATTTTTACATTAACAGTCACATGACTACGTGTGCTGTATGTCTCTCGTAATGATGCATCCTCACAGAATTATCACCTGACTCTGCACTTCCTTTCAATTCCACGCAGAGTTTTAGCGTCTTTCAGCTTGTTGTTTTGGCAACTTTACTGTCGTTGTGTTCACTCTCATGACTATCACAGCGTCATTTCCGGGTGTAGCAGGCAGCTATATTCAGAGAAAAAGCTCTAAAAACCCACTGTACACTACCTGCTCAGCACCAAACGGCTATCCGAAGAAGTTAGCAACTAGCTGGTGAACACTGTGGAGCATTTAGCAGCTAAAGAACCAGATATTTTTCTCAGGAGTTAGTTGAGACCAAAACAGTGCTTTTATTTTCACAGAATCAGTTCCTTCGAGTTGATATATCAAACCTTTCGAGTTTTGATAGTTTTCAAAATATGGCGTCAGTTTCTCTGTGACACTCCATTATGGTACAAGCACGTTGGAGAGCTAGTGCTGCTCGCCCCACAAAACTTCTCTTCAATGCATTATCAGTCATCATGTATACGTTTACATTAATAAAGATAAAATATTCATTTTAATAGCATCAGCATCCCACTTATATGTATGTTGGCTATGTAAGCTCCAGGGCTGCCAACTTTTGACTTCAGCTTGGAGTGAGATTTGATCCCATGGGGAGGGGTGGGGGGGGGTAATTTACCTCATAATAAAATGAGCTACTCATGGTAAATTAGGCCACTTGACCTCTCTCTGGCCTTATGAACCAACACAATTTTCATGAAACTATTTCTTTTTGCTAATTTGTGTTTATTGGGTTGCATTTTTGAGATAAACTGCAGATATTATACATATTTTTCTTCAAAACATAATCCATTAAAATCCATAAAAATCCATTTGTAATCCAGCCAGATGTGGTCAGGTTTTAAATGTCTAGTTCAATGTTAGCCTACTATGTCCTGATCAGTCAGTGTGTTTACATTCACTGTAGTAACCTGGTTACTGTAAATCCTTGTTTACATGCAGCAGATCAGTAATCAGACTTCTCTACTAAACCCGACCTTATTCTGTAAGCATGGCTCACTGACTTGAACTGTATAAGTGGGAGAAGACGCTGCTCTCTAACTTTTTGTTTTGTGTTTTTGGTGTAAGCGTTTGTGTCAGAGCAGACTGACAGTACAGTGAGAGGAAGACAGGACTTTAAAGTTTAACAAATATTTAAATGTTCAGCACCGGAAACCAACTTATTTAGACTTCAACAGGCTGCTGTGTGTTAGCTCCAGTGTTAGTCAGACTTTAGATGGAATTATTTTAAATACGATGTTGCATTGCTTTGTGTAATGATCTTTGCTTTCATCCAGCTGCTCCACTGTTACTTTCTCTGTCTGCAGTCTCCCACTCATTCATTGGTTGTCCAGTTTCCTATGTTTTGAGTGACTGCAATACCGTAGCAGGCAGTAGTACCCTACAATAACAGCGAGTGAGTAGTATGAGTGGGAAAAGTCAGGGATTCATGAGCACTTGGTACATTTGACAGGCTGACCTGGTACATACTGGACACTAAAAAGAGTCGTTCTAAAAGATTTGTTCGTTCATTTTCACCAGTCTCTGCAAAACAGAGCTAAAGGACAAGTGAATTCAGGTTTACATTCACCAGGTGGCTGGAAACATGACTCCAAATGACAACAATACCATGAAAAAACTGATATGAAACCGTGACTGTCATCCATGACTAATGACTATATTCAACCAGTTACAATACCTTCTAGCAGTTAGAAGTCTTTTTTATTGCTAGAATGGGAAAACCAAAGCAGGTTACCGTAGTGGTCGACTCCGTTTAAAAGAGACCCATTTGTGAGGGAATTAAAACAAGATTAAACAAAACGTTAGATCATTAACCTAATTATCTACCTGTGGTCCCCAAGGTAAACGTCAGTGTGTGAGAGGAAAGAGGATTGGAACATAAGTGAAGTTGACAGTGAAAGAGAAATCCAAAAATTCTCTAAAAGTAGCCGGGCAGTCTCAACAGCGTCATTACCCCTTGGAAGGTTTGTTGCTGCAAGCTGTGTTAGTGTATGTGTGTGTGTGTGTGTGTGTGTGTGTGTGTGTGTGTGTGTGTGTGTGTGTGTGTGTGTGTGTATGTGTGTTGTTTAGCACTTGTGGCTGCATAGTAGGAGTTATGAATCAGAGCTGCTGTCTCAGTGAGCTGCTTTTATTAATGGGCTTTGGGAATACCCCAAAGGAGCTACAGTAGTAAGCATATCCCACTCACACTGTGATGTGCCATATACATAAATATATATATATATATATATATATATATATATATATATATATATATATATGTATGTATGTATGTATGTATGTATGTATGTGTGTATGTGTGTGTGTGTGTATATATACATATATATATATATATATATATATATATATATATATATGTATGATATATACACAGACCCACACAGTGCTTACATTCTGCATATAAAAAAACATTAAATTGTCATGTTATTCAGTCACACTTACAGCGCTGCCTCTGAGGCTTCACAGCGGCCAAATTCTGACACAAAAACATAAGAAATGAAATAGGGTGGCGGATTCCAAGAAACAGCTGTAATGCTATATTGATTTCAGCTATTTGATCCACTTCATTTATTAAGGGGAGATGCAGATGTAAGAGAGATGATGGTTTGATGATGGATTTTAAATCTGAGCCACGGGATTTAAATTGCACAAAAGATGGAAATCCCACGTGTGTGTTATGAAAGCGTTCCTAATATTTTGTACACACAGGGCTTTTGGAGAAAGTTTTCTGAGGCAAGAGAGATCGCCAAGAGAGATTAGTATGTTCAGTGAAAAGTGAAGGCCGTTGTTAAACCTAGGTGATATTTAAAGGTAGTCTAAGGTTTGCTTCATGCAAACACATGGGATAAATAATTAACATGATCAATAAATACATCAAGAATTATGGCAGCTGGGAATGAGATGTTGTGGTTTGCAGGAGAGACTGAATGTCTACATAAAATCTAGAGTGAAGAAAATATCAAAACACAAATGGCTAAATGGTCAGTACACTAAAATCACACACAAAAAAACATGTTTTCCACTTACCACATGTGGTATCAGCCATGCAGATGGTTTTATTTGTTCAGATCTCCATTACTTAGACTTCTATTCAACCAAAACACAATGAAGGTGAATGATATTTCATTTGTGGTGCTCAAAGCTTTTAATATTTGAAAAACCTTTTTGGGAACTATATCCTGAGAGTCAGTGTGGGAGGATCTACTATTACTATGCACGCATACCCAGTGCATCACTTGTAATACTTACACATAGCATGCAAATTTCTCTTTTTTTCACCTTACAATCATCATCTTCTCACCCTCTTTCTCACCATCACTCACTCACACTTCTTTTTTTCCCCTTCTTTTTATCACTTTTGATGTTTCGGTTGCAGATAGTCCCATTTCCTTTTATTGCTCCGAGTCCTCCATCACACCAAGTTAGAAATATCTCACATGAAATTTGAAGGATATGTGCAGTGACAGAGAAAAGAGAAACATTAAACAAGTGGCTTTGTTGGAGGAGGGAGTGGGAGGGGGGCTGTAAGTTGAGGCGAGGAAGAAGGATTGATGAAGTGTCAGGTGCTGGCAGGTAAATGTTTACAACAGCGGGAGTAGAAAACTCACATTCCATTCATTCTGCTCTCATTCATCCCGCCAAAAAGTTATCTTTTTCCTTCACAAAGTCTATCTGCTGCCATTATTTACATCTCCCTGGCAGCTGGAAACATTTAGCTTGTGTGAGTGTGTGAGTGTGTGTGTGTGTGCGTGTGTGTGTGTGTGTGTGTGAGTGTGTGTGTGTGTTGTCTGTGTTTGTAAAATGTTCTGTAATAAAGCAGCATTACGTCATGCCTCGAGAGATGCTGGCAGAAGATAAACACTAGTCTCCCTGGTATCTCTTCTCATCTTACCTAATTGCACAGAATACACACCCGCCCACACATGCACTCACACACTTGGGAAACATGCATTCACATACACACTCCATTCATGATTAAATGCAACTTTTTATGGATTTGCTAATGTGCAGCAGTGGTCACAAAAAGCACACAATCCTGTAGAAACAACTTTTGCATTTGAAGTTGCAAAACACTCAAGAGCCTGTAAATGCAAAACTTTCATTGGTATATACCTATCACAAACACACACACACACACATGCACACAGTGCTCACACACACACACACACACACACACAAAGGGTTATAGGTTCAGTGTGACCCCGGAGATAAAACTTTCGTACCCCGCCAATGTAGCATTCAGAAACGTAACTTAAGCCTGCTTTCCCTCCTCTCTGATTGAACTGCCTTTGACCAGAATAACAATCCTGACCAAATTGTCTGTAAACTGTTGCCCAGGAAAGACAGGACTGCTTCATGGAAAACAATATTGTGATTCCCACAAAAACTTGAAAATTTTGGCCCTGGCCAGTTTGAACCGAGAAATCTGTTCTGTTTTAGGGAGTAAAAATATACATAGGAGGAAAACAGAGAAGGAAAAATGAATGCATGTTGTGGATGGCGGTTGGGTTGTTTATATGGGAGGATATAGCATAGCCCCAGAATCCCTCAGGGCCCATAAGAGCTATGTGTTTGTGAAACAACTGAAACTGCGGAAGAGGGAGGGGGTATGGAAAGAGAAGGAGACTGAGGCAAAATAGTGAATTTAACAAGGCCTTCAATAGGTTGTGGGGCACAAGAAGAGGAAGAAAAAGAAGAAAGGGAGACAAAAATCAAGACAAAAGGCTCACAATACACTAAGTATAAGGAATGCCTTTATCTAAATTAATTTTTTCAGTTTATACTGAACCCGAGTTCTTGTCAATGCAGTTGTATCTTTTACATGTTAAACCAGCTGGTACATAAAGGACTGTAGGACTATAGTTTGCCTCAACATTTGTATATCATCATTATGCTGTCATTTAAGAACCATGAAATTATGTCTCCTTAAGTAACCAGATGGCTGAAAGTGTGTTCTGTGTGAGTGTGGGCGTTTGTGTAAAAGGGGGGGGGGTCGTCCAGATGGACATGGGTGTAATTTATAAATAAAGTGAGGTTGGAATTTCGAGTTTTAAATAACTGTAAAGCCATAGCTTATATCATACAATCCTTCCATTACCCTGCACTAATCGATTACAGAAGTAGTAACTGAACTGAACTGACATCTCTACCATGTAAACATGTTACATGAATCCTTTACATCATACAAATGTAACCCCGAATGACACACAACAATAAAGCTTACCTGTCTTGTTTAAATAGTACTGTAATTTCATCAAATTGTAATAAGGTTTCATGGCCTGTCTCTCTCCTTGTGGTTTAAATAGAATCAAACTTTGTGACATCAAACTGAAATCCCTATTGGTTCACTGATGATTTTATCACATCGTCAAAACGAGCCAACCCTGTTTTCAACCTCTTCTTGTTCTGTCCCCCCCCCCCCACGATTAGCACTTAAGTTATTAAATGGACTGAAATGTGACAAAGGTTTTAAAAATTACATGCACCTGTATCAAAATGCACACATGTAGCCGTTAAAACATGCTCACATAAATCGCACTCAAAAGTTCAATTTGTATATGGAAAATTGGCTTTTTTTCCCCTTGTCCATAATAACTCAACAACACAAGTCCACAGGCACAGTGGTAATTTGACCTAAATGCTAATGTCAGCATGCAAACATGTTCACAGTGACAGTGCTTACATGTTTAGCAGTTACAATATCATGTTTATCATGTTCACCATGATCTTAATTCAGTGTGTTAGCATGTTAACATTTGCTAATTAGCACTAAACATAAAGTACAACTGAGGCTGACGGGAATATCATTAGTTTTTCAGGTACTTGTCATAAATCAAAGTATTGGACAATTTGACATTTTGATCTGATTACAGCATTGGATGCTGCTAGTGTGGCTAAATGTGTGCACAATACACAATGTGTATGTATGTTAACAAAGCCAGCAGTGAGGCAACAAGTGATTCAACAAGGATGTTATATCGTGGTTTAGGCCTTCAATGTGTACATATAGTACATCTCTGTGTTGTGAATAAAACTCTTGATCATTAGCAGGGGCTGTCATGTGCACCAGTTCCCCCACAATGAGCCTCTTGGGTTTCCACAAGAAAGCTCAGAGTTGATCAATACACACCAGCCACACACAGGCATGCACTAGCACACATGATCTGACACAGAATGCGCTCCTTACGCAACAGAGGGGTTCTTTGTATGTGTCATTCATAATCGAGACGCTTGATTACAGCCTACTGTCTCTCTTTTCTCCTTTATACTCGCAACACAAAAACTACAGTGGGAACAATGCAGACATCAGCACTAAGTGCTGCTGCACATTTGTGTTCCTGTCTATATTTAATAGATGAACAAATGGAACAATGGGCTTTTTGCTTTGTTTTTGTGTCTAGTCACCAAGAGCAAGTGTTTACATTGCTGCAGATTCAGTAGTAGTGGGTGGTTTATGGTTCAGTGTTGTTGGACTTAATGAGCAGTATTCATTGAGTGTTGTATTGGCAAGACGAAAGAAAGAATACAACAAATCAATATTAATGACAGTCATTGTTTTAAGTAATTGTTTCAAAAGGATTTTGCGCTCATCGCTCAACAGAATCTCTTCTCTTTCTCACTTTTGTGTTACAGAACTCCATCCGGCACAACCTTTCCCTCCACAGCCGTTTCATCCGCGTCCAGAACGAGGGAACAGGGAAGAGCTCCTGGTGGATGATCAACCCAGAGGGGGGGAAGGGTGGCAAAGCTCCTCGCCGCCGTGCAGTCTCCATGGACAACAGCAACAAGTACACCAAATCCGCCCGAGGCCGTGCTGCCAAGAAGAAGGCTGCCCTGCAAGCCGCAGCCGCTGCAGCTGGCGAAGGCGGCGGAGACAGTCCTTCAGGTCTCTCCAAGTGGCCTGGAAGCCCAACGTCACGCAGCAGTGAAGAGCTTGACGCTTGGACAGACTTCCGTTCTCGCACTAACTCCAATGCCAGCACACTGAGTGGCCGCCTCTCACCCATCCTGGCTAACCCAGAGCTAGATGAGGTGCCTGATGACGAGCCCCCTCTCTCGCCTATGCTCTACTCCAGTCCTGGCAGAGCACTGTCTCCCGGCAACACAACGAATGTGGCCAATGGGAAGGCCATGCCGACAGAGCTGCCCCGTCTTGCAGACCTGGCAGGTACCATGAACCTGAACGACGGACTCACAGATGACCTGATGGATGAGTTGCTGGATAACATCAACCTGGTGCCAACCACTTCTGGACAAGCCCCTCCAAATGGTTCCTCAGGGTTCAGTTTTGTGTCCAAACCCAATGGGCTTGGATCACCTTCCTCCACCTCTGCTCCTTCCTCCAATTCTTCCTCTAACGGTGGAGGAAACGGCTACAGTAACTCCATCTTCGGTCCCCACACAACGGGCTCCTCTCTGCGTCCGTCCCCTATGCAGACCATCCAGGAGAACAAGCAGACTTCCTTCTCCAGCATCAGCATGTCCCGCTTTGGCAGCCAGACACTACAAGACCTGCTCAACTCTGACAGCCACAGCCACAGTGATGTCATGATGACCCAGTCTGACCCGCTGATGTCACAGGCCAGCGCTGCTGCCGTCATTTCCCAGAACTCCCGCCGTGGCCTCATGCTCCGCAACGATCCAATAATGACCTTTGGGACCACTGGAGGACTTCAGGGCAGCCAAGGGGAGATGCTGCAAAGTAACAACCACAACCAGAGCTCCCTGAGGTCCCTGAATGGGGGCCTGAACTTGGCCAATGAGGCTAACATGCTGGCTAATGCCAAGCAGCAACTCCTGCTCTCACCTTTGGGAGGAAATGGTTCCTCCTCCATGCAGATCGACACCTCGATCTTCCTGAATGGAACCGTTAGCAGCGGTGGGGGGATCTGCCAGGACCGTTTTCCCACAGATCTGGACCTGGACATGTTTAATGGCAGCCTGGAGTGTGATATGGACTCCATCATCAGGAACGAGCTGATGGACGCAGATGGCCTGGACTTTAACTTTGACTCTCTGGCCAACATGAATGGAGTTGGCAACTTCACAAGCACCAAGCAAACCTCTCAGAGCTGGGTACCCGGCTGAGAGGGGCAGGCCGGGGAGGAGCAGAGCAGGTATGTGTTTGAGTGTGTGTTCAAGGGTCTAAATCATGTGACATTTGAGAAAAGATGAGCATATTTAGATTAGAGCTGCAACAATGAGTCATTCAGTCAATCGACAAAATTATTTTGATAATCAAAAAAATTGTGTTTATCGTATTTTTAAAGGAAAAATACCAAGTATTCAGTCGTTGCAGCTTCTCAAATGTGAGAATCTAAAGTTTCTCTGTGTCATACATGATAGTAAACTGAATATCTTTGGATTTTGGAGTGCTGATCAGACAAAAACGTCGTTTGAAGGGGTCGCCTCGAGCTTTAAGGAATTACAATGTGCATTTTTCTATTTTCTGACATTTTATGACAAAACAATTAATCAATTAGTCGAGAAAATAATCAGCAGATTAAATGATAATGAAAATATTTATTAGTTGCAGCCCTCATTTGGATGCAGAAATGTTTGAGTTAAGAACAGAAAAGATTTTTTTCTTGATTTTAAGAACAGTATGAACACATACAGACATAATCACCTAATCTCCTTTATTTTTCCAGGTCCGAACTGTGTAGTGCAAGAGAAAATCAGACACACAACATCATTTTTGCCAAACCTGCCATCAGCACAACGTAAAATACAAACCCTGTGTTTACAGAAGAAGACTTCTCGAGAGCTTTACCTTCGCTCCCACACTGGTGAACCATGAAAGATCCGACAGACTCTAGAGATGCTGCACATCAGCCCTCAAAGCCTCCTGTGAAACAACAAAAAGAAAGCTATGTCAAACAATCACAACAAACTCACAAATCTTAGAATTATGCAATTTTTTCCTTTGACACCCAGTCTGTTGATATCAAAGAGACACTGCTTATCAGAAGGGGTTTCAGGCGGAATACCAGGACTAAATATCAAGCAAAGACGGAAGGAGTGCACGGTGCAGTTGTTATTGTTGAAGATTTTTAAAAAAGACACAAGTGTAAAATGAAATCAAGAAGTGATGTGGTGTAAATCTGATCCAGTGGTTTCCTGGAATGTGATATGTTGAAAAAAAAAAAATTCCCTCTGTTCTCACTTAGTGATTTTAAATGTTCAGTGTTTGTTTTTTGGGGATTTTCTGTTTTATCATCATTGTTTCTGCATCATATGTGTCAGTACAGAAAGAAATTGGTGTAGTGGTGAAATGAAAAGTATGAAATGGAATATCTTGCATACACACATACAGACAGAACAACATTTTGCCCCAGTTTGCAAGATTTCAGAGCTCAATGCCACGCACTTCCAGTTTTGTTCTTATAAATTGCTTGAATTTTAAATTAACTGCAGCATACCGAAGGTTATATTACAATTAGCTGAATACTACAAAAATATTTTTATCCTTTGTGTATATCAAACTGTAAAAAAAGAAAAAAAAAAGAAAAAATACCAGAGGAAGAAAATCTCTGTCGTGGATATTTGTACAGTGCAGGGAAGTTGAAAGTTCAAGAAGGAGGGGGAAAGATCTTGTCTGTCTTTTCTTAGTTTTCTTAGCTTTCGGTGAGTTCTGTTGAGGTCATTTATCACAGCATATGATGTAGCCAAATGAATACCTGTGTCCTAGGGTTGTGAACATTTCCACACCATAACAGGTGCTATGTAAACAGTGTTGAGTCCTGTCCTGAGAGCAAGCCGTGCGTTCTGTGTTTTAATTTTTGTTTGTTTTTAACTCTTGACCTGCAGAAGCCCAAAGCTGCAGCCACTCGTAGCACGGCGAGGTCGAAAACCTGTAGACGGCAGGGGAGCGGGGGGTTTTTAGGCTCATTCCTCTAGAAGCCATTTGTTTCTCGAGTAAAACAATAAGCTATCTCTGTATATTGCCAAATTACTTGAAACAAAGCAGCAGGATATGCTGGCAGCCAAATCACAGCACACACATGCACATGCACATACACATTACACACACACACGTAGATAGAAAAATGAGTACCAGGGATCTGTGTTAAAGGACCAGTGTGTAAGATTTAGTGACGTCTAACGGGACAGACTTGTCAGAAATGGAATATAATATTCATAAGTATGTTTTAATCAGTGTATAATCCCATGAAAATAAGAGTTGTTGTGTTTTTGTTACATTAGAATGAGCCCTTTATATCTACATAGGGAGCGGGTCCCCTTCCACGGAGGCTGCCATGTTGCACCACCACTACAGTAGCCTGGAACGGACACACCAAACACTGACCCTAGAGAGGGTCTTTCGTGTTTTTTGTGGCCACTGTAGGTTCTCCTACAAACATGGAAGGGAAGGGGGAGGGGAGGTGTATTCATTTGGTTGCAATCTGCAACGTCATCGCTAGACGCCACTAAATCTTAGACACTGGTCCTTTAAGCTCTGCTGTTTTCTTGTCATGAGCTTGTGGGGATTGTTATGCATATATAGAATCACTCAGGGGGGAAAAGGGAGGCTTCCCGTTTTAGTAACATCAAGTCACATTCTAATGGTATTTACGAAAAAAAAAACATTTCTTGATTAAAAACAGTAATGCTTTGTGTTTGTGAACTTGTAACCTGTGAACTTTTGGCCGTCAAGATGAAGAGGAGGAAGGAAGATAACGTCAGGATTAAGGCCTTGACCACACATTTATGGATATTTTTCTAAACGGATACTTTCTCCCTCCGTTTTTAAAAAAAAAAAAAATTCTGTCCACACGACCTTCGTTTTACAAAATATCTCCATACACACGAGAATGCAAAAGCAACTAAAAACGAAGTTTTTAAAAATCTGCACTTTAGAAGGCGTTTGAAAAAATCTCCGTTTTAGTGACCCAAAGCGCCATTTGCGTGTGGATGAGAGGCCGAAACGTAGACAAAAATGTTCGTTTTGCAAAATATCCGTATCAGTGTGGACAAGGCCTAAGACTTTCACGCAGTCTGTTATTTTTTGGTTTTGCTGTCATAGCTTTTTTTCTCTTGTTGTCGGACCCGTGACACACGTACACACATCCCTCATGGACACGCCTGGTGCTCCTGCAGGTGATTTCCTGTATCTCCTGAGTACATGTTAATGTGTGTGTGTGTGTGTGTGTCTGCGTGTATGTGTTTATCTATGGAGTTAATTTCTGTTGAATTAATCTCACGAGGATGTGTAATCCCTCAGTACCCCTCATGGTGCATACAGCACAGCCGACTGTATGCATGCATGTATTTATGCATTATGAATTGTGTGAAATGCATATATACTCGCTGTATGTCCTTATATATACTCATGTAGTACCTGACCCTTGGATTTTGTGATACCTCGGAAGGTAAAGTTGAAGAAATAATGAACAACACCAGGTAGGAGGGAACACTGTAACCAGCGAATTAATTGTTGAACCAGATTTTTAAAATGGTGGAAAGTACCATTGTTGTAGCATCTGGAGACCCTGGTACCCCTTCTCTGTCTGGGGTAGAAACATGAAGGGTTTGCCCCCGCTGTGTATAATAGTGTACAGATGTGTGTATATCACTTTGAGGCCAAGGCAGAGGAGTGTGTGTGCATGGTTGGCTAGAATGATCTACTGTGCTATCTGAGGTTTAGTGCATGACCTAGCTATAACCCCTCGACCCTTCCAATGGTGCCGTCCCTCGACAGAAATTGTAAAACAGAGAGGTAACCTGTGTCTTCAGTGCTCAAACACACACTGGTTCTATTTTTAAAATCAGGGTTTTACAGGGCTGAACCTGCACCATCCGCCCGCATTAATGGGTTTATTACGAGTGTGTGTACGACGACGGAGACACAGGGAAAAGCCTCTTGATGGACGTTCCTCACCTTCACACTTGTTTTATACCAAGTGGAGTAGGTTCACGTCCCGGTGCTCTCAGTGAGCAGCTGGTTACAACTTTGACGTGTTTGAAACGTCAACTGACAACAACCTGGAATTTCCTACATTTTGTCACATCTAAAAAAATTTCCAGAGCATTATCATGTTTCTTTTGGCAGGGAGAATCCTGAGCCATCACCTGAGCTGCTAAGCATTTGAGTTTATCTACAATGACTGCACTAAATATTAGAAACTCTTTCTGTGAAGAAGACTGACAAGGTGAATCCAGGGAACACTGTAGTCCTTTCTATTTAAAGAGGGGTTATTGATCCCTGATAAACTGCAAAGGGGATCACAGTCGCAGGAGGGTGTTCCTGACATTTTTTACAGTCAGTGTAAAATGTGTTGGCTATTCGGGGAGATAGTTTACACTTAGTCATAATGGAACAGGCCTTCCACACAGCCACTCACTGCTACTGCTTCATTCAAGGCACAGATTATATCTTCTCGTGCCCAACACACACACACCTGCAGCACAATACCTGCAGATTTAAAGCTATGAAAAGCAAAAAAAAAATAGAAGAGACATACCACTAGATACCTTAATCACCTCTTGGACAGTTTCCTTTTCATTATCTTCTCTTGAGCCCTTCCATCCTTGTTAAGAGGCCCAGGCCAGCTCCCCTCCATACGCCCTTTGAACTTTGCCCTTTGAACTTTGCCCTTTATTAATCTTGCTTCTTCTCGACTTGATGTTAGTGGGTATTTTTCCTGTGTATTCCATTTTGAATTGTAATCTAGTTTGTATAAGAAATGGTGCGCATGTAAATAAAGCTTGGTGAGGCTCCACATCCTTTTTTTCTGTATCCTTGTCTTGATTCCTTTTATCATTGTAAAAATATGCAAGTATTGGAAGTACATAAAGTTCACAAGTGCTGCTGGAAGCACAGTTTACAGCTCATATTGCCAGGAGAGGAATTTTCAGTGCAGCAAGGAAAATGTTACAGTTCTTGCCTGTCTTACATGTGCTGTTAATTCACAAGTTAACTTGCCAACTGTTTTCCAAAACGGTGTGTCAGAGCACTGGAGCATGAACAAATTTAACCTCACACTCCCTCCCAAAGATAAATCTCTTTCTCATGTCAGGCTAGAGGGATCTAAACAGCAAAACAACTCCATGTTCTCTCAAGTTCCTGGAGGTCCTCTTGCACAATGTTTGTTTTGTGTAAGGCTGCATTAAACGAGAGCAGACGTACAGCAGCCCTCTGATAACTGACACTGGGCTCGGTACTTTTCCTTGGTTATTGCGAAACATAAAGGGAAGGGGAGAGGGGGAACAGTCAGAGATGGGGTGTTGTCAAGTTTCACTAGAAAGTCTTCACTTGCATGTCTGAAATCTCCCCCAGGCTTCTGCACCGTATATTAACACAGACCTTGTCCAGGCTGCTGACATTCTTCTTATTCCCCTTTTTTCACTCTCGGGATGGCCAATGGGCAACTTTCCCCCACCGCCAGAGGTCAAGCCAGTTATCATAAAAAAGATAATTCCAGACAAACTTGTAAATTTATGTCTTATCCGTAAAAATGAAAGGCTCTTAGGAACACCTCTGGAAAGCTGAACGAACAAGGGAACTCGACAAGCTCGTTCTCTTGCCAAGAAAACGAGCTTGCCAACTGATTATCTTGTCTACTGATCCTGTCTGCTGATTAAATTTTGTCCCATGATTCCCAACAATAATAATGCAGGTTTCTGTGTAATTTCAACAGTCCTAAATCTACAAGACGTTGATGAGTGCTTTGTCACTTTCAGATTCTCAGCAACGTTTGTTTGAAACACCAGAATATTAAACAACTAAACAATAATGTATCACCGTGGCTGATAGTCAACTCTGAGTAATTTTATTAGTTATTTTAAAATAATGTTTAATTAACTTAATGAGCCGTGGAGTAGCTACATTTGAGGACAGTGAAGTCATGTCCTCAGTATTTGTTTGTGGGACCTGGTGGATTTTAACAAACTAAAGATGAGTTTATGTTCTACAATTATAAAGAAATTACACAAGATTGACACTGATATTCCTTATAGTCAACATCTTTGAATATGACTATTTTTAGGCACCAGGATTGAATATTTTTGTACAAGCATGATATTCCTTTTCAAATTTGGCACTTTACTAAACACTTTAATAAATAAATAGAAAGTGAAAAAATCTTGGCTACGATCCTGCTAATCAAGACTTATTAACTTGATAACATGATTGTAAGTAGCTTGTGTGTATGAAGCAATTTTTTTTTAGTTTCATTCTCATCAAACTTTACACAGTATTATGAAAGTTAATATTAAAGTAAAACATTTCAATTGAAATGGATCATTTGCCACCACCAACATTATAGTATGAACATAAAATTACAGACATCTTCAAATCTTCAAAGTCTTGCAGTATGTCTGAGTCAGAGTCAAAACCAGTCTGAATGATATGTGAAACCTAAGCTGTGTTGTCATATACAGTATGGCGCATTCAAAACCACAACAGTTTGTCAACGTTGCCAAACCCAGGACACGCATCGTGTACTTTGGGTCTACCAATGTGGCCCTTCCATTTGTACTCAAATATACAAAAGAACCTCAAACAAACAGAAAGTCTTTTTCTGTTTGCTTGGTATCTTCCAGCGCCCTTTCATGAAGAAGAGACATTTAAGAAGGGATGAAAGCAAACTCCAAAATACTCAAACATGCTGTATGGCTCAGAGAACAGGCTCACCACAGCAACAAATACCAAAACCCACATTTCAATAGCAGTTCCCAGTCAGCCGGTCACCTGACTGACTTCATGTCTGGCCTGGCTGCAGTCACACCAGCACTGCAGAAGGTCACTGAGGTTACTGAATGGCTGGAAACTCTTCTGAACGCATCTGTTTTTCAGTTTATTTTAGGGCAGTGATATTCAGATTTAAGATTATGCGATTTTGAGCTAAAACATGTGCAACATCCCTATTCCTGCATGATGATGGGCTTTATTTTTGGCTGTACCGCAGGGGCCAGCCCTATAAACGCGAAAGTTCGTGACTGACTGAGTCGCTGACTGAGTGATTGGTCAACTGAGTGATGAAGTTACACTATCATTCGCCTCAGTTGGGTGTCACCACTTCCTGTATCCATCGTTTCAACTTTAAAACCTTTCATACATGGTCCAACCATATACAGATTTTGATCTAGTCTTGTTAGATCCTAAATGACAAAAAAAACTACATGTGACTTTCAAACCTTCACTATGGGTTTAAATTTTATATAGTTAGTTAAAATTAGAGCATTCCAAGACCATGTGTTCATGTCAGTTTATACACAGCAAAATAATCTGTTTTCTGCGGGTTGTCTTGCTGGCTGGTTTCATGTCATGCCATAACTAACTGACTGTGTCTATTTGTTTGCCAGCCGTCTTCATCTCCACCCACATTCTCATGTTTTTTTATTCGCCTCTGCCTTGTTCCATGTCAGTGGGCTTCTATTTTGTAAATGTCATCTTTGTTTTAATACAGGAAGTAATTAACCTGTGTGCTCAGAGCTCACGGTACGCCACCAGAAATCAACACATGGATGATTCAACTGAGTAGTGCTCATCATATGAACAAATGACTGGGCGTAAAGCGTGTGCTAATGTACTGTTTGAGGGCGTGCGTGCATATGTGTGTCTTTTTTTGTGTTTTATATTGTACAGTATATCACCACCAGCCTCCAATCTGACTGAAACTAACAGCTATGTCTTGTCTATATACTATAAAGTTTGTTTTAAAAGGGTTTAAGCTCATCAACAGCAATATGTTGGTGAATGTACATTAGGTTACTGGTGTTTTTCCATGTGGGCTTGCATTTACCTGTGAGTGTGCGTATTGGGATGAATCACTGAGACGCGGATGGTGCAGTTAAACAACTCTTTGGTTGATTGAGATGTAATTCTACCTCAGCGAGAGTGGTGCGTTCCTTTAGGTATTTCCTTCGACACACACGTGAGTCTTTCCAAACACATGTATGTCCTTGTGTATGTTTATTCTTCATAACAATCCAGTGGTATTGTAAGCATCAGCTTCATATACATAACATGCTCACAGTGAAAGTCTTGCAAGGCCTCTGAAAGCAATGCATGAAGTAAAGAGACTAGGAAGCTTCTGCAACCATGCAAAGTACAGTATGTGGAATAGTCAAAAGTCTTTTGTGTGTAATTTAATTCAGTTTCTCACCTTAGGAGGCAAATCTCCGAGTCTGATAATCAAATTGAACTGCCATTTAGTTTCACTTCATTCATTCAGCCTGACATCACATTCATGTTAGCCTATTTCTTTTTGAGAGGGGGAGGTGTTATTTTGTTTTTTTTGTTTTTAGTGAGTAACATATCCATTCTGCCAACGCCATTTTCAGTTAATGTGGTTTCCACAAGCAATTAATTCAACTTTTGCCACATAGATCAAAGAAATATGTTGATTTAAGTGTTGTTATGTCTGTAAGTCAACTTACAACACGTTCAGGTTGAGGTTGAGGTTTGTGCATCAATCTTATCCATGCTTGTTGCAAAGTTTTTCTCTCTATTTTCTCTATTTTTCATGAATGTAACTGTGAAGCTATTTGATATCACTGAAATCTAAGATATGTGCAGTCTGCAACCAAGCTAGAAATCTGAGCTATGGCTTACAATGTACATTATATAATGTTATCTTTATAAAGTCAGCATTGTGAGTCCTAGCAGTCCAGATATCTTACTTTTATTTTATACTTTAACAGTAAAGTTGATCCATTGTGACAGCTACAAGACCACAGAGGAAGATTTGCCATCATGTGACAAGAGAAAAACTGAAGGTATGTAGTTGAAATATGTCCGTAGAGGGACTGATATTGAAAAAAGTGCTGTGTTTCTGAACCTTTCACATCGTTGGTCTGTGGATTTACAAAGAAAATAATAGGAGCAGCTGATCTGACACATCGCAACCCTGTCTCCTAGAAATTATGTTTGCAAACTGCTAATTTGCAACATCAAATATGTTTTGAAAGAAAACTAGTGCCACCTGGAATCATTTTTTTATATCAACATAATGAAGAAAGTTTTTTACTGAACATATCTGCAAGTAGCAAAATGTCCATACTGACTGTACAGTATGTGTAAAAGTTTGATTAACAATGTATTTCCTTCAAAACATGAGTATATAAACATAATTTCTAGGAGACTTCTGGCTTAAAGTTGTTCTGCATTTGAATGTGTTCACCTCTCTGCACTTTATTGTCAATTGATCAAAACTTTTTTAATGCATATTCACAATGGCAACCACATATTCTTTAAAAGCAACAATTTTACAGCTTCATCATAGAATAGAATACAACTTTACTGTCCACCAAGGTGGAAACTTGTAGTTCATTAAAACACACACAACACACAACAACACTAACAGTATGAATACTCTACGTAATAAAATAGAGTACACAAACTTTTGTCCTCTTTCAAAGCTCATGACCTATGACTACATTCTCTTTATAATCCTAGTTTGCTCGGTGATGGACAGCTTTTCGCCCCGACTTTGAGTTTAGCCGTTTATAATAAGTATGACCAACCTCACTGTTTGATGTGGTCGGACAGCGCATCGAACAAACTCTGTTTGAACCATAACAAAGGCTTAAGTATTAATAACTTTGCAATGTGAACAGGCAAACAGACTACTGCCTAGCCAGACTGGAGGGAGAGGAGTCACTGTGGTTTCTGGCTCCCAGTGCCATTAGTCATAATGACAAGTTGGACGACAGGTTGGTCCTGACATGAAGATAAAACAAGGTAAATACAGAGCAATAGGTGACATGCAAGATGTGTGTACTCATGCCCTCACACAGTACTGTGGTACTTTTCCACTATCTATCTATCTATCTATCTATCTATCTATCTATCTATCTATCTATCTATGTATCTATCTATCTATCTATCTATCTATCTATCTATTGCTTGATCCCTATCTCTTCTCTCCACACACATGCAGTCAAACTGAGACACAGACACATGATGCCACGCACACACGGACTGACTGGCTAATGAGAAGTGAGTCATCAATATGTGGTATGGGATTCAAAGTGTAAACAAGATGGAGATGTGATGGATCTGTTGAGATATGGCCATTAGTGGGCTTTTCATCCCCCAGCATTGACACGACCCGGCTGATGGATGTGGTGGGTCTTCTCTTAATCTCGATAGCTCGCCTCTCGCCTGATCTCTATACCTTATCCGAACTCCTCTGCTCTGCACACACATACACGTAAACCTGCACAAACACACATGCTAATTGCTGCTGGCCGCACGAGGACGGATCCATGACAGGGGGAGACCTGAGAACTGAGCAGTCGTAAATGATACTTCTGTGTGTGTTGGTGTGTGTGTGATAGAGTCTGTGTGAGTGGCGTGCATGCGCGCGCTAAGTGCTGCAGTGGAATGATGTCATCTCTGTAATGGCACACTGGCACAGAGTGGTTGAGCATTGTCCCGCAGCACCTCCATTCACAGGCTGTGATCAGCGTCATCTAGGCAGATTATAGCTCAGACTCACAGCCTGTGGTGGGACGACAGATTGCTTTCACACTGCACAGACCTTTTTTGTAATTACAGATTCACACACACACACACAACAGACATGTACCAACAGATAAAGAAAACAAATCATCGTCATCAAGGATTGACACATATTGCTCACTGTAAAGTGGGGAAAAATATCTTCTTAATCACAGGCCTTTCAGTTCCCTTTCTTCATTTTCCTTAGAGATTTACAGTAGGCGCATCCATATGGGGGCACATCACAAGTACCAAAGTGTGAGGATGTGATGCACAGTATCGGTGTGAAAAGTGATAGGCAGAGGTGAGGTGCAACGAAATGACAGGAATAAAGATAGCAGAGGAAGTGAGAAATGGTTGGATTAGTAAGGAGAGAGAGGGAGTCAGAGGGGGCAGGGAGTTGAAACTGTCATATTTTAAAATGATAATATCTACAATATTAGGAGTGCTGTAGTCAAGTATGAGATATAAAGGAACAAACTCAGTCCTCCACCATAAGTCCTGCTTTTTAAGAGCGCTTCACTTACACCAACAAAATAAAAATACAGCAAGACCACATCAGAGAGAGACTTGAAGCTCCTTCAAGGACAGCAGTATCACCTTGGTCTGTGGCATCATTTCCCTCCTTTTCTTTCATCTTGACTGACCTCTGAGAATCTTTTACGTTTGCATTCATCTCTGATGATTTGATGACTGATGATTGCTTTCCTGGAAGAGGTCAACATGCAGTCTAATGAAGCCATCTGATAGGCTTTTACTATCTAGAGTGTTTAACTGGGCAGAAATGTGCTTTTGTTTGTTTGTCTTGTTTTGTGGGCTTGCATACTCTTGACTTTGTTGATTATGTATTCTTGCGGGTCAACTTGTGCTCTGTTGTACTGGCTATATTTTATCGACATTTAAAGCTATTTAAGTAAACAAACTTCTCGAACACTAACAAAGCGTCAATAAAAATATATCTGACATAACAGAGTCAGATCTGACTTGAGACCTTTATCACCTTACAATGGTTCCATATCTACAGTAGGGCACATGATCACAATTCAACTATCTCCATGACAACTAAGCACACTTTTTCCTCTGATGAAAACTGTGAGGTGTGGTTTAAAGCTCTGGAAAAAAGCTAATAAGCGGACCCTGAGTAAAAGGAATAGTTTTAGACATTTTAATAAGCATTTTCTCATCTTCAAAGTACAGGGTTTTACAGTAATATAGTATTATTAGCAGATACAGAAAGGGTTTTTTTTTACCATCCAAATACAAATTGTGTAATTCTGGCAAAAAAGTTTTCATGGATTATTCCTCAAATATCCACATGATGCATCAAACTGCTACAACACTAGTAAAGTGGTTTGATGATATTAGTGTAACTGTGTTTTCCCTCAGCAGGTGAAACTCCTGATATGACTACAATGTCTTTCCAAAGTGAGTTCTTATTTTCATAAAGGAAGAGATATTTCAGGTGTTTGTGTTTTGTTATGTCTCATTTTGGAATTTAACATCAAGTATAGAAAAGCTTGTTTGGGGCTGATTGGATAATGTGCTGTTATTTTATCATTCGACAAAATGCGCTACTCTCATGTACTTCTCATGTTTCATTTTTTTCTTTATCTTGTTTTGTTGAATCACTCTCCCTGAGCTCTCTCTAGTTTATCACCTCCCTCACACGTCAAAGATCCTGATGTTTGAAGGTGAAGAGGATTTAAAAAAAAAATCACACGTGGATGTGGCAAAGCAGCCTCTCACACTCTTTTACTCAGCAGATACGTTTGGAGGGGGGAAAAAAAATGTGAGGAAAAAAGAAGTGTGAATGAATTTATCATCTGAAAGTTGGAGGATGCAGATGGAGGAAAAGAGGTTTAGAGGCTGATGGATGGATGATTCTTTCCGTCTCAATCGATGGGGGGTTTGACCATTGATGAGATTGAACTGGAAAACCTCACGCTCCAGCAGTGCTGGAGTGAACTGTTAGAAGAGGGGAAATCATTGTGTTGATTGATGCTTTTCATTTGTCACATTGATTTGTTTTGGACTTGTGAAAGGTTTGAGCTAGTGATGTAATCTGGCATATATATGATAAACCTACATTTTATTTGATTGTATCTTTTGATTTATTCTGTAATATGCGCAAATGCAAAACAAAAGCGCACATATTACACAATGAAATCTTGTTAAAAATCTCTTTTTTCCCTCACAGTCATTTTGTCAGCTCTGCTCCCCTCCCTGTTCTCTTTTTCTCACCTTCCCTTAATTCTTTCTCACACCTCTTTCCTATATCATTCTCGCTATATTTTCTCTCCGCTGTCAAGCCTACTTTTCTTCAATAACAGCCGCACACACAGAGAGAGAGCGGATGATGCTGGGCTGGATGCAGGGATGGAGATGAGGCGGAATAATCATGCAGGAAACAGAAAAGCTGGCTGTCTAACCCTCATCTCCTTTTTATCAGGCGATAGATACTGTAAAGAATTCATCTCTTACTCACGCTCACACACACACACACGCACACACATACACACACCTAAGCTGTGTTATTTCCCCACGTGAGGGGGCAACATGCTCGGCTTGTTTTCAATCCTGTTGCTGTATAAGCCCACTAACCCCCATCATGTCCCCTTCCCCCACCACCCTCTGGGTTGAGAGCATTACCTCCCACTGTAGCATGTGGCTGCATGTGACTGCATAACATGTATGTGCACTGGGTCATAGGGCCAGGCGCAATATACTACACTGTACTCTACTATGCAGCCTTTTTATGGTGGAAGATTCTTCATGGATAGTCTCTTCATGGATGGACTGAAGAGTCTCCATCGCAGCCCTGGAGATGAAGACACAGTCAAAGTGTCTATGAGTCATACTGTAAGTGTGTGTGAACCTGTTTTGCATCATCAACCAATGACCTACATGGAAAGGTGTTATCTTACAGGGTTGGCGTTCATTACTCTAGATTAATAACTAACTCATGGTCACCCAGTGAGTGTGTGTGTAGCAGCAATTTAACACTTTACTTCTCTTCTCTTGCCTCAATCAACCAAACTCCAGAATCAATGTCCTCCTCATGAAAGTCCTCATGCAACACTGTCTCCAAGAAATTAAGCTTATATACCACTAATTTGCTTTGCCTGTTATTCAGTTTCAGGGGAAACATACCAGTAATTGCTGCCAGGATTATGTTAGGAGGGAAAGTTTTTGTTTGTTTGTTTTCCAGGGAACAAAGTGCTACTCTCTACACTGGATGGTCAGCGTGCAAATCACAAGACTTTCAGTTGCTTAAATATAACAATTTAAAAGGTTTAATCATACTTTAGTTGCCACAAGCTGATTTTGTAGGAAAACAATTGAAATATGATGACAATAAACATTTTACAGAGTCGTTAATTAACAGTGTTTCCTCATTATGTTTATGATATATAAAAATATAAACATTACCTTTCTACTATATAAATGTAATATTTATGAGACAGGGTTGATTCATGAGCTCTGTGACTTAGTGCAACCCATAAAGAGGAGATCTGTTGAAGATAGTGTTGGAGCATATTCATGTTCATTTGGTGGTGGACAAACATATAATACATAGAATGCATGTACTTCTGTTTAAGCAGTTTTGTTTTTAAAGGCCCTATGTGTATAATGTTTATGGGATTATAGAATATTTCACATTATTCTGTTGGCCTTTTCATGTAGTAAAATGAGACTATCCGGGTAAGATATGATGTACTGCTGTCCATCTATGAACCATTAGGAGTCACCAAAATCAGAAATTTAAAAAACGTACACCCAGCAGCTTTAATTTTTGCGACAGTAAAATAAACAGGATTTAACATAAGGTAGAATTTATCAGTATAGCAGACAGAGGTTTTATGTTTAAAATAAAGCCAAAAGAGATGCACATTCTGACAAAACTACTTTAACAAAATGACAATTTTATTGATCTTCTGATATGCCAAATGGTAGATATTTAAATATTCTAAATAACAGTTCAGATAATTCTCAGTAATACCACGATGACTAGCGATCTAATTTGCCGTGGGATGCATGTTACTATCTTTATTTAATATTTTGTTGTTATTGTTGATTTATTTTTAAAAAATGATGTACTGGTGCACCATTATAATGATTCATAGATAGGTGTATTGGTGCACAGTCAATATAGACCCCCACTCCCATCAAACACACACACGAATGTCAAGGTCACTGTGTCCCACACATCCATATATCTTCTCTGCACTGGCCTAAATGGAGGGTAGGATGCACACAAAGACACAAAGAGAGAGTCAAAAGTATTGCTGTAGGCTGTGTGTGTGTGTGTGTGTGTGTGTGTGTGTGTGTGTGTGTGTGTGTGTGTGTGTGTGTGTGTGTGCACGTGTATGAGTTTGCATTCATTTGTGCCTGTGTGTGTGTATGCGTCGGAGTGAATTATGGCCTGCATTCACCATTAAAACCGCAAGGGAAAGCACATACATAGCTTCATTACTCCCTTTCTCCATCTTTCCCTCCCTCCCTTCATCCGTCCCCTGTTTTCTCCACACATTAAGTAATGGTGGTGATGGTGTGTTGGCTGGCGAGACAAAGAGGAGCTAATCTACCATAAAGAATGAGCCTATAGGGAGGTGAAGTCAGCATCCAATCTGACAGAAATCATTGTAGACGCTTATTTATCTACAATTTATTTCCCAAAAGTTTACAAAAAATGTCTTAATGGTTCAAGAAGCAAAACCTTGCTTCTTCTTCCTGGATCTGACATTAACACACCAATATGGTTAATGCTAACATACCACATGTGACCAGCACACCACTTTACAGACCAGATGCTGCCTGGCTCTAATCAGTCTGGTCAGATGTGGAGAAGGAGGAAAAGATGCTTTGAGAAATTGTCCATAATTACTTTAATTTGAAGCTTGTGTCTTTTTTTAATGCCCATCTTGCATCCCTCTGTCTCTTTGCCTTCATCACATTTGTGACATCATGAACATGTGTCAGTGTGCAGATGTGTTTATGTGTGACAGTGAGAAATTTCCCCGCCCTTCTCTTAAAGGCTTCTTTCTCATCTGTGTTACATATGTGTTTATGAGTTTGTGTCCTGGCTCTGACGTGTACATCTGTGTGTTTATATGTTTGTGTGCATGTCCATGGACAGTAAAACTTGTGGCTTTGGTTTCTGACTTTATTAAAACTGCAGAACCGCTAGCATGAGAACAAAGCAGAGTCAGGCGGGAACACCTCCATGCTTTGTTGTTTAGGCGAGTGTGAGTACTCGTATTTATGAATGAAATTTGCTGAAGCTGTCGTTGATGGCTCTTGTTAAATGTTTGATTCTGAGAGTGTGTTTTTTATTTGCTTTTGAGTGTACATGTGCGTGCAAGATCCAAGTGAGTGCAGACACAGAAAAGTCCATCACCATTACTCACAAAGAGATCATGACAGGATTTTAAAAAGAGAGAAATACAGCAGGAGACACAAAGAGAGAGCAAAGACAGAGAGCTTTATTGTGATGCTAGTGGCAGGCCGGTTATGACAGTGTGGTCTGTTAGTGGAAGATATCACCTAAGAGGGATGGATGATCCTCACAGTGGAACAAAGGAGATCAGGTCTGGGGGAGGGGTAACGGCTGGACAAGAAGACCTTACCGATGATGGTGATATAGAGTGTGTGTGGCAGTTAATATAGTGCAGGCTACTACAGAGCTACATAAAATGTCCTGCTATAGATACAGCAGGTCATCCTGGTGCATGTGGGTGCAGTGGGTTTTTTTGTTTTTTTTTATGTCTGTTCGACATGTAATATTGTTGTCATTTTAGAATTTGTTGACAGTGTTTACTGGATGTTTAGTTTTGGTTTGGTTTTGGCTCAACAAACATGTCTCAGATGGGAAAGCTCAATATGAGCCAGGACAACTGTGTCCTGTATTTTTTTTTTTCCTGTTTTGTGTTCCAGCTGGTTCGGCCCATATCTGTGTGCATCTGTGAGTACAGCAGGGGTCAAAGGGGATGTTTTTCCAGTGTGATAAGCAGAGGAACGATGTCACACAATCCTGTCAGCATGCACCAGTAGAGTTGGATAGACGTGTGTATTAACATGTGTTTCATTAGTTGCCCTCAGGCACCTGTGCAGTTATGTACCTAATATTTCCACACAACATTCGATAACAACAGCAGCAACAAGCCAATTTCCAGAACATTGTGTAATCATAACATGTGCTTCTCTTGTTTATCGGAGGAGCATGTTACTCCTAAAATGCCTTGTTTCCAATCTGAAATACTGCTCTTTCAAGAGAAGTGAGAGTTTCAGAGAAATGTCTATAGAAAAAAAAAATAGATGTCTATGAAGATTCTTAGTAATCCAGATGAATCAAGGGTGCCTGGACTAACCAACTTCTTTTATTAGTCAGAAAAAGACAGCAAATCCAGTTGCCTTTAACCTAGTGCATCTATAAAAAAATGGAGAAAAATGGCAAAGTTAATCGCAGTTTAAGGTAATTAGACTGAATTGGGCGTTTCTTACATCAAAGCAATTTATGGGTGACAAAAGACCAGCATGAAAGCAGCAGATCAGAGACATTTTTTCTATAATATATGAATCACCATGCTTATGAAAGCTAACATACCATGTCCTATTTTCTTTGCTCCTAATAAAAGAGCATGATTGCGCCATTAGTTGTGTAACACAAATGAGCAAAAGACAAATAAAAGACACACACACACACACACATTCATATTCACATTCACATACACAGGCACTTACAAAAGTGTGACCCTGATGAACAAACCAAAGCCTGAAAAAGAACACAATCTGTAAAAGAGCGAGGCAGGCACCGATGGCCTTCACCAGCCCCCGTGTGTACGTTTTGAGAAAGGCCTATTGTGAGTGCGCCGAACACCAACCTTGATGCTCACTTTTTAAACTAAATCTTTTTTTCTTTTCTTTTTTTTTCCAGGCCTAACCACAGGAAGTGTGAGCGTGTTCATGAAGAACCCACTCTGCATTAGCATTTCAGCATCTACCAATGCTTCACAAATGGAGAAACACCGCAAAAAAAAAAAAAATACGATCGAGTCAGAGGATATGTGTGTTTGAGGATGTTTGTGTGTGGTCAGATGGCCTTGGTGAAAAGTGCTGCAAGGACCAATGCAGGGGAGGAACATGGTGAAGCACACAGACAGGTCAGCACCCACACCCGCATATCTATTCATAGAAACAGACATAAGCTCCATCAAGATTGACTGAGTCGCCTGCATTTTGATTAGCATACAAAATGAGATGGATATGCCTCACTGCTCTCTGTCAGGGTGATGGCAATCTGGGGGGAAACAAAAACCAGCACCTCAATGGACCTGTATGAAATTTGACTCCTCAGTAAAACGCCTTTGAGATAAACGATTTTAATGCACATCTTTTTTTTTTAATGTTAAACCACAACTTGTAGGTTTTTGTATGGATTTCAACATCTGAGATAAAACATTTTCATTAGTGAGCTTTAGAGGTGCTGGTGGGTAGATTTTGGTGTCTTTGCACAGAGCCAGGCTAGGTGTTTCCCCCTGTTTCCTGTCTTTGTGCTAAGCTAAGCTAAACAGCTGCTAGCTGTTGCCCTATATTTAACAATTAAGCACATTTCCAAAAATCTCAAACTATTCTTTTGAGCTCTAAAACATTTTGAACATTCTGGAAGAAGCAAATTGTGATGATAAAGAGATAATCTCCTAATTCTGGATTTTCCCTGGTAAGTACCTAAACATTATTCTGTCATAATTAAGACTGATTGTAGACCACAGCTTCTTCCTATTTGCCTTCTTTGCTCAAACAAACAATAGCTTACCTACACGTGAAACACACTAAGATGATAAGCTGCCCTTGTCATAAATGTTCATACAAGTAAATTAAAAAGATTTTATGGTTTAATCAATATTGTAGTTGTGAATAGGCAATAGGGAGTACTAAAGATAACTTTTGAGTTGCTCTTAAGTTTTTTAATTTTTATTTTGTGGTGTCTCTCTTGCTGTATTGCATGCCTGCATGCCCATATGTCAGAATGTGTTGTGTGTGTGTCTTCTTAAAGCCTGGGTGAGGCTCTTAAAAAGCTCATCTATGCGTAATAGGAGTGTGTGCGTGTGAGATATTTTATTTTCCATGCACACAAAGAGAGATGAGTGATAAGACGGCGACTGTCTGCCCAGCATGTCTGCTTTATTTGGATGTCTGTGTACAGTGTCAGCTCACTCTTAGACCTTACAGGCAGCATGAGAGTCTGGCTTTCAGCTCTTTCTGCTCTGAACAGTGTGGAAAGATCCCTCAACCTCATTACATAAACGTGGACAGGCTGACATTTACACAAAAACTACCGCTAAAGAAAAATACTGTATGGATAAAATGTACTGACTATACAAGATTAAGTGATTTTAGATTTCTTTCTAGCTTCTCTTCCTCTAATACAACTGACAGCCAACACTGAACAAGTGAAAAAAGTGTGCTGTCAAGTAAGAAGAGTTACTGTATAGCATCTTTTTATCTTCACAAAATATGCAGAACACACACTGTTCTGTTCTTTCCTTCCCATTTGAGACAGCTTTGAAACTCCCTTTGAAGACCTTAATTCATCTTCGATTTTCTGGCTAAGTACAAAAGCTGAATCTGTAATTTTGTACAGAAAATAGTGTTGAACAGTAAAGACGAGAGTTTGATTTTATGTGTCAAGAGCACAAGCACTGGGTCTGTCAGGAACAATTTCTGTCGTGTTCTCAATCTGCTGGCTCATAAAAACTTTACTCCACTTTACTCAGAAGCTTTTGTACGTCACTGCTGGAAAGAGTTTCAAGAAGAGAGCACGAGGAGATAACCTCTGTCCCATTAGCAGTTATGGCCATATAACTCAGTGAGATCTAACAGGCAAGAGTAGTTAGCCATTTTATTTTAAATAGAAAGCAAAAACTCACCATGAAAAAGTACTGACATTACAACATCTATTACAATTTTTTCATTCCAAAACAGTGTAAACAGTGAAGCTTTATTTTTGAGACTGTATGAAAAATATTCACTCAAAGCTCACTTACGTTTTCCCATATCTTTCAACCACTTCTCACAGTCCTCCTCAGCAGATGGAGTTTCCATGTCAGTTGTACAGAGATGGAAAACGGAGATGGTTCAGTTGTAGTCATGTGACATAAGTATGAATCTCCATGACAAACGAGCAAGCTCCATCTACTAATGAAGACCATGAGGTGCAATTGATAGCTCAGGGAAAAGCCGGTGTGGACCTTGAGTCAAGATTTTTTGTCAAACTACGATTTCCAAGATCCAGAATGAATTTTCATATTCAGTGAAGTGCGTCACATTTTGGACTGAAATCCTTGAATAATATCATGTTGCTGAGTAAACTGTATTCAATGGAAGTGTGAAATGGATAATATGCAATAAATAATAGTACAAGCTAAAGCTGATCAGTTGATCAACAGAAAATGTATTGGCAACTATTTGAACTTATTAAAACTTATTACTAATCTTAACTGCAAAGAAAAAAACAACCCTAGTTTCAGCTTGTCAAATGGGAAGCTTTCCAGCTTTTTTGTCTTCTGTGATAGGAAAATTAATATAATTGGATTTTGGACTGTTTTCAGTCAAAAGAAGTAATTTGAGGATGCCAACTTGGGTTCTGGGAAATTGTGATGGGCATTTTTCAATATTTTCTGACATTTTATACATCAAATAATGAATTAATAAATCAAGAAAATAATTGGCAGCTTAATCAAGGGGTTTTAGGAGGGAGGAAGGACAGAAAATGCAACACTGTGGCACAAAATACTTTACAGGAAAGGAAGAAGGACAGAAGAAGAGATGCCACTCTTGAAGGGGTCAAACCAGGACTGAATGGCGATCAAAGGAGTGTAAGAGAAGCCCCTGTCCTGTGAACTGAGTGCTCTCTGCCTGTCTGAGCTTCTGACCAGAGATGGAGCTGGTTGCCAAGGAGACGCACCACCTTCAAGCAGGACGATGGCTCTCACAAATCAACCCATTCATTCCTGTGACGTGAGCAGCACCGCTAACGGTGACGTGGGTGTACTATGAGCTGAGCTTGTGTGCACGGGACTGTATATCTCCTGGTGAGAGGAGCTTCATCTTAAGAGCCGCCATGTGCTTTTTCTCTCCTCGGCAACGCTCTTGATCTGGCTCCACAGGTTATCTCAAACATATACACTCTGACTATAATAGAGTCCACTGCTTAGCATGTTAGTGCCAACTGTCCTGGCAGTATGTTTCCCCCTCCCTTAGTGACAATGAAATCACAGGGACCATCTTCCTCCTCCCATTGGCTGGTAAGCTCCATGGTGATGCCCTGTGATTGGGCATGCCCAGCATGCACTCACGGCCAATCAGGTTCACTGTATCCAAGAGACTGAAGCATGTAAGGCTATTTAAATCCAACCAGAGACTCACAAGATTGTTCAGATGTATATTTCCCAGTATAAAAAATAAAAAGCTAGGGGGAAAAGGTTTACGAGTGGACGAATGTGCAAATCCAGACAGACCTGATTGGTGTTTAAAGTGGTCGGCCCATCTAGACGGGTTAAAGAGACCCACAGCGAAGCGTGAGTTGAATGAATGAACTTCTGCATCATGTACTCCTCCTGAACCCTGAGTTTGTCTATGAATATCGATCAAATTCTACTTCTTCTCGGCACTGACGCTTGATTCGCAGTACGTGAAGCTTGAAGAGAGTGACGATGGCAAGGTTTATTCGGACTGACAGAGGAAGTAAAAGCAGGAGGTTTTTCTCTCCTGTACAACTACAGAGTCAAGGGGGGCAGTCAGCTACTGGTCTTTCATGGTGCACCCGGAGCAGGAACGTTGCATCAAAGACTAACTTGCCAGTGGACCACAACTAGAGAGTAAAACTCTCTCGCTGACGAACACAGCGTAAGTCTGGCGCCATTTTGTGTCCGCTCATTTTTTGAAACGTCATACTTTGTGCAGCAAAATGGTGGACAAATCCAAATGTCGAGCTTGCAACTCAAATTTCTTTAAATGATTTTGCTCAAACTAAATATTTAACATTTTGATATTGTAGAAAATCCTTGCTTACCTTGTTTATACTGCCAATATATGAGTGTAATTTATTTTTTTGTGACAAACTTGAGTATATCTCACATTTTCAGCCTGAATTTTGTCTGAGGTAAAACATTTTGTAACTTTTTAATAAAACTGAAACTAAGGCTACCTGTCTTTTACACTATTATAGGCTGTTATTGTTATATACATGTCATTCAGGGAGAACGGATATGTCAAGGGAACAAGATATCTGGCGTGCAGGATTATAGCGGATGACCTGGTGTGTCTGTAACATGAATGAGAGGAGAGGTGAAAGTAGGTTAAACCAGTGACCTCTGCCTCCCAACTACAGCACAATCATGATAACAACAACTACATTGACTAAAACTTGTTATATGAATGGTAAGGAAATAGTAGGATAAAAAGAGTGAACTTAATAAAGTGTACTGTAGTACAGCGAATGGGAATACACATGATAGACTGCGAAGTCATTTGTAGTCTCAATGCTTCAGTGTGTGGAAGATTTTTTAAGAGTTCAACACAGATGACTGTTACCAACATTTACACTACATCTTAAAATGCTCCTGAATAGCAATGTTATCTCAGGTAATCTCAGTCTCTTTCAGTGGAGCCATTTATTTCTTCTTTCATTGTGACACTGATTTGTGACTTTGGTTAACCAGCAGTATAAAATGTGGCAGTGTTTACCACACATAAGCATCTGCCATAGTCTATATAACGGTGCTTTAGTGGTAACTATAACCTGTGAAAGTTTATCTTAGAGTGTCTCCTATTTTTTTGTTGTTGTTGTTGTTTTTTACATTATACCAACTTATTTTACCAATATTTCTCACTGTAACAAGAAACTATAGCAAGATAATGTATATGCTGTTATAAAAAGAAAACTTTGTATAAAGAGAAATCCAATAAAAGCCTATGTGAATACATTGTGGCACATCAATATTAGAGAAATAGTGTGTGTGCATGTGTGTCTGTGTGGTTAGGGGGTGCATATGATCTATATTTGTTTTATTAATATTTTTTGTACTTTGTCATGAATTTTACTGATTAGTGAATTTTGTAGTGTGGGAGTGTGGGAAGCACACTGTAATGCATAAATCACAGTTTTGGGATTTTGTCATTTCAGTTAATTGGTAGTAAACTGATCTGAGTTTTGCAGTGTTACCATGGATGTTATTTCTATCAAGATTTTAGTGCCCACATAAGCTACTAGTTTATGTGAAATACCTATTACTTGGGCACAGGACCAGGACTTGTATCCATGCAGCCTTCCTCCAGATGGTAAAAGTTTTGCACAAAATACTGTTTGAACACTGCAGCTCACTGGAGAAACAATTCATCAATACTTTTACAACATTCATAAGATATTCCCTTTTCAGATTCAAATTGTTTCAATTGAGCTTCCTATAACTTAGTTGTCATTATATTTATCGGGACGGTTAAATACAAATTTAAAATACACAAACTTGATGAAAGTTACCTCGGTGTCCTCAATGTTGTGTGTATTTAGCTTTTCCTTCTTCACCATCACAACTGGGTGACGCGCGTCACTGTGTCGCGCGAGACGTTCAGTTAGTGAAGCTCGTGCACGTCCCATCCCCGCTCTAGCTTCCGGCAAGCTCGAAAACTTCAGTTTTCAGCTAATTTCAGGTGTCGTGATTTTTGTTTTGTCTTGTTTTGTTTTGTTTGCGGGAGGCCGACTTTAAAGTTTGGAGTGATAGCCGTCAGGACTATCAGCCACAGAGGATTTTAACGGGGTTAACGGTAAGTTGTCGAGTTTTCTTCACCATCCGTTAAGTGGATATTCACTCACATACGTCGGTTACTGTGTCTCATCGCCTCTCCATTTGCTCATATAAAAGTTAAGAGCACTCTCTACAGAAAATATGTTTTCAGTTTCTCTTACGGGAGATAATAAACAGTTCAGCTTGACTTCCTGGGTGTTAAAATGGTTATTTTATTCCTTGGGTTTGTTGTCTAAACTACCACAGCGACATTGGGTTACCATGGAGACGGCTCGTGAATGCGCAGAAGGGCCTCTCAGAAGGGCTTCTTATTCAGTCATCAGCCAAATGCAGCGCTTGTCAATATTTGTATTGAAATCCAAAGAGGCACCAAGCATTATTAGCAAAAAAGAAACTGACTGTGATACAGTCTGACTCATTTTGAAATCAGGAACTGTGTATGTTTCCAGTAGATGAAAAAAAAATTGTCTTGCCATGCTGTATAAAACCCCCCTATCAAAGTATATCTAATTTTATATCACAATATTGATATATTTTGATATAATTATGATCGTGACCTAGACATGAAAGTTTTTGGTTAACCCCACTAATTAAATAGCTGATAAATCCGTAGTATTTCATCACATTGATGTAAAAATCCCAAATTGCCATAAAGCAGTTCTATTTATTGCATTTGCAACATTGCCAATGTAATGGCCAAATATACCTGGTTGACATAGTCTATTTCGGTTGTCTCGGGTATATATCATCATATCATCCATCTCCATTGCAACCTCAGAAACATTTTACACTTACTATTCATTTTCTGTTGTGGCATTATCCTAATTTTTTTTTTTTATTTCTGACTGTTTCCCATCAGTGATACACCCTGTAACCACTTGAATAATGAAATCAAACCACTGAAGTCATTTACAGACTGTATTGGCTAATGTCACATAGGCCTAAATGGCCTCCATGGAGAGGAAGCACGAGATTTGCAGTCCGTTCATCCCGCAACGCAATGCTTTGAGGAAGACAAGTGCAGAAATAGTCAGTGAAGCCAGACAATCCCTGCGAGTTCAATCCACCCAGCGACCGTTTACTCCCAGAGATGGACAAAGGCAACTTTTTGGGAAGAGTTATGTTCGCACAGACTGTGACAACAGACCTCCATCAACTTTCAGGTTAGTCACAAACTCCACCTAACTGTCTTTCAGATTGTCAGGTTATGAAATCAATTACATGTCACATGTAACCTGTAGAAATAATTAGCCTTTTTTTTCACTTTACAGCCTTCATGCACAAAATTTTGATGCTCCTGACTCCAGGCCAGGTTCAGGGACTCACCTCTCTCCTCTGGACCATGTAAGTTCCTTAACACACACATCTATGTATGGCATTTAGTATTTCACACTCAAATTATGATGTATTAGTAAGCTCAGATAAATATTTGCATCTTCTAATGTATTGAGTATTACCATGAAAACTGAAAAATAGGATAAGGAGTATACACGCCTTTGTATGCCAGCTAAGAATCAGCACTGGTGTTCTTATATCTTATCCGGTTTTAGTAAATGGGATTATAATGTTAATATATGAGATTAAAAATATGAATCACTGAATAACCATAATTATGGGATCTCTTTGTGGACATAAGTCTTTTCATTGGTGAATTCAAGCTCTGGCTGTTAATGTATGTTTGTGCTGTGACAGAAGCCAAAGTTTCCAGTCCCCTGCGATGCTGAGGATCCATTAAAGGCCTTTCCCAAACCCCCCACCGACCCACTGGAAGTGAAGAGGGGCCTGGCAGGGGCACGGACCCGCCTCCTCAGGGCTGGCTCTCTCACCACGTTGCCTCCTGTAGAGGGACACACAGATGGTAAGGAAGGACAAAATATTGCTGCAAGTTTGGATTCAGGAAGAAAAGATCAAGGAAAATGTGTTTAGTTACTGAATTTATAACACATAGCAGCCTATCATCTGTGTTAAGCTCATAATAAAACGCCAGTAACAGAAGGTATTAGAGAGTACATTTGTTAAGCAGGTAGAGAAAAAAAAACTAACACACCATTTATTTCGGCCGTTGCATCGCTGTAAATCTTCTGTGCCGGCAGTAGTGCTAGTGCAGTTTTCTCAAAGGGAAATGAATGGAGCCATTCACATGCTGACATTACACCTGATTTACATTGCCTGTGGTCGGGCTAAGTGAAAAACGTAATTTACTGCTGCTGTTTTGAGTGGAAAATGACTACTCTCTCTCTCAAACCTTCGCTTGCAAAACTGCTCTACTATTTAGAGCAATAAAAAAAGATGATGAGGATGTTGAAAAGCATTGACTGAATTCGAGTCGATGACCGGTACAATTTGATGCTTGTTCTTTAAGCCACTGAAAGAAGTAGAAACATTACAGCAGTACTCAGCAGCAGCTTGTAAACAACCTCTTGCCACATCCTTTCTACGTGTTTAGTGAAAGGCAGATTAAACTCAGACCCTGGACAAAAGCAGCTGTCAGCTAAAGGACTCGCTACTACAGACCACACGGAGGTCCGCAGGGGTCCCCACAAACCTGGCCCACGCAGAACAGCAAGTGAAAGGTATGCTTTCTATTCCTGTATTTGACTTGTGTGATCTGTCCTTCTGTGTCCTCTGCCCTCCCCCACCTCCCCCTGCTCCCTCTATTTGACCAAAGTGACAGTCCTACAATGAGTTGTAGATTTATTGGCAGACAAAGGTTGCAGTGGTAGCCATTACTAGATTGTGTGTTGATTGTGTGTCACATTTTTGCCTTTCACTAAATGCACAGCCTTGCATTTCTGACACTCTTAGCATTGCCACCGCATTTCTGATTCAAAGAGTTTCTAAAGTCCTTTTGTGTTTCTGTTTTGGATCATAACTTATCCAGACTACTGATAAGTTAAGAGAAAAGTAAAACAGGAAATGCCTAAGTTATAATGATATCATTATGATGGTTAATCTTTTGTTTTGCCCTTAAAGGCCCTATGCCTGATCCAAATGTAAGAAACAGGACCTCCTGCCTTAAAAAGATGTAGATGCAGCTACAACCAATGACAGCTAAATATATGACGTCAGTTAGACCAGCAATGGTCTCACTAACTAATAGATAGAACAAATTCTTCAACTTGAGACACTCGACCCCATTTTAAGCCGTCATATACTTTACTGTACACTATATCTTTGTCACAGTTAAATCCAGCTTCTTGGCAAGCTTCATTCCCAGTGAAACAGCCTCTATCTGTCATTACTATCATGTGTCAGCTTTTACACCTTCACAGTGCAGAGAGGCTAAAAGCTCTTTTTTCTGCCGACCTCATCAGCTGTGTGTCAGCACGAGGGACATAACTCTGGGCGTGAGGTCGGGGGCTGTCGTTACAATCCATCCGCCTATCGATTGGGTGGGGCAGCTGGGGCTGTAGAGGGGGGACCGACCATAAAACACTTTTACAGGAAATCTGGGCTATTGCCCGCAGCACACCCTCCTTGCCTCCTCCCTCACAAGTCAAGTTAACACGCAATGTTTGTATAACTTGTTGCTGACAAAGGCTTCCCAAGAGATCAGATTGTGGTCAATTTATGTTTAAAGAGGATAAGCTTAAAGACTTCCCGTTCTTGATTAGTGTTAGGTCAGAGTTTTTGAAGAACTGTTCTTTAGTGTTGCTTTGGACTACTTTAAAGACACATTAGACAGAGACGGAGTGAAAATCACAGAGATAGTCAAGCCAGAAGTACACTAACTGCAAGTGGAAATAGACACAGAATGACAGATTAATATGATGAGTTGGATGAGATATAAAGATAGGGGAGATTAGACATCCACTAGGTTCTTTTTCTCCAATAAGCCGGAGCTTTATAGCTCCAAATGGCTCTCTATTAGATTTGGGTGCCCATCTGGGCAAGGCTGGCAGCAGCGTGTGTTGTGACTGCAGTGCACTGGCCAGGCCTAAGACAGGGATGAGGTCATGTCTCAGAGAATGCAGTATCACACAAAGAGGCCTTATTATCAGGCTCTTAATCCTATCATACAGAGCCAAAGCCCCCTCTCTGACATTCACTGCAACATGCCTCGGCCAACACTCGCTGCTGCACATGTCCTGTGTGCCAGCTTATGCCAAACACTAAATCTCAATCAAAGTGAAAGTACACTCTACTGTATAGTACACAAACATCCACATATATTAATGCTAGTTTGTTCGTGATTATTTATACACAAATATGTACCCAAAGCTGAAAACAAGAAAAGATTCTTAACTAGTGTCATAAAGCACTTTCAGATGATGCTCTACTGAGAACAAAACACAGTATTTGGGGCCATTTTCCATCTCATACCTGTCAGCAAGATCATGAAATAAAGCTCACCAGAGTGTAGTAACTCGAAGAAATATTCCGTCCCAACAGTCAACCTTTTGTATCAATGTCACTGCAGAAGTTCAAGACGATCTTTTACAGCACTGATTATACTTCTCCATAATATGAGAGTAAAAGTTTGATGTGAATGAGATTTAGGAAGTAAATCTAGCAGCGATTGTGGTGATTAGGATGATTCAACATGCTCCTTGTTTATCTTTTTTTTATCTTTATTTTCTTAGCTGGCAGAATTTATTCTAGCATTGAGTCATTCTCTTTGTCAGTGGGTGGAATAGTGCAGAGTTGACAGTGACATGCACGAGAGTAAGATGCAGCAGTGAGATGAGGGCAAGCCGCAGCACATAGAAAAGCATGACACAGGGCGTGTTTTTGGGAGCACTTTACGGTTACTGCACAGAGGTGGTAAGACTGGAGACAGCTCACAGTGACAAAGCATGAACAGCTTTAACCAGACTGCCCACAAAACTGAGATCTTAGTTCCTGTCTGTTGGGGACTGCAGTTTGTGATGCACAGTGGCACACACAGTCACGTGGTCATAAGAGTTGACACACATACAAAAACTTACAAGTAGTCACGCACCAACAGAGGGACACACACGTATCTGCGTAAACACTGAGCTATATGCACAAACACACATAAAACAGTGAAACCAGCACCTGCACATAAGACTAAACCTCTGCTGCAACAGGGACACCTAGTGGCACTTAAATAAAATACACATACAGCTTAGTTCACAGAACAGTAAGTCAGCAACTTTCCATGACAATGTGCTCTTGGACACAGCAATTCATTATTTAAATTTTTATTTAATTCTTCAGTTTAGGTTTTTGTCTCTTTTAATGTCTAAATAAGCAAAACCTCCCAAAGTCAATTAAATTTAACTAAACATGTCAGTTGTCACGTATGTCCCGTCTCGAAAATCTGATGTAACCAGCCTCTTTGTGTTTTTGTGTTTCTTTGTACCAACAGTAGAATACCACAGCCTGGTGTTGACTCAGGACTTAGACCCACAGAGTGCAGAGCAGGATGGAGAACAGGTTTGTCCAGATATAGTAAATGAACCTTTTTTCAAAGCATGGTGCATTTTGAATGTAGAAATGCATGTAGAAATTAAAGATGTTGCTAGAACTTTATGTGATGTGATTTACCACTCATCCACTCATCCATTTTACTTCAAATGTCACTTATTTTTTAAGATACCTAAAGCGAAACTGAAATCAACCTAAATATGGCAAAATAGAAGAGCTCTCTCTATAGTCCTGAACCCACAAATGTTTTTAACTACCTATATAGACACACCTCTCTCACTATAACCGAGCAAGCCTTGCTGAGTGACAGTTTGCAATTGGGGTGTTGTTGCTAAGGGCCTAATTTCCACCGTGAGAGGCAGCCAGCCAATAGCTGAGAGAACTGTTGGTTTGGGCAACCACAGTTTCCTGCATCACACCAAGCAAGGGGTATGCAAATATTCACCAAAAAAGTTGCATGGTGTGAACGAAAATTACAGACAGTTGTGTGCATATATATACATGTACACGTGTGCATCTCACACACACACACACACACACACACACACACACACACACACACACACACAGAGACTACTTCACATCAGCATAGAAACAAATCAGAGGAAACTGTGGATGGTGACCTTTCATTGTGGCATCAAACTTCCTGCTGTTTTATTTTAAGACAGTGAACTTGTGAACCATGCTTGCCGCTTATGTTCACTGTCTGTGTTTGGAGGTGGTAATTGGCTAACAGCAAATTCTCTTTGCACATTTCAGGGATGGGGAATGGAGACAACACCACAAGCACCGAGGAGGATGCAGAGTCACTGGTGTGGAATAATGCGATCGCTCCTCTTCTCCAACAGCTAGAGGCTGTGGCTGCAGGTAGTGTGGGCTGTGCAATACGGAAATCCAATGAAAGTGCAAACACATGACATACATTAACCTTGGCCAGATTCATACAGTTGACCCAAAGAGTGTATAGTTCCTGTCACCTACTCCACTCACAACATCACTTTTCAAAGTTACATTCTTCCTTTTGGGTTGAGGAATGTATCTAAAGCTAATCTAAAATTCTTTATTAGAGCAAGTGTCACATTTCTCTGTTTCTTAGTACATTTCACTTTAAACCAACAGTCTGGTGAATATATTTTTAGTGCTGCCAGATAGTCATGCATGAAGAAAAAGCACTGTCATTTCAACCACAACAGAAAGGCAAACAAAATAGTGTTATGTTTGGCATCCATACAGAGTTGTCTTAGCCTGAAACTGCAGTCTGGCAGCCATGAAATGAAATCTATGGCTGTAAATATTTTAACACTCTACAAATTTAATGGAAAATTCATTTGAAAGATAAATATTAAATATTTATTGTACCAAGTGCCTTCTGGCTCATGCATAAAACACCTTTCAGATTCAGTGGGAAATTGCAGTGAAGTGTCGAGTGTGAGACTGCGGCCAACCTTTTTTAGAAATGGCCAAACCCTGTTATTTATGCAAGGAAAACATTTATTTTACCTCAAAAACAAGGAAAGACTCCACCCTCTCTCTTCCTCTGCGTCAAGATTGTAGCTGCCTGTTGCAGAATTGTTCCCCTGCATTTGACCAGTGAAAAGTCAAAGCTTCTTAGAAAAGGGGAGGGGGGAATGTTATTTTACTGCTAACCAATGTATTATTGATGGTGAGGATTTCACCTCAAGTTCCTCAAGCAAATAATAAATGTACACCATGCAGGAGTGCCTTAGCATAATATATGCACATACCAAAACATACACACGATTCATCTGTATTTATGTAGATGCAAACTTGCCAACACACACACATGAGTGTTTTCATTTTGGGATGTTTGCTTTCTCTGTGCATGTTTGACATGTAGCCCTGAACTTAACTTTCTTTTTTGCAATATCTGCTTTCCTGTGATGCCAGGCAGCTCTGAGGACTCGATGGACCGTCTGTGTGATTTGTGCGACGGTCTCCATGGCACCTTGGCAGAAGCGGACATGCTCGGCCGACGCTGTAAGAGGCGGTCTGGGATACTGCGAACACTGTTCCGCCTCATCGACCTCAACTCTGCACAACTCAACCTGCACATCACCAAGCTCTGCCTTGCCGTGAGTCGTCTGTGTGTATGTGTGAATGTGTGTGTCAGTATGTCTGCTGCTAAGTCTCTACCACAAGGCCAGTTGTGTGAAGTTTTTTTTGCATTTTTCTCTCCAGCTGTGTGTCAGTGGAAACAACCTGTTAAACATCTGTAAGCTTATCTTCAAGATCGGCCGCAGTGAAAACAACGACATCCTCTTCCAGAACAACTCTATCATAGGTGAACACTATTCTAGGTCAGGATGATCTAGCTCAGTGGTTTCCTATACTGCACCAATTCTTATGTTCTGCAATATAGTTCTTTGAAGGTACTTTTTTTTTTTTTATTAACCAATGTACACCATATGGAGGTTAACTGCGGATGTTAAATTTTCTCTACGTCTAGACTCATTGCTGGGCGTGCTGAGCAGTGAGGATGTGTCTGCATCTGGAGAAGCTCTGCTGTACTGCGTGGGTACTCTGAAATTTCTCTCTGGAAACAGTGTAATCCTCAGACTCCTGCTGGACAAGAACTGTCTTGGTGTGGCTCAGAAACTCATCCAGAGACTCTGCTTAGTTGAAGACACCTACTTCACTATAGCAGGACACATCCTTGTACAGGTGTGTCATAGACTCAACACTGCTGTGAAGGGTTGGATTATTAGGTATACTTTTTAAATGTTTATTGCGAGTCATTTCATATTTGGTGGACCTCGACCTCCTGAACTTCTAAGAAGGAGAAATGCCAACTCCTGCCCATAAAGCAATACACATACTTTTTCATCAGCATGGCTATTTTAGCAAAATCAACTAAAGTCAATATAAAGGAACAAAATGTCAGATATTCTTTTTCTGTGTTTGTTGGCAGATGTGAATTTTCCCACTATTAACACAAAAATGTGTTTGTTTATGTCTGGTATATAAGCTTCTCCAAGAGCATAATGTTCTCTACTGGCCTGGCCACTTCAGTCCAGAACACACCCTGCTTCACTCGACCGAAAATGATTGCTGCTCACCACAGAAGTTGGCCCAAGCCAACATCTTGAGCCAACGCTTCATTTGATATCTAACACAACTCATTATGCTGTTAGAGGAGGGAAATAAGCAGACCATGACTTTCCAGAACTTTCAGTGCTGCCGTGTGTTGTAAATTACTGTTTCCCTATTGTGATAGAATGATTTATGTCCATGCTCAATAGTTTCGTGGGCTCTGCTGTATGACGTCCTGTACAGGCCAGCAGCCAACCTTAATGAGCACGTGACTGACATTGTGCGGTAGCCACAATAGCAGCAACTTTGACACGCAATACTGGCCTAAATACAGACACTTAAAGTACTATGTCTATGTGTACACACTGTTCTTTGCTAACCCACACTCTGACCCTTCTCTCTCTCTTTTTGTTCCTAGCTGACAGCGACTCTTAGGAACCTCGCTGATCACCCTGATTCCCGTCCACTATTCGTCTCCTTTTCTATTCTATCAGAGCTCTGTCTGGTGCTGCGTCATCATCACAAAGACCAAGACATATGCACCAACATTTCCAGAATATACAGGTAGGACACATGCGCTTCATCTACTGTTATATTTCACACATATGTCACAGAATCGTCTTTGTGTGTCTATTGTGTCTATTTTGGATAATTTATCCCATATTTCTTCCATTTCCTCTCCTCAGCTCACTAATGTAAACCATCATAGCCTGACCTGAATCAAAACAGGCCATCATTCTGCATCAGTTACTCTCTTCTAAATCTCCTCCATTCCTTTTTTGTTATGGATGTGGTTATACATCTGTTTTTGTGTCTATATCAATATAAAAAACACTCACGATAGTTTCATTAGCAGTCATTAGAGCTTTTCATATACAAGGGTTGAACGTAAAAAATACACGAAAGTTACCACATGTACAAGTTCTGTAACGATCCTTGGTCTATGAAAAAACCCACTTCCTGTACAGTTGGCTACTTGAACGCACTTCCTGTACAGTTGGCTACTTGAACGGGCTTACCGAAATCATACTCATGCTTATTCAGACGGATATACACTACACAAATAGGTCTTTAGGCCTTTAAGGTGCTTTTAAGCCTCTAGCTAACAAAATGCTGCACTGGCAACAGTTTACAAAAAGTATCTCCAAGGATAGACAAATCTGAAGTAATTGTGACTCATACTGTATATAATTCTAGCAAGAAATACACAAACAATACAAGTTTTGAAGGCAAAGTATTATATTCTATACAGAGCAGATGAAAGTAAACACTGTGCTCGAAGTCATCTGGACTTTTATGAAACCAGGTACCAGCAGCATCCAGCCTCATCACATAACTGATGACTCATCATTCTTACTTCAGACTAAATGTGCTGGAATAGGTGCCAGCGAAACCCTTGACTTTCAGGCACTTTGGTTCCCAAGACCAGGTATCCAAGCCCTCTTTGAATCCACCTCTTCACTTTCTCTCCCCAGCTCTCAAGCCTCCTACTCTGTCACTAGTTCCTCATCAATGTGTGAGGGATTAGATAGAACATTTTAGTGCTCGATTTGTAATAAAATGTGTTTCTCCAAAGCTAAGGCATTTTACTAGGGTTTAGTGCTAATAAAGCTAACAATATCTAAATTTCTTGTCCATGCAATGAAAGCATTAAATCTAGATCCCAGCCTGGACCTACTTATGAATTAGCAGTGTTGATTTAGTATCTCCATATTTAGTCAGCATAGTGGAGCAGTCTTGAGTTGAATGGTCGCTGGTATTTGTTTGTCCCTTCTCTTCCTCAGTAAACTCTCCTCTTACTCTGAGTGCCGCCTCGCTCTGGCCCAGACCCCCGGCTGTTACCAACTATTTTTAGAACTGCTGAGCAAACATCACCAAAAACAGGTGAGTGCACGAGCCCCCTCTGTGTGTTTGTGTGCTTGAGCGTGTGTGTATTAGGGAGAAGCGAAGACGAGCTTTTCCAGTGTTCACGATGTGACTCCGCTAAGCATGTTTACCTTCAGATCAAGTTGTTTATGCACCTCAAGTCCAAGCACAGTTACAGAACATTGTGTTCATCTGCGCGTATCGTCCATCTCTCTCTGCTCAGCTATGTGTGTATGTTTTGACATTTAATCATCCAAGGAGAGGCTGAGTAAGCCCAGAGAAGTGGAGGAGGGAGGGAGGAAAAGAAGAAAAAAATAAAGCTGAGCTTTTTTTTTTTTTTTTTGGCATTTATGCCTTTATTAGATAGTTGGCAGTGAAGAGGCGGACCGGAAACATGGGGAGAGAGAGATGAGTATGACATGCAACAAAGGTCCATGGCTGGAATCAAACCAGGGGGGTTGCAGTTATGTGGCATGCATAGTAACCATTCGGCTATCAGGGCACTGCAAGCTGAGCTTTACTAGTAGTGAGGTGATGTGGAGGTGGAGGGGATAAAAAAGGGGTTGGACTTTGGCAATCAGTTATGACTGACATGTGTTCTAAATCACACAGGGAATAAACACATACCCGGGCCTACAAACACAAACAAACACACACTGGACAACAAGACAAGGAATGAGCACCATGTCCTGGGACAGCCCATCCTGTCCTCATAGTGAGAGATGAATGTGTTCTTAGCTCACCTGCTTTTCATGTAATTTACTAAGTGGAGTCAGGATACAAGTGTGACGTACAGGCTTTTTTCTCAGTGAGTGTGTGATAACTTGTTGAAAAGACTGAAAACACATCTACGCAGGTACTAATTCTCGAAGGTGAATTTGTGACACAGACAGCAGTGCTTCTTGACAGGGCAGGCTGACTGTGCTGCAGGTGAATCTAAAATATAGTAGTCTCATATTAGTAATAATGTTATGTAATCTTAATGTGGACCACTTGTCATTTTGTAATCAGCAACAATCAACCTCCTTATCAACAATAAAGTCCTGTACTGTAAATTAAATGTGTGTGTAACAAATATGCACACAGGAAATAGTACAAAGCTCAGATCATAGTATGTCATGTGTAACTTCCTTAGTTTTATAACCAGCTCTGATTGAATTAAATGTAGAAGTGGATGAGTTGACACTGTTTGAACTTTACCCAGTGCAGTCTGACCTCTCAGCCACATTTGTAACACAATCAAGTGTCTCAGCAAATTTACTGTCAGTTTGCATTGATTCAGAAACTGTTGTTAAATAGTGACGATGTTTGACAGATGCTAATTAACAACTGCTCTCTCACAGGACCTTGTCGTGCGCCTCCTTTTCACCCTGGGGAACCTCACAGCCAAAAGCAACGAGGCACGGCAGCAGCTCTTTCAATGCAAAGGCTGTGTGGACACACTCCTCCAGCTGTACGACAGTTACCAGCAAAGAAATGACTCACCACGCGCAACCTCACATAAAGGCCCCCTCTCCCTCAGCAAGTCTACCGCCACGTCGGTGAGCGTGCAGGAGGATGAGGACGTGCTGGTGAAGCTGGTCAGGGTGCTGGCGAACATGTGCATCCATCCAGCTGTAGGTCCAGCTCTGGCCAACAACACAGTCTGCATTCAGCTGCTGATGGAGACACTTGGTGAGCAGAGACCAGGAGCTTACTGAGACAAGAAGTTAGAATATAAGATAAAATCAGTAGCAGACCACAGCTGTAACACTCTTAGATTTGTGCAGTGTGCAAAACTCAAGTTCTGAGTTCTGATGAAATTAAAAATAACTGTTTAGTATATTGTACAGTAAGTAACCACTTCCCTTATGCTGGGAACACGAAGAACAAAACACACTCCTCATTTGTCTGTTCATTCCATCACTCGCTTTCCTCTCAGTACTTTCTGTTCGATACACAGCACATCCTCTTTTGGTTTACCTGTTGTTGTTTTTTTTTTTTGTTTTTTTTTTTTTAAGTCTGACAGAGCGAAGCGCTTCACTGCAAGAGCAGGATGTTCTGTCACATCTCACAGTCGACTTGGTTTGTGTGTGTGAAATTCTCCCATGTGGTTAGATGGTTTCAGGACAGGTTGAACACTGATACACAGGTGGGTGTGAAACTCTCGATTTCTCTGCTGCCTGCCTCCTACACTTCGCTTCATGGCAGATGGGAGAGAGAATTAAACATATAAAAAAAGAGGTCAAACTAGTGAAAAAATGAGAAAATCTTATAATATAGAGTGGGGAGCCCCAGAGTAAGATGGGAAGTAAATTAAATAACTGAAGACAGAGGAAGAAATCACAGTAGAGGATGAAAGAGCAAGCCTGGCTGATTGATGTCCTGTTTTGATGAAGTTCATGACAGGCCGCACTGCTTTACATTACAGAGCTTTGAGTTTGTGTGTGTGTGTGTGTGTGTGTGTGTGTGTGTGTGTGTATGTGGGTGTGGAGGAGGGCACAGCAAAGCGGCATTTCCAGTCAGAACCAGAAACAAAATTCAGTGTGACACAGGCGCCGGTTGACAGTGCAACCGCAATATCCGCGATTTATGACCGAGCACACGACATCTGCTGCTATATCAGGAACAGACTTTTTTTCCAAGCCTCTCACAGTGTCACGGCTGGTTGGATTGGGTCACATTGACCTTTGTATGTTGGCTCATGATCAAACTGACTGCATCAGGCCAAAATTAACCACAGATAACAGCTACTTTTGTGATAATCTCACAGTGTCACATCAGTGTGGCCAAGCTGTAATATGCAAAAGAGGCTGAATACTCGAGTGTTCACGGTATTTTTGCATTTATCAAAAAAACCTGTACATCTGCTCTGCACCCTTAAAATATGAAAACCAACATCTGTATAATGAGTGCCAGCCACTTTACAAAATCCATATCTCAGTTGTTCAAGGAATATTAATCTACTTTTACATTATCTGCCCTCATTCATCAACATAAAATGAAGCAATGCTTTCATCTGGTTAGTCATTATCGTTGTAAGAGCAGTTAACAGTGCACATATGTTGAGCTCTCTGTTAATTCAATCATTCTTTGCAAAGTTCCAATTATAATAATTCACATTATGTTGATACTAGTCACCACTATGAGCATCACTTCAAATAAATGAACAGTGAGCATCAATATTTCAGGAGCATTAAGGCCTGTTCCTGTCCACCGTGCAGTGTGGATGCTCCCTCTGTTGGCTGCATTATACAGGAAGATTTTTTTTATGGATAGAAGACAAATATCTGCTTCGAGGTCTCTAAAAAAAAAATCATCTTTAATTGTGGCGCTCCTACTTATGATTTCCTTTCTGATTCTTGGTTGTGGGTTTGTGTGTGTGTGTGTGTGTGTGTCTATATTTGTTTATGTGTGGGTGAAACAGAACTGAGGTCTGTGCACGAGAGCGAGGAGCTGCTGATAAACGTGGCTGCCACCATCAACAACCTGTCCTTTTACCAGGAAGAAAGCGAAGCGCTCAGACACGGTCGACTCATCATCGCCAAGTGTAAGAGTGAAAGACTGAGATGAATGTAGAAATAAAGAAAAAAAAAAGGATGAGTGTTGACAGTTATCTTCCTGCTTCTCTCTCTCTCTCTCTCTCTCTCTCTGCTCACTTGTTCTTTTTACTTCAGTGATGTTGAAGTTGGTGCTCAGCTCCAGTATGGATGCCATGCTTGAGGCCACCCGTGTCTACGGAAACTTGTCACAGTCCAAGGATGTGCGGGACTTTATTATGCAAAACAAAGGTTTATGATGAACACAAACACATACAGTCATGCATAACAATCACTCCAACGTGGGATTACCTCATGTTTTGTTTGAGCTGTATTGTTTTACTCTTGCAAGAAAAGTTTGGAGGAAATACATTTTAAAAAGCTCATTTAAAGATGCATAAATTGTATCATCTAAGCATGTAACACAACAGAAAACTGAGCACTTAGACACAGAACACCCTGTACAGTATGCACCTCTTTATACTGTCGTGTCATGTTTAGGCTGGACTTATCTGCAAGGCCAGCTACAGTCAGTATAAACATGCCATCTGACGGGTGATAGCAACCCTCTTATCTTTGCCCTGCTTTGTCCTCGTCCACTCCCTCACTCCGTCATCTTTTTCTGCTCTTTCCCTTAGTGCACCAGTTTGTGGTGACGCTGCTGGACTCAAAAAGCACTGAAATGTGTTTTTCAGCCTGCGGGGTCCTCACCAACCTGGCTCTGGACCCTCCCAACCGGGTCAGCCTCTCACTAGAGGGGGCTGCTCCCAAGTAAGGACAAATGCACTCAAGAGATTTTATTTGTATGGAATGTTTGTGTGTGCGTGTACATATATATGTATACTGTATCTGACAGATGATTCACAAACTTTCCACTGAATATTAGCAAAAGGTGATGAAAAAGTAGGTCTACTGTGCCTGGATCAATAATATTGGGATAAAAATATATCAAAATATGTGCAATACAGTTTAGAGCATATTTGTATTAATAAAAATATCAATAAAGATTTGAACATAGTTATTTTATTCTACATTTGCCGGGAGAGGATTAGCTTAGCTTAGCATACAGACTGGGAGCAAGTGGAAACAACTAGCCCTGTCCAAAAATAACAAAATCTGCGTACCAGCACCTCTAAAGCTCACTAATATGTTATTCAAAAACGAAAAGACTATTTGTGTTTTTATGGCGGATTATGTGGGAGACTATTATCTTTGGACAGAGCCAAGCTAGCTGTTCTCCCCTGTTTCTAGTCTTTATGCTAAGCTAAGCTAAGCTAACCTCTATTTAGCAGATATAAGAGTTACATCAATCTTCTAACAACAACAATCTTCTAACTTCTACATCAATCTAACTCTCAGCAAGAAAATAAATGAGCATATTTCTCAAGCTATTCGAACTATTCCAACTGAGCGAAAGCTTCCTGAGTTTTTGGCAAAGGCAGTATCCTCCTTGCAACAGGGAGTAAACAGGTTTTGTTGGGGGGAAATGTGGTCCTCACTGTGACTAACACAAGCACAAAAACACTATTTTTATTTATTTATTTATTAATTTTAGGGACTTTTTCCTTATTCAACTCAGGGTCTAAGAACAGAGGATGTTGTATTGCTGTACAGATTGTGATTTGTGATATATTTGTCTCAACCATGCTGTTATTTGTTACATAAGTTATGCTGATTTGTCAGTTTAAAATTAATTTGTAAACACTTGGAAACATTCAGTGGAACAACTTGTGTGGATTTCTTTCCTGTCTGACGCATCTAACTTCCAATTTGATCATCACTTGAATAACAAATTCTTATTTTACCTTAACACACACACACACACACACACACACACACACACACACACACACACACACACACACACACACACACAGACACACACACACACACAGAGTCTTTTTTCAGATGTACATCCAACGAAGTGGAGCTAATACCCACAAACCTGCCGGTCATGTGAATCCCTCCCCCCCCAGTCATATGATGTGTTTCCGTGTGTGTGTGTGTTTGTGGGTGTGTGTGTGTGTGTGTGTGTGTGTGTGTGTGTGTGTGTGTGTGTGTGTGTGTGTGTGTGACCAGGCTGGCAGACTGTCTGAAAGACTTCGGAGCAGGTGACTGGCAGCTGGCAGGCCAGGTCTGTCAGGCCTTGTGGAACATAGTCGGCGGCTGCTCAGAGAAGCTGCTGGACACAGAGCAGAGAGAGTCACTGCTAGAGATCCTCACTGCATACTCAGGTCGGTTCAGAGTGTTATTACTAATCCTTACATAACAAGGGAGGGAGACATGCTGGAAAGAACATGCTTTTACTCACATCAGTGGCCCTCTGGGGGAAGGGAGGAACACATGCATGTTCACACAATCACAAACATAATACGTCTGGTGCTGTCTGAACCTGTCACTGAAAGTGTTGAAAATAAACCTGAAACCTCACACTGCACCCTCTCACATCCGTCCACTTTTTTCAATTCATTCCTTAGATGAAGAATATGCTCTGAAGTGGACTCAAAACGAAGATGTGAGGGACTTCCACAGGGCATGCTGGGAGCTAGAGTTCCTCCCTATAGCTCAAAAACTGATAAAGACTCTCCAGCCTCCAGACCTGACAGCCTGACACTCTGGGACATCGAGTTAAGAGTTTCATGTTGTCATAGAAACCGTAGGCTTTAGAAAAAAGAACAACTGTCTTGAGTATCTCATAAAAAGCTAAAATCCATCCTTTGAGTATCAAACACTCACCTCCTGAGTTTTAAATACTTAATTACTTAATTAGTTAATTCAAGCTGACTACAGATACTGTTCTTCATGAAGATCGAGGAGCCGCATCTGGGTTAAGTGTTTGATACTCAAAAGATACAGACAGGTGAAAAATTAAAGAAAAAACCTGGAAAAAATGATGTAAATCATATACACTAGGCTTTCACAGCCAGCAGATCTCAACCAAATAAACACTGATGTTTGAATGTGTTAGAAAGCATCATCATCAAACTTTCAATAAGGGAATATCTTTTGGAAGAACGGTGTTCATCCCTCCAGTAGAGTTCAGAGACTTGCAGAATCTATGCTAAGCAGCAGTGAAGCTAACAGCTGATAGAGGTAATTATGCAAAATGTTAGGAGCAGACTGAATCTTTAAAACTGCATCTAATGATTATAAACTACATTACCAGATCCTTTTTTTCAGTTGTGTATATGTATACAGATATTTGCATTTTCTTCTTAATTTTCCTTAATTTATTTTTCATCCTTCATGTTCCTTTCTTTGCCTTAATTTCTGAGTATCTTTAAATGTACAGGGATAATTTAAGTCAAGCTCTTTGCACATTCATATAACAGACTTGATCTGTTTTGTAAGTAGACTGTGTTGTAAAGGTGTTTTTATGATAATGTAGTCTTGAAAACAGATGACTAACATGGAATTTACCTCATAAACAAATCTTTTATTGTATGTGGGTTGTGTGACATTGCAACTTGTACATAATAAAGCACAGCAGAAGAAAGCAGGGAAACATTTTGCTTCTCAAAGCCTTTTTATTATTACACAGATATGGGGCCAGGCAGTGCTTACATGTTACACCAAGTAGCCTAAAGTACAGCATTTCAAAATCACATCGTTATTACATCGAAACAAATCAGAAACGGCACTTAATGTAAAAACCCCCGGTGTCAATTCCCCCAGCTTCCGCACAATAGTGACCTTAAAACAACCACAAGACAAGCCAATGTTTCAAAAAAAACCTAAACAGCTGATAACAAACATTGTTCTCTACAAAGAATTTCTCAGGTTGATATGAAAGACAGTTGGCTGGCTGATATCGAGGTTGCTTAAGAAAAGTTTCCTATTCCATAAATTGTCAGGGAAAGCCGCTGAAATGTGAGGGGATAACACTGAGTTTCTGCTGGTGATTGTGTGTTGACAGACAGGCCTCTGAGGCCTTGACGGGAAACACCCTGAAGTTCAGACAGATTACCAGCTTCATCAGGGAAGTGAGGGATTTTTTCCAGTGAGGTGTAACGTGGGGTCAAACAAGTAAGAGGTAAGGTGTCTTACTATGAATCAGCCTTATCTCAGTCCAAATGTCGGTCAGGTGCAAAGTGTTTTCCCGACAAGGAGAAAACTTTGACCTCGACTGTACCATAGGAGCAGGGATTGTTACCTGGTTCCCAGTGAGTCACACAGTTCTCAAGCTTATTACGGTAAAATAAAATTCACGAGTCAAGTCTCTGGACCGTACTGATGACAAACTGAACTATTCCCCTGAGTTCAGCTTAATGTTGACGTCAGCTTCAAAGAGCTAAGTATACTTTGGAGCATAAGATGTTAAAATAACACCCCATGTCTTTTCATGAGTCATCGTTTGCATAACAGCACTTAAATATGCTTACTAATTAGCATGGACTGTTAGATTTCCTATATTTGTGCAACTGAACAGTGGAGGTGAGCTGATTGTGACGCTGATTGTGCTGTGAGTGTTTGATTCCTGAATTGTGAAGGCCTTTCCATGACTCATACAATCTCTTTGATGAAGCAATGAAATCAAATCGTTTAGGAGAAAACTACGAATGATACACAACAATTCAATATCATAGTTTATTTTTTTCATCTTTTTCATATATTTTCATATAAAAAAAGTGTCAGTAACTGACATCAGTCAGAAGTTTGAAAAAAAATACCTCCACTTCCTCTCAAACCACTTCCAAATGTACCATTCTTTTATCATCATCATCACCCTCCTCCACCTCACTCATTCATCTGTCCAATTCTCTCAATCCACCCTCAGAAGAATGCAGTACTTTACTCGTTTTAGTAAACAAAAAAAAAAAAAAAAAAAAAAGGCAGAGGATTCACACCTCTGTTCAAAAAAAGCTGCTTTTGCACTGGTTAGACTTCCCCAGCAGGGAAATAAGCACAGCTACAACCTTTTGCGTTCGACAGCTATCGACCGCAGTCGGCCCTGTTCAGGCCAGCACGGTCCCCTAGCAATGGGAACACGGCAGCCCGGAAAGAGTCTCTGCTCACCAAAGAGCACTTCTTATATGTTTTATAGAGAAAACAGAAGAGGTATTCATTTACTGGTAAAATTCACAATCCAAAGCTTCGAAAGTGTTAGGGCGACCAGGCAGCTGGGATAAGCGGAAGACAAGATAGGTGTGGTTAGGGCAACCGGAAGCAAATCCCTCCTGGAAAACCTGGTTTCTAACTTTCTTTTTGATTAGCTTTTTTTTCTTTTTTCCCATTACCAGAAAAATAAAGACATCATCATCATCATCATCAAAACAACAAATGATAAACAGTTATCTCACAATAACAGAGCTACAGCAGAAGCAAGAAGTCTTTCCTTCAAAGTGCCTCGCTATCTTTTTTTTTTTTTTTTGACACATGAAATTCAAAAGACGTACTTTTTTTTTCTTTCCGTCATTTCTGTGAAACACACGCAAACATCCACTTCTCAGTCATCATGAACACAACAGACTCATCCACACATGTACAGTCAAACTCAAAAAGGGCTCAGTGTTCTTTGAGTTTCTTTCCACACCTCTGGTTTTCACACACTCCTTGGATTAGCTTACATTGACATTTGAGATTTGGGAAGGGGGTAAAGGAGTACAGGACAAGAGGGAGGGGAGGGGTAATGCAGTGGATTTCTAATGGATAGGGGTTTAAAAGGGGTATGATGGGGTTTGGGAGGGTGATTTTGGGATCAATATGACCCCGCTGAATACAATATGGGAGCAGCAGCATCAGCACGTATACACACTGTGCTGGATAGTTCAGGCACACGTAAAAACACCGCCCAAAATAATGCTTCCATCTCCAGTTACCACTAACAGCAACCACATCGACAACAACATCCACTTCTCTTGATACAAAAATGAAATAAAAAGATATTAAAGAAACTAAACAAAACAGTGACGACAGAATCAAAGTGCAGACTGTTTCAGGCTGCACAGCTTTTATGGGGGATTTTTTTTTTCTATGGGTCTTCACTCTACCAGGAGATGGAAGAGATTGACAACCAATGTGTCGCACGCTGGAATACTGAAACGTCGTCCTGGATGCCTCCGGTGTCAGCGCTCCGGCCCGGCACAAACCACCCCCCTCAGGAGAAGCAGGAGTCTGTTCCAGGCTGCCCTCTCTTGGTCAGTTTTGGCACTGCAGGCAACACGAACTGAGTTTGTGTATCCACTTGTTGTTTGAGATGACTTTGCTTCAACAGTTCTTTTCTCTCTTTCACTCTTTTTTTTTCTTGCTTTCATTTTGTTCTGATCCTCTTCTCAGCGTCCATCCAACACCGGGACAAGCGTCATCACAACCCAAGGCTTTTCACATCTCTTCCATATTTTTGTTGAATTCCCCCCCTTTGATTTTTTTTTTCCTTGAAGTGTCCCATAATGAGCAACAACACTGACAGTAAAAAGACAACTATAAAAAAAAAAAAAAAAACGCCAAAAGCACTTCATGTCATGTAGCGGGTGATCGCTCTCAGAGCGTATAACAGTTCTGCCTGCATTCGCGCTTCCATAAGAAGCAGATTAACGTGGACCTGCAGGAGACAAGAGAGAGAAAAGAGAGTCATTAAACACTGTACATTAGTTAACCGATTTAAAAAAAAAAAAAAAAAAAAAAAAAAAAAAAAGAATCTTCAGGATCAGGATCTCACCTTCTCGGAGTGCTGAAACTGCCTCCAGAAACTCTCATACATTCGTTTGGTGGTCTTCTCAGGACTACACACCATGGTCTTGATATAGATCTTAAAGCTACGGTCCAGCAGCTGGTTTATCTCTCCGTAATCGTAGTCATCATACCTGAAGAATGCAAAGAAAAACAATGTTAGGAACACCGAATGACACAATGCCGACTGAGTATAGCGGACACTGCAAAATTAAAGTCACATTATCCAGCGACTGACCTGATGCCGAACATGCAATGGATGTAGTTCCAGATGGCCCTGCGCAGCATGCTGGTGTCCACATCCTTGTGTGTTGCCATGGTGTTGTAGGTCAGGTTGTAGGCCATTTGGAACTTCTCGTCCAGCATCTGCCCGACGTCAGGATACAGTCTGTTGACCAGAGAGAAGCCGTGGTCCTCCCAGCTGTAGTCCTGGAGACATTACAAACAACAAGTTAATGACCATCCTCATCGTATAAAGTCTGCACTCACTTCATAAACTGTATCTGATCTCTACCTGTACTCTGAAGGTGGGCACGTGCTCGCCCCTCCTGGAGAAGTCCTTGTAGCCGTAGCTGGGGTCCTCAAAGTGTCGGGAGATGTCTCTGGAGGGGACGCACTCCTCGTCCTCCGCTGTGACCACCAACATACTCTCCGTCTTCTCCCTCTCAAAGCGAGTGGCCATCTCCTCTTGGCTGGCCTCTTCGTCGTCACGGCACTCCTGCAGCTGCTTCATGCGCTCCATCAGCACCTCCACCTCGCCACACATCTCCTGTGGATCAACAGAGCACATCCACGGTTAGGAAAGGGAGTCATAGAAAAGCACAAATCACAGTTTTGTGGTCTAATCTCCATCGGCCAAAAGAGGAATATGAGACATCTTCGCTCAGCTGCTACCAATTTCTCAGCATTTTAGGATTATTCCTGCTGCTTGGAATTAAGTTTCACATGCTGGTAAGAAAACCTTCACTCTCTCTCAATTTCATCTCTCTGCACACACTCACATGGTCGCCAAGTGGATCGTCGTGGTGATTAGCGTGACCGTTGCCGTTGGCAATGTCACAGACGCAGTACTGGCTGAGGGAGGGAGGTCTGAAAGTGTGTCCGCCGTCGCAGTGGATCTCGGGCATGATACCGCAGCCGAAGGTGAACGAGGCGAGGGAGTGGTAGTGTGTGAGGAGGACCACGGCGTGAATGAGCTCTGCCAGTGACCAGCTGTGTTCCTCGGCCTTCAGAAGGCACTGGAAAAAATAACAAAAAAACTTTAGACTCTTGGTAAGAGAAGCCAAATAATGACTTCAATATCAGCGACGTTTAAGGAGGTGGGAAAATATGTTTTTAGTCTTCTAGTCCAATTTATTGTCTCCTTTTGTTTTCAAGTCTCAACCCCCATCACCCTTCAGCTCTGCTTCGCTACACCTTCCAAGTTATACAGCTGCAGCCCCTACCCATGATCTCAGCCTGTTACATAAGACCTAATGTCCAAATCCACCCTCCAGATCATGCCCGTCCCCTCACCTCGATGTGTTCCTTGGTGAGGAGCCAGGGTCGGTGGGCCAAGATTTTGTTGAGCTCGCCGAGCTGCTGCAGCTTCTGCGGGGCTTTGTCCAGGCCGTTGAGCCACTTCGGATCTCCCCCGACCTGGAGGAAGTCGTTCACGTGCAGGTTGACCAAATAGGAACACTGGTGTCTAGCTGCCGCCTGCAGCATCAGAGGGAAAAAAAGAAAAAAAGAGCGTTAACCACAAGATACTTCAGAATTTGACATAAATAGAGAAATGGATTTGATTTGAATTCACGGAGGATGAACGTGACTGTACCATGATGCCGATGTAGTGTCGGTAGTGCAAAGACAAGGGTCCATCCATCTGCAGCAGGTAGTGCTGCGTCCGCAGAAAACTCTCCAGGTACTGCGGGTGGAAGCCCATGACTAGGGAAATGTTGTCAAGGCGACCGAGGGCTGCAAATGCATCCTCAAATATCGACTGTGTCCTGGCGTCCACTTTACTGACGTGAAGAATCTAACAGAAAAAAATGATCAAAAAAATGCAAAAAAAAAAAATCAACTTCATATTTGTAACAGAGATAAAAGTGTTAAATATTTAGCAGAATCGCAGTCTGTGTCGTACCTCTTTTTCAGGGATAAATCTGCTTGGTCCGTTACCTAGAGGTCTTGGTATTCTCACTCCCAAGTCCTACAAAACAAAAAGAGAGAAAAACATGCACTTTTAATACGAAAGGAAAACAGAGAGGCTTCACGGTTTGCTTTCGACCATCACTTCTCATTTCTACTGTCACTGTGTTGCGTCACCAATATAAAGAAATCAGAGTTGCTTTGTTTGTCATCAGTAAACCTGACGGATTCTTATTCGCTAAGGTAAAAGAAAGAAAAAGGAAAAGGAAAAAAAATAAGAAAATTACAATACAAATGCAATTTGTGTTTTTCTCTGCTGGACTTTGCAGTTTCACAGTAAACTTGTGTATTATTCCATGATTAAAACCTCTCACTGTCACAGTTAAGGAGTAAACCAAACACACACACACACACACAGGGCGACCCTATGTCATGATGCAAAATAAAGACACGATAGAAACCTTAACATTGACTCTACTTTGTCCTGTAACTTTCAGCTGCTTGTCGAGACATGTCTACCAGCGGACACTGAGGGGCTTTCTGCGCACAATGAATGAATGACCAGGAAATGTAAATTATTCAAAAATGACACTGGCTTAAAAACATGCCCTTAAATATGACTTTAACGTATCGACTTCTTTAAAACTGAAAATTAAGAAAGGAATAAAACGCAGAAACGTTTTCTTCTCCGATGACCACAAACTCTTCTCTGTCGTAAACAAGCCCGGACAAAAGACTGCACTGCAGCTTATTTACTCAAAGGAAAAAAGGTCGCCTGAAAACTTAAATAAGGTGACACGATTTTCAGAATAAAAACAGATTGAATCCTCAAATTTCGCGCATTTTGAACGACTGTTATTCGCTCCTGAAGGTTTTTTTCTTTCTCTTACCTTTTTGCTTAGCCGTTCACAATGGGTACATATCTTTAACAGGTCTGTCACTGCAAAAGAATTATTTTCCACGTTTTCAGCCGGTGCGACCGCGTGCCTCATCTCGTGTCCTCGCTGCACTTTAATTATTTCAGGGGAATAAAACATTTAAAACGTATGCTGGATGGCTGTTTCCTCCTCTCTTTGTTCCTTGAGGCACTGGGTAAAGTGCTCAGTAGTCAGCTGTTGCAGCCCTACAGCAGAATACCGTCCTCTCTCGCTCATACATTCGGTAAATAAGACGAGCCTCGCTTGATTGACGTGCCCAGCGGCCAATCAGGTGGCGAAAACAGCCTCCCCGCAGCCAATAGCGGCGGGAGGAGCAGGTAGGGCGGCGCTAAGCGTGAGGAGAGAGGGGGGTCCTAAACGTGAGCTGAAAGAACAATCCCCCTTAAGGAAAACATCATCACTTCTCTCTCCTTCTTTTGTTCCCTGCTGCCGTTTATCATGATTGAATTTACTGTTATGCATTGCACTCTGTATGCTAAATAATGACAGCAATCGATTCAAGGTGATTGCTGATTGATTTTCGTCTCCAATCAGCCTAATCAATACTTAAATCAATTATTTAATATGGAGTGACAAGTATAGGAGAAATAGTTTTCTCCACCACAGTTAGAAAAAAAAAGGTATGATTGTGTTATCTGTGTGTCCATCTGCGTAATGTGCATTCAGTGAAGACAACAACAACATAAAGCCAGCTTTAGCATGCAGCAGCAAGTCCCACTATTTGCTTCTTGCTGCATTGGGGGGGTGAGGGGGTAAACTGAGCCCCTGCTCTTCTTGTTGAGCTGCAGAAGAAGGTAGAGGTCCGCTGTGCAAAGATCAGCATCAGCGCACAGCGAGATGGATAGCTGCAGGACCTGCTGCAACAACAACAGCCATTCAGTTAGTGGTTTTGCACCGCAGCCTATCAGACCACAGATAATGTCATTCCTCCACCAATCAGCCCCGGCTGAAAGACTCCTTTAAAAGCCAGGAGGAAGCAGAGATAAGGAAGGCAGCTCTTATGGCTTTGTTTATCCCAGTTTGACAATAACACGCTCGCTGGGACAGTGTATAACTGGTTTATCACACCGTGGCGGTTTGAAAGTCAATAATTACTCAGAATTATATCAGATGAAATGTCTCGAAAACAACTCCACATGCTGCAAAATTTATATTACAGTATAACATCCACCTTATTTCATTCAGACATGTCTCCAGTGGAATAGATTTGCACTAGAAATGGTCCATTTGTCTTTGAAAGTTCTGCTAAACAACAGTTAAACAGTTTTCTCGTAGTGGCACATGCAAGTCAAATGTTGTTTCCTCTGTAAATTGCGAGCAACCACATTACAAAAGCATCCCCATATTGGCTTGTGCGTGCACAGACACACATGGACATCTGTGTGTCATGTTTCTGTGTGAGTTTTCAAAATAACATGTTTTTAACCAAGCAAAACAGAAAAGACTATTCTTTTCTGAGATTTCATTTTTACGGGGAGAAAACTGCATAATAGTTTTGATTGTTCAGGAAAAAAAGTCATACTTTTTGTGAAATACTATCCTTGTTTCAGTTCATCCTAGCAGCAACAACTTCTAAGTCTGTGAAGTGTTGAACTGTGAAGGGATACCTAATAAAAACCGGATAAACAAGTTAAATTTGGTATAATGAGGAGAGCGAACAAAGGACAAGTCTGCCCCTGTGCACTTCGATCAAGAGCCTTCCCGGGCCAGTTTGGCAACAGACTGCAAGTCCCCAGCACTGATAGCTGGATAGCACAGTATTCAGCAGGTTCATTGTGTGGATCGAGCCAATCGCCCCCTATCCCCACCCCACCCTAACCCGGTCCCTCTCCTGATGCCACAGGGTGGGGTGCACGGCAGCGGTAAACATGTTCCCAGGGCTGGAGTCAGCACTCCCAGAGCTGCCGGGAGCCCCATGGCTCAGCAAAGCTGCAGAAGAGGTTGGTCAGCGTTAGGGGCTTACGACACACCAAACCTTTTCACATAAAAGCGCTTAGGCTCGGGGGTCCGGCCTCGCGGACGGGGCCAAACACTATTGTCAGAGTGCACGCACTGACTGCTCTGTGGGGCTTGACTGTACTCACATCAGGAGTGTCTGTGTGTGTGTGTGTGTGTGTGTGTGTTTCAGTGATTCAGGCATATATGCTCCTTCCCAGAGTGACTGAGGCTGAGATTACCTTACCTTGTTGCATGTTTGTAGCTGCTTACCAGAGCTGAATTATGCACATGCAAACCAGATGTTGTACACAAGTCACATGGATTCATAAGTAGCGTGCATAATGGACAGACTCCTCATGAAAACATCCACGTAGTATTATATTTGCTCCAGAAAAAAGCTATTAAGTAGACACTGTGTTACATTTTGTTGTCAAACTAAACATCTTGTGTCAGTCTCTCTAGCTTCAGGTAAGCATGTTGAACTTGTCTGAACACTTGATTTTATGACTCTGGTGTTCAGACAGTTGGGCACAAGAAAATATTAGACTTTAGACTTTGTAATGTTATGTGTGACTTCTATTACCATCTGCAAGACTTCCATAAGATCACATTGTGACATAAAAACACACTGCAGGTGTCTCGGGGAAGGTTCATTTTTAGGTGTCTCAGTTGAGTAATGTGGCATCACAGACACATCTTGAATGGCAAAACTAAATGAGGAAATTATCCAAAGCTCAAATTAAACACTTCTAACATGCTTTTTGTGAACATGGTGGGGTTCTGTTACTTATTTAAACTTATACATGACTACAGAGACATGTAGCTGTTGTGGGGGATAAACAAGTGGCCTTTTTTTTAAGTTTGGGATAGCCATTTTAACCACTAAGCCACACTGGAGGTGAAACTGTGTGTGAATGTGTATGTACAAAACATGCGTGCATGTTATGGGCCACCTGCATACAGAGCTTCAGATCAGGAAGATTAGTTATGACGGAGGGAAAGTCTCCTGGAAACAACAAGAATCATCTCAGATTTGTTTTAGCAGTGTGCATATCATCAGATAGTGATCTGATGAAAGAAAGGCCTGAACAATGGACACACCCTGCTCATACATAGTTAATCAAACACTGTTTCCACATGAACCTTTAAGTGTTAGGTGCATTTTCATAAGTTACACTGAGGAACAGAAACAAGCTTCTTAAACTTACAGTGTGACTAAATCACATCCAACACACCCACCTGAAACTGTGAATCTTTAAAAATGTTGTGAATGTTCTTGTTGTGCCTATTGCCTTAGAAAAATAATTCATACTTTGCACATGTGAGCATCAGACACGTTTTGTGGAAGAGGAAGCAGGGAGTAACAGTGTAAAAACATCTGAGTGTCTGATCAGACTTTCCAGTGAAAACTTGCCACCATGAAGGAGCAAACTACAAACTTATTACTGCTGTTATTCGTGTCTACAGTGTGAGTATCACTCTAAAACAAAATGTGAAATACCTGTCAGAGATAAAAGTGAGACTAGTGACTTTGCACTGACAAATTTAAGAGTTGGTGAAGTGCACTAGTAAACAGATACTGTACATAACATAGAAACAAGAGTTATGATGTTACTCTGAAACGTTATAGAATGATTACAACTCGAGCTTTAAAGCAAATTGATTCATTAAGATCTAACTGTCTACTGTCAAGAATTAGTTCACTAAACTTTTTATAAGTAAAAAAGTATGGCAGCTACTTTCTCAAATGCTCACAAAAACAGTCGTTTTTCATTTACAAGTGAGGAGCAGAATTAACAACAGTCTTCAACCAATAAAGGGGATGATAAAAGTTAATAAGATTAAAAAACAGAGAGAGGAAGCCATGCCAGGCGTAAACTCTGCACATATGTGTCTCAGCGCTGTGGCTGCTGTGTTTTCTCAGGCAGTGAGACGAGGGAACCGCAAAAACTGTGGGGATGTTCAACAAGTGGCAGAAGTCCACCAGACCAGTTCAAACCTGACCTATCAGTGCGCAGAAGAGAGGAAGCAGAAAACTCTCGAACACTGACATAAGCCTAGCAACAGGCTTCCACCAATCACAGGGCAGATCACAGTTACAGGAACCAATCTTCTCTGCTCTCTCTCTCTCCCTCTCTTGTTTCTCTGAAAAAAAGAAAAGGAAAACAGAAAAAAAAAAAAGTTCTGCCGAGGTATGAAGTTCACTGAACAACTTAATCTGGTCTGTTTCATAGAAAGTAATTCTGTTTACTGCTGTGTTTGTCCACTTGTAATTTTTATTTGTTTGAGTTTGACAAAAAAAGTGGAAATACAATTGTCTCCTAACTTCACAGCAAACACAAAACCATATGGTTCAGCTGAGCCCAGAGGCTCACAACAGAAACTCTCCTCTGTGGAAAAACAACAAGACTTTTTTCCATGTAAACAGATCACTTTGAAACATGCGTAAACTGTTTTTAACAGCATGAGACTGAATCAATACGTTTAAATACTACACATCTGCAGATATGAGGATAGTTTTTAACTTGTACGCAGTCAAAGAGAGAAAACTGCAGACTCAGAGGGTATCCCCCTCCCCACTCTTCAAACACTGCTCTAGGTTCGAGCCTGTTCATCTATCACTGAGCATTTACTGAGCCGACTGGAGGGTTAACCCTTACCTGTCCTGCTGGATGCAACCTGCACACTTTTCACTCATGTTACAGAGCAGTAAAAGTGGCGCTAAGTTGTGAGAACCATCATCAGCTTATTTCTGAGTCAGACATGAGGCTTGACGTTCTTTTCACCATAATTTTCATTTGATGTTAAGACTTGTGAGCAAAGATTGGATCAGTGTGGGAATTAACTGGACCAGGGTTGCCTTTTGGCCCTCTTTGAGCAACTCTTGGTCCCTTTTCTTCTCCTTTTTTCCCAGTCGTCTCTTGTCTGATCTGTGTGTATTCTGGCAGGCTATCAGAGTAGAGCGGTCTCGTCAAGCGCCGGCTTTCCTGAGAGGAGAGGCGTGCCCCCCAGACCAGTGGGTCCTGGACCAGCGTACACCAACACTGGGAGGAAGCAGCGTTCCCTGGATTCCATGAAACGCAGCGGAACTGTAGAGACCTCAGGGAGCACACGGAAAAGAGAAACGATGGAGGGGGAAGAGGTATCTGGGACAAAAGACGACTTCTCTTTTATGACTTTATACAGTCAGGCATAAACATGCATATACACGATTCCCTAAATAATCTATATGTACTGCAGGCTGCAATCCAGGGGAAAAGGCGTTGGCCTGCAACCTCTGTGTGCACGTGAGGAAGAGTGAGTTCCCGGGGATGTTATTCTAACAGGCAGAGGGCAGCTGTCACAATACAACAGGCTCCAAGAGAAAAGATCGCATAGAAAAACAGAAAATACCAAACCCTCCCCTGCTATCTTTAGCCCAATATGACACAGGCAGCAACCACAAATCAATGAGAAACTCTCCATTTTGCTACACCTTTCCTCTTCTCTCTTTGTATTCTCTCTCCTTCATTAATGACAACCCCCTACTGTCCTTTGACTGCCCCTCCTTCATTAACTTTATCAATGGGAAACATGGGAGATAACATGAGGAGTCCAGAAGGGTGCTGCTAAAAGTTCAAAAGACAAAACTCTTCCAAAGTATCGTAGCAAATGTTTCATATACTGAAGAAATGCATGGTGAAATGTAGGGCAAGCTTATCTCTACTACTCATGTTGTCCATAAGCATGGGACTAACAAAGCTGACCTTATATCAGCATCGGGACACCAACAACCCCAAAGAAAACAACCCCTCTGATGTGACGCTGCTGTGTGCCTCCTGGCATGCGCAGCTGTTCCTCTCCCCCTCTCTCTCTCTCTCTCTCTCTCTCTCTCTCTCTCCCCCTCTCTCTCACACACTCTCTCTCTCTCTCTCTCTCTCTCTCTCTCTCTCAAGACCTCTGCTCTGCTGACTGAGCGAAAATGACTCATCTCACTGGGAACCCGGCCAAAACGTTGTTGATCATCACCCTATAATTCTTAATGGGCACTGTACACCCAGCACAAAGGAGCCGACCCTTAACCTGTTTCTGAGAGAATACAGAAAGGTGATGATTCACTAAAAAAAAAAAAATAATAAAAAAAAAACGGTAAATAACAAGTTCATAACAAGTTCAAAGCATGAGCCACTAAATCAAAGGTAATAAAAGCTTGACGAGCCTTTGAGCCAAGAGAGTTTTTATCAAAGAGTTTTATCATTTCCATGTAGCTGCTCACAGAAAACAAGGGAGTCACTGAACCTGTTTTATATAACAGAACAAGAAGGGCTGACAGTCCTGATAGCAGTGATCCAGTGTGAGGTATACCAGCTTAGACAGCAGACAAAAACAGACGCTGATAAAGTCTGATGTTACACATCATAAGGGCTACAGCAAAGGTTAAAAAACAATTGCACTCATCTTTACTTCTGTCTGTTGCTCATGCCGGTTTCACTTCTGCCCTTCTCTTTTTCCACTATCTATCCTCTAAATCTGTAACCTTCACCAGACTGTATTTTGATTGCCAAGTTGGACATGAGATGTGATACCGCCGCATTTTAAGGGAGGGAGGAAGTGATATGGCCTAATTGTTGCCCTCAGAACCATTTTGGCCGTGTCCTATTACTTCATTAATAGGCAATGGGCCCCGGTACTGAATGGCAGAACAAAATGGCTGGCTGAAACTCATTTGAGTGCAACGTCACGGCGACTGCCCCATTAATGTTTAATCGTTTATGAAATGTCTGTTTGATTAGGTGGAAACTCGATCTCTTTGGTCTCTGTCCTCTTCACTCTTCGTCACGGACTCAACATTTCCAGTCTTTACAGAGATTATTTTACGTCCTTGATACTTTGTATGACATTATAGAGCAGAGCCAGAAGAGAGAAAAAGAAAGAGAGAAATATGGTATTTTATTAATATTTCCACTGCCTTTGTAAATGGCCGAAATCGGGTTTATTTCTATTCTATTTATTTCTATTTACCAAGAGTGACTTCGAAATCCTCTGACTTCTATATAAGATAATGGGATTGAGTCGTTTCCTGTCATTATATGACTGAACTTTCACATGAAGTTATAGTTGCATATATCCTACAACATCTACACTCCTGGTGATTTGTGGACATATTTATATGCTGTATGTATACATGTACATATTATTTTCAGTGCAGGTATTAAGGTGAGGCTCATAAACATGTTACTGTGACTTTTTTTGTTGATATAATGTATGAACATGTGAGAAAAATATGGGCTCCACCTGTTTTTTTGCAATTTTCAGCCATGATAGCGGCATGGCTCTTGAGTTGGTCGGTTTAGTCTTAACTGAAATATCTCAATAACTATTGGATGGGTTCCTATGAAGTTTTGTAAAGACGTTCATGGTCCCCAGGGGAGAAATTTTGCAAGCTTTGGTGATCCTGACTTTGACTCTAGAGCCACCAGAAGGTCAAAGTTTTCACTTTGGCAATGAAATATTTCAACATCTACGAGATGAATTGGCACAAATTTTGGTGAACACATTCATGGTTTCAACAACTGCTGGATGGACTGCCATGAAATTTGCACGAAGTGAACTGCGAGCCATTACGAGGCCTGTGGAGACAGCTGTGTTGATTAAATTAGAAGTGTATCTGTTCCATTGGACACGTGTGAGACGGATGACTGAAAAACACGGTTGAAACTAGTTTTAGAAACTAGTTTTACTCACCTGGGCAAACTATTTCTAAAAATACACATTCAACATCCAAAATCCCCACTTAGCAGGAATCACTGGACTACTACCAGACTGTAGTCTACAGATTATAGCTGTATAAAGGGTATAACCACAGCCCTTTCTTTGTCTTCCTCTTAATCTTTGTTTCTCTCAGATGACCCATTTAGGGGTTTTTTGCACTACAAGTTCAACTTCAAACAACTGTCCAAGATGAGGTGCAGAAAATATACACAGTGGAGCCAGCAGACTCAATGTGTGCAAAACACACAGGGACAAGTAGAAACATACAAAAATTCATAGTGCATGTACATGCATGCTGTCCTCTTGAGAGTATACCCAGCCAGTTCCTCAAATATGAAAACACAAGCACATGACATGAGATCATGAGTTTCTACTGTCCAAAACAACATTGGAGAAATATAGAAAATGCTTACCTAGGCACATAATATTCTGAGCCTAAAATATGTCCATCCATCCGACCTCACTCACGTGTCTCATGGATAAAGAAAAGTCAAAAATGATTTTTTAAAAACCCTAAAAAATAATAAAATTGTATAGGATTTAATTAAAGCTGAGTATAACAGCTTTTTTCTCATTATTAGCTGCTAATATGATATTTAAATATGATAAAAGGACCTTTACTCGATGATCTACATCATTTTATATTAACATGATATTCAGTCTACACATTTAGAAATATTATTACGAGTTTGCATCTTTAATGCTTAAATACATGTGTAAGGTTTATTTGTATGCTGGTTCTTGAGTTTTACAAACTCCCCTTGGACCTCGTAACCCTGACAGAAGTGTGCCTGCAGCGTGCATGTGTGTGTGTGTGTGTGTGTGTGTGTGTGTGTTGTCCTCTGTCTCATGCCACAGCTAGTGTTGGTCATATTTGCACTGTGGTTAATCTATTACAGGCCTGCGGGACAGAGAAAAGAACAAACTCAACGCCTGAAAATCCCCTGTATCATTCCCCCTGTGGACTCGAGTCCAGTTTAAATATCTCACTAACTTTCAAGTGTCAGATATAATTAGGAGATAAGATTGGCTTCTGTCCAGCGTAGCATACACTGATTATGTTACTGTGATGACAACATAACATTAATCACTAACTCATTGCTTTTCAAATCTGAAGGTTGTTCATTTATAGTTTCATTTGAATGCTTTTCTTGTTTTAGCATTACAAACAAACACTGAGATAAACTATTGTATACTAGGTGCTAATGTGCAATAACTGGTCTTAAATTACCCAAATAGGCACCATTGTATTAAAGGGAAATTCCAGTATTTTTCAACCCTATTTTCCAATCATTTTGTGTCTGAGTGACTAAAAGGGACAACCGTTTTTGAAGTTTTTGAAACGTGAGAGTTGGAGAGAGGAGTGCCAAGAGGATGTTGCTGTGTTAGAGTACAGAAAGCTGTTATCTAAAAGATTTTCAAAGTCATGGCTGAATATTTAGCTGATTTCGATAAAAAAATCACCACTCGTGAGATTTCAGAGCGAGACTTCTCCTTGAGCAAGACTTGGTTAGACACAATAACAAACAAACCGGATCAAGCTAAAGGTAAAAAAAGGTTTTATTTCTCTGTATGGTTCTTTCCTTAATGTTGTCAGACACTTATAATAACAATCTGAGCCTGTTATTGGCAAAAACGAGCACTTTTAGTGGACATACATTGACGGGGCGTGATTTCCTCATTGGATTACATTGCAGCTCATTTCTGAAGCGCCCTCACTTAATACTGGACCGATTTCAAAAACTGTTGTCAGCATTAGTCACTTAGACACAAAATGATTAGAAAACAGGGTTCAAGTTGAAAAATACTGAAGTTTCCCTTTGACACGGCGAGGAGGTCTGGCTGTGTCAACATTGGTGTCATGCTTGATAAAAATTCATTCATCTATGACAAAGTGAGTTGATAAGCGGTTATAGGACGTGGTTTAGCTAACTCAGCTAAATTGGCAATGTGGCTTGACTGAGTCAACATCCTCGGAAACTAAAGTGTATATCAACATTACTTCGAAATGAGGAAGAGAGGGACAAGAAAGTCATGGTGAAGTGAAGTCTGCACCACCCAAGAGTTAAGAAGGTTTTTGTTAAAGCTGTTTTAACTACAAAGAGATGAAAAAAAAGTTTGTTTGTTTTGCTTTAATGCAGCAGATTTGTTTCATAGTCAAACATAACATTTCATACTTCATGCAAATAAAAATAAAGAGCAAGTTATCTAAATTTAAATGCATACGTTTAAGAGCAAACAACACTTGGGTGCATTAGAAATGTAATTATTGTGATCATAATTTACAGGCCTCCACTGCAACAAATGTATAACTCCCTCATGAGTGATTATGTCACAGGTAATGGATGTGGGGGGTTAAAGAGGGCATTCATGATGAATGAAAAGACGGAGGGTGGAAAGAGTGATGAGAGAAGAGTGATAAAAGGTAAGAGGACAGAGAGCGAGGATTATTTGACCAGCGTGTGGAGAGAAAGCGCCTCGTACCTTATCATGGATAAGTAAACACCCTGCACCGTCTGGAGTGACATCATTGTCCCAGAGAATCAATAACCAGCCACTTCCTGCGCAGCGGGAAAATCGATGACTCTGTACACTAGATTACCTATCTGTGCCCACTCACCTGAGGAGGCGCACACAAACACACACACGCTGCACACAACTAATGCACACACTGTAATGCAGAGCACATACATAGAGAGCATTAACAGAAACAAACCCACTGTCACACTTTTCACCAGAGAAGGGGAAGAGTATTTGTGCGGCTTCAGTGCGGAGTCAGCCCATTATGGGATTAGTGGTGGCCACAGCCTGGTGTAGGCCTACTGTTGAAGTCTAAAGGGGATAATGGCTCTGCCAAATCAGATTTCTATCAGTTTTCTCACACAAACACGCACACATCTAAAAAAAAAAAAAAAAGAGGAAGCAGCATTGCTCAGTCCCAATCTGCAAATCTCCCAGATTCCCCCTGCTTTCAGGAACATTTGTCAACCAGCCTGTTTTTTGCTCAATCTATATCATATTATTATGCAATAAAGGCCGAGTTCAGGGCTTAAAAAGGTAATAAACATGAATGAGTGAAGCTACAACATTTTGAAGCACACAGGCATTTGGCATCACTCAAAGAACTCCTCGTAAATTTTGTCGCCCATAAAAGAGTGTCTGGTATGTGGTCTGAGCTTTAAGCACCATTGACAAAACTAGCTGGATGTGCTCAAAGATTCTTTCTGCTAAGCAGGGAGAAAAAAAAAACATCGCTCCCAGCTTGTTTTCCTCACTAAATGTCTGGGAGGAAAAGTTCAGCGTCATGAGCACAGCTCTCAGATTGCTGCTGTTTCCCTGCCAAGCCGAGCAGTGGAAGAGCAGGCAGCTAACTGACAGGACTGGATCAGGGATAATGAGTAACTCCGCTGAGTGCAGTCCCCTATCACCTGTGTGTGTGTGTGTGTGTGTGTGTGCATGTGAGAGTGAGAGAGAGAGAGAGCGTGTAACATGAAAGAGAGAGACAAGACAAAAATAAAAACAGTGGGTGAGAAAAATATTGAACAACACATTTCATATCACACAAACTAAATACAGCCAGAGAGAAAGATCTGATCAAAAGACTTTTGCTCTCGATGTCAAACCCCCCTAAACAGACCAGAACACACAGAGAACAAAGCAGAAAAAAAAAATAAGCACAGTGTGTTGACTTCCGGAGGTGACTAAGACAAAGATTCATTTGCTGAGTGGGTGTAAATTCATTATCACATACAGTAATGTATATTTTTCTTGTTGGGAACAAACTCTGTGTGGTTAACCACAGCAGATCTTTCAGTACTGGTTTTCGTATAACGAAACATGAACAGTAAGCCAACTTGACATCCTCTTCTCGTCTTCGCAGCGTGCGCTCACCTGGGGCGCCATCTGTCTGTCTGTCTGTCCACGTCCTGCCGAGACTCCAAATGCCACAGAGAAAAGCCTGTTTTATACGAACAGAGCCAAGAGGACTTAATGGGTAACAATGGCCTCCGATTGGCCACTGATTAGTACTTAGAGAGATATTGTTTTCCTCCTGTAAGTGTTTTTTTTTACTGGTCAGAAAAAGACTCACCATCACAACCAGATACACACCGGACATTTAAATATGAATGTGCTCATTGTGTAAAGCCAATGTTTGTTTGTTTTTCATGTGAAATTTTCAGACTTTGTGTCAAAGGCCTTTTACTCTCCACCTTCCACACACTCATTTCCCCCAACTTGTTGATGATGAGCCTGTTTGATCTCTAACAATACTGGCATGTGAGTAATATTCCTCTGTCTGGAGAGGAAATCTATTTTCTTGATGCACCAGAACAGGTTTTGGCCTGTAACCTATAAATCTCTGACCCTCCACTAACCCGACTATTAAGGCCAAATCAGCTCACACCGTACCAGAGACCGTCCTGCTGTGTGAGGGTGCGTTCTCTACGGGACTCCCACAGGAAGGCTTCACACAATACTTGGCTCTCCTTGAGGTAGACACACATTTACTGCACAGAGGCACACACACAAAGAGAGATTAAGAGAAACTTAAATACGCACACATAAAAGGCAAGTACACAATCCCTTCTATACTTGTTAAAAGCAATGTACACACACACAAACACACACAAACACACAAACACAGAGTCTCAAGCAGACAATGGACAGTGGAACTGTGCCATAAGGGAAGGCTGTTGTCCAGTCACTGGGCAACTGGGGCAGCAGATGGTCATCTTCCCTTCCACTAACACCAGCAAGGAGGGGAGGGGAGGGGAGGGGAGGTGGGGGTGGTGGATTGAGACCCAGCAGAGTGGTCTCCGTCTCCGAGTGAACACCTTTCACCAAGTACATGGGAATGACTGTGCCATAACCCATAAAGCAAATGAGCTGGACACTAATTATCTGCAAGTCTGCACGGAGTTACAGCGCAGAAATGGAAAGTTTACTAGACCCAGATGTACGGCGAGGGCAAGTGACACGCACAGTTTCCCCCGAGCAAAGCTATTGCTTTCAGTAGTGTTTATAATGAATGCCACAGGCTCAGAAAGTCAACCAAACAAACTCGGCTTAAACCACAAACACAGCACAAACGTGCATGCAATAGAGGCAGAGAGTACGCTCTAGTGCAGAGAGGGAAAAAGTAGGGGGAAGGTCAATTCTGTCATGAAGAGGAGAAGAAAAAAAAAGCAGAAAGGAAGGTTTCATATCCTGTTGACCAGTTGTTGCCTCTCAGCGTGAAAGTTATGATAGGAGAGCATGCATCTGTGTGTGTGTGTATGCAGAAGTGTGTGTGCGTGTGTGTGCCATTAAGAAAGGAGGAAGAGCTTCTAACCTACTGTGTGTGTGTGCTCGGTAGAAAAAAAAAAAAGTTTATATTCTTTGCTCATCTCAGACTATGTTAATGGAGGAAAAAAACAACAGCCCTGCATTTTCTCCCTCCTCTATTTTCTGTAGCGTGTCAGGAGGCATGTTTTGGGGTGGCCAACCCATAACAAGAGTCATCTTACATAAATAAAGGACTTATTGGCTACGGCAGGCTAGAAGATGAGGGAGAGACATGTGAGCTATTGGTGCTCTTGTGTAAAAAAGATGTAAAGCGCAGAAAACAACTTTGTATGAATGGAGCCACTGTGTGCATGGCGTGGAGTGCACCTCTTTCAAGAAAACATGTTTGTTAGAGAGAGTTACATCACAGCGGAGGTATGAGAGAGGGAAAAGTCGGAGAAAAAGAAGGAGAGAGCAAAGGAGAGGTCAAAGAAACGCGGAGGAGGAGAAAGTGACAAAGCAAACAAAGGAAAGTGGGGCATGGGAGAAATAGAAAGAGAAGCAGAGAAAGGTGACCGGTGGAAGTGGAAGTGGGTCATTAGACGTAGAGGAAATACTGCACACGTGTGTTTGCATGCATGAATTAGATATGTAACCTTATTTTTTTAATCACCTGACAAAGTAGTCCACCCTCTCTACTGTTTTCTGTCTTTTCCGTCAAGGTGTTCCTGTCAGTCAATACCTCTATTTCTCCACTGCTGTTCATCCTCCCTTCAGCTTCCCTTCTTCCTTCTCTCCTTTGTCAATTTGTTTCCCTGCTGCCTTTCATCGTTGCCTCGAAGCAATCTCCCTGATTGTTGTTTTTGTCAATGAGACAGTTAAGAGGAATGTGGTCAACGCAGCATTCACGGCTCACCTGAGGGGCGGCTGAAGCATTCGTCATCTCACTGACAAGCAGCGTGGGTCGTGCTTGTATGTGCTTGTGTGTGTGTGTGTGTGTAATCAGATAGTTAGATTGTTACAAAAAACAGGTGAGAAAATTACTGCAATTGGTGCTTAACGTGACATTTCTTGTTATGTAAGTGTCTTTCTGAGGGCCTGTTAGTCTGCTGAGGTACACAAGAAAACAAATAACATGACTGTTTTTGATTGCTTCAAGGCGCCTGGGGTAAAACCAAACAAGTTTTCCTCCCAAAACGATCTTTCTAAGAACGCGCTGGCGGATTCCTGAAAAGCCGTGGGCAAATTTGCATTTCAGCCCTAAACTATTTCAACAGTCTCGTGAAAAACAACTTCGAGTGCCAAGCGCTCACACAAAGAAATTGATTTTCTCCTATATCCCACTATGACACTATAGGGAGTCGTAGAAAATACTGTAGGCCACATCCTATCTTTCTTATTTTCCCTCCCTCCATCAGTAACCCCCCCCCCCCCCCCTTCTCTCTCTCTCTATTCCCCCAGTTATTCCCTTCACACAAACACAGCTCTGAATAACATATCTGAGCGAGGTAACAGAGGGCTGGGGGTAAGAGAAGAGAAGGGGGTTGTAGGGAAGGGAGGAGGAAAGGGGAGGGGGGGGGGGGGGGGGTAACCTATATAGTAAGCCATGTTTCTTTCCCTTTGGGCTCCCAGCAGACTCAGCTTCAGTTTGATAAATAGCAGGCCCCCTCAAAGCAACAGATGCTACGGCTCAAACCCCAGCAAATTCGTCAGCTCGGTGAAAAAACAGAAAGCCCTGAGCCAAGGCCCTTCATGGCTGTTCCACATACTGACAGCCTGCCTGCAGAGAAACACTGTATGAACAGCAGACACGGAAAACAGGGCCCCCTAGATACGACTCCGCAGCCCCCCTGCCACGAAGCAAACCCACTTATAGTCGACCCCGTAAGTCACTTCCAAAACAGTGACTCCTCCTGAGGTCACTGCACTCCTTGCTTTCTGGTCACTTTCAAGGCTTTTTGCATGATTATTTCATCCTCGTATCTGCGGCTCGACACAATCGTTGCTACTTTTCTTTATCGAGTCGTCCGAGTTACAAACATTCCCCCCTGTGACGTCAAGGCATCTCCCCCCACGCTGACACTCCTACCGCTGAAATGATTATGAAGCATGGAAACAATTGTGGAAGGAGGAGGCAAATATGTTCTCCACGCCATTTTCTGCGAATGCTGAAAAACACTGGCTTCTTGAGAAGTGCTTTTCTCTCTGAAGACAGATTGTGTTTTCTCTTTAAAGCCAGACAGAGGCCTTTCTTTGGGGGACTGGTTTGGGTGTTTTGTGGCCTGTGTAGGAGAACGTTTACTCTGAGGTGGGGTTGTGCAAGTTGTTTTGTTTGAAGGAAAACCAAAGAGGCAAGCAGCAGCTGTGATATTTAGGGACAAAGTTTGGCTTGCGAGGTGTGCATGAGGTGTTTGATTAAGAGTGTTGATTCAATCGGCATTTTTTTTTTTGCACAGTTTAGAAAGGGTGGGGGTCTTTGTGCAGGGGCCCATCATCTTATAATCTGTCCAAAAGTCAGACTGTCTTTGGGCCTAAACTGACACTGTCATGGAAAGACTGTTATTTAAATCACATGTCATCTGTATTAATCATATGTATTAAAATATCTACAGCAAGAGTCAAGAGTGGCATAGTTTGTCTGCATCTAATAAGGCACATGACAATTGTTTGTCTGTTTTTGTCTGCTAGTTGCTTGCACAGTGTCTGCTTTTAGATGTCTTGCTGCTGAATTTACATCTTCCTGTTCCTGTCTGGGTTTTATGCACTGGATTTTCCATTTTGTGAGGAATATTTGTGAAACCTTTAGCAGTGAACGTTAAAGGAACTGCTGCTGCTGCTGCTTGATCAGCTATGACAAGTGGGACATCAGTCATGCCCGACGTTAACCGGCTATCTTTGTGTGATTGTTTGTGTTGGGAGTGTGTTAAAGTGCATATTTCCCAAAGTGCCTCTCGAGAGTTCAGGAGCGGACTCTGCCACAGACAGGTCGACCTACCAGACGCCCCCAATCGGTTTCTATGGCAGCCGTATACACACGTAGAAACAGTCCCATGACCTCAGACAGGCCAGAGAACCCTTCAGACGGTCAAGATACAGTGACACTGACCAGAGCTTTAAAAATGTGAGTCTGATCCCGTCTCTCTATACCACACCTCACTATCAGCCTCCACCTTAAATAGAAACCCTCACTAGAGCTGCAACGATTAGTCAATGAAGCGATTAGTCGATCAACAGAATATTAATCACCAACTATTTTGATCATCGGTTAATCGTTTTGAGTCTTCTTTTTTTTTTAAATGCTGTTCCAGCTTCTTAAATGTGAATATTTACTGGTTTCTTTTGCTTCCTCTATCATTGTAAACTGAATATCTTTGGGTTGTGGATTGTTGGATGGGACAAAACAAGACTTTTTAGGTTGCATCTTGGACTTTGGGAAACAGTGGTCGATATTTTTCACAGTTTTCTGACATTTTATAGACCAAACAACTAATCAATTAATCGATAATGAAACTCATTGTTAGTTGCGGCCTTAAATTTCACACTTCCATTCATCATCAAACTGACAGCAGGTCACCAAAGCCAGGCAGCCTCTGATCCGCGTTCAGGGTCGGGCTGAATAAGGTATAAGATGGTGAACATGGTAAACATCAGCATGTTAACTTTGTCATTGTGAGCATGTTAGCATGCTGACATTAGCATTTAGCTCATAGCACCACTCTGCCTACAGTAAGTACAGTCTCAGAGCTGCTAGCATGGATGTAGACTCTTATTTTTGTTTTCTACTTGATATGGCTTTGTTTAAGTGTCCTGCAGGTTTAGTCTGATCAAATGAAGCCTGTAAATTGCACATAACTCTTTGCAGGTACAGCAATAATTTGCCTGTGTTTAAACGTCTATTCTTTACAAAGCTTTTATCTAGAAAAAGCATTCATTTTATATCCATCCATCCATCCATCCTTTAAACCTATCTCTTAAACAATGCACTTCATCGGGTCGTATCTAGTCAACAAGAGGCATTCTCTCTTTATCCAGATTACAAAACAACAAAATAAGCTGACTGCAGTAATGGCAGCACAACAAGCAGCCAATAATAAGGTCAGCAAGGGTCAAAACAACAGCACCCAGACGGGAAGTAAGAACATTCCTCCGTGTTGCAAGAAAATTGACATTTCATCAATGCTGGAGAAGTGCTAACCACATAAACAAGAGGCAAGATTTTCTTTTTTTTGTTGTTGTTGTTTCATGTGGCACGTCTGTAAGAGTCTGAGCCAGCAGCGTGGATCCTGTGACCTCATGGCAAGTATCACTGACGCAGGACAAAGTCTGGTCAGGTGGGAGTGATGAGAGTGGTATACGAGAGCGAGAGAAACAAAGAAAAAAGATTTTAAAAAAATTCAAAGTGAACGGAGACAGGCTGGTTTCTGACATGATTTTCACAAGCACTGACATCACTGTGTGGGAAAGTTACTCCATGTCTTTTCTTATCAGTGTCTGACCTCAGAGGTGTCAGGCGGTGCTGATGCACACAGAGAGCAAGGATCACATCGAAACACAGCAGAGAAACACTGTCCCTTCCGTGCGTGCCCGCGTCAACACCTGCATATGTTTCGTGCACACTTTGCTACAGAGATACACACCAACACGCACACTCATACACAGTAGATCTCATTACGTTGGAAGACATGAAGGAAGCCTGACCGAGATTGTGGCAGGGCAGGAAGGAAGTGGAACACACCCCTGGATCTGAACAGGAAGCAGACAGGAAAAGAGGACTCTGACAGGACACACACACACACACACACACTCACAGAGAGTTATAGCTCCATCATTGAAAGCTTGAACTCTAAATGGTGACATATAAATTTACGAAGTGTCTTCATAGAAAGACAGCACGTGAACATACAGCTTTTACTTCATTCGCTTTTGTTGATCTAATAATTCAGGGAGAGACAAAAGAAAATTTCACAAAGACTAGAAAGTAAGGATGACTCTGATTGAGCAAGGTCATTTTTTTACCGGGGTGCACTGAAAATGTACACATGCTGTTTATATACAATAACTTCTACATTAGTAAGAAAGTACTACATTCAAAGGAGGCAAAACAATGTGATATGCTGTAAAAGAGGTCTATAAATTGAAAAAAAGCTGCAAATGTACACAGTAAGTGATGATAAATTATGTCTGAAATATTCTCCTGTGTGTTTTTCTTGAAAAACCAACACTCTTCATAACTGTTGGTATACAGTAACCACTAATTTCTCACCTGTTACCACAACTTTCAGTCTGACAGTGAAGACAACCAAATATATTCAAGTCAATATTAGATATACACGTATACCTAGTTTTTGTATACAAGTCAATATGACTCACAGCTCACAAAAATACAAAGAAACTGTTGACATTTGGTTAAGTAAAGAATGTTGAATAGCTGTGATAAACTAATAGCTGACGATCGATGAATAGCTGACAACACTATATATTGTTTACATGTTTCATGTTTCTTATGTGTTTTGTTCTGTGAGTGTGTTTTAATAGAACTGGAATATTACAAGTCCTTGCTTTTTCAGAAGAACTCAGAGCCTGAGGAGACAGACGACACAGAGATCCTCAACAATGACCTGCAGGCGTACAATACATGTTGACAGAGAACACAAGCATGTACATACACACACACACACACACACACACCGGCTAAATAAGCAGAGTCAGAGAAGGGTTGCCTGGGGTCTAGGCGGGGTGCTGTTTCTCACAGGCATGTTAATGGACATGTCACCATAGCTGCTCCCAATATTACTCTGCTGTCCTCTGACTGCAGGGTCAACAGAACGGTGTGTCCCCTCAGGACACAATGTCTGTGTGTGAGTAAATTTGTGTTTGTGTGTACTGTATGTGAATGTGTTGGTGTCACCTAACTGTCACCTGGAGTTCCTGCTGTGCTGCGGCGTCAGTAATGATGAGCTAGTTTCATCAGACACAAACACCTAAACATGTGGCTCATTAATTCTGTACAGCAGCGAGGGTGTTTTACACCTTCTTGTCAAATACTCTTTGGTTGCTGAGAAAAGAGAGCTGGAGGTATCCCTGATCCATGAATGTGGCGTGAATGATCGTGCACACGTGTAGTTACGCAACAATTCAAAAACTGCAGACTGAAAGAACTCTTTGCTAGTTTGTAAACTGCGTCAGATTGTATATTATCTCACAGGAAGGTAAAGTTCAGACTGTTGTACTGACTTTTCAGCATATTTAGTCTTTGTCATGTAGCTCTTTTTATTGTGTCCCCATAAATGTAAAGATTCTTACTCAGAATGAAGATGTGCTTGAGCATCAGTGGTGCTAAAAGAGTCATATCTCACTTTAACTGTGGAAATTTGTTCTTGACTTTAGAAACTGTACTTCGACAAAATAATCTTAACATAAGGTCCTTTTAAGGAATAAAAACAAAAACCCCATGCACTAATGAAGACCTTGAGATGTGGTTGAAAGCTCTGGAAAAGCTAGTAAGTCCGATTTGTGTTAAGATTATTTTGTCATTTCATCTTATTTTGTTTGCTTTAAAAAGGATTATGAGCAATTTAATTGTTTTCAGCCAGTGTAGCTCTATGGATGCCTGTTGGTCCAGAGGATGAATCCTACTTACTTTGGTGATTTCTTGACTTTAACTCTAAGATCAATATGAGGTTGGCGTGTTAGCATATGTTAGCGTTTAACTCAAAGCTCTTTTGTTCAGCACCACAGAGCTGCTAGCATGGCAGTAGACTCTTACTCTCACTATTGTATTATGTGCACTTTATTAGGAACACAAAGCTTATACATCTTAAGTTTTTGTTGACATTGTCAGAAAGGTGATACTTCATATGTATATTATTGGGGTCGTAGTGGGTGGTGGTGGTGTTTTTCCATCCCATTAACATACTGTTCATGAGAGTGAGGCTGAATCTTAGAACCAGCAGTTGTGGCTTTAACCACCTGATTATCTACACATCTATACTCTGATTCGAAGTCCTTTCAAGCCTTCAACTAATCTTCCATTACTACTAGCAACACAAGTAATCCTACAGAATGTGTAAATGCTGCAAGATTATAAAAAAAGAAATCAAACTAAAGAATTAGACAAAATTATCATGAGAGTATCTGCATTGGGAAACCACTGTAAACGTTTCCACTGAGGTCTGATTACTCTTTAACTCCACAATAACTTCAACAGCAGCCGTTGGATTACATCACCAAGTTGTGACAACAGGAACCTCTCAAGAAACGGCATCTAACTTCTGACATTGGTTTAAATCAGTATTTAAAGACAGGCAGCTAATGCCGAGAAGTCTTTTAGATGAAGGTGCAAATGTGTGTGTGTATGAGAGAAAAAGTGTGTATCTGTGTGGTTAATATTTTCCTGATCTTTTCTGCGTAGAGGCCTTGTCTAAAGCAGCTGCATGGGCTATCTGCCAAAACAACCACTCCCACTCTATCCCCTCACGCTCTGTCTTTTTCATTGTCTATTCAGCATCTTTACATGTGCACATGTTCCTTTTTCTCATTTTAATTCCCAGTGTTACCTCACCTCAGTCATCTCCCAAACTCCCTGTCTGCTTTCTCCCTCCCTCTTCCTTATGGAGACTACAGAGAGCAGAGTCACTGACATTGATAAGAAAAAAAACCTGCAACACAGCAGACCCATCTGCTAATACACGGAAAACACAGAGACAAAGTTGAGCAGGCACACAGTTCCCACTGCCCAGTGCTTCTCCTGAGCGTTTCCACTCTTTGTTTGGTTTCGGGTCCTTCCCTTTTCCTTTCTCCATGATTTTTGGCTGTTCCCACTGCAATATCAGTGTCCAGTGTGTTTTCATTTCCCTGGATGTTTCACTGTTCATGTGTGTATACTTTTCTGCCCCAAATATGTGTATTAAGAGGAAACAAACAAAAAAACCCATAAACTAGAGGATGTATCAGTTTAGGCCAGTGCAGAATGTCACACATGAGCGTCAGAGTACAGAAATAAACCTCCTTATGTCATGTATCATGTGACCCCCTACTTCAGCCCCCTAGTGGGTTACATAACACTAGGGGGCTAAGGTGTGTGTGTGTGTGTGTGTGTGTGTGTGTGTGTGTGTGTGTGTGTGTGTGTGTGTGTGGGAGGGGGGGGGGGGGGGGTCACATGACTCTCAGCAGGTTGCACCTCAGGTCAGTTACCCTGGGAATACAGTTTATTCTGACTGCTGGCATCTATAGCTATGATGTTGAGGCAGTAATTAGGTTTCAATACACCTTAGCCATAATCTGTCAAACATTAACGTATGAATATGTATCCAACTGGACTGCACTGTCTTTTCTTTCAAAAAATACTATCAAAATCTTGTCAAATGCATAACTGAAGCTGTGTTTACATCCAAACTTTTTGAACACCACCAAGAAACAAGCCAACTTCCCAAGCAGACAACTTTCTCAAGAAATGACTAGTGTTGCACAAAAAGTCACAGTTAAAAGCCAAAAATTACAACAGTAATGCTTTTACGTGAAAAAAAAATTGAACCAACAAAAAGAAAAGGAAGAAAATTGCTGATATTCTATATCAAGGAAAAAGCTGGTTTCACATTTCTCAACATCTTCAGAAAGTCCAATGCCAAGTTTTAACTGTTACACTGAAACTGAACCTTTCATTGGGCTGACTGTTCCAGGCTTATAGCAATTGCTTTGTGATTAAGTCAAAGTCAGCATAAAATATTCCAAATTCTAGCTATTCCATGGGTAGCCAATCATTTTTATAAACACAGTCCAAATGCCAAAATTTTGCAAAATGTCAGGAACAACCGCAAGACACATTTTGCAAAAGCCAATCTCCCTCAACAGCATGCATCCAATCCAACTGCTTTTTTGCCCTTCAGATATGTTTATGATACAATGACAACTACAATTATTAAATACGATTCAGTTGTATGTCTCTCCCACTCCACTACAGGCAAAGTAAGAAATGTAACCACTGATATTGACGATCGTTTTTGGAAAAAATGCATTCTTAGTTTCGCTCATTTTACAAAGGAGCACCAAAGAGCATCGAAGAGCACCTGACGGCAGGAAGCTGGACTTACTGAGTGGTGTGACTCGTCATACTAATATTACCAGTCTCCTGACTCAACTTTTTGGCCTCTGTGCAATTTATTCAATTATGGTGCATCAGGATTCAGCTTATTGGATTGGTCTAGTTGCTTTATGCAAACCTAAATCCAAATATAGAATTACTTAACATTTCCTTTAATTGAGTCTCCACTCATCAGGACCTGTTCAGAGCAAATGAAAGTGATCAAAATGTGTTGCAGACGAGAGGCAACTACCATGCTAGATGCTGGCTCCAATTGACTCCCATTCAAAAAGCATCAACTTCTCTCTAGAAATACTAAGTTAAACATTTTTCATTACGGGTCATTACGGTCTCAATTGTTAAATTCAGGCCCTCTCATAAGTGTGCTAATGTTACTCAATTATACCTTACGCATTTTAGCTAAAGTAGCTAACATTAGCCGAAGTGTGCACCACTCAGTGTTCCCAGTAAGCTAGCGTTAGCTGCGGTCCAGTGTGTTTCCAGTGCGTGAACGGCAACACCTCGTACTCCTTATTTGGAAAGTCCTGGCTCCAGACAGAAAAGAAGGCACCAACCATAAGCAGCAACTCTGGGCTTCGAACCGGCTCCAATGCAAACCCACGGGTGATGTCACACCTCACTATGTCCATTTTCATATACAGTCTATTGTTGCAGACACTGCAGTGAGTTTAAACAAAGTCTTCATGTCCTGCCACCTGTCAACAAAGGATGAAAAGTATGTTGGCGAGTTCGGAGGTGAGCACTGCAGCGCCACAACTCTCCTCTGACAGACTCAGTGGGTGGTGCACCAGGGTCAGGTTTTGTGCTGTGAAATAACTCCCAGTCAGTCTGTATTTATGTGTTCATGCATATGTCTTTGCACGTGGCTCATGTTTGCATGTGAATGTGTACATCCAGCAGTATCAGCCACTCGGTGTGAGAGAGGAAGAACTCGTTTGCCCCTGGCCCATCTCCCATGCCCCCAGTTTCCTGCTCCATCCCCCCCGGCCTGCCCGAGGATTAGCTGGTGGTCACCCCACTCGGCCTATTCTCTCGCCTCTGTGTGTCTCTCTCCCTGTCCCTTACAGCTCTGCCACCTCAGCGTTTGGGCTGTTTGGACAGGAAAGCCCTCCGCCAGCTGCCTACAATAACAAGCCGACCTTAGTCACCATCAGTGAGTGTGTGTGGCTCCCAAAGTGTGTATGTGTGTGTGTGAAAGGACACCAAAAAAAAAGTATCTGTGGGGGAAAGGAGCAGACCGGGTGTGAAAAAGATGAAGAATGAAAGTAATAATGTAAGAGCATAAGATTGATGTGTTGAATGACAACTACCGACACACATCTGGAGGCTAGTACAATATGTGTGTGTGTGTCTGTCAGTGAGGGCTTGATCCCAGGTCTCAACTTCCAACCACTCAGTGAGGAATTACCTTGATCCCGTCCCAGTCAGGATGGTTAAATATCTCCACATCTTTGACCACAGAACACTCACGATGGACGATCAGATATCATCTTTTTTATTCCAAGCACTCCTCTTGCTTGTCAAAACCCGGCCTACATTACCAACAATGCAACTTTACCGCCGACAGTCTAGTTGAAGATTCAGGCGTGTTATGCTAGTAGCAGATAATGTCACCTCGAACCAAGATGAGGCGCTTATTTATCAGATTTCACACAGCTCACTCTAGAGCCCCAAATGACTTTATACAACTGTGTTTATATATACAGCAGTATTTCCCAAGACTTGTAAACAAACTTTGTAAAATTGGTAGAGTTCCTCTTCGACATTATACCCAAAATTTAGAGTTGCTTCATGTTAAGTTGGTCCACTTAGAAGCAGAAGTCAATTTTTAGGTGTCTCAGTGGAGTTGTTTGGTGACACTTCAAAGTATCTTATTTAGTGTTGCACTTCCATAAAGTTAGGGGAGAACATGAGTTAAAAAACGTTTAGTCCCTATTATGGGTCAAACTCCAAAAACACTGTACCCTACAAAATGCAACTGTATAGTACTTTTTATTAGACCCTCCCTGCCTGATAAATGCCAACGTCTATCAAACTTTCTGTTAAAGATATTACTCTCTAGGTGTGCAAAGGTGTAAACATTAGATAGGATTTGAACTTCTTTTTCAAGTTCTCTTTTTTATTCTTCACACAACAGCTTCCATCACTTTTTGATGATGCTTCTGAGGAGAGACTGTCCAAACAGGGGCACTGTTATGCCCTTTTTTACAATTCATTTCATCTAGATACAAAGACTGCAAGCAAAAGCCATAGAGTTTTTAGTGAAAAAGACAGCCTTCAGGTGTAGCCATTCAGAACAGACGAACACTTTAGCCTTTAGGCATGGTCGACAACACATCGGACGACATGTCATACAACCTGTCTTATTTAAAGAACATTTAAGGCTGATTTATAGTTGGTCGCTCAATGTATTTTCACAAGTTCACATGTTGTGCACCTGGAGAATTTTGTTATGTCGCGGACACCGTCATATTTTGTCGCACAATGTGATAGGGTAGTGTTACTGAGGTTGCCATGGAGATTGTAGTCTTCACTCAACTGCCTCATTGATATTTTGGTCTGTAACTTTAAATAACTTGTAACGTCCCTGTTTAATTAGTCCTGTTCAGGATGATTTTAATGTAACTAAACAAGTCGGCTGGAGGACAGTATCTGGTTACCATGCAGACGACTGAAACCTTTCGCCGAAAGCATAATGTGAAAATGTTGCACAATTCTTTAACTTATGTTGAGCAACACAAAAGTAAAAAGTGTCAAAAGTGTCAAGCAACCTTTCATAAATCAGCCTTTAAGTTTGTACTCCCTGTGACTATAAAGAAGTAGATACTCCAGGGTTTGACCACATGTTAGCTTTAACTATGCATGACTTACTGTGAATTCAGTACTTTTGCATTCAGCTAAATACCTAACATGTAAATGCAGGCTACAGTAGATATCTCACACAGCTGTTAAAACCTTGAAGAAACTTCCCTTGTGGGCTCAGACGACCTCTTACCCACTCTTTCTACTTCCTGTGTGGGGTAGCACACTCTGAGGCTTGCTTCCTGTGAAAGACACACAAACTTTCCCTCATAACCTTTTCTGCATAAATTGTAAAATTCAATACACTTTATTCCTCCCTCTCCCTCTCAAACAGCTATTGCTTGTGTTTATTTGTGTAGTTGTCTAACCGCTGTTCACAGCTCTGTGTTCCCCTCCGCTTCGTTTTCTACGTGCTCTGTGAAGTAGTGACACTGGAAAAAGTGGCAGTGGTGAGTTTGGCATCAAACTGGTTTGCGCAAATCTGCCAAAACACAGCACCTCACTTCATCCACCCCCTTTTTACCACCATCACCCTTCATGCAGAGCAAAACCCCTTGTTATTACAAGTGGCTTTGTGCGGCAAGGCCACAGCCACATACTCCACAATGACAGATGAACTAGTTTGAACCAGTGAGGACTGTGGGCTCCAGCCAATAGACACCACACAGACACAAACCACAGACCTCATATGCACAAGCCTCCTCACACACGCATACAAACATGTACAATCACACAAATATACTGTATGTCATGCACCAAATGTTATATACACCGTTGCTGTGATTTGAATAGCGTTTTTCCATTGCAGAGTCCATTGCACATTCACACACATATGGGAGCAATTTGGCCCGAAAGACTGAACATTTCACATAAGTTTGCTGCACGAAACCATCATGAATGGCTTACCAGTTAGCTTATACAAGTGTACAACTCTGTGTCTGTTTGCATACATACTTTTATGTGTGTATGACTGTGACATATGTATGCACCAGTGTGTTAAGTGCTGTAACCTTTCAACTCTGAGTAAACTGACCCAGAGGCAGGAAGATCATCCAGTACGGAGAGCAGGAATGCTCACGTACTTTCTGGACTCACATAAAAACCAAGGTTGTCTATGTTCACTGTGCAAGGAAACCCAGAGCGGTATGTGTTCTGCAGATGATTTATGTATATACATCTCAGTATCTGGTGGCTGTATAAATAGTTTTATGGAAGGGACAGATAAGCAGATAAGTCTTTCTTGTGGGCTGATACACCTGCACACAGAGAAACAATACATCTATAAGCTCTTGTGATTATTTGTTTATATTGAATTTGTTGCCATGAGAATGTGTCCTAACAGGAAAACGAGACACATGGAGCTATACGATATCTTGGCAAAACATGCCCAAACACGTAACTCAGCTCTTAGCAAAAACAACCTTCAGCAGTCTCCTGCAGGGGGTGACGACCAGTTGAATGATATATTCAAACACATGTACTCTGCCACCCCCCCCCCGCACACACATTTTGACACTTGTTTATGCATCTGAGGGTCATATGTATTGTGCAATATCTCAGATGTGACTGATATGACTTCAGCAAATCTAGGGGGGAAATAATGCATCTTACAAGGGGGAAACTAACAATAAAGTTCAGAATAAGGTAACATATTAGTTAGTAATAGGTAATTCTCTGTCAACTAAAACTTGCCAATAGCAGTTTTCCAATCATAGCTTAGCAACCTCAATTAGGAACAGCTGTGTGCATTGAGCTCTATAAAGAGTAATATTTGGTATCCAAAGATTTTGGACGTTGGTGTTCTTTCCAAAGCCAAAAACACAAGAGCTGCTAATGTTAATATTCTTGGCTGACTGGCTTACTAGTAGTAACCTAGTGTTACTTTCAAAGCCAAGGGGTAGCATATCATTAGCTAACTACATGTTGTTGTGGGGTTACAGGTTACTTTATTATGTACACTGTGTGTGAGTCAGCCCTGGATTCTGCCCTTTTTGGATTTGGAGAGGTTTACCTGACACACATTTGACAAACTAACTGGTTGGTCATCATCCTCAAAGCCTTTTCTCTTATAAAAGTGAAACATGCTGAAAATGCTAAAAATAATGCATAAATCTCACCTCAACAGCAATAACAACTCAACTCAAGAGGATGAAGACTTTTTACCTGGGACCCGCAGGCTCTAGCTTCAGCCTTTTTTGTATCATTAAAGTACTGATTGATGTATACTGATGATACTGATTCATGTATGTAGGTAGCCATCATATTAAAGACCCCCTTTACAGGTTTCATTCACTCACTCAGTAGTTTTCTCAACAGTGAACATAAATTGGGGATTTTGAACACTTATTAATCATCATCTTTTGGCATCATCACTGACATTTTTGCATCTATAGCATGGGGCACATTGCATTGTGGTATTGTAACAGAAGGTGTTGTATTGTGTTGCCATGAACACTACTTTTTTCTTACTTTTTTCTATTGTGGTTTTGGCATTATATGGTGGATAAATTTCAGACACGCACACACAAAAAAATGGCTGACAATATAGGGAAGTGATTTTGGACACCTAATAAACTAGCAACAGCTGTCAAATTCTACTAGAAGCAGTTGTCATTTCAGCTTTTCACCAGCTAAAAGTGAGAAGTCTGCTTTTGTCTGCTTCTGCCTGAAATAAAAAACTATGAATTTCTAATGATAAAATTGTCACAATTATAAACATGCCATATGTGCTAAGCTAGAATGCAAAGCTTGACTGGGTCAATTTAATGTTTTACATATGTTTTACATATGTAACAGTATTACAAGTAATCCATTTTATACCTGACACTGGTGTGACGCACAAACACACAGACATATCATACGCTTAGGCCATCAAATAACTTGCATGCTCAAAACTATTAGTGCCTATTACTGCGGCTCTTGCCTAATCAGCCGGCTATTTATTTAGAATATCAACATTTATTTCCTTCTGTGTTACTTTCTCTCTAACAATCGCTTTGTTTATGCAGAGAGCAGGTTAACAAACTCTGTGCTGGCAGCTTGAACATCAACAAGAGAGCAGATGATAGAAGTGCATCAACCCAAAGAATGAAGACAAACAAATGTGACATAAGGAGAGAAGTATTGTGGGATAAAGCGGAGGTCTGGTGATGCAACAACATTTATTATAACTGCACTGGTTACTGGATGCCCCCCTCTTTTTTTATCACATGACGCTTTGTATGTATGTATGTACTGAAGTAACCCATGCATTAATAACCCTAACCTTTTCCTCAGGCTAGCCCAGGGGTCACTAATGCCTCTGAGCATACCCAAACACCCACACTTTTCATGACTAGCACAAATCCATGGCCTTGACCCTGCTAATAAACACACTCTACATACAGTATATACACACACAGATCCACTGAAGGCAGACTGTAGCATCACTGTTCAAACATACCAGTATAGAAACTATGAAATCTACAGTACCTTTGACCTCAGCACACCCTGGGAACTGCGGTCAAAGAACTGTAGTCTTCTGCATATGACAAGTATGCCAGCTCTTGTGTGTGCACCATAATATGCAAAACTGCTGAAGATCACATATCCATCCATGTATGTTCTACACCCAGAGCTACCAACAAAATCCTGTCATACAAAAATAACAAATTGGGGAGTTTTCTGTAGCAATAAGGACTTGACTTGACTATTACAATTGATAATCTGTCTGTCTCATATCTGCACGTTAAAGCAACACTATGTAACTTTTGAAAGAAGACATAAGATCTTTTTTTTATTACAAATGAAAGGTTAAATTCATATGTAATAATATGCACCAATGCTGAGTTCAAAACACTGCTGCTACAGCCTCATTTGGTCTGGAATGACCGGTAGCTTATGGTGGCTAATGTTAGCTAATGTTTGCAAACTTTAGATAGATGTCGCTGGAGCTGCCATTACAGTTTGGTGACTTTTTGACTCTTCTATACTTGCATTATATTTTAGCATTCACCATTATCTTATAAATGAGACAATAGCCACTATTTAGCAAAAGTTACATAGTCTCACTTTAAATATGACTTGAACTAAAAAAAACTACAGCTTAGCTTAGCTTAAAATAAAGAGTGAAAAAAGAGGGAAACAGCTAGCCTGGCTCTGTCTGAAGATAACAAAATCTGCACTAGCACGTCCAATTTAACATGTTATATCTTGTTGGTCTAATCTGTACAAAAACAGGGTTGCAAAAGCGACAAGTTGTGGTTTTACCAGGAGCAGTGATTCCTGGAGATCTGTCAGCACCGTGTGGTTGCAAGGCGACCAGCAGCGACTTCCTGAGGTCTCTCCTGGCCAAGACATTGTCCAGCACAATGGCCCTCGTAAATTGGCAGCTGTCTGGACATTTATATTTAGCGTACAGACGAAAGTGGTATCAATCTTCTCATCTAATTCATGGCATTAAAGCGTATAAGCATATATCCCAAAATATCTAATTATTCCTTTGATTCATTTATCATGTAAATATACCAAACATTTTCTCTTTAAACTTCTAAAATGTCAGGATTTTCTGCTTTTCTCTGTTTCATATCATTTTAAATTAAATACGTATGGGTTTTGAACAGTTGTTCACCCAAGTGAGGATGTTGCTTGAGGCTCTAGGATATTTTTAGTTTTTTTTCCTTATTTTTGAACATTTACAGACTAAACAGTTGATAATTAAAACCTCATTGAGAGTAAATTTAATACAACTTTATATCGAAAATATATTATATAGTGAAAATAATAATACAATCAATCCTGACCAAAGTTGACAAAATATCATTAACTTTATACTCTGGTTACTGATGTCAGTGTCACAGGTCTTCTAAGAAAAATCAACCTGTGGGCTCACCTCTTGACACGATGACTGTCCTTTAACCCCCAAAAAATCAACAGAACATTTTGTACATCCCAACTGAGACACAAACATCACAAGCTCCTCCTACCTCCTTGGTGTCTGTTATTAGAGAACAACAGCTCTCCTCAAACAGACCCACCTACTGTAACTGGATTCAGAGAGTGTTCTGTGCGGTCCCCAGTATGTCACATATGACGAATGACATGCCTGCTTCCACCGTCAGAGGTATGTCAAATATGGAAAAACACAGATGACTTTGCTGCTGTTGATGATACAGCATGCGAGGGCAGGACTGACCACGTAAACATGTTGATGTGATTACCAGACGTAAAGATGTCAATTTCCCTCTATCACAACAAACATGCTTACATGCTTACATGTTTGTTGGGCAACTTTCTGAGAAGGGCAGCTGGCTCATAAATAGTGATGACTAAATTAGGTTAGACTGGTTGTGATTTTAAGGGGGGCTCAGCCCACTCCAACAAAAAAACACACACACACACATGCACACACGCACATACATAGGCAAAGGCAAACAAACATCCTAGTTTCCTAGAAGGTTTTGAACGAGCTCCAATAGATGTTTCCCAGAGTGTACATGTAACTCCCCCTCCTCCCAAATCTCTTCCCTTCTGTTTCAGCACAATCAAACTTGTCCTCGCCCCCCCCCCACCCCCACCCCACACCCCACACCCCACACCCCGAAGCCAACCCCATCGCAATCATACCCCACCCTGATATCCCCTTCCTCCAACCACCCCTCCTCGATTTCTGGCTGCACATAAACAGATTCTAGAGGTGTGTCTCCTCTCTGCCAATAGCAGCTCTCCCAAGCCGTGCGTCTCAGCCAATCAGAGCAGCCAGAGGGAGCAGCCGTCTCTCCTTCTGTTAACGGCAGTTGTTGTTTTGCTGCTCTCTCTGTTCTGCAAGTCTTCAGAGTGATGGATGGAGGGAATAAAGAGGAGGTCGGGTCAGGCATTAATAGGTTCTGAGTGCTTGCCCACAATTAGGTGGGGGCTAATCTCAAATTCACAAGTGCGTGTATGTGTGTGAGCATTGTGCACGCACATACACACACACACACTGAGTTTGTTTTACCAAAGAACATACACAGCATTCACATGCTCTTTATCTCTGTCTATCTCTCTCCCTCCCTCTCCCTCAAACACACACAGACCAGACTTTGTTTCTCGCACATAAACATCATTCACATCCTCTCTCTCTCTCTCTCTTCTCTCGCTCTCCCTCAGACTTTCAGATTCTCGTGCACACACACACACACACGCACACACACACACAGCCCACTGGTTAAAGCTGGTCAGAGGGTGTGGAGAGCTGGCAATAGGGGAAAGACTGTCTGCCCAGTGCAAATAGGACACCTGTCAAACCAGTCAACAACACAGTACAAACACAGATATTCCTGCACTTCCCAAATCAACATTAGCATAAAAAATATAAGTTCAAATCATGCTGATCGTCCAAATGATAAAGTAGTTTCTATTTTTATAAGAATATCTGCAAATGAAATATATTAAATTAAATATAAAACAAGTTTAGGAATTTAAATGATGTATTATAGGCCTTTCGCAGAAAGTCTAAAACAGTCTTTACGAGGAAAACATTCATGACTTGTTTTTCTCACTCTTCCCTCTTACAGCCAAATTTATGCAACGGGGCTGTATTGCACAATGAAGAAACCAGAGCGTTGTTTGCAACTGCTAACCTGTAACTTCTCAAATAAAAATCTTGAGCAAACAAGGTCCTTATCAAGAGGAGTGTAACCGCTCAGAATTCATGTGATATCAGCATGTAATAAAAAGTGTGTCTGGTTATGAGAAAGTATCGTTGTGCAGTAACTGTGAAGAACCACTTCAAATCAGACGTGAAAAGAAGCTTGAGGATCTTGTTTTTTTTTTTTTTCTCACACGTGTGAGGAGGGAAAGACTTCTGAGACAAGGGAGCGATGACAGCATGTTTGTACAAACGTCTCTGGCTGGATGGTCACCTTCACACACCTGCATTCAGAAACACACAGACACTCGTGGTATTTCACAGAGGCTCCTTGATTCAACAACACCTACTGATCTTTCTCCTTCTTCACCCATATATAACCGATCCCTGCTGACCCATATTCTTATGTGAGGAAAGGCATGCAAAGTCGCTGATACAACACGACACACAAAACAGGCTTTGAACCACAGAATAAGAAAGAGTTTTCAACCATACAATAAACAAAAAAATAAAATAAAGATATTAATGATTTTTATTCTAGGGCTGATTTTACTGACCGTTAATATGGCACCATGTATGTGTATTCCTCTCTGAAAAGCAGCTTGTCTATATTATGGTTTCCTAAAAAGTATCAGTGAGCAGCACTTAACCAACCACACGTTTCACACTATTATAAATTATATATTAGAATCTCGATTAGTCTCTGAAAGCCATGCAACAATTTTTTATTTCTAAAAACTATCAATTCTGTTTTCCATAACTAAAGCGCAACAGATACTGGATTTTTTTTAATAGATGTTGATGTATAAGAGTAAAAAAAATCTGCTATATATCGATCAATATTATTTTTTTAACACATAATATAAGCAATCATCTTTTAATCATCCCTTAAATTTGATTATTAAAGAACTAGGACTGAGTATATGTACTGAGGGGGACATTTTACAGTTAAAAAACAAGGTTGTGTCTGCTTGATGCAGTTTCTAAAAACCACAAACACGTCTTTGGCATTTCTGCACTGCAACTTGATCATCAGGAGACATATATGTTGATATCAACATATCTGTGAAATCTGTGATTTCACCAACAGCCCAAAACCCAAAGATATTGAATGACTTAAATATTATTTATTAATATTGATGTCAAATAATAAGATAAATCAACAATAATTTAAACACAACACACTATTTTTCCACCTTTAATCTTAATAACAGTAATTTATGACCAAAATACCAATTTCTTCACCATATGCCTTTATACTTGGATGCATGGCTCGTCAAAGGACTTTTTCAGTTTTTTGTTTTTCAGTCAAGGTTTTAGACTTGATCTGTGAGTAGTTCATTTACCAGGAGCAGTGCCCTTTTACAGTTGACTAAAAACAACATATTTTCATCACAGCCTGCTCCATCCAATTAGAAGCGAGCATTAAAAATACATACAGGTAGAAACACACGTGCGATGTAGCACATGACCATGAGACAGCTATTGCTTAGTACAGTATATCTAGCAAAGTACACAAGATATATATATATAAAAGGCGAACAATCAGAGCAGTGTGGATTTCGCTGCAAGGCAACTCTGCACAGAGAAAGAATCAAAGCATCCAGACGAAGATAAGCAAACACACAGAACTGAAAAAGAAATGACAGATGGGCAATAAGGCCACTGAGAAAGAAACACTGCTGTTGTGTTGACATGCTTGACTGCTTGTTAAAGACACTAAATGATTTGTAAAGAATGGGAAGAATTAGGTTATCTATATACCAATCTATCTGCCTACTCAGCAACCTACTTTTTATAGGCCAGTTTAGACAACATCAGTGAGGAACTTCAGCATTTAACGTCAATTAATCTTGGTGCGACTTATTTCAAGATTAAAATCTGCTTCGGCTTTAGACTAAGGACTTGTGAATTGATTCCTTGCTGGCTGGACATCAGCACAGAGAAGGTATCTTACATAAGTTACCTAACCTCTCTTGTTTGCTTTCTCTCCTCTCCTGACATCACATCATGCACTGTGCTGTGTAAAATTTATGACCAAGGGTCCTTCCTTCCCCTCCTTCTTTTCCTGACGTCAAGTGACAAGAAGTGAGCCAACGGGCCACTCAACGACTGAGACCATGTCGCTGATTGATATCCGGAGGGGAGCTCTTGCCTGAATAAGCTCATGTGGGTCACTGGGGGGGTGTGGATGGGGTGGGGTGGGGGTCTGTTCTTACACTAGATACGGACTCCTTCTCTCCATTTCTGAGATTAAGGTTTAATGTTGGAGAAAGCTGATATTAGTTCAGGGCTTAGAGATATTTACCAGGATGTTATCCCCAGCGGTAAAAGAGGGAGGGAGAGAAAATGAGCTGACTGTGTGACTCGAGGGGTTGTGTATATTTTGTGTTGGTCAGCTGCCAACCTTTACATGCCTGGTTTCCTAAGGGCCTCAGAGTGTTTACTGCAACATGACTAGATGCCTAGAAACCTACAGAGGAACAGACGAGGTGTGGCGACCTGCCAGCAAAGACTATTCAGGAACCAGATGGAAAAGTTGTTTTTGTCTCTCTCAACATCGATCTCCCTATGGCCTAGATACTTCTGTTCTCTCAAGAGTTTAGCCAAGCTTGGCCCCTGCTATTCTTGTACTTCTACACTCACTAAAAGTCTGTCAAAACCTTTTAAAATATCCAGCGCTGGTCGTGTCTTTGCTGCATTTCCCTCTACTGGAGATTTGTTGTCCTACTAATGTGCAACACTTTTTTTTTTTTTTTGGTCAAGAAAAAATGTTTTTGATTCTTTTCTGCAGCTTTATAAATCTTCTTTTTGCTACTTTAACTGTCTTCCTTTATTCCCTCTCCTCCTCCCTTTCTCCTTTTTGCGAGTACTTTTCGTTGGTGCTTTCTGATACCTCAATATACCCGTTCATTCACCCCTCTCCCTTCACCTAGCTTCATTCCATCTTCTCATTTTTTTTCCCTCCTGCTCATTAAACAAGGGATTGCATTGTTTCCAAACATTTGCTCTTGTTTAGATCTCTGTCTAATGCGCTCTTTGGCCTTGGAGATTATACTTGGTATGTTCAATGAGAGTTCTTATTTTTAATCACCATCAGCAGAGACATACTGTAAGCTCATAGTAAGCCTAGACGCCCTGACTGAAATGCTGCCTGGTGAAGGCTTTGTGCGCTCGTATGTATTATCTGATGTACTAGAACCTGCAAGACCACATATAGGAAATTCTATACATTTGTTTACTTGGCCTTCAGATACAGTTGGCCTTCAGATACAGTTGACTTCCATTGTGTCACAAACCCCCATAATTTCAAAAATGAAGCCTCAGAAAAGTAATTTTCCCTGTTGAGTTTACAGTCATTTTAAACATCCTGTAATTAGGATAATTTCTGCACAATTACAGTGAAGTTAAAATGTTCATATTTTTTCTGAAGACCCTTCGCAGCACTCTAAAGGACTCTTGAGTCTCTGAACCCCATTTTGAGAACCACTTCTGTAATGAAATTTACTTTTTCAGCAGGTGACAAAACATGTTATGAAAGCAATCAATAAAGTAAATATAAAGAACTGTACATCCAAGAGACATTTAATGTTAACTTAGTGGCAGGTACAACCTGTAGCCCCACGACTCAAAGAGCCTGAAATATTTTTATGGTCCAATGAGAGGTTTCGTCTATGAATGAAGACGCACACTTACATGTTCACTACACTAAAATAGAAAACAAACACAAACAAATTAAGACTGTTAGTTTAAGCTGATAGGCTTCGTCACACAACCATTAAGACTTTGGGAGTTACTCTATACTGTAAACAAATAGGTACAAATGACCTGTTCTAAATGGAAAATGACTCCTGGTTTGACTAATGCATACTGTACGAACCAACCAATGAACCAATCTAACATTATATATCACATTTGGTACATTTCAAAAAACTGAGACAGTCTTTACACCAGAGTACATTCAAATAAGCAGGAAAAAGATTACAGTTAAAAGAAACAGATTAATGAAATGCTGTAACACAGAATAAACAAAGAAAAAGCTAAAGCTAAAGTTCAAACACTATAATAACACAATGCATATAATATTTATTAACATCCTTCAGACAAAGTGAAGGCCTGATGCAAAGCCAACATGGGTCCACACAAACTAACGTGAGATCACACTTCAAAGTTTCTGTTTTTGGCTAAACTGGCAAAGAAGAGTCTGAGTGAAATATCTGAGAGCAAAGCAGCATCAGTCCAGCAATATCGTCCAACTGATGGGGAAACAATCTGATTTTTGCAATGTTTTTCTGGTGCAATTTTAATGACAAAATCCATTAACAATTTATAAAAATGCAGTGAAACCAGCTGCTTTTCGCCAGTAACTAAAACTTTTCCCTTCTCATCTTGGTTCAACTGGAAGAAACTCGGAGTTCTCCATACACTGATGTTTGTGACTTTAAAAATCAAGGTGGCTAAAGCCAACATCTGGAATAATTTAATGGAGGGGATAACTTCAATTATTGGCAAAAACAACACAACACCAGCATTTTCCTACAGCAAGAGGGGCTCAGTTTACACAGGCCCGCCCGGCAAGTGTACAAGCTGCATGATGTGTTCATTGACCAGCCATCACCAGAATATCACCCACCTGATTCCTGCAAAACAAGTCAGTAAGGCATGACAAAAATCCTTACATGTACTACACTGATGATATTGTAAAAGTGTAAAGTTGTTGGGTAATGTGCTATCAGAACATTCCAGGAGTGCTTAGTGTAGGGGGAATGTGTGTGTGTGTGTGTGTGTGTGTGTGTGTGCATGCATGTGTGTGTGTGTGTGTGTGTCAGGGTGGCTGGCTGGCTGCACCCGGAGGTCAAATAAACCCATAAGGTGTGATGGATGACAACATGATGTAACGGTATCTCTTCGAGTTACTGTTGGGACATGTAGTACAAGTGTGCGAGGGTTAGGAGTGTAAACAACTCCGTGCAGTTGCTTTGCACCTTTTTTTGATCTGCAGTTTCTGTTCTTTATTCAGTCATGACTTTTAAAACCGTTGAACTGTTAACCAAAAAAAAAAGGGGGAACATCAGCATTTCCTCTTTCACACGTGAGTCCTCTGTTAAGTTAAGACACCACACACAAGCATATGAAATGACCAAAACAACACAGACAGCAGCCACACTGGTCTCACACATACACACACACACACACACAAGTTTCACTTACCACGGACAGACAGACAAGCACAAACAGAGACGGGCACATATAGACGAGTGTGACAAATGCACTCAGGGTGTGAAAAACATGCCAACAGCCAATTATTGAACATCATCTATAAAACATTGGTGTATTTTTAGATCATTTGTTAACCAATCCTATTTGCATTTCTAACAGCACATCACTATGTCCATCTACATCGACATGCAGTATGTGGCTTTAGCTTTAACTGTTCTAGCTGAGTGCAGTGAGCAGCTACCTGTTGTTCAGCATGTCCACATCAGTAATAATTCTCTAGTTTCTAATGTTATTTAGTGTAAATATTTTCTCACAGCACCAAAAATCCTCCCCTAAAATATCATCACATTACACACGCATGTATTGTTGTCAGATATTTGATCACAATATATTAATATCTGATTTTGGTCCATATTATCTAGACGTTCTCTGCAGTCAGTGGAGTCAGTATCACTTGCAATTATTCTGCATCCTCAAAGTGACCTCAGAGGCCTGTTTGGTGGATCAATATCATCACAAGTATTTTGACACACACAGTATATGGTTACGCTTACAAAATTAGAAACTTCGTGACAGCTGGTTGTCACTTACAGCCATAAATACCACTACACTGAGAAATATAGCAAATTTATAGTGAGCATAATTCAGTACATGCACCGGTGTTGTTGTTGTTGTTGTAGTAGAAGTAGAAAAGCATGTATGTTACTACATCTTGTTCTACCTGTATTCTCATTTCACCCCCCAAATGTAGGACAATGCAGCTCAAGATGATCTCATGCCTCGTTGCTGAAATGTGCTATTTAATAAACTTGCCTTGCTTTGCCTTATTGACGACCTTCAACAAGATTTAGAGGGGGCTCATGTGGCAAATTGTGCAACAACAAGCTGCGGTTTTCTACATGTGTGAATTCATTGTTTGTGTGTGTTTGTGTTTACAAGCTTACTTGCCACAAATCACCCCTTGATGGATGAAAAAAGTATTTCAAATTGAATCGAACTGAAAACAAGGCAACCAAAGAGGTTTTTATGGCAAAGCAGTATAATATTCTTGACAAGCACAGTCTGTCACCAGACCTCAGTCCAAATGAGCATGCAGTGTGTTTCGATTGCTAAAGAACAGACTGAAGACATGAAGTCCACAAAACAAGCAAAAAAAGAAGACGGCTGCAGTAGATCATCACCAGCGAGAATACCAAATATTGTTATGTGTTCATGCCTGTGGGTCATAAGACTTCAGTCAGTCACTGTCTGCAAAGAATTTGGCACTGAAGTACATTAAATATGATATAGATATAGTATATATTAATTTACTTTCGATGTAAAGATACTGTAAATACCCTCAAATTAAAGCTGGGAGTCAACACCTAAACTTCACAGTGATTTGTTTTAAATCCAATCAAAAATGTGTGATTGTCTTTACACATTCAGACTACACTGTATGCATATTTTTGAAACTGTGTCTGTGTTACATGACACTAAATAATCTCCAGCATGAAAGTGCATGTACAGAAAAATTGGTCAATGTGCGGGTGTGTGTTTTCCTACCCAAAGTAAACACTGTGAAGCAAACCTACTTGTGCAGTCTTTACAAACACTGCATGTCAATCACACATGCAGACACACACACACACTCTCTCCCTCTGTTACTCTACCACACACATACACTCACAAGAGCTGAGGTCAGAGGTGAACGACTGTGGGAACGCGGAGGTCCCGTAGCGTGAAACTGTCGCCGTCCTGACAAACTGGCCCGTAACATAAACAAGCACACATACATCAGCTTGGGACAATACCCACCGAAAAGAGAGCACAATACCCTCAACCACTCCACACTGGGCCTGAAACAATACTACACACTCTGAAACAACATCAGAGCCAGGCCTAAGCTAACATGGGCACTGGGCAAAGTTTGAAGCAACACCATTTGGTGACCAGCACAATGCTTGCAATGGGAAACGATCCATCAGGTGCTGACACAGCTGAGTTCAAGTCTCAAAGTGTGGGGTCTTTGCTAAAATGGATGGTGCACAGAGATGGACGAGCACTTATGAGCACTGCTGCAAGTTTCATGTTTTTTTTTCCTCATTGACCTACATCCCAATTACAGTCCTTAAACCTCAAAACATTTTATGGTTGTCTGCGGATGCAACTAAGTCATTCGTTAACTGTTTTTTTCATTAATCATTGACTCGTTAAGTCTACAAAAAAGTCTCATCACATTCCCAAAAGCCCATTTGATGTCTTCAAATTGTTTGTTTTGTCTGAACAAGTCCCAAATCCATAAAATATTACAGGATATAAATCAGAGAAGAGCAGCATTTCTTCACATTTAAACCAGAAAATATTTGGCATATTTGGCATCAAAATTGCTTACAATTTAGTTTCTGTTGATCTAGTGTTGTTTAGTAACATCTCCTGCTCAGGCCAAAAGCAGATATAATAACTCAAATCGATGAAAAAATTGCAGCTTTCACCTGGATTCAGCTTAGATTCAGTGGTTACACAATGTTTTCTGATCTAACCAGGAGAGAGTGACCCTAATATTTTGTTTGTGTATTCTGGCTGGTTAAGCCTGGTGTTGAGCCTGTGTGGTTTGTATCCTAATAGGGGCTACCTCAGACTGGGGCCTGGACCGCAGCCACCGGGCTATTCATGCTTTGTGACCTGATCCTCAGATGCCTTTAAATCCTGCAATGCTCACTGCTATAAATCTCTCAAGACATGTAAACACACACACACACTGAATCATACTCAAAGGCAGACAGATCAGCACACATATAAACAGACATAAACACATAGAAAAAGTCACACACACATAAACACACACACACACACGCAAACACATACTGAATGACAGCCCAGTGACCGGGGCAAAAGGAAAAAATTAAAATCATGCGCAGCATTGCATGCATTCAGCCCAGTGCATGGAAAATTCCCATCCAGCAAACTTGAGAGAAGAGCCAAAGCGGGTGACAGACTGGTACAGAGCGCCCTCATGTGTCCATACTGGTAAACTGCAGCTGTTTCAGCTTTTCAATACTGTGTGTGTGAATGATGAAACCACTCAATGGCCCATTCTGTTTCATCAAGTAATAGGCAGAGCATTAAAGAATAAGAGGGTGGAGGATGAAAGGCACATATTGATTTTTTTTTTTCAAATACTGCATCTACTGGACAATAACCTTCATCATTCATTTATGAATTCAATCAAATTAAACCTGGACAGATGGCATACAAGTCGATAGATGGAAGTGTCCTGGGCCAGGGGCTGAGTGTATGAGACAAGTGATATGGGGTGATATGCAGCCACTTCTATACTGTATCTGTGTGTGTGTGTGTGTCAGTGTGTGTGTGTGTCTGATAGAGACCTGATACTTTCAGGTGAAAAAATGTTGTTATGTATTTGTATCAAAACTGATCTTTTTTGGAAATATTCAATGTAAATGAAAATGTATTTAATTACTTTTTACCCATAAAAAACATGCAGAGAAGAAGAGAGGACAGACTTTTTTTAAATCTCTAAGTAGTACCAGTAGTCTTCCTCTACAGCTGCATTCAACCCAACAACCTCCACCAGTAAGTGCACATGTAGCCTGATAGGCAAAACCCAGGGCAATTAGCATTTACAAACATTCATGCTATTCCTTAAACTTATTGCTGTGAGCTGTGACGAGCGTATCAACATTTTTATCAATTTACAGCTTCTCTCAGCTAGATTATGGTGGTTGAACAGTAAGAAGACAATGTTAAGATGTTATGTACGTAGCTTTGGATAAAAGCGTCTGCCAAATGAAATGTAATGTAATGTTAAGAGAGACTTTACTAAGAAAATCAAACTAAAAGTGTAAACGTTTCAGTCCATCTCCAATGGAAATGACGTCCATGGAAATATACTGTACATGGCAGCTGGTTCCAAGGTTCATATTCAGGTTACATAATTGGCCAATTTCACAGGAGACATTTTGACTTGTCATAGTAGGAAAATCACAGGTGTTATTAATAACATTAACGACGGCTCCGCTCTACTCAAGTGTCCCGGTAAGTATGACAGTGAGCCGTCATGCAAAATACCAAGACCTGAAACCAAGGCAGCCAAATGGAATTCAGCCATCGTTCGTTTTATTATTTAAACCTGTGCTTTCCCCACTGTGACATGTCAGTGAAAAGAGGCCTGTTGCTACAGGTTGATGCAATGCTGTCACAGGATGACAGACTCAATAGGCCTTTCTCACAGCAGACATTTTGACCTGTCGAAACAAGGAAAGCACAGGTGTGATTAATGACATTAATGATGGCCCCATTCCATTAGTGTCCCAGTAAACCATGTCAGTAAGCCAATGTGCATGCCAGAGCCCTAGAAATGGAGTTTGAGCAATCATTTATGTTATTAATTAAGTCTAAATGTCTGCTGTAAAAGGCTGAAAAACAGTTCAAGTCAACCCCGTAAGGATCGAACATGTTTAACTGCTTAACCAACATGATTTCTTTGATATTTAGACACTCACCCAGAATGACTGAGTGCTACAGTTTCAGCTTCAGTCTCTACAGGCAACATTAAAAAACAACATGAAGCCAAGTTGAACACATTCTTGTGAGGGATGTGCTACAAAAAGAAATAAATATAGCAGCTAACGAAGCAGCAGAGGGCGATACTTTATAAATAATTAGTGAAATGTAATTCCATATGGAAGTTATAAATATCACATTATGGCACTAAGAGAGAGAGAGAGAGGCTTGCTCAATAGCACCATGTGATGACCCTATCACTATTCTTACATCTCCTGATAGGAGCAACACAGCAAATTCTGCTCTGCCTGAGGTTGAAGCGCACATCTCAAGCAGGAGAACGTGGGTATTATTATTTTCACAAACTGAACTGATAGGCTGGGCTTACAGCTCTTTTGTTCATGTGCCTTTTCTGTGCATGTTAGAAAAGAGTTTGTTATTCCCTTCCCACCTCCTGCTGCAGCACTTTGTTAGTGTTGTCCACCGCCTCGCCTCCTCTCTTCACACACTACTCCCCCTTCCTCCTTCCTCCTTCTTCCACAGTTTCGGGGTGTGTGGGTGAGACAAGCCGAGCCTCGCGATGTATGTATGCCTGATCAGACGAAGGCAACTGCAAGCTGGGATTGCACCAAAATATTCTTAAGGAAAAGAATTACATGATAATCAATTCAATTAATCAAATATGAGGAAAACTGTCAGCAATCTAGGGGGTTCAGTCTGGTTTGGGGTCGTTAAAAACTATTACACATGGGGTTTGGTTCCGAACCAACAGAAATGATTCAGGTTTTGGGCCAAGCTGGGCTCAAGCTCTAGAGAGCTGGAAGATAGGGGTGCTAGTAGTTTTCCACTGGAGGTTGCTGACTGAATACAGTGAAAGACAGTGTTTGTTCCACCTCCTCCATCGTTTTCACCCAGTCCCCTCTCTCCTCCCACCGTTAAGACTACACAATCTATTCTATCACTGTTACTTTCCTCCATCTCTTGTTCACCACTTCTCATTCTTTGACCTTCAGTGCTCTGCCCACATGTTTTCTAACATTCTCTATTGCACTTTCTTCCCCACTCTTCTATCACCCTCCCTTTCTCCCTCTTGATTCCTGAATAGCACAGCTAGAAATAATCACAGACCAGCCAGCACCCCCCCCAACCCCCCAACTAACGGTGCCAACCAACTCCCCCCCTCCTCAATCCCCCATCATTGCACCTCATGCCACTGGTACCATGACGACTGCTTACACTCTGCAAAAGCCCATACCCAACAGTAGCCCTTCGCTCCCTCTGTGTCAGGATAATACGGCCTTACATGTCTTAGTGAAAAAGCTGTTTCGATGAAGACTGATGATGCTTGCAGGGAACAAATGAAACAGACAGGATTCTTCATTTCTTTCCGCCCCAAAAAAATGTTTCCAGGCTTTTTACATGCCTAATAATGGCAAAATAAGGAAAATTGTGTTTTTTTATCATTTATTCAGGCTTACAGCAGGATTGACAGTGACCTAGTTGCACACTTCCCACATGCCCCCTCCTCTCTAGTCTTCCCGAATCTGCAGCCGACAGCATACTGCACTGGCTGGATGGTGGGGGTCTGTCTGTGTTGTAGGATCAAAGTGTGAGCTTGTGTGTTAGTATGCTTTCCTACCATGTTAGAAATGGTTTTAAATATCCTGGCAAAACAGACGTTTGGATGGAATGTCAAGATATTATAAAGATCTTTTTTTCTGTTCAATGATCTAGACACAAACTGATCTAAATACACAGATGCCACGCTATTCAGGAATTAAGATACACAGCAAGTTTGTGTTCCCTGTGTGTACATCAATACTTTATAAATGAAACCATTTTTATTGGAAGAATGTATTGTGTATACTGTATCATTTGTGGTTTTAAATCCTTATTGTACATAGAGAAAGCTGCTCACCTGCAGGTGGATTGAGCATTTTTATTCACAGATATTTTTGGCACGAAGATAAAACTTGTGCAATTATATAAAGAAGACTGCCAAGAAGCTATTAATTTGGTGATACAGTGAATTTCCAGAGCTTTGAAAAGCACCAGCAAAGAAACTACAGTGCATCAAAAGAGACCTACACCATTGTTCAGCTATCATCGCTGTTATCAGCTTCACCAAAGCCAAAAACAACATTACAAAGGCTTCTAGGAGTGAAGCAAAGCCTTAAGCAGCCACAATGTGAATGCAACATAAAGCTTTGTGTGCATCTGAACATCCCACAGACTAAGGCACAACTGCCAGAGCACACATCCACCCCAGACCCTATCAACACTGTCCCATCACTCTGCCCAGCTGGCTGGCAGCTGTAAATCCACAGCTTTATTTCTCTATCACGTCCTCCATATCCACGGAGCATTTCACTGTACAGTTACTGTGCCAAAGGTCACTGCCTGCTGCCACTGCTGCTGCTCTCTCTCCCCCCTCACTATGCAATTTGTCTGACCTGGTTCGAACATTCACTAGCAGCGATCTCCCATAATCCAGCAGATCTGTCCAGACCACAAGGCTTTCTCTCCATGGGTCTTCACACTATTTACACAGTAAAGCAGAGGCAGCCCAGAGAGGACTCACTGAGACACTGAAAGGTACGAATACACACAAATGCAACAAATTCCTGCACAAAAGCGTATAAAGAAAAGATCAGGAGAGAACTTCCTGCCACTGTGACGGAGCAAGCAAAAATGTTTACAATTCTCTAAATTAATGTCACGGTCTACTAGCGGACTTTGACTTAGCCTTCTCAGAAAAGCAATATTGCATCTGTCAACACTCCTGTCAAGGTTGACAAGTCAAGTTTGTTTTTACAGCCTTAGCACAAGCAAGTCATGAGACAAGCTTGTACAGAAAACAAGTCTTCAGAGGTCAAATGAATCACAAATTATGCAATAAAATCCTAAATGAATTGAATCAAAGCACAAGCTACCAGGCAACACCAACCTTAGACCCTCAGAGAAGCTGAATACAAATGGAAGAAACCTTTGAGACCAACACAAAGGAGGACTCCTCATGAAGACTGATTGCGTGCAAGGATTGCAAATACTGCGAAAACCAGTGTTTTATGACTGTGCGTCAATGCTGAAATAATATGTATGGTTGGACGATTATGGATTCAAAGGCAGTGCACACCCTCTAAAACCTGTATGGCAGAGACCTTATGTAACTTCAATGTAAAGTTAATTCTGAGAACGCAATGTGACCAATATCTGAAATTATCTGGGGGTGGACCGGAGAAACTCCTAAGCTTTCCATGTGTAGATAGAAATGTGTTCTGGCTTATTCTAGGAGGTTGGACTCAGGAAGCCATTTCACTTAATTAATCACACATAGGTGTTTATTACAGGGGCTGCTGAGTCATCCTAAATGGCCACAATTAGCTAAATAAGTATGTGTAAAAAATGAAGAGTGTCATAAGCTTAAAACATGCACGAGTTTTGCCTTCCTCAGAGACAAGTAGGCTAAAGTCAACTATAGGACTGTCGCTTTACCCACAAATTTAATGGTTTATACAACAATTAAAAAACAATAATCTCTGATTTTCCGCAGTGAAAGAAGCACAATCTAAGTCAAAAATACTCTGTGTCTAAAACAACATGGCTTCTTATTTTGAACAATACCAGAAAAAATGAAATTGTCATTAGTTATAATGTATGAAAATTAAGACTAATGGAAAATAACATTGACGTAGATAACAACACCTGAAAATAAAACTTCAATCAGCTACAGTTTTTGTTTGAATCACAACCTGGAGAAACAGGTTAAGAATCTTCTTTACAACACAGCAAAATGAATATTTTTTGATCCCGATGCACTAAAGAGTCTGGAGGAGCCTGGAAATTAATTCAAAAGTGCAGTAAAAGTTGTTGAACAACCTTCTAGGTTTTTGAAATATTGCCAAGGGTTTATCTCTCAGAAACAGAAATGCTTAGCTTCATGACTTGAATGTAATTTTAATAAATGAGAGGCACAAACTGGGACCATGTGTTTCTGTACAATGCTGAATTGTGTATTGTGTAGGACATTAGAGAAAGAAGCACTTGACTGTGCAAAAAGCTTCAATACTACTAAGGTAAGATGCTGAATTCCTATGATGGCGACAACTACATTTTCTTCTCCAATTTTCTAATGAGAGTGGGCTTTAGAAGCTAAAAGAGTAGGCTTGAAACATCCACAGCCGTTTGAGAGTAGCTCTTAATTCAAGTTAGGGTAAAGGGCTTACACAATGGCGTAATTACATAACACAAAGAAACCCCTCTCTGTCTCTGTCCAGCAGCCCAAGACTGGGCTCCTTTCATCCAGCGAGGGAACATGGTGACCAGAGAGAGAGCCGGCCGATGTAGTCTGCCCACCCCCTTCATAGACTCAGAACAAACACTTACTATTGTCTCTCATTATTTGTGTGCATGTGCATATGTGTGTTTGAATATAGTGCGTCTGTGCCCACTGCCACTCCTGTGTTCCTATATGCGTTCGATCAATAAAGCTCAGCGAGGTCACCGGCCTTCATAAGCCCCAGGATGACCCTCTGACAGCGTCTGCGTATGTTGACCATACTCGCAGAACTGCATGGGTAAGCGGTTTTGGCCCTCGTGTGTTCACCCCACCAGACCCTCAACAAGGGTCAGCTTATGGGAACCTGACCCTCCCTAAGCACACAGAACCCTATTTTCAGCCGCGACCCCGTAACCCTTGACCTCTGTCCTTCACCAACATCGGGGCAACATAACACAGCAAACATCGTTGGAGCCCAAAAGCCCATTCCTTCAACTGTGATCACAGCTTGTCCTCCATATTCACAGGGTGCCTTGAAAAACAAACAACGACTCAGATTACATAAAAAAGGAAAGTGAGGCAACTGTGAGGACTGAAGAGGGGTCTGTCACCTTGGATGAGAGATGGTACTGAATATCTATTGTATCACATGGATTTTATTGATTCTATGAGCAAAAAAAATATGCCTTCATCCATGGGTAGGGCATGAAAATATAATTCCAGGTGATTTGGGGAAAAACTCTTATTTGTCTTCTTGCTGAGTTATATGAGATCAATACCAATCTCATGTCTGTACCATAAATATAAGTCTACCACCAGTAGATGGTTAGCTTAACTCAGCGCAAAGAGCGCAAGCAGGGGCAAACAGCTAGCTAGCTAACCACATTTTACACTTTCAGAGGTGCAAACTTGTCACCTTTTGGCGAAATACAAGTCATCTGAGAGAAGGCATTCCTGTCTGCTCTAAACTCCGCTGCTGCTGGATACACCGTCTCGTGCCGCAAAGTTGAAATAACTTTTAGCTGCTTCAGGCAGCGAGCTACACTTCCAGGTAGCGTGGAACACACTTACCTTGCTAAGGTAGCTAGCTAAGTTAGCTATGGCGCTTCTCCATTGACCAGCATGGCACGGTACAGGACAGCAAGCATTTGTATATGACCTGCGCTGTGTGGCCTGTAACACTCTGTTACACAACAGATAGGAAGGTACTGAAGGACTAAAGTGTCAAAAGAGCTTTGAATAATTCTTTAAATATTCTTTAATAATTCACAGAAGTCATTCAATAATTCACAGAAGTAACATGCTCGTAAATATGTCTGTTAAAAGATATGATCAATGTTGGTTAACATTTGTAATTCCACTAGATCAGCTCTTAGTTGAAAATACAACAACCAGTGCCGAGCAAAGCACGAAGATTGCAGTGAAGGAGGACAGGCAAGCCAAAGTACGGCACATAGCTGCTCAGAAGAGGAAGAAAGCATTGGAAGTACTGGAACAGGCAAAGAAGGCAAAAAAGCAGTAATGTGATTTGGTGGAGTGGACTGCAATGGGTGGATGGGAGGGTATTGGGGTGAGTGGTTGGGGGGAATTTTTGTTATTATTAGCACTGCTTCATATAGTAGGTCTGAATATAACTGGCAGGCTTTTATGTGTCACTTGAACAGAGCTCATATAGAAAAATGTAGCATGCATCATGGGAAGGGGCCTGGGTGCTGCACATTGATAATTTTCTTTGTATTCAGGCAAAAAAATGTTGTCACCTTTTTGGGCCATTGCCAGTTTGCACCCCTGACTTTGTTCTTATGAATTTAACAAACGATATATAACATAGTGAGCTGCAGATTTTGTTATCTTTGAACAAAGAAAGGCAAGTCATTTCCCCTGTTTCCAGTCTTTGTGCCAAGTTTAGCTAACCAGCTGCTAGCTGTAGCTTCATATTTAACCGACATGTATGAGAGCAAGTAAGCATATTTCCCAATATGTCTAAATATTGCTTGGGTGTAAGTGTGCCAATGCGCATTGGCATATTTTTTAATGTACTAGCACATATTATTAAAGGCTTTTTATTCTTAACCATCTACTTCAGTGCCTGGAATTTGATTTTTTCATACAAGAGCACATTTCTTCTGTTAGAAATTATTACTGGATCTGCTTTCTCAGGCTAAATTTTTGTGAGCTACAGAGGTATTAGGGGACATTATTCAAGCCAAGCAGGAGGCCTTCCTCTTATGGAGGAGGGGGGTTGCCATGAGGAAAGGACTGTCTGTGCTTTCAAAGATTTTGTCTTTAATCAGCGGATCTGCTGGAATTAGAGGTCTGTCTGAGCCCAAGCACCCCTCCCTTTACCCCCTTCCATCCCTGACATGAGAAAGGTGTGTGTGTGTGTGTGTGTTGGTCAGGGGGGTCTTCCACCGTGGGACCAGAACGACATGAGCTGCCGCACTGGGCTCATAAATGCACTCTTTGGCAAGCCCTTGGCAAATGCAGCTTAGCATAATTCAAAAATACCAGACGGTGTGTACTGTGGAGCACCACTAAACCCGCAAAGCAGCTTTCTCTCTCTCTCATCTCTCTCTGCCCCTATCCTCCATCTTCCAAAAACACTTCTGCATAAACAGGAATTAATGCCACTGCCAAACAGTTTATTTCCTAAGAATAACAACATGTCAGGCCATCAAAAGTTGTCAGGCTTAGTTTTTGTGTGTTATTAGAGGACTCATTAAGTGGAACAGGCCACAGCTAACACCACACTAAAGCCAAGATAAATCCAATATTTTTGTTCTCCACAAGTAAATAATCTCAATTTTAACAGACATAATACAATAAATCCAAAATGCTTTAGCGCCAACATTAACCATCATAAAATATTATTTGTATTTCAAGCCTTGTACACCTCTTAGGGATTCTATCAGTGTTAGTAGGGACGAGAAAAGAAGGCTAGTTCAGAAGATACGATAAAAATAAAATACAGGTACATGCAGTGACCTGAATCCATATTATACCCAACCACATTTGCAATAACAAGAAAAATCGCATAGCATACTGGTAGTGCTAGCATTGAGTTTAGCTGATATAAGCATATAATGTTTATATTGGCAGCCATTTTTTTCCCCTTCAGCCAGCCTGTAATATTATATCCCTGCATTCATTAATAACTGAACTTCAGACTGTCACACCTGTCACACTACAAATCAAACACATCAACAGCACTGTGCAAAAAAAAAAAAAACATGTAATCATCAAATGAACTGACAGACCATACCTAATATGTTAAAAAAAATTACACATACACTAAATTATGTAAGAAATGCAGGGCATCATATTGGCGTGATGTTGATGATGGCGAGTGCTACTGAGTGTTTTCAGTAAACATGTCTTAGCTCTGTGTGAAAATGCGGCGTCGATGATGGTTTTATTGGTGGACCTGTGTGTGGTTGTGACAAAAACATTTAATGAAATCATAAAATGCATTTCGGAGCCTATGAAACTGGTCATTCTTTGTTTTATTTTTCAAGAAACAATCAAGCAAATTGTTGCATAATTGTTCAATTTCATCTATTATAATGATGGCAATCTATATACTGTTATAACTGTTCCTAATTTAACAATTTTTTATAAGTCATAACATATATTGTATGATTACAGTTACAATATCACATGTGTTCAGTCCTTTGGCAACTTATGATGGACAGCACCAGTTTATGTCCATGATATGTCAAATGTGGGGACATCAGGGCCAATTTAAACAGCCTACCATAGTGTTGCTTGTAACCACGGTGATCGAGGAATTTAAGGTTATTCTACTGTTGTACTCGATGTAAGACTCTCTGGATCATCTAAATTGCTGCCACCATCTAAATAAAACGTAAGAAATTAAAAACTTGTTTTGTATCTTCAGCTTTTTAAAACCCTTAGTCATGTGAACATTTTATGATCTTGAGTTAAATGAGCTTATTACTTGAATAACAGTAATTACTACAGGTATTTTTGATTAAATTGCACATTTTTCAGCCCAAGTGTGCTTAATGAACTCTAGATAGCAATAGTCTTACTTTCTTTTCACTCACCTAATTAAGCCAAAGTCTGATGACAATCAAATTAATCAAGTCTCTAGGTTTAAAGATGAAATGGTATTTGTTCTGTATACTTGTAATATATACTGTTTACTAATTCTTGATGTGCTTGTCTTTGTGCGTGCATGTGGTTGAAGGGTTGGATTGGTAAATCCTTGGCTCTTGTAGTGTTTAAGTGTTAATGAGTTCATGGTGTCTCACCGTGTCATTGACCGTAATTCACTTGACAAAACATGCATTGGTCTTAGCACAGGGTTCTGACTCAAGCACAATGTTTACAATGGTTATAAAGAGGTGAAGAGAGGCAGATGGCAGCAGAACAATACCATAAGCCCTAGTATGAGAGGACGTATGACTGCCTGGTGCTGGTTTAGTACAAAAAGGCTCACCATGGTCTCATATAAACTGTACGAATCTCCTACCTGGACAGCCTTTAGAAGCCGAATGCATCGCTCCTTGACATCTTCGAAAGGACACCGTCTGGAGAGCATGAGAAGGTGAGCCAGGATGTCATTCAGGTCACTGTTAGGCAGGCTTCCCAGTGCTGGAGGCAAGGGAGGCGATGCTGGTATGGGCCCGATAGCCTCAACTTTCTTCATGACCTCCTGGCCGATGTGTTCCATGGCTGCAGATCTGGAGCTGGCATCCCGGCTGCCCAGCCCGTCCCATCTCCCCAGAGACTCCTGGTCCTGCACTTCCATCTTTTGACGTAGGACTAATGCTTGTGCTGTCTTACAACAGGCTGCACAACAAATGATACATGAAACAGTCCAAGTTTACATCACAGCATCGCAGTGTGTTCAAACAACATTTGCTAGATGTTTTGAATATCATGCTTATGGGGAGCGGTCAAACATAGCATGGCAGAATTAGAGTCTGACTGATAATTCAGCCAGCCGATATTTCTGGCCAATATTAGCTTATCACACCTCACATATACATATATTGGTATCAGCACATACTGGATGTCTGCTGATAAGCAACAAGTACAAAAATGCATTTGCTGTAATTTAGAAACACTGCTGCTATTACATAGTTTGTGCACCAGGGAGCATATAAGTTTATTTTTCAACTGTAAAATGTCATGCTCAGAACTACATAGGTGTGAGCAATATGGATAAAACCTCTATCTATATATGCATTTTTTATATTGCAATATATAGTGATAAAGTAAATTTTCTTGAAAATCAAATAACATTCCGTTTATAGACTTAAAAAAAAAAACAGCAAATCAAGTACCAATCAAATGAAGGTACTTCATTACAAAGCTGCAAAAAATCATACTGATATCACACTAATATTAAAAGGTATCAATGCCACGGTATCAATATGAATGGTATGGAAAAAATCCCAGGCAGCTGACAAATTTATATTGTCACATGTTATATGTCATCATAACACCTGACCTCACTCTGGTCACAATTTCTTAATAAGCAAAGTTAAGGAATTTATCAAACATGAAAATGTTAGAAGTTTATGTAAAAAAAAAAAATCGGCAATACATCATTATCAGATTGTTACAACAAATCTGTTAGGATTTCTGTATCGGCTTCAAAAATCCAGTACCGGTTAGGTTGTAGCAGGAACACAGAGATTTAAAAAAAAACAGACAATGTTGAAAATTGTTTACCAGAAATGTATCAGTTGCACCACAGTGACACTTGGTCTATTACCTTCTTCCAAGAAAAACAGCCTGGTTTTATAAATATCCTGCACTTTAACTAGTATACTGTCCTCCATAAGCAGGCAGTTAAAGTGTTATTGCCAACTATCGATTGTGCAAACGATAATAAGCTTTTGAAATGACTATAATGATTAAAAAATGTACAAATACGCAGCTTGTCAGTTAACGTTAATGAGCTCCATTCAATCTCTCGCTGCCTGGTCTTTCAAGCTGCCCGTTAACAAAGACACCGGTAAAGTACCGCAGAACCGCGGTGAAAAACAACATTCCCACACACAAAGCTTTCAACGTGTGTCAAAAGTAAAAAGTGTCATACTCAAATACTCACTTTATTGACATTCTTTGGCGCAGTTCCTCTGATACGGGACGCCTTGCTTACAGCACTGACCAGTTACCAGGGTACAAACGGCAGGAGGCAACAACTCGGGAGTTAGCGTTTGATTGGCACAACGGGCCGGCCAATGAGCGGCGTCCATTGGAATTCTAGGGGCGGTACTATGAGGACTCTGACAAATGATTGGTTGGTGGGGAGTTGCCATGCTCCCGGGGGAGGGTTTATGGGAGTTGGATTCTCTAAATCTCTTAACATTCACTGTGCCTGGCGGGGTCTAGCGCTTCAGAAATACATCTCCCATAATACATTGCGTCGGTGGCTGGCCCCCCTTCTCTTGTTTATCAGAAATAACAGAGACAGAAAAACAGACAGGGAGAGAGAGGGAGATGTTGTACATTTCCACTCGAATAGTGTTGTATTTAACCCCCTTTTGTATTCAAGTGAACTGTCAAACTACTTACCAAAATGATCAATTAAACAATATGTTAATATATGAATGTCAACATGTGAAATTGACTGATAGAAGTTGAAATGCGATTCTGTTGAGCCATGTAATGCAAGTATGTTTTCAGGACAGGTGTGTTTGTTGTAAATGAGAAAGTAGAGAATAGAAATCTACAAAAGATGCAAAAATCTGCAAAAAGAAACACAAGTGTTTTGCAAATAGCAAAACAAGTCTCGCAGGTAACTTCTCTCAGTGCAACACACCTGACATACTGCAGATATGTAGCAGGCTGTATTTGCATACAGCTGTGCAAATGTACACCGAGTCATTGATTAATAGACTGGCTATGACACGTTACTAACCTTCAATAGCCTTAGTGAAGAAAATTTGGTTTAGCAATGGTTTTAGGGGATAGCGCCCATGCCTCAAAGAGATGCATTTCAATTGCACATTTTGCAGACCGTAAGATGACTATTTTCCTAATGCAAAGTAGGCCCTGGTCCAATCGGGCGACCTGTTGGGATCCTGTAAAGCCAAAGCTGCTACTGAAGACATTGTGGTCATGTTAATATTTTCGGGTGATATGGTGGGTTTTACAAACAATTATTATGCATAACTTTTAAAACTGGTAAAAAAAATCAGGGTTGGAACGCCTTTTTTTCCCCTATACTGCTGTTTCTCTGCTGAACTGTAATAAACCCTAACAAACTGAAGCATTTATTCACCACAATGCCGCTTTATTTAACATACTGCATCACTGCACAAGTGTATATCTGTATATCTACATCTTGTATATCCTGTAAGCTGCTCAGAGTCATTTATATCATACACATCAGCACTTTATGCCTAAATTGCACTCTGGTTAGATGCCAACTGCATCACATGGTTAAGTACTTATACTTGTTCAATGACAATATAGTTGAATCTACCCTAAATAGTTTTCCATATTACCTATTTGTGGTTAAAGGAAAATGTTCATATTGCCAGATTTGATTAGTAAAACCAAAGTTTCACATACACTCCATACATCAATGTTTGTAACATTTACATATAAAAATAAGACCCTTTTAAGAAATATTAATTATTAAATAATATAAATAAAATCCTACAGGTTAGACATTGCTGTAACAAAATCAGGCAAAAAAAAATACTTCTTATCTATGAAGCTGCAGGCAGGACTTGTGACCTCTGTATCTCTAAAATGCGGGCTACAGCCCTACTGTACATTACTGCCAATCGTTTTGCAAGGTTTTAGATTTCTATTTGGTTTTAGCTTTTCTTAAAGGGTAAAGGTGGATATAATAAACAATGAGTCACAGCACTTCAGCACTTTATTTAAAGTAGATCATTTTTATAAACATCCATTTGACAGGTAGGCAACTTGCCAACATGTGAGTTTGCATGAAATGCCTGTAAAGATGTAGTCTGGGCATGATTAACTCTCAACATTTGATTTTATCTTATTAAAATATTTCCTCTCAGTGTGTGGTATACTGTAAGTGTTGAGCTGATATTGTTTATAGGGGAAACCACAATACAACCATTCTGGCAAGTTTCACCCTCTCTGTGTTATATAATATGATGGAAAAAAATGTGCCTGATGGTGTTTCCGTAACAAAACCTTTATCAGATGTTGCAATCTCTCTCTCTCTTCACATTATCTTAGAAAATATGTAACAGTTTAGCTTGTGATGGTGAAGGAGGAGCGCAGGCGGAACTACAGCGAGGAAAGCGGCAAAGAGGAGGGAAATTTAAAAAGTCCGGACTGCCTGGTTTGGTGGCTGACAGCAGGACAACTGAGTCGCTGGAAGAAGTCAGTTAGCCGCATTACAATCATTTACAACCAACATAAGCAGCCTGAGAACATTGGATATAAGCTTATGATTATTTTCGAAACGACTATCACAGAATGGAGACTTACAGCGATCAGGTAACCATCGCGTCAGCCGTTAGCTCTCAGTGTGGCTAACACGTTAGCTTTGGCATTGTTGTTAAGCGTTACTTTCGCTAAGTGGTCGACAGCTGTTACATTTGTCTAAAGGACGGCGTCAGATAGAGATAGTTAGCACTGCCTTTTAACGAAATATCGTAACGTTAATTGTGAATAAATCGGGTTGTTTTTGTTTACGTAACATTAGCAATGTTGGAATTCTTGAAGTTTTTAAGAGTTTAACGGTGCGCTTGTTTTGAAAACAACCTCCTGGTTGCTGGTGCACAGTGTTGTGCTTAGATTATTAGTTAATCTAGTGTGTTTAGATCAATTACTAACAGCAGTAAATTTGATAATCAGTCAGTCGTTTCACTCATTAAATCCAGGAAAACACTGAACTTATCTGACTCCTGCTCCACAAATGTAAGGATTTACGTGTAAGTTAGTCGAACAGAACAAAACATTTGAATACATTTTTGGTTGTGGGGACATTTGATGAGCATTTTTCTCTATTTTCTGAAAATGTATAGACTAAACAATTAATCGATAACCTCTTACATCCTGTAAAGTGACCTCTCTTCCTTCTTGTCTGTAGATTTTAGACTCACCCTCCAAAAACAGTTACATTGGAAGCTATTACCAGCCTCCAGACAGGATACTACCAACACCAAGAGAGCTGGAGCTCCCTGGACGCTCATCCATCAGCATGGACTCACAGATAAACAGCCCTCAGGCCTCACAGCCCAAACCTAATATTGACAGTAAAGGTATGGCTCAATGCTTATGTCATGGGGCTCGTCTCCTACAAGGTTTTGGTTATGGCCACCTGCTGTTACAATCAAAGGTAAGCTTTTCTCTTCTTGTTGAACTCCTCTTCAGCTGTTGTGGATGCATTAAAGACCCTCCAGGAGAAAATCAGGCGGTTGGAGCTGGAAAGGAAGCAAGCGGAAAAGACCTACCAGCATTACTCCCAGGATGCCCAGAAGGAACAGCCGATCACAACAGCGTACACCGTGCACAGCCAACCAGCAATCAGCCTGCATGAAACTGATAACTCTAACAGGAAAGGTAAGTGATAGCCAGTGGGCACCTTTTAGACATTGAGGATGAAAATGCAAATTATTTTCTGTACATGTTTTTAATAGTTGTGTGTTTGTGTTTATGATTACAGAGCTGGACTCAAAGCTTCAGTCAGCGGAGGCTCGCTGTAAGGTTCTTGAGAAGCAGCTGGACTACATGAGGAAGATGGTTGAAAATGCCAAAAAGGAGAAGAATGCTGTGATGGAGAATCAGGTACAACTACAAAACAAAAAATGTATATAAAAATCTTTATTTAAAAGTAGATCCTAACAATAAGCCTGATATTAACCGTATTCAAGATTGTTTATGTTTGCCAAATAGTCTGGAAATAATGTTTATACTTTTTATATAAAATTGAACTCACTCATTTTACTAATATTATTTTTACACGTGACCCTTTAATTTCCTGGCACTCCTGTTATTAAGTAGTATAAGTCAACAGCCACATAACCTGTCTTCCCTTTAACTCCCCACCAGGCTTCACTGCAGAAACAGCAGCCAAGCAGTTCAGACGACCAAATTCAGCGGGAGAAGCTGGAGAAACTTGAATCGGAGTGTTTCAGATTGAGTAGAACCCAAACTCTGGCAGAGGTACGTCTCGGTTTTCCAGTTCATTAGTACATTCGACTAATCATCACAAGCTGAGAAATATATTCATGATATCAATACAAGAGGGCTGTGATAAACTTTCAGATGAAGCTTGCCATTCTGGAGCAGAAACTACTGAAAGAAGAGCATGAGCGCAAACTTGTACAGGAGAAGGCAGATGAGGTCCGTCCAAGTCAACACACACACACACACACACACAGACACACACACACACCGACGTACACTCTTTTTGGGTCAAGACTCAACTTTTTCACTTTGTTTGCTAATTCTGCATACCACAACATGTACGTATTTAGCAGAAAACATAGCCAAATTTGAATCTTCTTATGTTGTTATATTACTTCAACCTCCTGTAAAAGGTGCTTTATGCTGTGTAATGATGTCAAAATAATATTTTAAAGGATAAAAAAAGAAATAATGTTTCTTTGAAACTTTAATTATGCTGTTATTGGCACATCCACAGCTGCGGAGGGAGCTGGACGTCAACCTACGATTGTCTTCACCAACTACTGAGGAGATTAAGCCAAAGAAGAAAACAAATAAGACCACCAGGGTACTTTTCAAACAGCTTACAGCTACTTGATTACCTGCATTTACTTGATGAGAGAAATGTTTGTTTGGATAATACAGTAGTGATAACAGCTGTCTTCTACCTCAGAAAACATCCAGACAGAATGAGCTGGCATCACCAAGCGGCCTAAGGCACAAAAAAATGCCCTTTGTTGCAGGAACAGTAAGTCAGTTCTGATGCTCTTAAAAACCATGTAATATTATCCGTTTGATTCCTTCTGATTGATTTTGATTCCCTCTACCTTCACAGTCGACAAGCCCAAGCCATTCAGTCCACGCCAACGTACAAAGTATCCTTCACATGATGAAGCACCATCAGCCTCAGCTGTGTGAACGAGTAAGCGCTCTGCACAGGTCTGGCTGTGGAGCCAAGAAGAGCCTCCAAAAGGCCTTTTCTCCAACTTCCACCACTTCTCACAAGCTTGAAAGGAAGCCAGAACAAGCCGACCAATCACTGAGCTCGCTGTCTGACCTGCTCCTGGCTCTGCAGGACGAGCTAGGGCAGATGAGCTTGTGAGTAAACAACTCTATGGGAGCTCTTTCATGATACTAATACAATATGTTGACATAATGGAGGGATGGGATTTCTCATTTTCTTTTTAGGATTTGATTTGTTTTTAATGCATAACTATGATTAATTTCTAAAGATTGGTTATTTTCATGTGTAGTAATCTGTGTTTCTGTGTGTGTCAGTGAGCATCAGGAGTTGGTGCGTCAGGTAGATGCAGCCCAACATCGGGAGCAGAGGCAGGACCTGCAGAGAGAACTGGAAAGGTTGGTTGCCAGAATGGAGGAGAAGGGAGCTCAGATCACGAAACTCCGCAAACACCAGCAGTCGGTATGTGAACCAGCACTCAGTACAACCCAGAGGCTCAGAAACTTGAGTGCGTCCAGTGCTTGTTTTGAAGTGTCGGCTGATGACCATCCTTAGTTGCGTGTCTGATGTTTTCTGTCTTCTGCTCTTCTACAGGTCCATAAATGGACCCACAGCAGTGAGCAGCAGCCCTGTGCCAATGAAGTCAAGAAGCTGAGTGGGATCAGACCGCCCAATCCTTCGCCTGTTAAGACTAAGCAGAAGGGAAAGAAAGCTGCGGCCACTCACAAAAATCTGCAGATTCTCAGAGAGACCCAGAAGTTCCGCAAAAGCCTAAAACAGGACGACGTCTCCTGGGAAACATGAGTTTCTCTCAAAGATGCCTTTGATACTACAGCTGATTGGACCACAAGACTCCCCTCGGTATCTTGCAGCATGTTTTCTCCTCTTTCCAAAAAGTTCTGCAGGCCGTTTTAGCCAACATAACAAATAAAAAGAGGGAATAAAGTGTTTTTGTGTTTTACTTTGGCCTTAATAATGTGTTAATCATAAAACCTGTTAAGCAATAGGTGATTGATTTAAAAGAAATCTTGCACATACAGGGTCCTTCATAAGTAGAGGGTATTGCTTATGAACCATGACTGTACCCTGCCTAAAGAATTATGTTTTGAAAGTGAATATGTCTGTGTTATATTAAGTACATCCTGTTCTAATGAAGATATTTTTAATATTTTACATTTTTAATAAAGCTTATTCTGTCATATTATAATGCTGCCAAAACAAAAGTTGGTCTCTATTTCTGTACTTCTTATTTCTGAGAACCACCAGGTGGCAGTGCTCAGCCTATATCTATTATACAAATGTAAAGGCCTTCACCTATAATTTGTGGTGCAGTTGCATGGACTGTAATAAGACATGATAACTCTTGTGCAGGATCAAGCTCCAACTGTCATAAACAGTCTATAATTGAAATGGAACAAATGCTTTGTGAACTCTGTTACAGCAGCTGGCTGGACAGCTGAGTAAATGTAGCCTTGACCACAGGACAAACGGATGTGGTTTTTATCGCTGTGCACAAGAGGGAGGAACTGCTTTTTTTGCCACAAGATTTTACCCTTTTTCTCAGAGTCAAAACTGCTCAATTCTCTTAGATTCAACTATTACTCATCTTGATTGTAGGCTGGTCAGATGACAGGACACATTTCTGGCATGACTGAGGCTTTTATGCTTTGTTTATTTCAGTCAACCTCCTTTTTATGGTATGAGTAACCACACGTAAAGCTGCATCATAACATCCCAGCATTATCTCCTCAGTATCAGTCTTCCATCATCGTTTTTAGTGTCTCATCAGGTCACATTTTCCACACATAAGTAGGATTTTTGTCCTTAAAGCTTATCTCAGTCACTCCCTACACCAAAAAATAAGTGAGAAACCAACTAAACATGGGCTGTTTAGTCACAAATTGTTGAATTAAAAAAAAAAAAAAAAAACTAACCTAAAATTAAAATAGTGGACATTCCTGACTGAGGTTCTGGGTCATGGGAGAAGATAACAGCTGACTTGTTTTCTACATTCAAGTTTTTCAGTTAATAGCCAAGCTAACATTGCTCAGTTCTGGTATTCTTGGTATGATTCGAAGTTCACTGCATGGTTAGCTGAGAAAATTAGCCTAAATCTGATGCATTGTTTCTGTCTGCTGCTGTATTAGATTACTGAACACAGCATTCAGGTTAGCTGAGGCAAGTTAAGACCACTCCATGCCCACATATAACATCTCCCATCTCCTCCTAATCAATCACTCTCCTGACCTGGCAACTCCAATAATTTGTGACTGCACACCCTTCCTTTTGTCTGGTATTGAATAGCAGTGTATGTAAAAGGGCTGGGTAGGTATGAGTCTGTGTTAGGCATTTTGCTGTGGGTGTGTGAAAGGGTTGCCTACAAACAGCTCCTAGTCCATCATATTATCAAGATAAAGATATATGCAGTGTGGCATTGCAACAAGAGTGAGCTGAGATGTTACAAGTTGAGGTGAATTGAATTGTAACATCCTCATTGTGTGGATACAAAGTTATTTGTCAGCTAAAAGTTTGCAGATTGTAGGATTTTCTGCCTCTTATTAAAAGGCCCATAAGAGATATTCTTGATACAGCATCACAAGCCGTCCATTAAGGTCACAGACTAAGTGTATGGTTGCAGATTGTTTTTTTATGGACTTAGTGAATATAAATTGAGGTGTGGTTGTCCCAAAAAACACACTCCTCGAACTCCCTTCAGTTCTGGGAAACAGTGCCAGTTTGGGACTGTGGGCCACTGGAAGAATAACAGGCCGCTCTGCACAAACACCCATAAGCACACACACACCTCGCTCAAGAATGCAGTCAACTGGACGTACTGTGATTCTTGAGTGTACGAGTAGACACTCACAAACACAAACACTTCCTTTAGAACCGACATTTTTTTTTGCTACATAAGCAGAACCTTGCAGTGACCCTGGAAACTGTGTGTCCTGGCAGGAGCACGACTCAGCGAGCATGTGGAAAACAAACTCGGATGTTTTGAACAGAGTGGAGGTTTCTTCTGCCAGTTCAGACATTAATGGTACAAAGAGTGCAGGCAAATCATTTCAGTGTCACTGATGTTTGCAAATGGCAGTGATAAACTTTGGACCAGTTTCAACTTCAAAAAACATGTCGACTGTTGCGTCCAGTAAAAAGTAAACACTGTATCTGGTTTATAAAGTAAATATCATCACCGAGCTAAGTGAGCACCAGTTTGAGTCCATGTGATTAACTTTATTATATACAGGACACTTTTTGTAGCCTTCAGAAAAAGCTGTGACCATATACTAAATTAATACAGGGCTATTAGCTTGTGTATTGGCCAAAGGGGGGCACCAGCATCTCCATGAAATCATCTATATTATATAATCAGGTATAGCAGTGAAGCAGAGTCTATTTGTGACCCCTCATCACAGGTTATGGCCTCAATGTGAATGAGTTGTGAGTAGTTGAACGCAAGAGAGAGACCTGAGAAGTAAAAGTATTTTGTATTTCACAAGAAAAATCTACTTTTTCATCCCTTCAAACATCTGCTAACCCCCCAGATTTGAGCCCCTAAGAGGTCCTGACCCCAGTCTGATAATATACTGTTTGTTTGAAAATATACTTTTTCGAATTATAACCACTATAACCACTATTCTTTGCTTTTTGTTTTCTTGTAATTTACTGGATAATTTTAGCTCTGAATATTATTCAAATAAAGCGAGGGAAAAACTGGGCACAGCTGGTAGGTATGTGTAGCTGGTGATGAGTGGTTATAAATAGAAATGTCTTTGTTTTAATGGGTTCCCTGCCAAAAAGGTTGGGAACCAGTGCACTGGACTATCAGAGAGTGAAGGTTAAGGGCATGAGCGGGTTTGTGGTGCACCCAGTATGTACAACATCAGAAACAACGTCAATAAGAATCTGGTTATATCTGTAGATTATATTAGTGCTTTCCCAAATAGACTCCAAGTATATTGACCAACACCGTCAGAGACAGGAGCAACTGAAGATTACCATTAGGGTAAAACTTCAGTCATTAAAATCAGTTTATCAGCCAAATGAGACAAAACATTTAAAGATCCTCTCTAGACATGTTTTAGGATGTATATAAATACTCTACTTTGAATAATAATTTGTGTCTGATATGGTTTTTCCACAAAAAAAGTTCAATTATCTTGTTAAAAGTCCTTAAAATTACATCTTCTCCTTCTCACTCATTAAAAAAAATTCAGGATCTATTAATATGGAAATATTTTTTCATTTCAGAAGTTTAACTGCTGGACACAAGATGTCTCCTACTTCACTGAAAAGTCCATTCTCAGTGTTTGTGCCCTGGAGGCTTCAAGTTTCCACATCACACTTAAGTGTAAATTGAATATTGGATCAGGATTGGCTTCCAAACTATTTGTAATGTCACAAATGCTTGTAGGCCCGCCTCTTAAAATTGGATTTTCAGTGAGCACAGAGAAACTTTGTCTTCAGCAGATGAATGTGAAAACAAACTCTGCACATACATCATTCTGCATAGTGAAGCTCAAACCTTCAACTGTAGGAACAAGAAGAAAAACATATTTGAGTGGAGTGGGATTTTAAGGATTAGTTTGATGAAAAGATTGATACCGCTCTCATGTCTTTATGATAAGTATGTTGCTGGAGCCAACAACCAGTTAGCTTAGCTTAGCATGAACACTGTAAACCTAGCTCTGTCCAAAGGTAAGAAAAATCTACCTACCAGCACCTCTAAAACTTAATGGTTAATGCATTATGTCTTGTTTAATCCATGCAAAAAACAAAGTGTAAAAAGGACATGTTGGGGTTTTATGTGCTGGATGTGTCTCCTGGAAATTAGTTTATTTCCAATGCAGGATTTCATAAGAAGAGGCTGACTTTGGGAATAATATCACAGCACATATAAGATCATGTAAATATGATTTGATTCAGTGATTTGTTCAGTTCTGCTTTGATGTTAATCTTTTACAAGAATTTGTTGACCTAGCATTAGCTACACACACACACACACACACACACACACAGGGCAAGACAAAGCTTGAACTTGATACCTTCTGTTGTCCTTGGCAACTAGCCTTTCAACTGTAGCCATGGCGATGAAGCCTTAGACTGAAACCTGGCCGTGTGTAATCATCCCACTTGTGATTTGACATGTAAATTAAAAGCTCTGAAAGTTGTCAATGCTGCCAAATGAAAGGTAAATATGATGATTTGTTTAACAATATTCCAACTTTATTGGTTTAACATTGTGAAACTAAAAGGCAACACTAGAAAAAAAAATACAGGGCAAAAAAAAAAAAAAATAAAAAGGTTTGAGAGGAGAGAAAAAAAGGGCACAAAATAAGCACAAAACATTTCAGGAGGCATTGTGGCACCTGCAAGTGTTTACATATGACTGTGTGAATAGTTGTGTGTTCAAGTGGCGTGAGAGCAAAGCCAAAGAATCGTACCTACAAGACTGATGGCCTCGAACACAACAGGTAAAATGTATAACACTAACAGTGTGTGTGTGTGTGTGTGTGTGTGTGTGTGCACGGAGCAAAAAAGCCACAAGGCGAAAAGGAGGGAATCAAAAAGCTTTTTACTCGACACTCTTGGAATTGAACACTGCAAGGCTGAAAACTGATAGGATGAGTAAGCAGAACTGAAAGGACAGGAAAAACAAGTCATTCAATGCAACAACTGAAAAATACAAACAAAAGTGAAGCTCGAGTCATTGTGTGACTTTTTGCGTTATAGAGGAAATGTTGCAGTTATACTAGAATACTAGAGGTTTGTGGCTGTGGTTGAAACATTACCAGAGAGATATTTTAGGAAGTGAAAAGCTGTCTCGGACACAACTGAGGCTTCATCCAGTTGAGAATTATGCCAGCTATACCAAACAATAGCTGCTCATAGCCATTTTAGCAGCATTTAAATGCCTATAATTCTATTGTGTGGTTGGGTCAGAACGTAGGCATTTAAATGCTGTTAAAATGCCAGCTAACAAACTTTTCAAAACAAACAAAAGTAGCCTGGTAGTTTCCTGGACAGCTTGTCACTAGCAAACGCTCAGTGGGTTTGATCGAGAAGTTAAGGCTGAGAGTGACAAAGCAGACATTTAAGCAAAAATACAACACAGAAAACCACTTCACAGGGGTTTGAAAGTGCTCTGAAAGAGTCCCATTGATATTTAATAGGTGTGACGTCTCATTTTTACAAACTACAACTACATGGATATTAACTGAATAAGGCACTTTTCCTTAAAGAGGTGCAGGGACTGAGTTAGTGACTTGTGGGATAAGCTGCAGAGAGGCAACACAATGGACATCTATTGGTATCTATGGATACCAGAGGTGTTTTGGTACACCACAATGTCAAACATGTGATGCTGTGTTCGTAAGGAATGCAGCTAACATGTCGAAAGCAGAGAGCGCACTCTGACTGGATTCAGTGGTTGACGAAACTCAAATGTTTCTCTAAATTTTGGGCGAAGGGACTCCACATGCACAGAATAGAGCAAATGGGTGCAGCTAAGGCGAAAACTCTGTAGCCTACTCGTCATGATTGGGTCTTTGGGCTGTAGCCTAATGCCACCAGGTGACTGTAGGTTAAAAGGCGTGTTAATGGTGAGCAGCAGAAAACATCGTTATCTTAAATTATGCAAGCCAGAACAAAAAAAAAAAAACATCTGCACTCATGAATTTCTTACCGCTTGTGGTCATACAAAACAAGATGATTCATCCATTATCTAGTTAATATTCAAGACTGAGTATTTATACAAGCATCTGGTTTTTCTTTTTTTGGCTGAACCATGAAAACATTTACAAAGACAAAGTTACAAAACAAAGCTTGTCAGTGCAATGCTCAATTTCCATGCCAAAACTGAGGACTTTGGCTTAATGCACACTGTTTCAAGGCATTCTTTCAACTAGCATATGGGCTAAAATTACAAATAATCAAGTGGTTCTTAAGTGTCTACATCCCTAAGAGCATATGCAATGGGAGGAAAAATCACAACTCCAAGCATGCAATAATTAAAAAAAGGGCATTTAACAAAACATTCTCAACACTGACAAGCCGCTACAAGCAAAAATGTACTGATAAACGCTCCTTCATTTAGCCTTTCCTCAAGTTGAAACCTAGAAGATAAACAAAAACAGGTACATGGCTATCTATGTACAGGAAGGACAAAAATGACAGGAAAAAAAAACAACAACACAGTTAGCAGCAAGCTAATTGGAGAACTCGAGCTCTAGCATGGCCACCTAGCTGCTGCAGTTCCGCACTTCCTTCACAATCCTCTCATGTACGCGGCAAAAACCAGAAATCAGGAGGTGCAATGTTCACTTCACCAAACCAGCACTCATACAGTCCATCATTTTTTTTTACCTCGCTCTAAACTCTCCCGATACTCCAAGGCTTTGAGTTAAGCCTCTTTGTTAAAGCTACACTCCCGGATTTATAGCACCTAACAACGCGCCAAAATTTCCTGCCAGGTCATTGTTTGTGTCAACGCAAGTCAACACGATTTATAACTTGAGTTCTGAAACATAAATAGTGAGGTGGGAGGAATTTTGGGGGCAGTGTTGGGTGCAACAAATGGGAGAGTACCTTTAAGTTATTCATTTATATAGGGTCACCAGTGAGAAGACCGTTGGTTTCATGCACCGAATATAGTCCTCTACTTTTAGGGAAAAACTTCAATTAGATGTTGAATATCAATAACAAGTCTCCATTGATCAAGGCCAACGAGTTACAACTATCTACTGTATTCTTCAACAAAGGCTCTTCAGTCCAGCTGGGAGACTACGGTCCTGACCAATATCAGCACCGCGATACCATTTCTTTCAACGAACATAAAACTAATCACAACACTCGAGCCTCAACCAGGAAGAAACAAACTCTTCCACATCTCTCTTTAAGTCATACTGGACATTAAAGGCACTTTACTGCTATCACTGTCCACATCAAGAAAGGTGCATACCATTTTTCTTTATCTCCCCATTCTCTATTTTATACATTATTTAAACAAATTAATTATTCATCTTCCTAAAATATTCTACAATCTTTCATTGTGACCCACAGGCCCTGTTTGACTACTCCACTGAAATGGGACCAAAGTGCCAGCTGAAGGTTAGCGACACGACTGGGAAATATTTGATGTCTGCAGAGATCAGAAATAACAGTTGGGACATTAAAAGGATGGGAAATGAACTTGATACATGAATTATTGCATTGAGCTGCTCTATTGGCAGTTGGTGTTTGACATTTTTTAACAACTGGTATTGGGTAAAAGACTTCCCCTCCAGGAAGTCAATGGCAGAAAATGCACAACACTCCTAAATGCCAAGGGAGTCACCCATCGAAAAAAAAAAAAAAAAAAGAATTGCTGTTTTTTTTTTTCAGTCTGACATCAGATGATTGGGTGTTGCTTTTATTCCCTCGTAAATAACGCCACCTCTTTTACATCATCTATGAACACATATACATGATACAGCTGCATGGGGGAAGAGGGAACCTGCCCACGATTCAACAGGCTAAAAGCAATACTGAATCATCGCAGTCGTCACATTTAAGAATAGCTGTGAACTCAAACAGTGTTTCCAAATCAAGACAAAAAAAATGCTCTAACTTCTACCACTCTGTAGCTGCACTACTCCCAAGCATCAACAGGAAAGCTACTTGGTTTATGTGACTAACTCGTTTTTTTGTGATGTATTTCATTACGAAAGCCATGAGGAGAGGTGCTGGAAATAACAAGAACCCCTTCAATTCGCTTGAAAATGGTCTTCGTTGAATGACTCATGGTGTGACGGAAGTGGGAGTAGCTACCAGATGATGTGATCCATATGCTCGAGGCTTAACTGCCATATCACTGGGGATCTGTTCAGTTATACTAGTTGGTGCAATATCATACGTACAGGCATGCGTGGGTGGCTGGATACAGACCGTGATGGCAGCGTTAATGCAGGCTGAAAACCACAAGTGGCACAAACATCAAAGAGCTAGAAAACCTGCTTGAAAACACTGTTTGAGTCCGTCATGATGAGTGTGTGCTGAGTGGAGAGTCTTCTCGGAAGGTTCTTGGTGGTCGGTTGGGGGTAATGTGGTATCCGAAAGCGCAGCTGCTTCAAAGGGTGTGATAGTTGCGGTCCTTGGACTTGCAGAATTTGTACAAAAAGAAGATGACTGCCTGCAGGCCCAGGACCAGCACTATTCCACCAATGAAGCTCGCAGCGTCGAAGGTTGAGTTCTTGTGAGGGGCAGGAGAAGGGGCAATCGGTGTGGTAGTTGTACTGGTTCCAGCTGTGATGTAAAGACAGAGCAAAGGAGAATACAGATAAATTATTCTCTGTACATTACAGGACAGAAAAAAAAAAAAAAAGACAACTATCTTGCTCACACATCACAACGTCAGCCTCTGCCACTTACTTGAAGTAGAGGGTACAGTCGTAGAGCTGGAGGTGTTACCGCTGTGAGTCGGGGCAATTGTGGAAGTGTTTGTATTTTCTGTAGTAAGAATATAGGAATATATCAGCTTTATTACCAGTTTCAGACATTTTGGGAAATATGCTTATTGGTTTTCTGGCAGAGTGTTAGATAAGAAGATCAACACCATGTCATATTTGTCTGCTAAATATAAGGCTTAAATCAGCTTAGTTTAGCAACAAGACAAAAATGGAGGTAAAGCTAGTTTGGCTCTGTCTGAAGTTAACAAAATCCACCTACCAGCACCTCTAAAGCTCACTAATTAACATGTTATATCTTGTTTGTTTAACTGTTTGTTACTGTTTTGTTTGTTTGCACATAACCCCCTGTAAAAAAAAGCAAATTATCGTCTTTACACTACAGTTTTTGTGTAGATTAAACAAACCAGATATAACATGTTAATTAGTGAATTTTAGAGGTGCTGGTAGGCGTGTTTGTTACCCTTTGACGGAGCCAGAACTCTTCTTTTAAGAGATCTTAATTAAACTCTCTTATTTCTTCAAGCGTCATAGACTGGACAACACAAACTACAGCAGGGAGTAGCAGAGGTTTTTAGGGACTGGTTACCTGTGGTGGGCTGAGGGGTGCTGCTTTTAGAGGTGGTGGTGGCAACAGGGGAAGGGGAGGCTGTAGAGTGAGGGGTAACAGTCGTAGAAGCAGAAGAAGTTGGAGTTGAGGCGGTTGTGACGGCAGCTGGACAGGGAACCAACACCAAGACAGGGTGTAAGGGGGAAAAGCAAGAAAGACCACCCAAACAACAAGGTTATGCCCATAAATTACACAATGCTCCCTCATCATTTCATTTAGGCAGGTGAAAACATTGTTTTACGCCTGCTCAGGTCTTTTGAACACAGATGGTTAGAGACAACAGATGAGACAAACACCCAAAGTGCTGAGACTGACAATCAACTGACATCTTAAAGCATAGCTAGACCCCAACAGAATCTGCATCTCCTTATAGTGGAGAAATGTTTGTATGTGTGTTTGAGTCTGCTGATTCTGTTAGGGCCTAAAAGAACATGTAAAAGTTCATGTAAAATGTTAATTTTCTGCTCTGATTTTTAGAAAAAACTGCTGTTTGACTTACCTGAGCAGCTGGCGTTGCTGCAGGTCACATTTTCCGAATTAAGAGTCATGTTGCGACAGCCAAAAAATGCTGAAAGGCACAAAAATATAATGGATTAAATGTCAGATTCATGCTTTACATGACTTCAGTTTACCCAAGCAGACAAGGCAGATTTCATGCTCTTATGTTAGTGAGAAAAAAGTAGCTCGTCTTATGTTTTGAGTTCAATCCTGAGCCTGTTAATTTGAGCTGAAAACTGGGCAACAGTTCTTACTGAAGTCTCATGAAACCCTCATTATACAGCACACAAAGAAGCAGCCAACTAATCATTTTGGCCTACAGTGTCAAACTCAAGGTTTTTAAAATTATGTTCACGTAGAGCTCACACAGCTGCATCTAATGATCTGCTTCTCACCTACTGTGTGCATACAAATGGTTAAGTAACATGATATCCAGTGGGGTATTTCTCTTTTCTTATCTCCCACGCAGGAAGGTCAGAGCAGTTGGCTTGCTCACACAGGCCCACATTGGGAGGATGGCATCCCTACCATCACGACACTTGATTATCTGAAGTTAGGCTGGTCTGAAACCTGTTTTTGTATGTATTTGTTTTGTATTTTTACCACATCAGCATTTTATTAGGTAACATGGCTCAATATAACCTTTATTTTTTAGCTCTAACAGTCAGTGACAATAGAAAATACATAACAAAGGACTGAAGACATTTTTGTTTGTTCATGCTGAGTTTGATCATCTAGGTGTATTCGCTTTTATTATATAACCTGATTACTAATTAACCATGACAGAAAGGGACTTTGCCCTGTAATGAAGTCCTGTCAGTCCCAAATAACAGGAAGTCAACATACAGACCTCTCAGAATTTTAACTTAACTAAGAAACACAATTTTATTAATTTTTAGACATGGTTAACTATATTGCAAGATGAAATTCCAAACACAATTGGTGTTTGTTTTCCCAACGGTACAAATCGGCCTTTGTCACAGTGACAAAGCCATGAGGCATGACTGACAGCACCTTGTGACTATTTTCACACCCAGTTATCTTCATTTAACTGCTGCCGTTCAAACTAAACTGTGACCAGATTTTATTACAACTCAGATTCAATTGATTGATGAATTGTGTACATTTGTTTCAAACTTCCTTTATGTAAAAAGAGTTTTTCAGACTGTAACAGCACATTTTGTATCAGTAAATATATTCCCAAACCCATACTGGTTTTGGTGATTTGGACAGGCAGGATTTTGTTATGTATTAGAGCTGAAACTCTTAATATTGTCAGAAAACAGATCACCACACTTTTAAAGCTGCTGCTTCTAAAAAATGAGGATTTACTGTTTTTCTTAGTCATATTTGATATTAAGTGAATATCTTTAGACTGTTCGTCAGATAAAAACAAGCAATCTGAGTCATCGTCAGCATCTTCACTATTTTCAGACCAGTTATAGATAAAAAGAGAATAATCTTCAGATTGTTTAATAATGAAAACAATCATTAGTTGCAGCCCTGTTATGCACTTTATATAACCATAGTGTTATAAAACCATTTTTATTCAATAACATATTCACAGCTGAACAACACTATGATTGATCAGGATCCAAACTGGACACTGGACAGTGCAATAAAGAGACAGTAACAGCACACAAGCTTTGCCTTCACTTGCCTGAGTCCTATCTGGAACGCTGTTTTATGGGAGCTAAACCTCTCAAGTAATACGAAAGCGGAAAGATATTTCCCATAAAGTTTCAATAACAGTTCAAACAGGCCACAATGAAGACCATTAAAAGACCTTTGACCTCATCTTTGCATTGTTGAAACCGCTCCTGAATTTGTTTACGCAAGCATATAGAGAGTGTTATCTTCCTAGTAGATGGGAACATCATAAAGGAAACTGTTTATTTTATGTGGTGCACCTGGTGCTGTAAAATGCAGCTTCCTCACTTGTTATACTCTAATCCAGGGCAACCAAACCTAATGACTCCCACCAGATGGCCTCCCATAAATTAGATACACCAAATTTAACAGCAAGGCCGCAGCCATTGTTGTGAGCATCTTTTGACTGTCTCCAAATAGGGTCAAAAATGACTCAGCAGCCAGCATTAACATTTTCCACTGCTCACAGAGCTGTATTTTGTGGTCCTTGTATCAGGTTATGTATCTTTGTGTCCTGGCTGCGGATGAAACCAACTACCAAACGGCTCTTATGTCCTAATTATTAGTTTGGGGAGCTCATGATGCAAAGTTTCTGGTAAGACTGTTTCACTTGGCAGTTAGTTGAATTATATGGTTACTGAGGCCAGAGTTTTGTGGTATTTTGAAACTATTCTGTCAGGTGGCTGTCGCTGTCATTAAACATCGCTTGTTTCTCTTTGCCAGTGCAGCTTCTCCAGAGTTTTATATGTTATTTAATTATTTTCCAAGCTGTTCATCCTGCTACATTATATGATTTAGCAGTTCTGTTGTGACCAGGCATTTAAAGCAAGGAAACTAAGCACAAAACATAAGTCGCATCCATATATTTTAAACATAATGTGAAACATTTAAAGCTTAAATGTTAATCTTAATGACTTGCTAATCATGTCATTTTGAAAGTGTGTTTTTCACACTTTGTGTGATCTGACACTGTTGTCTCTGTATGTCAAACCACAGATGAGGGGGGTTTTGTCACTTGCCAGTAGGTCACAGAGCTGTTATCTTGCAGGCGGCTGTGAAGGGTACGACTGTTTCTCACTCTTTTCCAAAATGGTGACATCATCACCACGAGGTACATCCACAGCTTGCTCAAGCTGGAAGTGTCAGCGAAAACCTCGGAGCCCTAAAGTTTACCATGGACGACAGCCTCTACAAGCTTTGTCACTGACTACAACCTGTACTTATAGGTGCGACAGAGCTTGTGTGTACATGTGTAAAGCTTTTGAGCGTTTAAACACTGGGCTGCAGCGAAATGCACTTCGGAAGCCAAAGTCTTGTTTACATAATATCCCTAAACCAAAGATAAATCTAGTAATGACAATGTGGCAGGCATTAGCTTGCTGCAGCACTGAGGTTATGCTGTATCTAAACTGGCCGGAGCTGACCTTTCCAGTTTTTTGCTGAGTTCATATCAAATAAGTGATCCATTCTTGAGCTGGTGAAAGGCTTTAGCTCTAGGCTTGCTTGTCGTGTGTGTGTCTGTGTGTGGTGAGTAGTCAGCATTGTTGCTCCAGCCTATATCCTGTGTAGTAGTGCAGGTCAGTGTGAGTCAGTTGCTGATGTGTAACAGCACTGATTGTCTTCGGGAAGTCATTTTTAAACAAGGACAAGATAAAAACGGTCAAACCTCACAGAAGCTTTTGCCTGTGAGTCCTTATCTTTATTACACCAACATCAGATGAACGAGGGAAAAGATAACTGCTACTCAAACATTTAAAAATTAAAATCTAAGTAAGAGAACAGATCCTTGTTTACATGTTTTTAATTGTAAGTTTTCTGTGGGTGTGGGGTTGTTACTCCCTCTAGAGCAAACAGTACAGTGTAACTGTAAACCCGGACAGATTTTTCCCCCCTTGGGAAACACAATGAGCTTAATTACGCCGACTCCCTTGGCTCTGAGATGATCTACATAACTGTCATCTTGCATGTCCTGTTCAACCACTTAATAAATCTAAATAGAAGTAATGTCATCATTATGGCACTTCTTCACACTAAGAGACAAAGAAGAAGGAGGGTGTGGGATCGTAAAAATCTCAAAGTACCCCGTCCTGTTTGAGAATCAAAGAGTCCCATCGGAGATGTTATCAAACAGGTCAACTCCCATGAGAGGAAAACCACCTGTACTGTCCTAAGGTCAACTTACATAGAAGGCTTGGTTTACTGATTTTTGGATTTGATGAACTGACTAGGAAGTTATTCAAGTTACAGTGCATGTCTTTCAGTCTAATAGCTACTAAAATAGAAGAACGGATCACAGTAAGCTCTCATCTTGAGCTGCACCCGAGGAATAAATTATGAGGCAAAACAAGGCACATGAAACTAATTTTCTTTATCCTATCTGCACACTCTTTCCTCTCACTCATGCCCTTATGCTCTCCTTCCTTCTGTTCCCCAGTGTGAGGATATTGCAGGCTTCCTGCCACACATCCCTTCACTTCCTCTCCTGTTCATCTTCTTCTCATCCACTCATCCACAAGAGACCTGTGTGTGTCTGAATACACTTACTTCAAGTCAGGCAAACATTAGAGTAAGGCCTTCCATGGCAACAAGGTCGATTTCACAATACTCACTCAATGGTTTTATACCTGCAAGTTTCAGGTTTTAGTCTTGTCCCTACACATGTGAAGCCAACAATCCAACAGCTTTATCACTCACTTTTATTCATCTGCTGAGTGAAACTGTGCGATGAACCTTAGATTTTAAAAGATATGTCGACTGGTTTCTGCTTCATCCGTGAAGCCTTTAACCTCATTTACTGTCACTGATAACAACATGAAAACAACCAGCTCCTCTCCTGACCAACTAAAAAATAAAAAAAAAGAAAAGAAAATAATAAGGAAACAAACTCAAGAAACAATCTGTCATGTCATTCTCCTTTTAGTTGTTTGATGTATATGTCTAATCACAGCCCACTGACTTCCAAATTAGGTTGGAAAAAAAAATATCACTGCAGCATATTTCTCCATAAACCCTCCATAGTGCATAAGTCAAGAGAAATTTCTCATATTCGGAGCACTCATGTTTAGACAGATATTTCCATTAAGGTAATGAAATTACAGAGCAGCGATACAGAGATGTACAGTAGGCGAAGGGTGGGAAAAGCACAATCAGAGCTAAAATGAGACATAAAAGTCCAATAGATGTGAAATTATCTAAGAGGAAAAACAACTAACTTTGCCTCCTTGGACCTTTTAATCCTCTGCAATGACTGTACTGTGGTAAGAAACTGTCTATGCAACCTCACACTTTGGCATCAGTCCCATGAAGGCCTGTCCCCTTAAGGAGATGTCTGGCTGTAATTTAATGCCAAACCAGGCTGTCCAGATGCACATCTCTGGTTGGTGTTGCCAGACGGTTACGATGCAGCTTGGGCTTTGGGTGAAATTGGGATGACATCATCTTAAGTCAGCATCCAGAGGCATACATTCCCTCCATTGCCATGAATCATGTGTCTTATCAGTTTAGACAATTTAGTACACACAAAGACCAACCTGTGCCTCTCCCTCCACAAACCTGCCACACATTTAGGACAGTTACTCACGTGTTGAGCAATTAACCCACTGGCAGTCACTGGTGGTGCCACATGCATCACATAAGAGGCCAGTACATCCATCTGCAAAGAAGTCATAGATCAGATTTAGTTATGGCAGTTTATAAATGAAGGAATCTTTGTAGATGTGATAGAAAATGAATCTGCTCTCACCAGGTTGCGATTAAATGTTGCTGATAAAAAGAATTTTTAAAAATAGGAGCCAACTTTACAAAAACAAATGTTGTAGCACTGTGTAAACTCAAGCAGCATTACGGTATAATTAATTTTAACATGTGTCACAACAAGAGAGGCTTTTACGTAACAAGCTGATCAACTGGATCTGACACCTAACTGGTTCATCAGTTTGTTTCCTGCTTGCACAATTCAGCTCTGTTTTTTTTTCCTATAACTCATACAATGACAGAAAATGTTTCAGTTACACGATTTAAAACTTAATATCAGGTCACTTAGCGTGCTACTAGTAGGCTAAAGCGCAAGGTAGCCAACTGCCTGGGGCCTCCAACTAGAAACAGCTTTAGATTTATTATGATATTTAAATGTGAACAATATTGAATTATGTTACTATTCTAACTTATTTTAACCTGAAATAACTTACAAAGGCCTGCCCAAAGCACTTAAAAAATACAACTATATATTTCTACATGGGAAAACATTGTGTCACTACATTTACCTGACAGATAAATGTTACAGGTTGAAGAGTCAGATTTTTCTCACAAAATATAACAAATAAAATATGATGCATTACTATTGATTAAACTATCCAGCATTATATAAGCATTAAAAGCTCTAGCTTGAACACAAGTTAAGTAAATTTAAGTACATTGTGCTGATCATACCTCTAAAAAAACTGGGGTTTTTACCTTTGCAGTATTTTTACCGTGCAGTATTAATAGTTTTACTAAAGATAAAAGTTTTGAGTACTTCTTCTACGACTGCCAATACCAACATTTAGTAGGAGAAAGGGTGAAAATAAAGCAAGGCAGAGTTTGCCTGGGGCCCCCCAAATCACTACATCCGCCCCTGAGGGGGAGGGGGGCATATATAAATATATATATAAATATATACAGTATTTCATGTAAACCAGGAATATAATGAGTGACAACTGTCAAATGAACGAGCCACACATCTAATGGGCCCTGCTGTGATCGAATATGGAGGCAGAGAGACAGATAAAAACCAGTTTAAAGGCTACTGGGGGTGTCTTGTCGAGGCTGGTTGTAGCTAGCCGTTAGCGCAGCAATGAGACAAACTTACCTGACTCTGTCGCGGCTGAAGCGCCAATCAAAGCCAAAGCTACAGCGACGAAAAACACCTTCAGGTACATGACTGCGGCACAACTTATTGCTGCTCTGTGTGCTCGACTTGGAGACGTATCTGCTGAGAAACGTCGAGAATGAGACTTGGGAGATTTCACAGCTTCCTTCCCCGTCTTGCGTTGCTGCTGCTCGCTGCTGCTGCTGCTGCTCGCTACTTCCTACTTGACAGGTCATGTGGCACTTTTTTACTGGGAGGGGTGAGAAAAAAAAATCTAAATGTGTACTTACGTGAGCTGCTACCACGTCAAAGGCAAGAGAGGGATTATTTTGTCATTATCAATCATATAAAACAGACAAATATAACTTATGGGCGGAAATATCTGATAAAAAGTAGACAAATGACGCAATACATGTCATATTAAAGTCCCCCTTCACTCAAAAAATGTTTTTTTTCTTGATGCTTTAGTTGAATTTTTGGGCTTCACTGTGCAGAATAATGTATGTGCAGAGTTTGACACTAGAAGGCTGTTTTCACATTTATCTGCTGAAAGCAGAAAGTTTCTCTGAGCTCATTAAAAATCCAGTTTTAAGGGGCGGGCCTACGAGCATTATTTGTGACATCACAACTAGTTCGGAGTCAATCCTGGTCCAGTAGGGCCTTTTACTAAGTAGCCCCTACATACACCCTCTCCCTACCCACTTCCACTCCGTTTATGCGCTCACGTCGAGGAGCCGCCATATTAAGTGCCATCTCAAACCAATTAGCGGGGAGTGGAAGTGGGTTATAAAACCCTCCAACAGCGACCCTGCATGGGTGCTGACTTACTGAGCACGTGCAACGCTTATTGTGTTCATCACGGAAGATGCTCTGTACAAACATAGACACCTGAGCAACGGAGCAAGTGGCAGCCTATATCAGTGATCATTTTTCTATTTTCAGCAACTGCCAAAAACAAGTAATAAAAAATCTGACATTTTCAGACCACCCTTTGAGTTGGTTCAGACCAACCCGTCATGAGTGAGAGACAGACAGACAGACAGACAGACAGACAGAGTGGAGCTTTTCCTTGCAGTGCCAAAGTGTCTGAATTAACAAGCAGTCAAATGTTCAGTAGTGGAAAGTAAATCATTTGGACTTATGCAGAATACTTTGCTTTAGTTTCAGTTTTAGTCAGACTGTGGATGGAATTATTTTTAAATATGATGACACATCATTCCGTGTAATGATCTCTCATCCGGCTTCTCTTCACTGTGCTTTCATTATTATATTATTCTCTCATACAGTGTAAATGAGAGCTGCAAGTTTACTCTAAGGGGAAATAAGGTCTAGTCCTCAACTAAAATGGCCCCTTTAAGTCTTGAGGAGCAAAAATCACCTTCTGAGTTGTGTATTACAATAGTCCTTGATTTGAGATAATGTAGGTTAAAATAATTTGCTTTTGAAGTTATAATTATTCATTCCTGTATAACATTACAACTACATCAGCTAGTAGCTAGCTCTAGCTTCCACTAGAACCTGTGTGTGGGATCGGAGTTAGATAGTTGTTGTGAGGCCGTTTCATTCATCCAAATTGTTTTTACTTTGGCCTTGTGAGTATTGAGAATAGCAGCCCTCAGCTAACCAGGTTTAATTGTCCAAATCATATTGTGATGTGTTGTAAGACTATTTCATTTATATAAATTGTTTGACCTTGAGGATGGCCTAGTAGCCTCCATCCTACTACCATTTTAGGCTACATAATGTTTTTATGAATATAATTTCAAATATGAAATAGCCATTCTTCTAATAAACATTTCCTGTTCTGATCCATCCAATTATAAACTGTTCTTGATGCATTCCTGGTTTTCATAGCACCCTCAATCTAACTAATGTAGACTAGTGTAGGTGGATGTTTCTTGACTTAACCCAAGAGGTTAGGTAGTGAAGAAATGTAGGAAATATGTTTTAAATTACATTTTTTTCTGGGGGAAAAACCCCAGATCCCCCCCAACAATTATATATGTTTCCAAGTTTGCTCCCCCATTTTAATACATAACCAGGCGCCAATGCGCACAAATATTAAGTTCCATGTGACTACCCACACAAACATTTACTCATTAACTGCTCAAACTAACAAAGACATTTAATATTGCCAAACAGATGTTAAAAATTCTCTAGTCTAGAAAACAGTAGATGTATTCATTTGATTGTCAAGTGTTGTATATTTACAGGGACTGTTGCTAAAACCAAGCAGCTTATAAACATAAGAGTGCAAAAAGACACTTGGGAGTAATTTTAGTATTATAATATTAGTATTTATCGTTCTCCATGGGCTTAAGCATACTGTGGAGTGAATGTAATGAGTCTGCCACTTCACTGCCCACACTGTTATGCAGGCTATTATTAGTGCTGTGTATAAGAGATGATGTTTCTGACCTAAATATTTTCTTCACTGTCCTCTCTGACATATTGATTAACAGATTCATTATCAAGGATTTGGACCTTGACGGTGTTGTATCACCCTAATAAAACAGGAGAACCTAAAAAAAATACAAGGTAAATTTGTTGTCACAGAATGAACAGACTACTGTCTTAAATGCTGCAGTGACTTTTCTAACATGATACTGTTTGCACTAGGAACTGAGAAGACCTCCTACTGGGTCAGGAACAGACCAGGGGGAGGAAAACCCTTCCACGTCCATTTTATCTTGACATGCATGAGGCAACGGAGTGTAAGCCATCTGTAACTCCTCCTGTACTCGTTGCCTCATGCATGTCAAGCCCCACCGTATTCCCAGGTCTCTCAGGAATTTCTCATTCCAGCCCCAATGACCCCCAAACACCATCAGATCCTGTTTCCCTCCCAAGCACATCTAGTACAGCCTCAACATCCTCACCTGAGGGTGGTTTAATTTGTAAGTTGTTTAATTTATTTCCAATGGGAAAATAAATAAATAAAAGGTTTGACAGTCCCTTTGTGTATCCTTCATATCTCCAGAGACAAGGATGCAGCATGAACTAACTACACTTCTGACCACAAACTTATAAAGGAAAAGGTAATGACATTTATCGTTTCAGGGGGAAAACATTCATTAATGTTTGTATACAAATGTAATTACCACAGATAAATTCTATTAATGCACAAAAGGCTTTCAGTGTTACTGTGCCATTGTATGGCCATGCACATGTGAAAATTAGCAAACAACAATATAAACCAGGACAGTTGATGTGAATAGTGAAAGTAGAAGGAAAACTTTTTTGAATTGCAGGTGACAAGTGAATAAAAGTAAATCTTTTCAATGGCATGTCTGAAAAATGGCTCATCTCCACTTGTAAAAAAGGATCATTATGCAAGGAGTGGACTGATGTGGTCCATGTATTCTTGTATTTTTGATGACAAAAAGATTTTAAAAAAATGTCTACACCTTCTGGAAAATCTCCATCTCTTATCTTGCAACAGCTGGTGGATGATGGCGACTATTGACTGTATATAAAGATTTATTATAAGTAGCCTATATAAATATTTATGTACAGTCGATGATCCCGACAGATGCTGACTGGAAACCACGGTGACGAAAAGTTACAGTTCCTGTTTCCACCAGAGAGAGCGAAGTTCATCCAAAAGCTTGCTGCTGTATTTATACTACTATATTTATATGATTCAGCTGTGAGTGTGACTACAAACAGAATGACGAAGTGGGAGTGTGGAGGGACTGCTTTGGAAAAGACCCGGAGAATGGACTTTACATTGAAGTAAGAGACATCTTGTGTCTGGCAGTTAAACTTCTGAAATGAAAAATATTTGCATATTCATAGATTATTGATTTTTTTTTTGAAGAATCATGTTCATCCCTCCAGAAGAGTTCAGAGACTCAACTTATTATTAGAATCAATGCCAAGGCTGAGGAACACCATTCTTCAAAAAGATATTCCTTCATTTGGTGTTTTGATGATGGTGGTGAAGAGCGCTGTCTAACATGTCAGTCCAAAATCTCCCATAGGTGTTCAATTGCGTTGAGATCTGGTGACTGTGAAGGTCATAGCATATGATTCACATCATTTTCATACTCATCAAATCATTCAGTGACCCCTCGTGCCCTGTGGATGGGGGCATTGTCATCCTGGAAGAGACGCTCCTATCAGGATAGAAACATTTCATCATAGGATAAAGGTGATCACGCAGAACAACTTTATATTGATTTGCAGTGACCCTTCCCTCTAAGGGGACAAGTGGACCCAAACCATGCCAGAAAAATGCCCCCCACAGCATAACAGAGCCACCAGATCCCCTCACTGTAGGGGTCAAGTATTCAGGCCTGTGCAGGTTTTTCCTGTAATTTGTCACAGTATAAAATGAAAACTTCCATGTTCACCTTGCTTCAGACCTCTGTCCACATATACGATTACCATGATTTATATTGAATAAATGAAATGAAATAAAATGGCAATTCAGTATCTTTAAAATAGATACAGGTAAAAGGCTGGATGATGCACGAAGCCTGAAGTGGTTGTTCACATATGAAACATATAAATTAACAAGTTACTTGGAGAAAGCCTGAGAGAAGGAAAAAAAGCCCTTTATTGAGATAATCTTTTATGTAAACAGTTCATTTGGGATTTTTTTCCTACATGCTTCTATATACATGCTTTGTTTATGTAATACTGTAAAATGCATGTTTTGTTAAGTAGTAGTGTCTTGTAAGTGGGATGTGTGGAATGGGCCAAATTTGGCATGACACAGAAATAAAATTTAAAAAAACTAAAACTAAAGCTAAAACTACAAGGCTCTTCAACAGGAGGACAGCAATTAGGTTCAGCCATGGCCAGTTTTTCTCAGCACTGCCCATATGGGAGGCGCATGAAAACCACCAAATATGTTTATAATATGTTTTGTTTGTTTATTTATTTTTGTTCCATTCAAGAATAACATTTATAAAACTGTTTGAGGGTTGTATCTGAGGGCAGATGTCATAATTCCCATTAGTAAGTGAGGGCAAACAGAGTTAAAGCAGCTTATGTTAATGCCTATTTTGCAAAAAAAAAAAAAAAAAAAAGCTCCATCAACATATCTACTGTATTACACTACAAAAGGATAAATCTATGATATCTTGTCCACACACAATAAACAGCAGCCTGCTTCATTTATGATTAAATCAATGTACTGTTATTGACATAAATCTGCTCTGGTCTGATAAGCCAAAGCCTAAGTTTAAGATGTTACTGGGTCATATATATTTGAATTTACATGAGCCTTGTGTTTACATTATTATCTAATGTAGACATATAAGGAGTCATGTAAACAATTGGATGCAATCTGTAAAAGGGAAAAAGGCTTTTGTTAGGGGGCCAAATATTTGCGTTGGAGGGCCAGATGTGGCCTATGGGCAGCCATTTGCCTGTCTCTACTCTTCAATATGGCCGGGCCAATCTTAAGACCCCAATCTCATTTACCATTAATTTATATCATGAGTAGTCATAGGTCATAATTACATTTTGGACTGATAAAATCTTATTTGGCCATGAACTTTCAACTTGTTCCTCCTAAATTCATATTAAAATTTGCTTTATTGGCATGATAGAGAAGAAGCCAGAGTTGCCCAGCAATGAATATATATATATATATATATAGATAGATAGATAGATAGATAGATAGATAGATCAATTTACCAATACCAAGGTTTTCTAAACAACAGAACTTTTTCCTGCAAATATATATGTATGTTAGAAGTATGTTAACTGACGGCATAAAATATATTTTTAAAAACTTTATTTGAAAAGGCAACAACAGTGAGTAATGTTTAGGACCTATAACTTAAATACTCCACAATCTACAATTTTGCAATCATACTTTGGTCTTTCATTGCAAGTCGGGGCTTCTTCTAATCTCCTGAGGACATCGACACCTTCAACCACTTGACTGCAATGACGGGAAAAAAGACATTAAGTTTGAGCAAATATGTCTGATAGATCTGAGACTAAACAGAATTGGGAAATTGAATAGATGTCTCTCAAGTCAAATTAGTGATACAAACCCGAAGGCAACATAGCTCCTGTCCATCCAGAGTGTTGGCTGCAGCGTGATGTAGAACTGGGATCCGTTGCTATGGGGGCCCTTATTGGCCATTCCCAGAGTGCCCCGCTTATTGTGAGAAATAGCAAAGCTCTCATCTAAAAGGAGAAAAGACACATGTTCAGATGTAGTAAATCCACACATACGCACAGTGTGTTCACATGGTAATACTGTAGGACTGTTGATGTCTGTACCCTCAAACGTTGATCCATATATTGACTCTCCTCCATCACCTTTACTTTCTGGAGAAATATCTGCAAAATTGAAAGATAAATTCCAGGGTGATACTGCAAAGAATCATTATAAGATATTTTGATTCACTTCTTTAATCCTGCGATATTTTGTTGATGCCCTTCAGGACCTTTCATACTCCAAACAAGGGTTGGGCAATATATCATTTCTGAGAAAAAACAATGAGTAATGTGTATATAATGGCCACATATTAGAGGCATTAATTGCTTCCCAGAACACATTTAGAACATTTCAAAGAACAGTCATATAAAGTATAAAGATTATGTCATTCAACTGTAATACAGGCTTTATAAGAGGAAATGATTTAAATCCATTAAAGCCATGACCACAAATGCAAGTCTGATCTATTTCCAAATCTCATAATTGATAATATATTGATATATCTCACATCAGGACTATAAGTGACATGTATGTATCCCATGTAGAGGTATATATGATCTACTTAACTGCACTGATACTAAAGTTGGATGACTGATTATGTATTTCTGTTGTACTGGCATTGATTTGGTGTGTGGCATTTAAAAAATTAACTACATGTGATTAACATTGTTACAGAGCTGGTGTGGATCATGCAGTACCTCCACCTTGTACCCAGCCGTTGGGCACCACCCGGTGAAAGACGGTGCCTTTGTAGCGGAGCTGGAGGCCGCTCTGTGACAGACCTCGCTCTCCTGTGCACAGAGCCTCGAAGTTCTTTGATGTTTTTGGACACACGTCTGAGAACAGCTAAGGAGAGGGAAGACAATGTGCCATGAAAACATCGCTCATCAGTGATTATGAAGGATGAGGTGACAAAGCACAAGTGATAAATACTGTATATGCAATGTTAAAATACATAAATGTGGATCCCGTGCTTTAGTGGCCTCACCTCAAACAACAACCTCCCCACTGCTTCTCCTGCTATCTCAATGTCCATGAAGACAAATTGATGCTAAAATGAAAGGAGAGAGATATGAATTCTTTTTCATTTTCATGTCTCAAGATATTACATGAATTTGCAAATAAATTAACCTAAAACAGTCAAAAGTCCTACATTGATTAAAACTAAAATTGTACAGAAATCAGAGACATTCTTCCTGATACCCACCACTTTTTTTTTTTTTACATGTGTGTTATTTGTGTGACAGTGTTGTTGACTTGCCCCGGTTTTCCGGAGGTGTCTGGAGTAGTAGTCCACAGTGAGAGCCTTATAGAAAGCCTGTGGCCGGACAAAAGTGTAACCCCACTGCTTCTTGGCCCAGCTGGCAAGATCTTTCTCATTCCCGAGGAGATGGCTGTTCAGAAAGCACATCAGTCTGCTGGCGTACTGCCACACTTCACCACGCAGCTCCTTGAATCACAAGTGTTGAACAACGCACGCAGTGTGATTCAGCATCTCAGAATAACGTCAAACTACAGCAGTATGTCGATGGGTAGGTGTGTTTATCTGACATGGACTAAAACACCTCTCCGCAAGCTGCTGCAGTTTATACAGTTGCCTCCATTATTTATTACATCATCACTCATTTCAGATGAGGTCATTGATGTAAAGCAGTGGCCGAGAGGAACAAGTATATTTACTCAAATACTGTACAACTGTGATGTACATTGCTTAACAATTTTAATTGTATGGTACTTTACACCTCTACTGTACTGCATTTCCTAGAAAAATACTGCACTATTTACTCCACTGTGTTCATTGAAGAGCAGATTAAGATTATATACACACAAAAGCTATGATTGTTTATATAATACAATGCCCAGTAGTATACAAGCTAATTAAAATGAGATCAACTTTAACCAATTACAACTTTTAAATGGTGTTTACACAGTAATGCATCATTAATGTTGATGTAACACTGATATGGTTCATATGAGTACTTTCACATTATATTTAAAGTACATTTTCTTGCTAATTCTTCTGTATTTTTCTTATCTTAAAAGCCCTTACACCCACACAGGTGCTTTCACTTATTTTGTTAGTTGTTGAATTCAGCTTTGGTGAATGCATTAGGGTGGGAAAACATAAACTTTTATCATTATTATTAGAATATTGAGATTGGTGACATGTATTGTTGTACACATGTATTTCCCTGAACAGCTCCTGCATACTTCAACCTGAACAGAGGTCTAATCAGCCACGAGGACAGAAAACACCTGCAAGACCTTTTAAAGTAATTTTTTGAAAGCATTGCTTTTTACTTGTATGAAACAGTTAAAATATTTTTTATAATTCTTCCTCCACTAATGTGCAGTATAAAAAACTGTGGAGAGCCTCAGTCCTCACCACATCTCCACAGTCCCAAGCCTACTGTATAATAACTGGTTTTTATCTTAAGATAGATAAGATAATTACTTCTGCATATACTTTGTTTCCTTGTTTCCCGCATTGCTGTAACATTTCCCCTCTGGGGATCAATAAAGTCTTATCTTATCTTAGTTTTTCTCTTAATGAATATCTTTGCTGAACATTTCTGACAAATGTAGTCAAGATGACTCACCCTTTTCTTGTTGCACAGAAATGTGTACCAGTCAAATTCCAGTAATGGTTGAACTGTTGGAGTCATGAATGCCTCAGGAAACGTCTGTTTTAGTCCCTACATTTGTCAAAAGATACAAGGGATATGAACGTTCAGGTGAAAACACATCACAGTGTAACACTATAGATCTGAAAAACAGAGTAATAGTTTACCTCGGCGATGCTCTTGGCAACATGAAAACTACTGTCTTTAATCAAACCAATTATTTCTATGTGCACATTTGAGTCCATAGTTGCGGGGAAAAAGGTCTCTTTCAGTCTGTAAACAAGAGCCTCGTATCCATAGCAACAAGCATTTGCAGGCGCTTTAATGTGACGCAATACGGCCTCGTTCTACTTCGTTAAAGTGTTCCCTTTCTTTCCACTTTTCTTTCTAATAATCATGTTATTCGAAAAGTAGGTTCCATATTTGTTTCATTTAGGTTCTAGTGACACTATGTAATCAAATTATACCCACGACTCACTTTCTTTTCCACGTGGTGACGATTTACACAGCAGCAAGGACAGAGTAGCACCGAGGCGCTCAACGAATTGGAACGAAGCCCAACGGCGCGACCGTTTGAAAACTCAGGCTCGTTGTCCTGTTTTGTGTTGCTTCGCAGTCCGCCCTCTCCCCTTTTTTTAAACACATTTTCTACACATTTCTACACATTTCTATCCACGTAGACCAAATGTGTGTGTAGTTATGGGTGTGCACGACTTGTGGTCTATCGTGGAGCCGGTTCGTGAGTCGGTGCCGCTGTACAGTCTGAGCGGAAAGACGCTGGCAGTTGACCTGAGTTTGTGGGTGTGCGAGGCCCAGCATGTCCAAGCAATGATGGGGAGAGTCACCAGACCCCACCTCAGGTAACAGTCACATATTTGTTCATTAATTAATTCCTCACGGTGTCCAATGCCACTGTCCTAACTGTGGTTATCAATGCTCTCTTTTTGTGTGTGCAGGAATTTGTTTTTCAGGGTGTCGTCCCTCACTCTTATGGGGGTGAAACTCGTCTTTGTCATGGAAGGAGATGCCCCTAAACTCAAAGCAGAAACTATGAGCAAGAGGACAGAAAAAAGATACGGAGGATTTAAAAAGGCTGCTGCCCCTAAATGCACAACAAGCACCGGCAGAGGGCGCTTTAAAGCTGTACTCAGAGAGGTTGGTTGGTCCTCATCTCTCATCATAGCCAGTCATAATAAAAGGTATGTTTATTATCTGCACTTCAGTCCTTCTCATGCCTCTGTAGTGTGCAGAGATGTTGGATTACCTGGGTGTGCCATGGGTGACAGCTGCAGGGGAGGCTGAGGCCATGTGTGCATACCTGGATTCACAAGGCCTGGTGGACGGCTGCATCACCAATGATGGAGACGCCTTCTTGTATGGAGCCCGGACTGTCTACAGGAACTTCAATATGAACACTAAAGTATGTGTGTGACGGTCGTGGGAAATTTGCAGAATGATGTGTCCAAATGAGTTTTGATTAATTTGTTTTGTCATTTAATAGAAAAGGCTTCTTCACATCTGACTGTTGTTGGGGCACAACAGTCAGATGTGAAGAAGCAAAATGTAGTCCAGTGATTTGGATTGGACTTTCTAGAGCAAGTGATTTATTCTTCTAGAGTTTTGTTGAACACAATTTCCCCGTTGATTTCCATAAGGAAATATTGTATTCCCGCTTTTTTGGTCCTAATTGCATCCCATGAACTATTATAGGGATGTACAATATGGATGATGTAAATATACTCACTGTAAAGTACTTAAATTAGGTAGAGCTGTGATGATTAGTTGATAAGTCAGTTGACAGAAAAAGAATTCACAACTCTTTTGATAGTCAAATAATCATTTTGAGTCCTTTTTTAAAAAAAGAAGAAAAAAAAACAGACTAAAATTCTCAAGTTCCAGCCTCTTAAATTTGAATATTTTCTGGTTTCTTTAGTCCTCTATGATAGTAAACTGAGTTGTGGACTGTTGATCGAGACAAAGGAAGACATTTTAGGTAGTGTCTTGGGCTTTGGGAAACTGTAATCAACATTTTTCACTATTTTCTGACATTTTATAGACCAAACCGATGAATCGAGAAAATAATCTGCAGACTAATCAATAATGTAAATGTATCTAATTTATCTAAATTTAGGAGATGAAGAGGAGTGTTTCATCTGGTTCTATTCAAGCACTGAATTCTTGCCATTTTTTAATTGGTAGTGAAATGATTAGTAAAGTAATCAACTAGCAGACTGACAGAAAATTAATGTGTTTCATCTTTGATGTCCGATATTTTGTCATAGTATTTATCAAGTAAAACAGGTGGTTGTAGAGCTGTAATGGTTAGTTGTTTAAGTGATTGACAGAAAATTAATCACCACCTATTTTGATAATCGATTCATTGTTTTAAATCATTTTTAAAGAAAAAATGCAAATAATTCTCTGATTCCAGCTTCTTAAATGTGAATATTTTCTGGTTTCTTTAGTCCTCTATGATAGTAAACGGAATATCTTTGGGTTGTGGACTGTTGGTTGGGACAAAACAAGACATTTGAGGCTGCATCGTGGACTTTGTCAAACAGTGATGGACATTTTTCACCATTTTCTGATGTTTTATAGACTAAAAAAGTAATCTATTAATCAAGAAAATAAATAATGGACAGATTGATCAATAATGAAAATAATTGTTAGTTCTAGCCCTAGAAGGTTGGTTTTCTCTCTTTCATGTTATTATAAGCTTAAACATTAGGGGCTTTGGCTGTTGGTCAAGTTGTGATTGGCATTTTTTCATTTATTATGTCATTTTATAGACTACAGAATTATTACAAAACTTGTGAATCAATGGGAATAACTGTCAGATGCACATCTACAACATTTATTTAACACAGCCAGTGAGGAAGGAGCATTTATAGTCTAATCTTATATGTGCCATTTGGTTTATTATGTTACCTGCATCATGTTGTTTCTCTCTTTTCCCTCCAGGACCCTCAGGTGGACTGTTACAGGACTTCCCGCGTTCAAACAGAGTTACATCTCTCCAGAGAGAATCTTGTCGGTCTGGCCGTCCTCCTTGGTTGTGATTATATTCCTAAGGTAGGCAGGATCCTGAAACCTGAAATTTGACACATCAAAATCACCAATATGAATGACTTGTGTTAATGCACATTTTGATGCTTCCATAAGGGGATACCAGGTGTTGGTAAAGAACAAGCTCTGAAGCTCATCCAGACACTGAAAGGACAAACACTTCTGCAGAGGTAGGAAACACAACATGTGATGATCACTTTAAGATCTTGACTTTCATATATGTTTTTTCTAGAAAAAGAGCACAAATTATGTTGTGTTGGTGCACTTGTAACCTCTCCGCGATCACTTCAGATTCATCCAGTGGAAGGAGGAGAATGCAGGTGTGTCTGAGGGAGTCGTAAAGAAGGTTCCTCACTGCCATGTATGTCGACATCCTGGTGAGTGGTGCCCTGCTTTGAACTCTGACCCCTGTTTGTAGTCCTGATAAGAGGTAGAGAGCAAAAGGGGGGGTGTCCCACGTGTCACAAATGGCTGATTTAAAGCCATTTAACCTGTCATGTTAAAACATACACATATGTGAGAGATAGTTCGTCTGAATATGCATCTGACTTTACACCCAAGTTGTAGCAGTGTGTTAGACTTTAAAGAGTTTTTCTTTTATTTATCTTTTCTCCTCACTATCATATATTTATTCTGAATCTGATCTTCTTTTTCAGGCTCAGCCAAGGCACATGAACGTGGTGGCTGTGTGCTCTGCGACAGTAAACGCTTCTGTCAACCTCAGGATTTTGATTACCAGTGTCCTTGTGACTGGCACCGCCATGAACAGACCCGCCAGGCCTTGTCTGTTGAGGCAAACATCAGGAAGTACGTGACTCTTTGTAAATAAACAAGGGTTTAATTTCTATAACAAAAATAGTAACTGTGAACGCAGAAAAAGCAAATAAAAAAATGTACATCATAAATATAGTCAGCCTCAGTCAGTTTGAGAAAGTGATGTCATTGATGCTTCATTAGTACTGGAACAAATAGTTGATTGTCAGAAAATGAAAGCATTTATTAAGCAAAAATGGCAAACAAATCACTGGTTCAGGCTCCTCAAATGTAAATATTTTCAGTTTTTCTTAGTCTTTTATGTTAGTAAATATGATATATTTGGGATTTAAGCTAGTCGATGCACAACAAGACACTTGAAGACATCAACATGCACTCTGGGAACTCATCACGGGCATTTTTCACCATTAGTTGACATTTTATAGACCAAATGATTGATGATAATATACAGTTATAAAAGAAAATTTAAATAGGTTTTAACAGATGATTTCAAAAGATGGTGTCCTTTCATTTCTGTTTCATTTCTGTTTTTTTTAGGAAAACACTAGCAAATCAACAGTTCCCTTTTACAGAGGTACAGCTGTTTTCATCTGTTATGCTTTATATTTTATTGTTTCATAACTGGTATAATAATAACAATAGAATATGTTTATAATGCTGAAATTGCACTTCACAGATTATTAGTGAGTTTCTGGTTTCCAAGGATAAGCCTGTGTCACATTTCAAGAGGAGAAAGCCAAATATGCTGTTAATACAGGTAATGTGTTTATTTAAGTAGGTTTTTTCAGTTATGTGTTCAGTTATCTGTCCAGTGAGTTGCAAGTGAAAATATATGTTTTCTAGAAATTTGCCTTTGACAAGATGGAGTGGCCAAAGCACTACACCAGTGAAAAGGTTCTAGTCTTGATGACGTATGCAGAGTTGATGAACAGAAAATATGGAAGAGAGATGTCTTCACAAATCAAGCCCCTACGGTAGTCCCACATTTTTAATTTCAAGCATTAAGAAATTAAGTGATGTTATTGTAATCAAATAGGTATATCAGCACATACATAATAATCAACACCTTTTTTCTACAAAAGGATATTGAAACCGAGAGTGAGGAACGCGGTTGCTTGCTTCGAAGTCATCTGGAACACACCAGGTCAGTTTTTTACCTTTTTTTGTCTAACTTTGATGTATTTTAAACTATCACATGCATGTTTTCTTAGCCTCAGATTAGAAGATCAGAGAGTGAACGATATCTAAGAAAACATCCTCTGAGTTGAGTGACAGGACTGCTGCATTAAGCGGAGGTTGGGGTGCGGGGCGCTCGTCACCGGGTTGTCTGTTAGTGACTGGCTGTGAGGTGGGGTTCGGAGGTGACAGATCAGTCACATCGGCCGCTAGGTGCTAAACTGGCTTCCTCCCCTGGCTGGGAAATCTGTCATATTCAAGTCCACCTCACTAACAAGCCTGCCTGATACGGCTGGCTTGAGAAAGTCTTAATTAACTAATACAGAATACTTGTATCACATAATGCAAAATAAATATGTTTAATACAACTAAATGGTAAGATCATAGATATAAAACATCTTATTAATTCCATTAATTAAAGTAACCTGAAGTCACTAGTTAAAAATATCTGGTTTTATAATGTAAACATACATCACATTTTAACAGGTGCCTCTACTGTATAATGTAGTCCTGCTATCCATTCAGATGTCCTAATGTACAGACTTAATTGTGATAAATGTAGATATTCAACAGTACTTTATGATTATATGATGTAACATATGTATCTCAAAATCCCTGTATCAACTAAGTTGATGCAATGATTTTGATTGCATTTAATCATACATGTTACATGTTGGAATTTAGGATCATATAGGACGTAGAAATTCTGTCTTTTGGTGAAGTCCTGATTAAACTTTCTTCTCATTATTTAACACTTCAGTTCATACTTGACAGTGTTCTTGACTTTCCTACTGTATCAATAAAAGGAGGAGTGAAGCACATTTTTTTCCATATTACCTTAATAAAAAATGTTTTATTTTAAAATTGGCTCATATTGTCTCTGACCTTGATGTGTATTCTGCAGCTCATTACGTCTTTCCTGAGGATCGGCCTGCGGAGGATCAGCATGAGGTGAGGACGGTGGAGGAAGAGTCTCTCTTTCGTGTGGCCTTCCCAGAGCTGGTAGAGAGCTACCTGAGGGACAAAGCTCTGGCTGAAGAGAACAAGACAAAGAGTAAGACAATACTTTATAAACTACTAATATTAAATAAATTAATGTCAGTTTAAAGAAAAAAAAAAGTACAATATTTCCTTTTTTCCTATGAAAATATTGGTATATATGTTGTGGTTTTGGAAAATTAACCATGTCTGACAGTAAATGTTAAATACTTTTTCACAACAAAAATGGCAGCCCCCCCACAGACTTGACAAGCTGGAAGACTTCCCACACTGTGCTGATGCAGGTGTCGTGATCAAAGGCACCTGGAGCTTTGACTTGTTTTTCAAGACTGTCTATTACAGCAACTCTGACACCTGAAAATGTAGAGTTTGGCAGCTCAACTAGTTCACACCAAAGGCTTTGATGCAGCCGAGAGGTGTCTGTCTCACAGGCTTCGCTGTCACTTTATGCAGGTTGTGCTTTGCTCCCCCCTGGTTATCAATGCTGTAGAGCTTCACTCCCTAATATGTAGGAAAGCTAATTACTGAGATAGACAAGGCTTTACAGTCAGGAAATACCTGAGTGAATAAACGCTGACCCTCAGTCTTAATTTCTTTTTCAGAGAGGAAACCAAAGAGTAAGAAGGAGAAGCCGTCTGAGGGGTGTGATAATATTTCTGACCTCTTGGCTCAGATGACCCTTCAGAGTTCCTCTTCAGCAACTGCTACTACTCAACCACAAACGCTGCTCCATAGTATTTCAAATACAGAAGAGGAAGTGGTGGTTTTGGACACTCCGGTGAACCATAAACAGCATCGAAAACACAAAGAAGGCTGCAGTTCCCTGAGTGATTGTCCCAACACTCCTGTGTCTCGTGCCGACTCAGAGGCTGATGCGTCACCTTCTGTCTCCGCTGTTATCGACGCGCTACACCTGAGTGATATCGACTGGGATGCTTTGTCCTTCACATCCTCCCCACCTCCTCCGCAAACGTCACCTAACAACACCGCAGAGACTAAACCGCGTGAAACAGCAGACGATGATGTGAACGAAACAGGAAACACCAAGCTGAAAACCTCAAGCGACATCAAACAAGCCGAGTCCAAAGCTGCTCCAGAGCTGTGTTACACAGAGTGTTCTCTAAGGGACAGGGTGCTCATGAGAAATACAGCCAAAGCTATGAACCAGATGGATGTAAATAATGATGTGGTCTCAAAACAACTACACTATGAAGTCGCCTCTCAGGAATGTGTTTCATCTCATTCCTCAAACTTAAAACCAAATGCACAGATCTCCATCAAAGACAGCGATGACAGTAAGTCGACAGAAAAGGAATCAGCTGTTAACAAAAAAGAACCGCTCACTGACAAAGGCCAGTGTGTAACAGAAACTCACACTTCAACACAGCAGTTAATACTTGCGGTACAAGCTCAGAGTAAGACAAAGGACTCCAAAAAGCCTCCTCAGAAATATAAATTTGTCAGGAACGCCGTTTTATCATCTGCTGGCCCACCACAGAGGTGTCACTCTGACCCAGGTCATAGCAACAAAGACAGAAACATGCACACACAGACCACCAAGAAGAGCGTGTGTATGAGCGTGTGTTCATCCAGTGAGGACAGCGATGCAGAGAACCAGCAGTCTGGACCTCAAAGAAGGACAAAGATTAAACCCGTAAACAAGATCAAGGGCAGCTTCCTTTCAGATTTCCCCCTGAAACCTGTTTCTCAAACAAGCAAACCGGCAACAGCTCATAGCATTAAGTTATTAGGACCAAAACCTCAGAGGCAGAATGTAGATGTTAAGATAAACAGTATTCCTGCATCGACTAAAAGCAACTGCCAGGATGTCCCACCGGCTATTGTACACAGTGATGTGTTCCTTCAGACTCCAGCATCACCTGTCATTGTGTCAGATAGTGATGACTCAGTGATTTGTAGCGAGAGCCCGCTGCCGTTAGCAGAGAGACTGAGACTGAAATTCCTGAAGTGAGCTCCATGATTACAGGATGGACAAGAGCATGTAAGATATTTAATGAGTGTGAAGGTTATGGTAATGAAATGGTAATTTGACAAAAAAAATCACCAAGGTCTTATTTAAATAAGCTTTTTCTGGAACCACATCTCAGATATAATTATTCAAATAAATGTTATTTGTGAATGTTTTGTTGCAACAAAGTGATGCTAAACCATAACTATTAACTAAACCAAACTTACTGTGATCCTGAGCCTGAATGAAATAGTTTCTGTAAAGTAAATCAGGTTGTACATAAACACATTTTCATGTTTTAAATGCCAATTTATAGTGTTATAGTGTTAATTAGTGGACCTTTAGATAACATTTGTTTGTTGCCCTTTTGTTTCTTTACATAGGTTTATTTTTATATTTTTTTTTAAATTGAATTGAAGGAAACAACCCTCACAACTGAGAAAACATCATGATTTTGGTAAAGGTGTGTCATTAGATGTTAGTTTGGATTTATGTCAGGAAATTGTCTAATTGTGTGGTCAATGCCCAAAACATGAAATTGTTGAAATAAAAAAAGTGCTTTGAGAATGTTGTGTTACACTAAAGTTAGACTAAACCTTTCTGTAACTTGTTGCTGTGATACTGAATAGATCACTTTGCCCTGCACAGCACAGCACAGTTTTAAGTATTAAATGCCAGTTAATTGCACCAACATGTGCTCAACTTCTCCCACTGTTCTTTGACAAGCTACATGTCACTTTACTAGAGTTAGAGGGAGAAGGCACACGGAGAGGACGCTGAGCCATTGGTTTTACAACCTGCCAGTGTTGGTCCCCTTGATCACGAGTGAGGCCTTACACACCTTTTCAGACATGAAAGGTCTGGCAGGAGCTTGGTGACAGCTGCATCCTCTGCCCAAATAACAACTCATTCCCATTACTGGCTCTTAAATCTTATTTTCCTTTTTTTTTTAAAGCTAAAAATCAACAGTTTTTCGCAGGATAATACAGCTTGTTTTTCAAGCAGTTTGTTTCCCAAAGTGTTTTCTGTGGTAATCTTGCTTTTTTTTTTTACTTTAATAGAATAATTCCTCAAAAAGAGAAACTGCATTGGAAACAAGTGGCATTATTCTAAGTGGGAAGTTGTAAAAATTTAAAGGGAAACAGGATTTTAAGATTTAGCACAAGGACAATAACATTGCCTGTAATTACAAACCTTTCCAGGCAGGACAATGATTGTAGCTGTTTTCAAACCTTTTAGTTGCAATTTGTTCATCTTTAACAATTTGGCTCTGTAAGGTTATACTTCTAATAAGTTAAAACGGGTTTTGGCTAATGTTTTTCTACTATATCACGTCCAGACTGAGGACACACGCAGGCCTGACTTGCCAGAGACGTGTGAAGATCTCAGGTGAAACAGCATCCTCTCATTCCTTCATTAGACACATCGCATCAAACTGATAATTGTCGTCGTGCAGACTTTAAAGAGTAATTCCCCACAAAAGGAATCTAATTATTTTTCTTTCTATCACATTATCCGTCTATTTAGCCTTATTCACACCCCAGTGATAACGAACGACGTCCTTCGGGAAGGTCGCATTTTGGCACTTTGGGTTTTCTTTGAACTTTTTTTTTTTTTCGCCTGAGCTGTGAACCCATAAACCTCCGGAGATCTGCTTCTATATAAAAACGCTTTGGCAAAATCACTTTCACACAATCTGCCTGTCATCAAGCCTGAATGTCATCCTCTCTGCATGAGCGTCTGAAGGTTTAGGGATATTTCTAACATGAACCTGGAGGTTGTTACAGCTAAAATTCTCTCTGAGTGGAAATGCCATGAAAGCGCTTTTGGAGAGGACCAGGACTCGCTCCAGTCCTCCTCGCCGGAGCCTTCCATGGATTCCATGTGCTCTTCGCCGGAGATGTGCTACTCCAGCGGTCACCGGGAGATCAAGGACTTCTCTTTTGGCTTTACGGGACGCAGGGCAACTCCATCAGCGCCAAGGCACAACAAGCCCAAGATGTCCACCAAAAGACGCATGAAGGCCAGCGAGAGGGAGAAGATGCGGATGAGGAGTCTTGCAGAGGCTCTACACCAGCTCCGTGACTACCTGCCGCCGGACTACAGCAAGAGAGGCCAACCCCTGACCAAGATACAAACCCTCAAATACACCATTGAATACATCAACAAGCTTTCAGACATCCTGAGCCGTGCGTAACGGACGCAAAACGGACCATTTTTACGCATCAGGTTTATTCTCCTCTGGACATTTGATGGAGATATTCTTATATTTCTGATGAGTAATGCAACATATTTACGTTAACTTAATGGGTCAGTTTCATTTCATATTTTTCCTTCTCTCTTTTTTGCCCTTCTCTTTGTGTAAATGTTGTTCAGCGGGCACTTGGCAATTATTTTGTATATGAGGCTGCCTTTGATGAAATGATCAGTATTTGGGAGAGTTTTCTGTTAGTTGAGATGTATATGGTATCTAGATGAGAGTGTGATGCAACTTTACTGATGAAAAAACTCTCCAATTTTGTTGAAAAATAAGGTTTGGAGAAACCGCACGTTCTTGTTGATACTGATTTTAATCTCCTATGATTTATTTGTGGCATATTTTAGAATGTAAGTAGCTGCATGATATTTTTATAGTTTTGTTTTGGCTTTCTGAACTCTATTAAACAATTAGTGTTGCTTTTTTCTTGTAGCACGAGTTAATTCTTCAATTCTCTCCGTTTTTCCACCAATTGTACAATTTAACAGTCTTGTTTGGTATCTTTAATATTCTCAAGCAATTTTACAGTTTTCACTGTGTGTCAGAATCAGGTTATTTCCTCAAAAGTATTTTCTACTCATTCACATTTACAATAAATTCCTGCTCTTTGTTGAACTTGTGGCCCAGTTAATTAATGAACCGTCTTTAAGGGCAATTAGAACGCACGTCGCTCGATCCCTCCAACCAGATTATCAGAATACCTGAGCGAGAGCAACAAACAGCCAATCAAACGTCAGCATTCTCTGCGATGGGCGGGACTGTCTCCTCACAAAGAAATCCCAACCTGGGATGTATGAAGTCTGACGAAGCCGCCATTTCAGAGCGCAAAGGAGCTGGAGAAGCAGCAGGAAATTTTGTACATTTTTTATTTTTCTAATATATTTTTTATTTTTCTTAGCAAGTAGTAAATCTATATTACTTCTTTGAATCTACCTCGCCTGCAACGCCGCTTGAAGTAAGTCATTCCTTCTTTCCCTTGAGCACCAAAGCGTTTGAAAAATCACAGAAACGCCCCTTTTACGCATGATTTAACATTTGCACAGTCGTTGTTAGGCTTTTGTATGTAATATTTTTAACTAGCAGTGCGACTAGCCTAACGTTCAATGCTCATTTGAATGCTGTTTACAACGACGCAACTATTTTGGAGACAACAGACTGTATGTTTGGTCTGCTCTGCGATGTTAACTCCAGGAATTACACGGGGCCCTTCAGGCGCTCTGCATTATAAATTTGAGCAGCAGTGTTCATCCTGAGCTCCTCTATGCTGAACGATAATAGGATCATTATTAGAGACTAATTGTTGTATAGGGTTTAGCTGCTGGTCCTGGCTCAATATTTCAGAGCTCCCACCGCCTCTCAGGATCAGGACAGAAATGTTTCCATGACGCTCGATGTGCCTTCTGGCTCTGCAGGCTTATTTACTCTAAAATAACGCAGTGATGGGTTTTCATGGGATACTTACAGTCCTTCAGGTTTATCTAGATAATTGTTATAGACTGAGCAGTGCACTGCTCCACAAAAGCTTTTGCCCTGACTACCCTACAGTGGCTCTCAAAGTAGGGTCCGGGGACCCCCAGGGGTCCTTGAGGGGGTTCAAGGGGGTCCCCAGCAAAAAGAGGAATAATGTATTTTCACTATAATTCCATCCATAAGTAACAAAATGACAGAATGTGACTATTCTGGTCATGGGGTTCATAAAATTTCTATAATAAAACATCTAAAAGCAAAAATCTTATCAGATGGGGGTCTGTGGTCTAATTTGTGTCTTTTTAGGGGTCCTTAAGGTGCCCTACAATATACATCAATGTACAATTGGGGGGTGTATTGATTGATTGATTGATTGATAGGTGGGTAGGTTACTAGATTGGTAGTCTTTACAATATTAGAAACAGCTCTCAGTATAGTGCAGTACAATTCATCATCACCACAAACTAGCCTCATATATATATATATATATATATATATATATATATATATATATATATATATATATATATATATATCAATAAAGTTGAATAAACACTTTGTCTGAAAGAGTTTAAGAACCTTCCAGAAGATTATAACTTCATGACGGTAGGATTTATTGCAGTGTCTAACCTAATAAACTGTCAACTGGCTTCAAGGGAAGTGTGGCACAAACAATATATAGATAAAAATACAGCAGTAGCTGTATGAATTCAGTCTATAAAGGTGCTGGTTGATCAGTCTTTGAAGAATAACAAATGATCCCAGATCTTAAAACATCAGTTATTTTAATGTATTTATAGATATTTCTTAATTCCCCTTGTGAAACCTTACATACTGTAGACTCATTTGTTTTATATATTGTATGTAATGTTTCTGAGAGCTCATGGTGACCTCATCATACCATGTGACATTTTTATCACGTCCATTATTGGTTTTAAACAAAATGGTTCTTGCAGGGACTTAAAGTTGTGCTATATTTATAGTGTATCCTTTTAAGATTTTCTTAAGATATGGTTATTTTTAAAAGGGTTATTCTCAAGCTCATTGGTTTGCTGGATTTTCAAGAAATACCAAAGTTACAGGCGTCTCTTTCAGTTTTCAGTCCTCTGAGGGCTGCTCCTTCAGGGCAGATTTTGAAATCCATTCCAAAAATGCACTATCCATCTTCCCCAAATATGTTACATGACAGTTTCATGCTTAAAGCCCATCCCTCTTCCTCCACCTTTGCCCTATATCACAAACATCTTCCCTTCCCTCCCTCCATGCTCTAGTCTATCAGTGGCACAGATGCTGCGTTTTACAGTAGTGATCTGGGCTTTGGGACTATTAATAATTTTCCTGCTACCAGCTTTTACATGCAATTCTCCATGCTCGCTAACTTGTCACCTGCTTCAGTGTAGGCATGCACACCCAACTACATAACAATGCAGTGAATGCAGTGCCGGGGTTTTATGTTTCCAAGATCTTCTGAGTGACATTTTAACACCCTTGTGTCAGAAACACATGCAGTATCTAAATGTGTCGGTTCATATGTGAAGCCTTAATAGTTTATCACCATTATTATCAAAAATGATCTCTTACAACATCAAAGAGTAATTGCTAGAAAGCAAGCTATTCATTTAACATTTAATCTAGTAGTAGTTACATTATTGTTGCATTTATTATGAGGTAAGTGTCCAATAAAAATTGCACAAATAAAAAATCAGTTTGTCTCAAAAGGAAACATGGATGTTATATCATTATAAATATATCTCCTACTTAAAATTCTTGTGAATCGTCAGCATTCTGCACTCTGCACATATTTGTGGGTTTTATTCCTTTCGTTTCATGTTCATGTGAAGTATATTGATGTGCAAATACATCGACTCTTTAATGAAATTGAGGGGAGACAGAAAGAAAAGCAGGAGAAGCAATGTTTTCACTGCATTATCAAGATACCACCCGTGTAAAACATGTCAAATCAAGTTGCAAAGACTCAGTTCTTTGCTAAAGGGCGTACTCATAGATTGATATTTTTTTTCAATGTATCAGAAAAATCTTTGGGGATGAGGCGGCCATTTGTTCACATCATGCTTGATTACCTCACAGCTGCAGGGAATTCACAATTTATTTCTGCATGAATTTACTTTCCAAATGATAAAATGCCCTAATTTTCCCTTGTGGCAGTGCTTGAATAATACATATTACATGTGTGCTTGATGAACTGGGAAAAAAAAAAAAAAAAATCTGCTTCTATGTACTCTATGCATTGCAGGCACCTACTTCCTGTTGGACTTGAACTTAGCTTTATGGCACTTACCAACTAGATCCTTGCTTGTGTTGTATCAATTCTCAGATGTACGTTGCTTTAGATAAAAGTGTCTGCTAAATTAAATCGTAACTGTAATGTGGAAGCAAAATGTGTTTTGTATGTAAGAAACATGAAAATGTTACTCATAACAAATAATAATGTTGAAGAAGTTTCCACTGTGGCAGTTTAATGTATATAAACGCTGACCTGAATCATTTCAGATGGATGCAGACACTGAAGAAACCTCAAAGACTTGCAAGGATGAATCTGAGAGATCCATAAATGAAAACAAAGCCAGGTCAGTCCAATGGTTCCTAATAGCTTAATACTGTATTTATGGATACTTAATGGTTTCTGACCAGCATGTAGAAGGAAGGCCTTCTTATCAGTGCAAGTGTCTCCTAAACTTTGAAACGTCCCAGCATCATTCATGAGTGTGGCTGGGTGTGGTCAGAAGTGTGCACATGTAACCACACTCAATAGTGATGTCACAGGGTCCTGGAGTTCACCTGTACCTCACTGCGTTGAGGTGAGAAGTAAAACCACTGGAAGTCAGCAAAAGCAAAATTTTCAGGGGGTGTTCAGTTATTCTTAAAACATCAGCATCCGGCTGCTTTTGGGTTTGGAGAGTCCTTAGTTAAACTTGGACTGAATATAATGGCAGTTTCCTCACATTGCTCCTTCTCTGTAGGGGACGTGGGTTCAGAGGTCGTGGTCGAGGAGGTCGGATGAACCGAGGTGGCATGCGTGGTGGACGAGGCATGATAAAAGGCTTTGGTCCACCTGGACATGGGAGGGGTCGAGGGAAGGATGGAGCCATGAATGGATTTGCACCCATGAGGTACTTAACTAATCACAAGTGGTGTTACTATGTCAAAATCTTGCTCGTATTATATGCGTCACTGGTGATTCATTGTTATGTAATTCCAGAGGAATGGGGAGGATGCGACCTTACCCAGATATGAGAGGTCATCGAGGCAGGGGTGGACCCATGGGCATGGGCCCTCCTCCCCCTCCTCCTATGCACCTCAGAGGTCCCTTCCCACCCATGCCCAGGTAACTACCTCACACAAACACATGCAGCTGCTCTGACAGTCAAATGTTGAAAAGCCAGTTTAAAAGCTATTGTTGTCCTAAAAAGTAGTTTGTGTCTGGCTGCAGTCAACAGAGCAGCCAAACATTTTTGAGGCTTTTGAAAATCCAATTTAATGAGCCATTTTCACTTTTTGAATCACTAAGCTCCACTGGGTAGATATGTCTTGTCACTCAACTGATCTTACATTTGCAGCAACACTGACTCATATGTATCACTACAAAGGGTTTTCACTGATGGACACGTTTTGTTATGTTTGTTCCTGTCCCTGCACAGACCCCCTCCACCTCCTCCTCCGGGTCATCCCGGTTTCAGAGGGCGTCCACCACACCCTCGTGGCCGCAGCATGCCACCCCCTGGGCCTCCACGCCACTTCCACCCCCGAGGTCCAAGAGGGTAAGAGCTGTTTGAGTATTAATACTATGCTTAAGCTTTGCAAGTCACAATTCTCTCCACTTTGCTTGCAAACTTTTAAGATCCCTAAATGGATTTAAAATACATCTAGTAAGCATGTGAGACTTGCTTACACCAGTTGTATTATTTTAAATCTGTGATTTAAACCTGCAGTGCGGAACTTTTACATATAAATGAATGTCCATTACATTCAAGCCCTTGCCAAACAAGTTCACACAATGCATCATACACAATTAATCATATCACTGCCAGATAAATCTCTCTGTATTTCACGGTATACAGAGTTTTTAATCTGGTGTCAGGTTTGACATTCCCGCTCTGGCCGGATGAATCCATACTGCACATGCTCTATGAGCAGAGCATGTGCACTAGAGACTTCCGCTGGCCTAGCCGCCTAACTTCCAGTTAGCTCCCTGCTAACTTGAACTGTGATGAAATTATTTAATCGTGTGGCTCTTCTAGACTTTCCAAATTTTATTAGACCGAATGGATCAAATTCTGACAGTGAAACAAGTCGTTTCTTAGGGGTTGTGTGACGCACAAAACAATTTATCTACTGTTTTACTGCCACAACAGTAGCGATAGAGTAGGCTACAGCAGAGCCTATGACGTAAGCACGTCGACAGTGTTTTTGTAATTACTCTCACTGCCATAAGGGGGAGACAAAAGTCCCACACTCCAGCTTTAAATCCACAAATGTAAACTGCGAGCAAAAAGACTGAGGCTTGTGACACAAATGCACAGTCCTTTCCCTCCCTTTTCTCTAAATCCTCATTATAGCTTGATTTCTTTCACTTTATCTTTAATTATCACATTTATTCCTCAGTTTCTCTATCAAATATTAAAATAATAATATAGCACTTTGCCCAGATTGTACATCTTACTACAACCAATGTTGAGACAAAGAACTCAGTTAGTAAATATAAATTATACTCACTGCTCAACTATATGAAGTCTTTTAAATAGTGCATGTAATAATGAAACAGGAAAAGGCATTTCACTGTATTTTTGCCTCTCAAAGGTACACAGTAACTGAGGGGAAAACATCCTCCACTACAGTAGTTCAGAGATGGCTGCTCTTATCAGAGTGTGCCCCCTATTGGCCAGAGCCAAGAATCCAATGTGTGATTTTATCCTTTTACACAGCTACCACAATGGACCGGTCTCTCCTCCGCCTCACCTCCCACCTGGCAGAGGCCAGAGGTGGCCAGGGCCCCCTGGTGGCCGACGCTTTTAACACAGCCTGCCCTAAAAACAATAACCAAGCACTTGTTAATATAGACGGGGCCTAAAGAGGTGCAGTGAATGAAACGCCCCTGAATTGTGTGTTATACAAAGTCTCTGAGTATCTTCATGACATACTCTGTAGCCAAATGTCTGGTTATTAATGTCTACTGGCAAATGAATAATGTGAAAATGACTAATGACAACCGAGGACACACAAAATGCCTCACACCTTAACAATGTAAAGGCATCCTCACGTTCTGTTACCTATGTCGTTAAAAGGAATACTGTTGATACTGAAGGGACTATTTGATATTGTTGAGAAAAAGTTGTTAAAAAAAAAAACGAGATTGAAAGCAAACAAATTCTTGTCTAAGTTCATTAACTGTTCTGTGGTTCTTGTTACAGTCACCCTGTGAGCCTTAAGAAAATTTCCTGATTCTTAATAAAGAATAAAAAAATGGGTGACAGAGTATGTTTAAGATGGGGGTAAAATGAGTAAGAGTGCACAACAGCCCTCAAGTTAACTAGTTTAGCACACGTTGGACCTCCCTAACCTTTCCTTTTGTTACATGGAAATAGTTATGTATTATAACCTCACCAAGCAGTGCAGCAAATATTGTTTAACAGATTCACTTACACATTTCAAGTGATATGACAATATTCCATTTGTCAAGTATTCATGAGTATTTAATTTTATATTTTATATCTTAAATGTGCAGCTATTTTAAGTTATGAGTATTGCTGTTTGGAACATCAGTGTTTGTCTTCAGCAATCTATTGTGTAATGACAAAAAGGAAAAGGCATTATAAAGGAATAGTATACTGAAATATATCTAGTAGCTTTTATAAATGAAAGCAAATTCCATTAGTATTTGCCTCACTTATGGATACAACATTACTATTTACTGTGTTTAGTTTTTTGAAGTGTAATAAATACTTTATTCACTGTAAGTAACATAACTTTTGTGAACCTGTGAATGTGTTTTATGAGAAACGTCAAGACATATGCGATAGCCGTGCAGAAAAAAAAATAAAACTAAAAAAGAAACTCAACTTCTCTTTTTTTTGTTTATTCACAAACAAGTCTGAGAGTTGTCATTACAATTTACAACAAATCTGTAATATGAAAGAATGATTTACAGTGTCAAACTAATGCACAGTGGCACAAGTGTTTATGTTTTACTCAAGTATTTTATGTGATTATTTAAAAGTAAAGTATTTATTACTTTTACTGATTTCTTTGGCTGAGTTTGGAGGACCAAGAGCCACAAATGAACATAATATTTTATAAACATTTAATGGATCTTACTGAATCATTTCTATAGTCTTGCTGAGGGCTGAAATTTACTGCAGACCAGAAAAGGGCTCGGAGACATAATCCATGAATTTGTATCTTTTAGTTTCCGAGAACCTAAAACAAAGAAGTGCATCATCTTGTAGATTACTGTGTAAATTCGACCGGAGGACTCAGAGCCGCTCCACTTGAAAGTCACTGAAATGCTTTTGACTGAACATCATGTCACAGATCAAACTGAGTGGTAGCATGTCTAAAAGGAGGACATCATCTGCAAAGGATAAGCACTCTGATATGACCACGGACTGTCTTTTCTCTTCACTGTAATATTCAGTCATTGTCTGTAACTTTGATTAGATTTCAAAGGTGATCAAGGAGTTCGGAGAATTTCACAACTGTGTATTTTGACCATTCTGTTTCTATTATTACAGATAATTCTTATAATTTAGTATATTCTTATACAATTTCTATTCTCCTGTCTGTTTGTAACCTTTATAAAAACAACTTTATTGCCATGTATGCAGCTGCATATGAAGTTGTAATACCTCCATAGCAGAAAGGAAATATAATTATCAAATGAATGATTTTACAGAGTACACGCACATTAATTTATGGGATATGGAATAAACAGATAAACTGGATTACATAAGCTCTTTAGGTAAGCTTTGTGAATACATGTAGCTGTTTTTGCATAATGCGGTGCTAATTTAGGCCTGCTGAATTTATAAAGATACAATGAAAGCCCTGTTGTAATGCAAAAGCACAGTCATGTGAAGAGGCATTCATTATAAATACTGTATGTTGTATGTGCTGCTGGCACAAACAAGTATTTGGCATTACTTCCAGGAGAACAAGCATTTTATCCACTGAGCTGCTCAGACATCGCAGAATCCTAAAATACGGCTGCAGACATCAAGAGGTGCTCATCACAAGCAGTCCCATTTCATAAAATAGCCACAGACAGGTGTTACACTCCCCCCCCCTTCCCTTCTGTCTGTCTTTTTCCATCTCTTCAGCACTTTCCGTACATTTTGCTGCCTCTTCAGTCTCTGCAGTCCCTTCTTGTTTCTCCCTTTGGTTGATTATAACAGACTGACTGAATGTTGTCTCCTGAAGGGGGGGCACACAGTACAGTTAACCTTCCAGGCCCCAGGAACCCAGGCCTTCCCTCACATCTCTCCCCTCCCTCACCAGCGGCGTGACACCTGAGGTCCGGCACTTCACTTGAAAAGGTGAGCCTCCTCTTGCGTCTTAATCCCTAAACCCCTTTCTCTCTTGACGCCTGGAGATTCTCTCTTTCAGGATGATAGCAACAAACCAGGTAACAAACCAGGTGAGACCCAGGGGACTGTGGGTTAATAGATGATGGTGCTGAATCTTTTGTAAATGGCTGCAAACAATAGAAATATGGTTTGGGAGATTGTGGCTCAGTTTAGATGGAGTACATCTAAAGTACAACTTGTGGTCATGTAAGGAGCTTGCAGGGATATGCAAGAAAAGAAAGGTCTATAAATCAGGATTATTTCACTAATAACTGGCATGACAATTACAGGTTTAACTTGAGATAAGCTTAAAGATAAGTTAGGTCATCATTTGACATGAATACTGGGCTTCCATAGGACTTCATATTTCGCTGTGTGTTGATAGCTGATCTAAAGGCCCTTTTCAAGGAAGTCATTTTATAAATAAAAAATTATGGCTGACTTCCACCTGAATAGAGCAGAACCATCATTAATGGTAGTAGTAACCTGTAGCTGAACTTTTCCTACCACAACAAAATATATGTCGGCCTCTTGGCAGAGCTGAGCTTATTGGATAATATCTTAGCTGCCAGGAGTTAATAGTGTCCATCTTTGGTCTGTGGAAACAGGAAAGTCCAAAAACCCAACCTACCATCTATAGCAGTACGATGACACTGTTTGTTTCTGCTGGTGAACATTAACTCACAATGTATCACCACAGTTATCCTTGTTTCCAAACAATTATTCTATTTTTATTGTACATAAGCAACAGTTTTTTTTCCATCAGTTGTCATTGAACACACCTACCAGCAGGTTAATGGGAGATGGATGGAATCAGTCCAAATCTAATTAATTAAAAGTTTTAAACATAAAAAACAATAATTCAAATTCAAATAGCTTTATTAGCATAATAGTGATCACTGCCCTTGCAGTAAAATTCAATTTATACCAATAGATTTGTTAAGATGTTTAGTATACTCACGTTACTCACTTACATGTTTAATAATAATACTGAATAAAATTCAGAAGTGTAGGTGTATTTTATAGAACAGTATGAGCCAAATTAACTTGTAAGAGAACTTTATAGTCTTATAGTTCAGCAGGGAACAGAAAAGGAGGACTGGTTTCTCCAACAAAGAGATTTTTTGCACTCATCTCTGAATATGAAATGCACCATATTTCTTATGCAGGGTCGAAGTCTTGGATCCACTAATATAAAAGCAACCATGATTAGAATATTGTTTTCCAGATAAGGCACACAAGTACTATCATAGCACTCGTCTTACTGAAAGAGTTGGGCTGGCTGTTAATTCCCTGTGCCTTTCTCTAAAGAAATAGTTTGGAGGAGTGAACAGCTTACTTCAGGCTAATAGGATACACATTTCAACCCTTTATTACCCCAACAATACCAGTCAGGGGTAGAAATAGTTAAGAGAGAGGTAATTTGTTAAATATAAATTCCAGTCTGACCACCGTTTCTACTTACATCATTCCTGAAGGTATATTTTAATTGAAAGACTATTTCATTAATGAGGTCACTGGTTTGAACCATGAATATTTACAATCAGCAACTGTGCCTGCCACTACCTTTATCTGACGGTGAGGAAGGGCTGAGAATGATGTTTTATATCGCTGCAAATGTGGTCAGCGACATAGGTTGAAGCTTTTTACCCGTTCCTTCCTTTGTGGAGATGAAGCACCATACTTAAACATGATTTATGCCCCAGTGTCATCTCTGCATTAAAACTCCTTTTAATTCAGGAAGAGAGGGGAGGGGGAGGGTCTGTCCTCAACAGTCTTTAAATAGAGCAACGGAGAAAAGTGTCTGTGATGATGAAATACAGGGACTTATAGCAGGAAACAGGAAGTCACTCACTCAGAATAAGTAAGCCATGTTGCCTTCACTGTTAAGATGAATGTTAAATTCTGCAGCTTATATTTTGCTTTAAAAAATCTTGTATTCTAATTATTCAATAAATGCAAAAAAAGAAATGTCGTGTGCTTGTTTTGTGTTCTACAGTACATCATCATACACAACCACAGTCCAATATGGCACAATTTTGACTTTGCAGGACAAAAAGTTGAGTAAAAGTTGTCATTAAATGCAGAGTTTGTCAATTTATTGGGCAAAAAACAACTGAATCCACAGAAAAGAAAAACACACAACTAGGAAATGAAGTTACAAGTTGACACAAGGAATGCTGTTGTTGACGTAGACCTTTTACTGTGCTGTTCAACTTTATATCGATGATAATGTCTCTGATGACTTGAACAGTTCAGAAGTCCATGACGAGCTCATGTCACCTCTGTGTCACTTTCTTAATGTCAACATATTCATTGATGTCTGAGAAGAGACTTGTTTCACTGGCTGGGCTTGTCGTCGGTGAGGTTGTCACTCATGGGTTCACTAATGTGATCTGGGATCTTCTCCATGGCAGTCTGATAACAACAAAGAAAAGGAAACAAAATAATTTCATTTGTGGCCTAAAACCTCTCTAGTGTGCAATTAGCCAGAGCAGGAGGGATTGTTACTGTTGTATGACTGACTCTGTAGGGCCTCACCTTTGTCACCTCCATGGCTACACCTTCAGGGAGGTTCCTCTGGATGTATTCAAGGTACACCTTTGCTGTGGAGCCTGTTATATGAGACAGCTACAAGGAAAAAAAAAGTGAAATCTTAAAATGATGAAACTCTTGTGTGAGGCTTAAATAATAGATATAACCTTTTAACACAATTGGGCTGCCTAATAGCCTTTTTCACAGAATACATTTTCAGATATTATATCACAGTAAGAAAAGCACAGGTGTAAATTATAAAATGAATGATGGCTGAGTTCCATTTAGCTGCTTTGTTTCTGGGTCCAGGTATTGAGCACGCTGCTATTTATGCTTCCTCCCCTCCTTCAGCCCTTCACCTAGAAATTGATCGAGGGCTGCCATCACAGAGGATGTTCAAATTCCTTAAATGTGTCTCAGAGGAGCTTTGAGCAAAGAATCACAGATGTATCCTATACAGACGTTTTTCTTTTTACAGGACAGCAACATCCCTTCTATCGGCATGTTTATTGATTGGACAGCTGATCTGATGGGACTGTAAAAGGACTAGTCGGGCTGTTGTGGAAACAGTGTTATTATAATAATATTGTATCATAGTAATACTATAGATTAGGAAAACCATAAGAGTAATAACAGCACTATCAGGCCCTTTTCACAGCACTGGTCAAAGCAGGAAAAGCACTGGTGGATTTAATAACAAAATAAAAATGGCTGTATTCCATTTAGAAGAGCCAGGTTCAGGTCTGGTCTGGATGGTAATGTTATTTTACACCTCTTCTTTTCCTGCTTTGACAAATCAAAATGTCTGCCATGAAAAGGGTCTATTGGCAGCTCTGTGATTATTCATCAAAAACAATTCATAAGCCAAAAGGTTTTTATTTTCTTATGTTTGCATTTCTCTCTCTCGCATCCCTGCTGGGAGAGCTCAGACATGAGGAAGCCATGATAGCTTAATGGAAAACACCACTGGGACACTTACAGAGTGTGAGAGCCATCATTAATGCCTGTGTTTTTCCACATATCCCTAAACAGAGGTCTAATCAGGGAAAATGAGGGTCTGTAGAGGCTTTAAGTTGCAAGTACAGTACAATGTCTCATTTCAATGAAACCTCATCACTTTGAAGGTCTCTCTTTTTTTTTTTTTTTAAAGATTTTATTTCGTCAGTGACTAATTACACTAATGAGAGTTCTAGCTGAGGTCAAGCTGCTCACCTCAATGCACCGGTAGTGTGTCCTCATTTCATACTGGACCCTGTGGTTTTTGAAGATGTGGACTGACTTTAAGAGCGTCAACCTCTCCATCTCCTTGGCAGGTTCAAAACTGTAGCAGAGGAAAAAGATCAAATCATGTCAGCATGAAGGATATACTATCATAAATGGCTGTTTCTGCTGCTTAACTCAACTAAAACTCACACTTTGCCGATGTTGATGTCCAGCTCCTTAGCTGCCAAGGTGGCAAAGAACTCATAGCTGTCCAAGACGGCCCTGTCATGACCTTTGACCAGCACTGACACCTTCTGAAACAGCGTGTCAGGCTCTTCTGTGACAGTGATCTGAGAGCAAAACACAGTACAAATACTTTATTGAGAGACTTGAAACTAAAACAGCTGCCATTTAATGACTTCCTGGTGCAAACTGAGACTTTGGAGTAAGGTAAATCTGATCAAGACACAAGACACATACATGTCAATAGTCAGTCTAAGATGAATAACATTATTGTAGTGATAAACTTACTGGTGAAGGTGTTGATGAAAACACTGTTGCTGTGTGGAAGGAAGTGCTTGGTGTCAACGGTTGACGAGACCTGCAGAAACAGAACAGTGAATCTTTGCTGGCATATTGAAACACACCTCAAAATGCACAGTTTAGTATGAATGCCTCTGAACTGTCAGAAATGCAAACACAATGCATCACATAGTGAAGAAAGCATCATAATGTTGACTGAAGCAAAAAGAGTTCACAGCACTCTTGTGTTAGGAGTCTCAGAGCAGATTGTAGGATCTTTTCATAAAGTTCATATACCAATATTTAAATCCTAGATAGAGCCAAAGAATCACTGTTTATCTACATCTCAGATTTATGATGAAGTCTTTTGCACTTTTACAAATGTAAACATCTCCTTTTGTATCAAATACTATTCTGATCAGCAATATACAACGATTTGACTTTTCTCCTTTATATTTTTCACTTAATTAGTTTAATTAAACAGTTTAATTTTGTTTCATATTTCTCTTTTCACTTGCAGTAAAGCCCATTACAATTAATTTTAATAAATGCTCTAAAAAATGTATCTATTTTTAATAAACTAGTGTAACACTGTTTACACCCTTTTTGACAATTTAACTGAGAAAATAAACACATTTGATTCACACAACTGGAGACCACAACAGGTTGTAATGATGACTTCTGGCTCGTTGATAAACCAGAGTATAAACGCGGCTTAAAGGTGGTGTACCCTTGTGTTTGTTACAGTTATTAATAAACTAAAGAGACTTCAAACGAGCAAAGAAGAAAAAAACTGCTACCTACCGGATTATATTACATTTCTTGTGTCCTGGACAGGCGCCCAAAGCTCTCGGTCCCTGCAAACAACAGACTCATATCATTAGACAGTTAGAAATGACATTTATTGTATAAGTTAACCCCCATGCTCTAACTGCTACCAGCGGTCAAATTGTGACATTTTCGGGCATCCTACATTCAGTTTTCCTATCCTGAAACACTGTCACTTTAGTTGGTTGTTCGCAGATGTAGTGCAACGTTTAAAAAATGTTATTAACTTTACCAAATGTGATATTCCTGTCAGTATCCTTGCCAGACAGAGTGCTTCACGTCCAAACACCACGGGAGACGCCATGTTTTTCGAGGCACCAAAGGAAAACATGTTTTCTCAATGCTGCCCTCGTTTGTCCTGGAGGGTGAACTACTACTGTAGCAGTGAGCTGTTGGTTCAAATCCTGCCAGCTGTGGAGACAAGATGGCACAGCTGGATGAGCCACTGGTGGCGAGATGGGCCAACAGAATTTCTTCCGTATATATTATATATTTGTTAATTTTATATGACATTATATATCTGTGGGCAGATTATCAACTTTAAAAGCTGAACTGTTACCAGTTGGGTAGTGAAATAATTTTTCATCCTCATTTCAAAGGTGAAGTTAAAACACGAACAACTATTAATGTGAAGTTTTATCCATAAAGATTTATTGGGAGAATAGAATTTACACCCAATGAGACATCAAAACACAGAAATATTTAAGAAATAGGAAGACAGTAAATGATAACATAAAACCTCATAATCTTATACTTGCACATCTGTGATTTTAGATCTAACACGGTGTGTTACATTAACTTGCATTATTATACGTATTATTATGATTATGATGATGATGATTATTATTAATTGATTAATTAATCGCACACTGCATATACTGTTTACACTATGTACATTTGTACATTCAGTCAATAGCTATTTTGTATGTTTCATTTCATTCTCTTCAATTTAAAATTTAAATCTGTGGCAGCTCCTCTCACTTTTATTATTATTAAACATATTTTTTTAATTGTAAATTTATTTATTTCTCTTTTTATATTATTTAGGATTATTTGATTTTGTGTATTTTGACTGTTATGCACCACAACACCGAGGCAAATTCCTCATAGGTGCAAACCTACTTGGCAATAAACCTGGTTCTGATTCTGATGATGCCAGAGGATTCAACCTAAAATACAATTTTTATGGGCTTTAAATTCTCACTAGATTTCAGGTCATACAGGTAGATGTTAAAAGTGTCATTGAATGTAGAAGGTTTGATTTGCTGGTATAGATATGGTACTTCCTAAACATTAGTCATCCCTCTCTACTCCAAACAATAATAATACTTAATTGATCTCCAGAGGGTAAATTCACATTACAGCAGTGCAGGAAACAAGTTAACAGAGAAGAACTAGGAACACAACAAAATAAAAAGTCAAGTAAATGGAATTTAATCTATGTACAACATTATACACATTACAATACTAGGCTACATGACTGACTTATGGGTTGTAAAAACAGAAAAGTTGTGCAAAACATGTGCAGAATTAATGGTTCTGGTGGATTTAGCTAGGAATGAATGCAAAATAAACTAAATATGCAGTAGTGTTACCTACATGCAGTATATATGTACTGTATATACATACATATATACATACTGTACATATCCATAGGATAGAGGAGTGTGTAGGGTGGGATGGAGATGGTGGTACTCCTTCACAGCTGTTTTATCCTGTTGTCACAGTTCTTGTTGTACAGTCTGATGGCAGTGGGTATTTATGTAATTGTTGTGCTACTTTTAAGTAAAGGATTTACTTCTTGTTCTTCCACCACTGCATGTATTATATATTTGGAGACAGATCACCAACTTTAGAAACTCAAATGTTTCCAGTTGGATAGTGAGAGAACTGAACACTAACAACTATTAATGTGAACTTTTTTCTGTTTATAAAGCTTTATTGAGAGAATAATGGTGATTTAACAATGGTATATCTTTTTCATTCTTATTTGAAAGAAGATTAGATTAAAGTTAAAACAGTACAGATTAATTTAATTGGTGTAAATCACGTGTGTGTCACGTGATCCAGCTGTCGGGCCCTGCCAGTGTACAGTAGCAGGCTGCGGGCAGAAGCAGCAGCACACAGCCGAGGTAAGCAGCTCTCCACTGGCCACTGATGTTTCCCCGGTTATGGTGACGGCAGGTTTGTCCACTACGCCACCGATATATAGCTGTTACGAATAGCTACACCGCGAGTATAAAAAAAATCCTTAGGATAAACAACCGGCTAACGTGTTAGCCATAGCCCGTTAACGACGAGTGCCAGCGGCGGATGGACGGAGCCAGTATCCGCTGATGGTGGCTCAGCTTCAGCTAACGTTAGCCGGTGAGCTACCTCTTTGTGGAGGAGATAACAGACAGCCGACGTTTAGGTTTGCCGCGTCGCCGAGCATCACGTCTAGATTAACCCCACAAAGAAGACAAACTTGTGACGGGGAAAGATGAATCCCGCTGCTGACATGTTTTGATCTGTGGAGCCCACGGAGCTCTGTCTTGATCCAACATCCAACAGGGTCCAGCTAGCTGTAAAGCTAGTCGGCATGACGGTGATGGGTGTTTGGAGCGGGTATTCGGCTGTTAGTTAATAACGTTAGTATCACGGTGTGTGTGTAAGTCATATTTTACTGTATTTCTTTTGCTGGAGGTATTTTGGGACACTCTTTAACTGTTACCTATAATTTAGTCTTATTGGGATTGGTGTGGATACGATATTTTCTCATAATGACAACTGACCTGATACAAATGTCGATAATATTCTCATACAGCAGCCGTCTATCGGGTGTCATTTTATGTTTTTGGTAGATGACCGTTAAAAGCCTCGCGAATCTTAACGTCCGTAACTGCCCACCGCTCTGTATGTCTTGTCTCCTCTGTAGATCTATTTTTTCTTTATCTCCCTTCTTTTATTACAGTGTTTTGTTGTTTACCCCTCCTGTTTTCATCTTTTTTTCTTTTTTTTAACAGTTTGTTTAACCGTTTAGCCGCGAGAGGCAGCGTTGTTACAACACTGGAGCTAAAATGATACATGGCTCTTTTAAATAATTCAGCAATTAGTTAAATATCCTTCCGCTGAGCAGGATAGTCCTCGGACTATAAAGTGGTTGCTCAGGGAGACGTAAGTAAGTTAACGGTAAAAGTGAGGTAATTTTAGGCCAGCTCATGAATATTTAAATTAACGGCTGTAGGCGGCAGGTGAGTGCTCTTAACGTTTTTAACCGGCTGCTTACCGCGACGCCGTCCGTTTGTCCGCTTTATAAAACAGTCATTATTTATATTTAACACTTGTTTATTTAAAAGCTACAGCGTCTGTGTGTTGACAACCTTTTTTTTCTCTGGCTCACCCAGCAGTCCTCCATGGGATACCCGAGGCGGGTTGACGTGATGACGTTACCGGGGGAAGCGCCTCTCCTGCGGGCTGAAAGCTGATGGAGAGGAGTCCCTGCTCCTCCTCTCACCACTCACAGCCGGGATCGTATGAGGAGGACGCGGTGCCCATGAAATGACACACTGAACTGGACAGAAACGTTACTCAACATCGACTAGAAAGCACTGGGGACGTGTTGAATGGATTGCCAGTTTATGAGTTTACAAGATACTGTTTTCCCTCCCCGTGGATGTTTGTTCGTGATCAGCTGACATGAGTCTGGCCACAGTGGGTTTCTAAATCATTTTCTGGTACTCTCATCTGTTGCCTTGTCATTGAGACAGCATCAACAAGGCAGCTCACTGGTCAAATACATCAAAATGACTTCAAAGAGTGCCTTTTGTTGTGTATGCAGCTATATATCTTCAATCTAGCAATGCTCAAGTCCCCAGTTTTGTGACCTCATTTGTGCTTTTAGAGAAGTTTTCACTGATCACCTTTTAATAAGTTGCAAATCACCAAGATAGCCGAGGGAAATCGCAAGTACTATGCACCGTTGTCGCTGTCTCACATCCGACATCGCACCTGTAACCTCAGCGGAGGAGCGGCGCTCGTAACGGTACCGACCCCCCCTCCACCCCCACTCCCCGAAGGAACTCCGACCTTCCCTCCGGGTAGTTTTTTCATCCACGGAGGGCGTAGAGAGCCGCAGGGATGTTCGCCGCCGTGGAGCATGGCCCGGTCCTCTGCAGCGACTCCAACATCATGTGCCTGTCCTGGAAAGGCCGGGTGCCCAAGAGCGAGAAGGAGAAGCCGGTGTGCAGGAAGCGCTACTACGAGGAAGGCTGGCTCGCTACCGGGAACGGCCGAGGAGTTGTCGGGGTCACGTTCACGTCCAGCCACTGCAGACGGGACCGACCCACCCCGCAGAGAGTCAACTTCAACCTAAGAGGACACAACAGTGAGGTAGGATTGTTTTGTTTTGTTTTTGTTTCATGACATACCCCTCTACCACGTTTCCTGTCTCTGTGTAATTTTGACCATCAAATAAAGGAAAAAAATGAAAAACAAAAACATCTGAAAGAGTGTGACATCCTGACGATGATTATGCCAATATTAATATGTCATAACAACCAGTACACCAATTTAGTGATGCTCTTGAAAGTTATGGTGATTTTTTTTCAAGGGTTTGATTCTTCTGATTCATTTCTTGATTAACTGATGCATAATTGTCTATAAATACATCCTCTCCTCTGCTCCCCATACTCTGAATAATTTTTCAATAAACAAAAGCTACATTTCTTATGTATAATCTATTAAAGATATAAAACTATACATTACAAAGCTTTGCAGAAATAAAGTAGTCAACCACTTTTTAATCAGTTCATTTACACCTCCACCCTTATTCTTAATTTTAAAAAATCCTCCTCTACACCTCACAGCAACAAAACATAATTTTCTTCAATTTATTCTTATGATGAGAGATTATTGATCCCATCGATCCCCTTCAAACAGGGTTCTCAAACCTCCTCAATCCTTTACATATAGGATGCAAGTGATTGCAAATCATTATTTTGTTATTACCGGTAGTAATCTGGGTTCACATAAATATAATGGAAGAGCACAGCCTTAGCGGTTTTCTTGTCCATTTCCTGGCTGGTCAGATGCAGAACAGTGTCCTTGATGCTGTGAGCGTTTACACTCATTTAGGGCAGGTGTTTGCCAACAGATACAGCATCTTGCTCTGTAAAAAGATGTTTCTCTATAGTTTAGGCGTGTCAGATCCTAGCGGGCGGAGAGTGTTGAGTTTAAGCTTCCAGCCGATCACCACAGCAGGTGCTTTCACTGATTGTTACACATTTCTAACCAGAACAGGGGATGTCATAGGTGAAATCACTTTCTGTAGTGTTTGGTTGGAGGCAAAACCTGTATTATCTCAGTCCACCACAGCTCATAGTGGGTTGTCATCCCTGCATTAGGTCACCCTGCTGTTCCTAGTCAAAACATTGCAGCGCTCCACTCCCTGGCATTGCTCTTATCTCTCACCATGGTATTGCCCTCCAAAGTTTCCCACCAGTGCATCAAGGCCATTTAATTTGTTATCGGAAAGACATGCGGGTCTGTTGCCCTCCGTGTGTATGAATATTTCTGTCAGTATATAGCATTGCTGGCACAAGTGGAGATTGCACACAGGTTGCATTTTCTCTTTTAGTGGGTGTAGCTGTTGCTGGTCAGATGGAGCAAGGTGCTGTGTCAGCATTCCATGAGGCAGCTGAGGGGAGAGTGGATGAATCCCTACAGAGAGTGACTGAAGCACAGCAGAAATGTCATTTAACTCTGCCCACTTGAATGTGATCCAAGTACTGAATTCTCCCTTTTGTTGTTGTGGTTTATGCAGTGTGGAGGAGGTTACACACAGTACACAACTCTGATTTACACACCTTTTTCATATATATATATAAATGTGACTTTATCCACCTATTTAGCAGCTTCTCTATGACACACATACTGTTGTGTGTTAAAGTTACCAGTATCACTTTGATGGAAGTTGTATGATATTGGTGTTTGTTGCATCATCTTTGTTGCAACAGATGTTCCTCCAATGATTCAAACATAACTTGACAGCTTATACTTTTTCTGAAAATGTAATATTTTATATTTTGCTCGTTTTTGTTCACTATTCAATTGCAAGTCCATCAAAAATTAAAATACATTCTGCACCTCTTCTCCAGTGCATCATGCTTCATTCACCCAATGTTTTTGAATGTCAAACCATCATCATCATCATCATCATCAGGGTTTGGTAAATAAAGCACGGTGTTATGCAGGAGAGGTGTGCAGCATGTTTTAATTTTTTTATGGACTTGGATTGAAGCTCACACTGGCCTGCCTCACTTTGCTGTGTTCTCAAAGTTAAACATTGCACCATTCAATTGCCTCTATAATTTAGATGTTGGATGTTAAACAATTTTGACGTTATTTAGATAAATTTCTGCAATTATTACGGAGGCTATAGGGGAAAAATGCACATTTCTCCACTGCCCCCTTATCTGTGGACCAGTAATAAAAGTAGTAATGTCCTCTCCAGATTTGATATAAAGCAATAAATAAATGCTTTCGGAAATGTGAAATCCATCACTCGTCCACCCTATGCATAATTTGGGGTGTCTGACAGTGGTGGAAATCACACCGCCTAATGAATTCTGTCAAGTTATGACAGATCTGTTCACTCACTTGCGTCATTTTCCATCCCAGTTCTTATGAGGAGAGGAGAGAAAGCAGTTTGCAGTATACAGTCTGACACCATGGAGCTTGGTATATAATACAGTCTCTAGTCCTGTCTGGGTATCGGATATATTTTAAAAACTCTCCTCACACCAACATTATTTTGTTTTTAAACTTATTTGAAAGAGTTACGTCAACGCATGTGGGTAACCTTTCCTCGTCTTCGAAAGCTGCTCGCTCAGCAGTAAAAAAAAGCAGTCGCGTCCCCTGACAGTCCCGTCCTTTAAACGTCAGCACTGTCATTGAACACTTGTCGTCGCCGGTGACGGGTGTCCTTTCACGTAAATTAGCTCGAGTCATGATATGAATGAGCACACACACACACACACACACACACACACACACACACACAAAAATGCAACATGAAGTCATCCTGAAGGAGTTCAGTCCTGCCAAGATCAATACTCACACCAATATCCTGAAGTTTGGCCATCATTCCTGTTGATGTATAGACCCCAAGTGTCCTGAGATCATTCTAATGTAAGTGAGCGTCTGAATGGATGTATCTTTTGGACTTGGCCCAATATGGGCAATGTAGTAAATTAAAGGGCGGTTCTTAAGCTGTCAGACATCTGTTAAGAACAGGGCAGACAGGGAGCGGACTGTATTCCCATAGTATGAGGAGCTGTCCCTGCCTGGATTAGGGGTTTGTTTTTTCTTTTGAGTCCACACATGAAAAAAAAAAAGGGTTGCCACTCACGGCCCTAGTTGATACTTTATAAAAGCATCCCCCAAAGGCATCTTATGCGCCAGTGAAGCTCACCTGTAGCACCTATTCTGAAGGCCCTCATGATCTTCTTCAGATAATGAAAAGGTTTTCCCAGGCCTGTAGTACATCCCAGATGAAGGTTCATCCTCCTCCTCCTCTGTGTCTAATTCCCCTTCAGCCAGGGTGAGAGATAATTACAAGGTAACAGCTTCAAAGGGAGCAAGGTGTATGCATGTGGAGCCTTGCTCCTTTTGTTCTGTCTCCCACAGTGTGTGTCAGGAGCGCACTACTTTATATTCTGTGTGTGCTTTGTGGGTTTTTTCTTCATGAGGCTCGGTTGCTTAGCAGAAATCCTCAGACCTCTGTTACATTTTTAAGTCACAATATTCAGTAGTAGAATATCGATAAACATAATCATGATGTACTTTTGTGCGATCACATATGAATACATTGAGGTGAGCCTTTTATAATGCAGGTGAAGGCCTATTACTGGTACATTTCATATTGTGAATAGGAATATGGTTTAACTGTGCTTATAGTTCAAGTCATTGTGATTTAGCAGCTGAAATTAGTCTGAATGATCTGTATTTTTAATTGTCATTAAATTAAACTTATTCTAACTAATCAGATTGTTGATGTTTCTCTGTTGTGTATTATAGCTGTTTTACATGACAGCTTGGTGATACAGGAGAGTAACTAAAAATAAATCAGCCAGACAAGTAAAAAAAAAAAAGTTCTAATGGAATGAAATTTGGCGTCAAATGTCCTAATACTATTTTTATATTTAAACAGAGCTGCTGACCTTTCGCAGTAGACGTGTCAGTTGCACCACACTTAAATAAAATTTGAAAATAGATGAAAGCAATATGTTTTACATCTTTTTATGGGACTGTACTTCTGATGCTGCAGAATAATCCCTCTGGGACGTGCATCAGAATAGATCAACGCCTCTTTTGACAATCTGGTGCTTTTTTGTTTTTTTTCCATTTTTTTTTTCATTACAATGCGTTCAGATGCTGAACAGAGTGAGCAGCTAGTCACCAGGAGTCCATTTGTTCTCCATGAGGGCTGAATATCCGAGACAAGCTTGACAATGACTGTCAGCATGTTGACAAGGGAAATGTTGGCCGCAGCTCAGGTTTTGGGCAGATTGTCTGTCAGAATCCTGTCATCTGCTAGTTGTGCTATTTGTCTTATGGTAGAATCGTACATACATGTGATGGAAAAGTGCTTTTATTTCATGCAAAAAATAGATGCTACTCTGGTACCATCCAATTACAGATCAACTGTGTTGCAGGGAAGTAGTTGCGTTGTCTTCTTTTAGTTTTCAACTCATGTATAATCATTAATTCCATTATTTATTAAAAAAATCTGAATATATTAGTGTTCATTTTGAAAATTGGACCAAAAAAATACACTTTTCTTAGCATTTTTCAACATCTCTGCACACAGTTTGCAGCAACACAACTGATTTACTGTACATACTGAACGAGGTATGATCAAAGCATTAACCTCCTTATTGCTGCAACATTATCAGCTCCAAGTTGTGAGCTAAGTAGTAAGTAGTAGTTGCTTGCAGCCCAAAAGAACGGTTTGACTCTTATTTCTTGAGCATGGGACACTGTAAGAGAAAATAGAACATTAAGTGACAGTCTCAAGGGTGGACATTTTTACTTTGGTTGCTAAAAATATGCTCCCTGATAAATTCCGCAGCACAATGTCATTGTGTTTATTGATTCCTGTCAGTGATGGATTAGGAATTGCGTGCGACTGCTGAAACATGTCGTGCACCCGTGGTAGTTCAAAACACACATTCAAACACACCCCGCTGCTACTCCCATGAGTCTTATGGGTGGATTCTTGCTCAAAGGCAAGGAGACCCACCTATTGGTTTTCCCTTTGAGGCCAGATCTAGGCTCTTTGAGAGGGCAGAGGGGGACAGTGTCTAAGAGCCTAATCCAACAGAGACAATGACACCAGGGCACCAGCTCGTGTTTACCACCTCACAATGTAGGTTGAACTCACGGTTCATTTTCTTTGGGCTTGTGTGGCCTACATGCTGATCCCTGCCCTGATTTTTTTGTTTGATCAGATATTCCCTGATTGTTCCTTGTTCTAGTTCTGGAGCGAGTAGAGAAACGCTAATTTATTTGACATATAAATAAAGATCAGAGGAGTAAGGTATACCTGTTTGCACTTTGGGTTAATAAAATCAGTGTGGCTACGGCTGCACATTTTCAGTAGAAAGTGCTGAAAAGTTGTGACTTGGTTTTGATGTGCCTCTAATTTTAGGTTGTTGTCTGAAAATGTTTGACTTTCAAACTTCATGGGGTCTGTGTACTCTTCTGCTAATGCTGCTGATAGAGATAGATCAGAGAGAATGAGTCACTCTCTTAGATGAACCCCAACACTATGTTTTTTGTTTTTTCCCCCCTCTCTGCCTCTTATTTTTGTGAGATTTTCATGCGTTAAAAGTTCATAAATAAATCATTTTATATAGCCAGTTGATGGTCTGTGCATGAACCAGCACTGATCTGAGACCTGCACAGCTCTTTTAAATGGGCAGGGAGGAGGAAGAGGATACTGGATGACTTCTTGTGGTGCAGTGCAACTGGCTCATCTGTTCAGACTTAATGGGCACCATAATAATGGATTGCAAGATGAGCAGAATGCAGCATTATTTTTTTTCCTGCGATACAAGCTGAGGAACGCTGGAGTTCAGTCATCACTTTTAATGGTCTGTGCTGCATTTCTGGCTCAGTGTCCCCCCCCTATACTGTCCTCTCGATGTCACCCACTTCAGCTTACATGACTAACTGTGCCCAGATACTTATAAAATTGGCCTCTTGGTTCCTTCCTCAGCACTGTAGCTTTCCATCATTCTCTTCCTTCTATCATGATTTCCTCCCCTGCCTTCACACACTTTTCTCCCGAGTACCCTTCAACTGCTCTCTCCTTATCTGACCTCTCGACATCAGAAACCTTGCTCGGGATCGAAGAGTATGTGACCCCTGCGCTGCATTAAAATGGTTTCAGTAAATGTGCTTAGTAGAAATGGCTTTACTGTGCTAATCCATCCTTGGAGAGGACATGTTGCATAACACTGAGGCTCGCCTGCTTCCTCAGATCCAGGTGTACTTGTCTGCTCGCTAGAAATTTTCTAATAGGAGACAGCGTGGCCTGTACAGCACCGGTTCTTTTTGCTGTGAGCGGTGTTTGCAGTTAAGGATCAGACAGACATGTCTGCAGACTTGGATACACTTTGTTTTACAGTTGTGCCATTTGCAGGTTAAAAACTTCTTATTTCAACCTACATGTATGTGACAAACAGTTTGGGAAGACAAAGAATGAGAATGTATGCAAAACACTCCTTATGTATGTGTTTTTGTATTGTGTATGTTAATTTATGTTTTTTATGTGTCAGGGATGTGCTGCATTTGCATAACACAAACTTTCCTCTTTGATTCAGCTCAACCCATTTGGGTGAATAAATACAGTTCAGAAACACACAAGCAATATCAAAAACTTTACAGCTTAGCAAACTGTTGACAAGCTATTGTCTCACGATGCTACAGAGATATTTTTGCATGCCATGATTCTTTCCCACGGTCTATTGCGTCAGAAAGAAACAGTCATAAAACCATTAGAGTTTTTATAAAACAGGCCCTAAAAATGATTAGTCATCATGGCATTATTATAAATGACTTGCTTGCTCTTTTTATGAGTACACCATTTGAGAAGTGCACAGGGGTTTATAGTAAAACCTGGGCAGCCAGACCTTAATTGACATCGGTTCAACACATGAAAATTACTTACACGCTTTGTAGGTCTATTTACATTAAATTATTATTATATTAATCTTTTGGCTTTAAATCTAATGCAAAGTCTGCATCATGTGTGGCACATACGCAACAACTGTTATACAACAACACAGTGTTATACAGTCATTTAACTGCACAGTCAGTGTGTCCACCTGGCCAGTACTCAGAGTACACAGTTTGCCTGCTGCTACTTCCCTCAAGCTTTACATCACACTCAGTAATAACCTGTATGTGCTATTATCAGATATTAATATTGATTAAGATTTTATCACATGCTTGCTCCACTCGTAAACATTTCAGATTCTGCCTCCCCTGAATGTCCCGTCCTATCGCCCTTTCTCTCACGCCGCAAATCACTCCCCCGCCCCGCTCCCTGCCCATTCTGGCTTCCTTGCTTTTGTGTCAGCACAGCGCAGCGCTTTTCTTTAATTGAGTTTTGCGTCTGATTTAATATCATGTCAGATCCAGAATGCGAGGAGTTAGAGGGGGTTGTGGAGCGAAAGGGGGAGAGTCTTTCCTTCTTGCTGCTGGCTGGCCAGGTGGTCTTGACTTTCCCATGATTGTTGTGTCATTAGTCAAGATATCCCAGCAGCTTCATAAACAGCTGGTAGTGTGTGGCCAATATGTTGAAAATAGTCTTTTCATAACTGCTATTATATGCTACTTTTTCTAATTGGTGTATTTTATGCTGCTTTACTGATGATAAGTCTCTTTTTATTTGTTTTAATGCCTTGCTGCAAGTTTCCCAAGAAGGAAAATACAGACTGAACTTAACTGAACTAAACTAATCTTTTTATATGTGTAAAACAATTTCGGAGCTTATTTAGGATATGAATCCTTGCTTTACTTAAAGCAGGTGTACATGCATTTCATTTACATCTTGCATGCAGTGTGTAGATGTGAGCAGAAAAACAAAACAATCTGTTCATAAAAATGTGACAAAGCAATCTTAAGCTATGCTTTTGCAATGCAGATTTCCTTTCTACCAGCCAAACCTGCTTATTCTTAATTTATTTTGCATAACCAAAGTCCTCCATGCCAGGGTGTTGCCATGGACCCGTGTGCTCACGACTACACCACTGTGACACTGCACGGTCACCGTGTCCTCTCACTTCTGCTGACTCCAATGCAACCCAAAGCTGTCCCTTGATTTGATTTGGTCTCTTCAGTTAAGTTGCTAGGGTCAGCTCAGCTCCCAGTCTGTAAGTCCTAGCAACAGTAAGACAATCGCAGAATAGAAGACGGTGCCAACTTCCCAGGCAGAAGTTGTCAATGGCCAAGCGCCGGCCAAAGAGTAGTATTAAAGGGATCGGAAATCTGGAGTCTCTTGTTCTCTTACTGGGTTTTGTTTGGGAGGGGATGAAGACAGGAAATATGCTTTGCCCTGACTTTAAACATATGGCCTTAGGCAGCCCTCCTACAACTGTGTGTAATTTTATAAACGTCAAATTGTGTTATTTTCTTCTCATTCATACTTGGCTGTTTGACCATGCAGCAGATGCTAATTGATGGACACTTTCCAAGTCCGTAGTTGTTTGCATGTGCCTTTTCTGCCTGTGATCCCTCTGGCCCCCCAGAGTGTCCTGTGGCTTCTTATTCTTATCCTATCCGTCTCCATGTGACGTCTGATCTCCCAGATCGCTGCGTCACGGTGAGGTGCTCAGCTGTCCCCCTCGTGGGATGCCTGACCAGCTCACACTAATCTCCACACTAAGCTAAATTTACACACATATACAGATTATTCTCACCTTCATGGGGCTGTAGATAAGCACGCGCACACATGGGAAGACACAGCATGTGTACTCACTACGCTAATGTCCTCTTGTTTTGTCTTTGGCCCTTGTCCGTAAGTGTATCTATAACGTATGAATGATGGAAGAAGTGCGCAAACTGTAGCTCCTGCGTAATCTAAAGCCTCATGTCTACACTGACTGGAATTAGGTTGTATAATACCATCCAGAAAATCCATTTTGCTCACCAGAGGTTGCAGACAGTGCACGGGTGGAGTAACAACACGGATTTGTATTCCTCCAATGAGATCCTTGTGCACGGAAATTTGTTATCTTTGACAACGCTACCGCCGAAGCATGTCAGCTTTGCGCTCAGTGAGCAGTGCTGCAGAAGGTGTGGCTGAATGATAGATGGAAGCCTCTTTTTAATGGTCCGTGAATATGGTCAACTTAGTCAGAGTGACATAGAGACCTTAGCTGCAGACCTGCAACAGGGCAGGTCTTATTGTTCTCTTCCCTGCGGCTTGCCAGCTGGGACACACCTATAGAGCAACATTAGGATTTATACTACTGGGAGTGAAAGTGAAAACACAGTAAATCTGACTCATAGGACATCTTATTGCTGTGGGAGCAGCGCCAGGAGAGCGATGAACGCTACTGTACACTCATTATGCTTGAGGGCTGTTGTTTGCATCGCTGTACACAGCGTATTCATATACACGTTTGTGTGTGACAGATCACTTTGAGTTCACCGAGGATAACCCTGTGTTTTATCACTGAAGACATTCAACAATGAACCCTGACAAATAGGGAATTGTTTAGAAACCCTGCAGAATAAATATGATTGGTAACTGGAGTTGTCTTAGCATTGCTGCTGTCATTACATAGAAACATTGGACTGTTTATATAGTAGCATTACTCAACAACTGTCTAGTATATTACTTTCCTTAGAGGGTCGACCCACCTGAGCAAAACATACCTGTGATTTCTCACATGATACAAACAGCATGTGGCTAAAGGCTGTGACTCCTAAAAACATTTCAAATGAATTAAGACTGCCGATTGAGTTGTAGAGAGTGTGTTTGTGTATGTACTAGGGGTGCACAACCAGACCGTTCACTACACAAACTACGGCCTGGTTTGCACATGAGCCTCAGTTTTTCAGTTCCACAGGGAAACAAAAAGTTGTTTCGTTGTGTGCATGCAGGATTCTCCCTTCCCTTTCCCCATCCCCCTCCCCAGAGAGTAGCTGTCCAATGAACTGTCAGTATACCAGTGACGAGAGGGAAAACAGAATGGTGCCCACCACAGGCTGAATTTATGTTGTGAAAAATGTAGCTACACCAAAAGTATTTTAGTTTTTTTTTTTGATAGGCTAAGTAACACTTTTGGTTTTGAGAGAATATTTGTTGATTTCATATATTATCAAATTATCTAAATAAACTGAACCAAAACCAAAACTGCGACCCAAAAACCACAATACAAACTGAACCGTGGGCTTGTTGAAACGTTGCACCCCAAATATGCACACAGAGACGTCTTAATATTGTTTATTGCCCCCAGTCTAATAACATTATTATGATAAAAGTCCAGCTGGTCAGTACAAACTAACTTCAACTTGATGTAGAATATATTTGGTAAAACCTGTGTCCAAATGATGATAATCACACTAACTTCAGCCTGGTAGTGATGGGAATTACAGCTTTTTGAAGGGGAGCCGGATCTTATGGCTCTAAACCTAACCCTAATTTGCAAAAAGAAAGAAAAAAAAGAAATCGGCTCTCATACGGGAGCCTGTTCCCATCATTCACTTAAAGGAGCCGACTCAATGAGCTGACTCGTTTGCGACCGACACATCACTACAGTTTGGTGTTTGACCTGCAGTGCAACAGTGAGGTTTTCTTTTTCACACATCAGTCCCTAATTGTGGCCCATCGGGTTGTTTGTCACCTCCTTTCCCAGACTTGTCATAACAGCATTTTCCCTTACGACCTGCTGCTCAGAGTAATTACAAATCATTCAACCAGTTGCTCAGAAGAGTTTAACAATGTAGTTATTAGATGTTTAAAAAAAATGCTTTATACTCATTAAATACGAGCTTTTGCTGTGTGATGTAGCATCTTTTCTCATTTTCCCAGAAGTGTAAAACACCTAGTATTATATCTCATAAAAATTCAATCATTTATTCTAAAATTCTGCAAGAAACACCGAAGCAACCCTCACTATCTAGCAAGATACTTGTTTAAAAATACTGTTCGTACTTAACTTTTATTTGTGCAGAAAGTGTCTTTTTTTTCCCTAAGGACGTTATTAATTGAGATGGGTTTGTTAATGCAAGTGGCATTGGCATGTAAAAAGACATTTTCAAGTATCCAGCTAGAGAGAAAATGATTATTTACCTTTTGTTTTACTTCTCTGTAACTATTTCTCTTCTCAGTGGAATGTAAAATTGTTGTAGGAACAAGAAGTTAATGTTGCAGCTCCACTGGACCATGGATAGATTGGGAGTGTGTGTTTGTTGTGGGTGGGGGTGGGGTGGTGTTGTTAAGGGGGGGAAAGAACAAGACTGGCTGGCTTATCCAACTCTCAGCCACTGATCTGTTGGACTTGCACTCAGAGAGCGTAAGCCCTGCTAAAACCTGCCCTGTGTTGTGTGTTTGAGCATGTAAGGCCCACGTGCTTCACTCAGTGAGAGCAGAGCTGCTCCCTGCTCAGGATTATTCCTCTGGGAATAGGCTGAGTCACGCTACAGAAGACCAGACAGATAGAGACACAGAGAGGGGAGGGAGGGGGGGGTGGTGTATTGAGATTGTAATGGGTGCCTTTGGGATGGGTGACACTGACAAAGAGAGAGTTTACGAACAAGTTGATCTGCGCTGTATCAGTGATTAACACCTTCCTCCTCTGCATCTCATTCCTTGGGTGTATAATGATCCATCTCTACTGTATATCCACTGACCTCCGGGCAAATACAGAAGCTCATGCATGTATGAGTCACTGCTATTAGTGGCTTTACAGTTTACTGTACTGTATATCTTCACTTTCATCACAATATAGTATTTTCTGTTTGTATGAAGTTCCTCTTGCTGTCCTTTCTTTGCGTCTCTTACTGTCACTTTTCTCTCAAAAGATTTATATTTCACTTTCTCTCAAATTCCTTTTGAACAAACTAAAGGCTTTCAATAAAATGGAGAATAGAAGAACCTACAGAATGTGTTAAAATAAATACACTATCAACTACTGCTTGAATCAAGTGAGAATCAAGGAAGTGTGGTACAGATAGGAGATGAAATAATTGGATCTTATTGTCTGTAATATTCAGGATATTAGCAGCTCCTTTGCGACTTTTTCAAAATGAGGTTAACCCACTTTGTGATATATTTTCATCTAGTTCTATGCTAAATTTAGCTCATTGAAATGTGGGAACTTGGATTTCACTTTCTGCAATTTAAGGCATTCAGCTGATGCTCCCATTTCGAGCGACTTATAATGAGTCTGCAGGCAAGGGTTCAGTGTCTTGATCAAGGGCACTTTGTTGTTGATTGTCTCACATTATCTGTTGTAGGAAAAGGGCCAAAGCTGTGTCACAGAAAGGTCTCTGTAATAACGAGGTCACTGTTAAACTGCATACAATACAATCTAGATTTTTTTTTTTTTTTTTGGACAGTCTCTCTAATCATTGTTTTTGTCCCTTTCATTTGTTTCTGTGTGTGCCTTTTAAGGTGGTCTTGGTGCGGTGGAATGAGCCCTTCCAGAAACTGGCCACCTGTGATACAGACGGAGGGATCTTTGTTTGGATCCAGTATGAGGGCCGCTGGTCTGTGGAGCTGGTCAATGACCGTGGAGCTCAGGTAAGATTTAGTACACAGAAATATGACATGAAATAAATCAATGATTAAAAATGCATTTTTTTTACGGCGACTATACTTTTCACAGACACAGAATATGGAAAATATGTAAAGAAATAAAAATTGTGTTCAGGAAGCCATGTTTTTTTTATTTACCTTATTCTAAGGTATTTTAACAGCACTGATCACTGTCAGTACTGAGGGATAAAACTAGTAGCTACAAAGTAAGAGTTTAAACGCCTCACTAGTGGCCTCTAGAGGCTGTGCTTCTCCTTACATCCTATGAGAGAAGTGATTTGGAATGACCAACCATCCTTATAGCCGCTAGTGAGAGCAGTAGGGCACCTAAAACACTAATTAGTAATTTTACAGTCAGCAGTTATAGTAATTTGATAGATATTGCATTTTACAATGTTTACTTTAGGGCTAAAATATTCTTTAGTCTATAAAATGCCAGAAAATAGTAAAAAGCCCAGAGCCTACTGTGGCATCTGCAACTTGTTATGATCATATATGACAAAGAAAAGCAGCAAATCTTCACATTTTAGAAGCTGAAATCAGAGGATGAAATTTTCCAATAACTATCTAATAACTAGCTGTTAATGAGCTCAGCATTCTGTCATTAACATCATTTCATCCTCAACATGTCATGTCGCCCTGTAGGTGAGTGACTTTACCTGGTCCCATGATGGCACCCAAGCTCTTATCTCCTACCGTGATGGCTTTGTCCTGGTGGGATCAGTCAGCGGGCAGAGACACTGGTCCTCTGAGATCAACCTGGAAAGTCAGATCACCTGTGGTATCTGGACCCCAGATGACCAGCAGGTAAGACACACACACACACACACACACACACACACACACACACACACACACACACACACACACAAAGAAAGGTTTCCCTCAGCACTCTGCCAGCCTTTGAATGTTAATAGATGTAGAAGTTTTAGGTTTTCATTTGCCACTTTTAGTATGTAGACTTGTCATTCAGAGCGCAGAGACTGGCCCTGAGGGAGAGTAGTTGTGAGTGACAGCCAACATTCTCTGTCTTGAATGTGCTATGGGTTTGTTCGACTGCGTTTTTGCTTTCATGCTGTTAAATTGTCAGCTCAGGTTGGACGTCATCAAGCTTTCAGCCTGTATATGTGTCTCTGTCTTTGTTCATCCCCTTCATCCCATTTGAGTCTGTTTCTCTAAGTTGTTTTCTTTGTGATATGCATTTCTCGTGGCTTTGCTCACTATCTGTCGTCTCCTTATCTATTTCTAAGTGCCTTTCTTTCCATCTTTGTTCTTCTGTCTTTTGCGTCCAATATAATTTCCTGTCACTTGTTTCCTCGTCTGTTTTTCTTCCTAACAAGTCTTTACTGTTCCTCTCTAGGTGTTGTTTGGTACTGCAGATGGACAGGTGATAGTGATGGACTGCCATGGGCGCATGCTGGCCCACATTCTGCTGCATGAGTCGGATGGCATCGTCAGCATGTCCTGGAACTACCCCAGTTTCCTGGTCGAGGACAGTAGTGAGAGCGACACAGACTCTGACGACTACTCCCCACCACAAGGTATGCTGCTCAGTTTCTGATTGGAGTAGAAGGTTATTCAGTGGCAACCCCCCCCACCCCCTCCCCCACCTTCAACTTAGTCTACCGGGGTATCCACATACCGTATAACTGCGATGTCCCTGGTTTGATTTTGTCCAGGGATCATTTGTTGCATGTCATATCCCTCCTTCTCTCTCTTCACCCATTTGCTGGTTACCTCTCCATTGAAAACTATCTAATAAAAGCAAAAAGACCAATAAAGTAATCTTTAAAAAAAAAAACTTAATTTTACTTACTGACTAACCGGTATTGCTTACTTTGTTAATGATGATTGAGGATGACTCTTTCCTCCATTCTTCCCTCACAATATTTAAATCTGTGGACAAAAATGACAGAAAAATGTCTAAATCCACATCACTTATCATCAAACACTGAGTTTACAGTTGGTGCGACATACAATAAGTAGATTTAACCTCCATAGGAACAAGAGCTACATGTTATCCAATCTCTTTTTATTCTCCTATGTGAAGTAAGAGCTTTTTCTGCAGTGATGTATGGACCTCAGGCTTTGCAATATAACTTGTATAGCACAGCAGCTACAGTAACACAATAGAGAGAAACAGCACATCAGGAGCAGTTGCGGTCTTCCGTCAATAACCACACTGCCTCCATTCAGGTTCAACCACAGTACTGCTGTGTACTCAGAAGCATGTTGACAGAGCTGATACACAATCATATACTTAGGAGCCTAAAAGATTCTACCAGTCTCAGTTAAAATGGCACAGTTAGAAGTGTCTCTTCCGTCAAGTGAAAAAATACACATCCAGTGACATGCGATCAATCCAACATGATGTAAGAGTATAATCTGATGTGGAATAGGAGGTCAATTCATAATGGGTTTACCTAGTAAGGCATAGTGCCTCTAGGGAGTGCTGAGGTAGGGCTGTGCAGCTGTTTCACATATAGGTAGTGTTGTGCAGAAGAACGCAGATGTGGGCCCATCTGTGAGCTTCTATTCTAACTCCTCCTGCCTTTTCCTCCATCTTTTACTGCTCCATCAATGCTTCCTCGTGCTCTTAGTCCAAGGGGAAGGGGAAAGATTTCCAACTCGAGGCATGCATAATAAAAACACCTAGCCTCATATTCATTAACGTTAAAAGTTAGAAAGATTTGTAATTTATGATGCTAATCTCAAACTCACAAGTAATGTGAGTCATTTAATTAAGCCTCGGAAGTTGGAAGGTCACTATTCAACCATTTTCCACTTCTCTGCTAATTGTGGAGACGAGGAAGGTGAGACGCACTGAAATAAAAGCTTGACTAAATGGAGGGTAGATGACAGGGTTGTGTTGAAACATGGAGGACAGGAGATGAAGGAGGTGCACAGTAAAAGTGAGCACTGCTGACATAAGACTGATGTGGCCACTTGACCCTCTGTTTGTCGGGATCGAGCTCATTATGGTGCAGAAGCAGGCCAGCGTTGTTGTCATAACAACAGCAGCGTTCACAGTGTAACGGCATGCGTCACTAGATTCTGTGTAACGGCTGTGATAAGTGGATGGTCTTGAATCAAAATGTAACATGCAAAAAAAAGTCACCTCAGTGGAAATAATACATTAGTGTATCCTGTCTATATTTTCTATGGAGCTTTCATTAAACAATTTATTTTAGACTCCCCTGGAATAAGTTTACCTGCAATGTCAAGGATATAACCCTGATACTTGAGTGCGATGCCACAGTTGACTGCATGCTATTGTTAGCGTCAGGGCCTGTTTTTGCTACAGCAGCCCTCATTACCAGAGTTGTTAGCTAGGAGGGAAAAAAAAGGTTGCAAGGTAAACACTTTCTCCCCACATGTAGATTCCCCTCTGAGTATCTTATTTTTAGATTGTCATGATTCAGATATTTTCGTTAATCCTCTCATGATACAAGCAGTGTCAGCTTTTCTATACGTGGCTCCCTCTGCCGTCAACCAATAGATATATTCAGTGATAATTAAGTAATTGAGAACAGTCATACTGACAGGGAGCTTGGGTGAGTACCTCTTGATACACACTCCAGTGTGTATATGGTACACTGGGATGTGAGCAGTCTCTCAAAGGAAGCACTGACTTTCCCCCACCCTCCTGCTGCTTTCACTGTGTACACCGGCTCACACAACAACCTCATTTTTATTGGTTCCTGTTTTGTCTGTTTGCCTCCTTTTCTCCTCAGCTTAATTACTCCCTTTTACTAAGGCTGTGTTGCTGAGGGTCTGTCCTCCTCCTGCTGTGTGACCCCCCCCCCTTCAGTGGGCCAAGTGGTAAAGCTGAAAAGTGCTTGCCTTAGCTGGAACACTGATTATGCTCTAACTCACTAATTAAACTAGTCAATAGTAATTGATTGGCCACGATAGAAATTATCTCTAAAGCCGACAACCTGACTGAGACACCAGGCTTCCTCTTCCTCCGCCTGCCAGATCCGTCTGTCATGACATATGATGATGACCCGTTATCACTGCACTGCACAGTACACCACACTGCGTTTACAGCAACATCATATATCTGATTTAATGCAACACCCATTGTAAACTGATTACTCTAGAGAAGTAGTTACTGTTATTGGGCTGAGTAGGAGCAAATTTTATTTGTGTTTATTTGTGTTAGTATTTGGGTCATTGGAGGACTATAAGAAAGGACGGAGTCAAGGATGTTTTCCTGGAAAATGTATGCGTGGTTGTCTGAAGGTGTGTTATTTATAGCAGCTTGACTGAGAACGCCACTTGTTCGCAGCAACAAATGCAGCAGTGAGAGTTGCTGAGTGTGTGTTAGTGTAGATTAGGGCACAGTGGAAAATTCACTGAACATGAATTATAGCTGGCAAACATGTGGGACTGTCCTTGCTGCTTTCTTAACAGAACCCAACTATCTGTACAATAAACACACATGGCCTCACAAACAAGCACGCACACACACACAACATTCCTCACATCCCCTTTATTTTATGGCCCACTCTGGAAATGCATATTGATCACCCCCATCCTCTGTAGGTTACCAAGATGTTTGGACCGGACAAGGATGATACCTCATTTATGGCTGCAGCTGTTTTTTTCGTTATTGATTAATCTGCTGATTGATTTCTTGATTCATTTTTTTTAATCTATAAAATATCAGAAAAGAGTGAGAAATGCCTATCACAATCTCAAAAAGAAAATCTCAAAGAAAAGTAGCTAATCATCACAATTGAAAAGCTGGAACTAAGCAGTGTTTGGAAATTTTTCTTGAAAAATGTATTAATGATGAATGGATTATCAAAATATTTGCTAATTAATTTCCTGTCGATTGAGTAATTAATTAATTAACTAATCTTTTCTACCCTTATTAAATGATGAGATTGTCTCACTAGGGCATATAAATCTAATTTTAGAGCTGTATAGGGCTGATGTAGCCTTCATGTTACTCTCTTTGTTGTGCTGTATGAACTTAAATCTCCAGATTACATTGATGTTGAATCGACTGTTGAATCTTATTCACCGCACAGTTGTGTATAATCTTAACACATAGATATACATGGATGGACTCCCACTTTATCAGTAACACTTTACTTAAATGTAAAAACATTTAGTTTTAGTGTTCTCAGGTGAATGGTTCACAGTTGATACATGTACTTTGATTCTGTCTCTCAGCTCAATATGGCTATCTAACATATTTGTGTTGTCCTCTGTCTCTTTTTAGTGCACAGCCAGAAACCTCTGCTGACAGTCAGCTTCACCTCTGGAGACATCAGCCTGATGAACAACTATGATGACCTCTCTCCCACCCTCATCCACACTGGTCTGAAAGGTATGTGGGTGACTAATTATCAGTGCAGGCCCAAGTGTTCAAGCAACTTTGTCTCTTTCTTTTTTTTTTTCTTTGCTTCTTTCACTCAGTTGTTCTTAGTTCACTGGTTTTTCCACCATTTCCTCCTGTGCTGTAGATGTGGTGGTCCAGTGGTGCTCGCAGGGGGACCTCCTTGCGGTGGCAGGGATGGAGAGGACCCTCCTCTCCCCCGACCCTTCCTGTCCTCCCCCCACAAGGAACGCCATTGTCAAGTTCTACAACGTTCGTGGTGAACACATCTACACACTGGACACGCCAGCGCAGGTGATCATCTGCAACAGGCTCAAACCTGACTAATATATATACACAAATTATTAAAACAGGTTATCAGTTGTCTCCTTAAACTTGCACTTTATGAATTTTACTTTCCTTTGTCAGTGATTGGACTCTTCCCCAATATGTATTTAAAGACCCACGAGGCCACCAGTTGGAGGAAAACCTTCCAATTGGATGTCATCCTAGGAAATACTAATGCATTACTTTATGTAGACTCTTTGTAAACTAACTACTAACATATAACAAGTAACATTAAGTAACAAAGTGAAGTTTAAAATATTGTGGTCAATTTGGAGCCTTGTTCTCACTCAAGTGCATCTTCCCTGCAGCGCCCCATCACTACGCTGTGCTGGGGTCACCGGGACTCTCGTCTGTTCTTGGCGTGTGGGCCGGCGCTCTACATTGTGCGAGTGGAGCACCGCGTTGCCAGCCTGCAGCTACTCTGCCAGCAGGGCATCGCCACAGCAGTGAAGGAGGAAAAAGATGTTGCCAAGCTCACCATGCCTTCCCGCCTCTGTTCTTATGTCACCACCGCTTTTGTTCCCACCATCAAGGTAACACAGCACAGGAGGTTGTTAAGATCCATTAAAACCATAAAAATAAATGTGAAGCACTTCCAGGCTATGTATTTGAAACATACCAGTGCTATCAAAGACGCTGTACTTTCACAGCAAAATACTTAGATAAAATGGTTTTACTAGCAGTGACTTGAGAAGCTTTTAATTATACTACAAGCATATGTTTTCTTTTCCAGCCCCCCATCCCAGATCCCAACAACATGCGTGATTTTGTGAGCTACCCAACAGCTGGGAATGAGCGTCTGCATTGTACAATGAAGCGGACAGAGGATAATCCCGAAGTGGGGGGACCCTGTTACACTCTGTACCTTGAGTACCTAGGGGGTCTGGTGCCTATCCTCAAGGGCCGACGAATAAGTAAACTGCGTCCAGAGTTTGTCATTATGGACCCCAAAACAGATGGAAAAACAGGTGAGACGGAATTACCTTCACGTATTAACCCCGACAAAAGATAATATTCCAAATAAGACCTGGGATATTTAAGACAGCTTAACTTAATTGCAATGTTTTTATGTAGGTGCTAATAAATATATGGTGCATGTTTTATCTATTTGCACGTGTTATTTATAGCTGCAGTGCCATTAAGATGGTTTTATAAAACAAGTACAGTAACAACTTATAACTCTCCTCTCCTTTGACTTCCATGTCTTTGCTAAAGGAGAGGTTCTGTCCTGTGTATGTTTTTGATCAATAGCAATATTATTGTGTTTTATCATCACAATGTTTTTACAGTTTGTCTATTTATTCCTCTTCAAATCAAACTGTTAGATGTATTCCTCCCAGACATATTTGCCTGCTCCAGTACTTTTCCAGTTCTTTGAGTTTCTTGAGTTGGCACTGAGAGAGTGAGTATGTTTTAGTCACATAGGGCAGACTGGGCCCATGTTAATTAAAAGCTGCTTAATGGGGGCTCTGATGGCCCCTGGGTTCCTCATAAATCAACCCGCTCCCTCCCCACACAGTGATAAATGAAGCCAGCCATGAAATGATTCCAGCCCATTCACACTTTAATGTCCATCAAATAAATTAGCTTGCCCTAAACTGGAGCAGCAGTGTTTCACAGACCCCATATGAATGAGGAAGAAGAGAAGAATTTAAACTTCTCAAACAATAGTTTGAAATGTTTATGTGTAGAAAAAGTGAAGGACATTGCTGCAGCTCCATCATGTTTTGTTAAAAGTATAATTAAACACCAAGGTTCTTGCTTACAGGTTGTTAAAGTAGATTTCAATGTTTCCTGAAATGCCAACTTTATTTTAATATTGTTTTTTGCCAAAGACTGCCACTTTGTTGGGCATCTCATACTTGTACTCCCAATCTTTTCTTCCTGATTTAGTTGACAAAGTAAGATTATGATCATTTCATCTTGAATCAATTATGATTCTTTTGCATCACAATGATAGAATTTTGCAAATGAGAGAGCAAATAACGCCACGTCTTGTGTTTAATAAAGTTTTTCTTGAGAACTACACATACATAATCTATTTATCCAAAATTAACTGCACTCTTTAAATCCTCCATCCTGTTTTCTCACCTCAGATGAGATATATGGCAACAGTCTGATATCTGCCATGATTGACAGCTGTAACTGCTCGGACTCCAGTGATATTGAGCTCAGTGATGACTGGGTTGGCAAAAAATCTCCAAAGATATCCAGGGGTAGCAAATCCCCCAAACTGCCCAGGTAACCAGACACCCATGTGTACTGTGGTATGCTATGTATAACTAACATTTCCCTATTTCTTTTAATGTTACACTTGATTCTTTGACTCAGCAGTCACTGGTCCATGTGAAATGGTCAAGAGGTATTTCATCATCTGCTGGTTGCCACACTATATTAAATAAATTAATGTCAAAGGTCTTTTTGTGCATTTTGAATAATCATTCTTTTTATTTGAACACTTGATTGGTCACATAAATTCCAGTTATTTGGGGTTACTTTTAGATGTGTCTGTGATAGCAGAGAAATAAAGAATGAATTCAGATTTCTTACATTTCTGTCACTCCATCCTACAACAAAATGCAACCATAAAAATTAACCTTTGAATAAATGTTTTGCTCTTTTTGATTTACTTTCCAGCTGAATATACTGTAATACAATAATTTAGTCCTCTATGAGTTTGACTCTACATCATACCTCTGATTCATTTTGCAAGTAATGTGGCATCTCCACAATGATGGCCCTGTGATCAAAATCTTAACCCTTGTTATATTAACCCTTTCCAAAAATAACTCTAATGGAATGTTCTACACTTGTTTTCTGGTTCACTGCATGCCTAAACCTTCTTTTTTATTTGCTACCTTCTCTGTAGAGACTTAGTTTGTCCCTTTACCAACAGGATCAACATTGATCCCAGAAAATCACCCAAACTGTCACGCGCTACCCAGGAGATCTCCAGGTCACCACGTTTACCCATACGGAAACCGTCTATTGGGTCACCCAGTCTAACACGGAGAGAATTTCCTCTAGATGACATAACTCAGGTAAACATCAAATTATTTTGAGCAGAATTCACTATTTCTCTTCAAAGTGGTGTTGCTTTCAGCTTTTCTGTGAACTCCATCAAACTCACAGTTGGCAGTGTGAGTTGGGTGGGAAGCCGGTGAGGGATCAATGACCCTGTTGCTGTACTGTTGTCTCCAATAGGGTGATCAAGTCACTCGTGCAGTATTTGTTTAATGATAAACTAAATGTATCCATTTAGTTGTTTTTTATGTTTTCATAGTTCTTTCATTGTTCTTTATTCCTGTCTTCCAGCAAAATTACCTTGCTCAGGTCACATCTAATATTTGGGGAACAAAGTTCAAGATAGTGGGGCTGGCCACATTCTTACCAACAAATCTTGGTGCAGGTAACCAATCAACAACTTTGTCTTTGGCTAATTAAACTTAATGAATGAGTAAATACAAGTGAAAGTAATTATATTAATCCAATTTCCCAATTTCCTTCACTTTCCTCTCTATCCCATCCCCCCTGCTCCCCCAGTCATCTATAAGACAAGCCTCCTCCATCTGCAGCCCAGACAGATGACCATCTACCTGCCAGAGGTGCGTAAAATCTCCATGGACTACATCAATCTGCCTGTCTTCAGCCCCAACGTCTTCAGTGAGGATGAAGATGACCTGCCTGTCACAGGCCCTGCTGGTGGCGCTGATGACAATCCACCCTGCACTGTCAACATCCCTATTGCACCCATCCATAGCCCTGCACAGGCCATGTCCCCCGCCCAAAGCATTGGTCTGGTTCAGTCCCTCCTAGCCAATCAAAATGTTCAGCTGGATGTTCTAACGAACCCCACAGCAACACCCTCTGGGGCTGCTGCTGGTGGTTCAGACCAAAGCCAGGACACCATCCTGACAGCCCAGTACACAGTTCCCACCAGGTACTCCAGTCCTGGTCAGGTCATCTTTGGAGGGCTGGATATGGGTCGCCTGATGGTGGGGCCTCCACATTCTCATCATCCTTCACAGCAACAACAGCAACAGCAACAACCAAGTCACCATCAGCAACAGCAGCAGCACCAACAGTTACAACAACTACAACACCACCAACAAATACAGCACCACCAACAACAGCTTCAGCAGCAGCAACAGCAGCTCCAACAGCAGCAACAACAGCAGATGCTCCAGCACCAACACTTACAACAGCAGCAGCTTCAACAACAGCACATTCAGCAGCAGCTCCAACACATACAGCAGCAGCAGCAGCAGCTACAGCAGCAGCAACATCAGCAGCAGCTACAGCAGCACATACAGCAACAGCAACAACTGCAACAGCATCAACAAATTCAGCAGCAGCTGCAACAGCAGCAGCAAATGCATCATCAACAGCAATCACAGCAGCAGAATCAGATGCAGCAACAGCAGCATCACCATCAACTTCAACAGCAGCTTCAAATTCAAATCCCTGTCCCCTCTATGTCATCAGGACAGCCTTCAGGTGCAGCTGTGCACCAGCTCCAGACGGGGGCACTGCAAATCCAGATCCCTCACCCTCCTGAGGTGGTAGTTGAGAGAACAGTGGGAGGTGAACACGAGCACCTACTAAAAATAAAGACTACTCGTTCAGCTCCACAGCTGGCTGAGGGTGATACTGTGGTGTTCAGTGCCCCTCTAGAGCTCAGCAAGATGAACCCCCCTCCCCCTTACCCTGGGACAGTGGCTGCTGCTGTGGCTGCTGCAGCAGCTGCCGCTGCCTCGGCATCAGCCTCCACTGCAGCCTCAAACGCTGCATCTGGAGCAGGAGGAGGCACCAATGGGACTCAGCCTAGTGACCTTTGTTTGAAGAAGGGAGAGTTCCCACTTTATCCTTCAGGTCAGCAACAAGCGCAGTACCCCACACCCCTGGGTTATGAGAGGATAACAACCTTTGACAGCAGTGGGAATGTGGAGGAAGTTTGTCGTCCTCGAACGCGTCTTGTCTGCAATCAGAATGTCTACACCCTCCAGGGACCTGGCAGCTCTGCCACTCTCAGGGTCACCTCTTCATCATCCTCCTCAGCCGATGGCAAGAAGATCCAGCTGCCCTACACCTCTGCCACTCTCAACAGACTCACTGCGCCCCGCTATTCCATACCCAGCGGAGACCCGCCCCCATACCCTGACCCAGCCAATCAGAACAGTGCTGTTGGCAGAAATCCTGGACAGAGGCTTGACAGCAGTCTGATCCATGCCACTCTCAGGAGGAACAGCCGAGAGGCTGCTCTCAAAGTTTCCCAGATGCTGGACCCACCTAGACCACTGCCTCCTAAGGCTAAAAATAGTAGTGCACTAGCAGCCTCATACCAGCAGAGGGTGCCAACAGCCTTATACACCTGCAGTCAGTGTAGCAGTGGATCCAGCGTTGGAGGCACTGCCCCAGGGAGCGCTAATGGAATAGCAGGAGGAACTATAATCAGACAGGATTTCCCTCCAGGGAATGGGGCACCACACAGCACAGTTATTGTTCACTCCAACAGTGCTACTCCTCTGGCCTCCCAGTCCTCTTACAACCTGCTGAGCTCACTTGAAGGAACTGGATCTGTAGGAGCAGGAGTAAGTAACAGAGACAGGGCCGATTATGTTAATTCAGCATTTACTGAGGATGAAACACTGAATCAGTCACTGAGGCATCTGGCACTCGGAGGAAATGATGCATCAGGGCTGGTTGTCAAACGCCCACCTCCCTATCAGTGGGACCCAGCTGCCACAGAGGAGGTGTGGGTTCCTCAGGAAAGGACAGCAACGCTTAACCCTACTGGCCCCCCCCTGCCACACAAACCACCTCCCCTTATTCTCAGCCCAGCCCAGCACTTGGATGTATCCAGGCTGCCTTTTGTCCTTTCTCCAAAGTCTCCCACCAGCCCCAGTGCTGCGTCATTTCAGGCAGCTGCAGCAGCTGCAGGCTACCAAATCTCTCTCCAGTACCCCCCAGCAACTGCCTACTCTGGGGCTCAGCTCCAGCCCATCCCGGGGTCACCACGCCCCTGCTCCTCCCCAAAGGAGGTGGTGGCACCCGTACCCTTTTCACAGCAGGATGCAACACTTGTCTTACCCCCGGGTTACCCTGCAAACCTGACCAACCTAGCCTGCTGCCCTCTCCCTCCCATGTATCCAGGAGGAAGTGCTTGTGCCGGGCTTCCCATTCCCCCTATTGCCCTCCACACACCTTGGGGTACATATAACTCTTGCCCCCCTATTTCCAGTCCTGCAGTGCCACTACCACCCAAAGCCTCCCACATGGCAGACAAAAATGTTCTCTCGCCACCTCCTCCACCACCACCACCCCCTCCACCACCACCAGCAGAGCTGCAAAGCCATGGAGGATTACAAGAGGCCATGGCAGAGGCTGGGGAAAGTTTCCAGGAGGTGCTCTCCTTGACTGAGAGCCCCGTGCCACAGCGCTCTGAGAAGTTCAGCAAGAAGAACCGCAAGCGGGTGGATGGTCGAGCTGAGGAGGCTAATGTGCCACCTTTGGCTGAAGGGAGCAAGTCCAAAAAGGAGGGGAGGGCTCTGGGAGATTTCAACTCACTCATCTCCAGTCCACGGCTGGGAGGAAGGGACAAAAAGAAGCTGAAGGGACAGAAAGAGCAACAGTTAAAGGCTAAGAAACTGAATAAGGCCACTGCCAACAGTGAGTTCCAAGACAGTTCAGAAAGTGAGCCAGAACTATTCATCAGTGGGGATGAGCTGCTCAACCAGTGCCAGAGCGGTAAGAAGGGTTGGAAGAGTAAGAGGAACCTTCGGGCTGCCAGTGAACTGGATGAGATCAAGTGTCGAAAGGCCAATGAGAAGGAGGACCGAGGGCTGGGCAGCCAAGGTTTCGTGTACGTCATGGCCAACAAGCAGCCACTGTGGAATGAAGCCACGCAGGTCTACCAGCTGGACTTTGGTGGGCGCGTCACACAGGAGTCTGCCAAGAACTTTCAAATTGAACTGGAGGGCAGACAGGTAAGAGAGCTCTAGTTCAAGAAATATCACACACTGCGTGATGTCCTAGTGCTGAAATTACAAGTGTTCTACTATCATTTGAAAGTTGGCGTTAAATATTTGTTGTGCGTACAGGAAATTTTCTCACCATCTTTTCCTGTGCTAACAGTTTTTTGTTTTTTTTTCCACAGGTGATGCAGTTTGGCAGGATTGATGGCAATGCCTACATCCTGGACTTCCAGTATCCCTTCTCTGCTGTGCAGGCCTTCGCAGTGGCTTTAGCCAATGTCACTCAACGCCTCAAATGAGATGTCCCATCCCTACTTACCCTGAGTTATATCTGGGATTTAATGCAATCTTTTGAAGGGGCACAGTTGTTTCATTTGAGATTAATAAACTTTGATTTTGGAGAGAAGACTAAAATCAGCCCTGGTCATAGAGAGAGAGAGAGATACAATCACGCTGCACTACACAATGCTGCCATTTGAGTTGGTGCAATAAGCATTGGCTGCATTTGCCAAGGATGCCCTCAGATTTGCTCCGTTTGGCAGTCAGTGGCGCCTTGCAATGCATGTATGGCCAAAGAGCTGAGCTTTGGTGATCATCATGCAAATAAATGCTGCTTTAGCTAGAAGAAGCTTATAGACACGATAACCAATCGGTTAACTGAGAAAGGAATTGTCAAGGTGCAGTTTTCAAAAGAGGCAGCAGTAATACTTGAAAACCACACTCTGGAGATCAAAGTTGTTTTCCCCAGAGCGCACAGGTACTACTGGGCACTGAAATCCATTGCTGTACAAAACTTCAGTGAAACAGTTACCACTTTATTATACTGCTTTTGCTTTTAGGATTTTATTAAATGACTTAACATGGTGGAGGGTAGGAGGGTCTTTTTGTTTCGCTCTCTGCCATTCCTTTTGTTACCATCTCAGTCTGTTAAGGCTGGAATTGAGGTTTAGATATATGCATCATCTAGGAGCATTAAGAGTTCACACATTTCACAGTTGTGAAAGGTGTTTCACTGTTAAAAACTTGGGAAGGTAAAGTAGTAAATAGCTGAGGTGAGCTGCAGTCTTTTCCACATGGTTTCCTGGGACTCTGAAGGACGAAGAAATGTTACTCTGTTCATGGATTAAATTATATGTACATTTTGTTGTTTATCTATTCTTATATGAATTTTAACATTATTGTCATTGTTTGTGATATACAATCTTCATACCCTGTCAACATGGTTTTCAACTTTACCTGCTTTATTTGGGAGACTGGTGGCTGAATTTGAATATTGCTGTGTTATCTGGAGAATTCAGGTGGGAGGGGGTGTACAGAATAGCTTTGACTGACGTATCCTGTACTTAATGAAATATCTACAATATGGTGACATGGGCGCGAAAGACATCGCCAAAGCCTGGATTCAACAACGTAACCTCTGGCATGAAGTGATTTGTCACCTGCTGTCACTTCTGTGAAGTGAGTGTGTAGTTGGAGGGAGGGAGGGGTGGGCTGTCCCTGCTCTTGAAGACCACACTAAATATGTAAGCAAGGTACAGGAAATATTTTTGTATATTTCTCCTATGCCATTTCATACTCTCTTCAGAAGTCATGTAAATACATATCAGTCATATGTAAATGTTGTTAAGAGACTTGGGTGACTCTGACAGATGTCTATTTACACCTGTCTCCACTGTGTTTTAAGTGTAATTTCAGGTGTGGAGCGAAGCTGTAGTACTGTTTAACTCAACAGCTACAACCACAAAAAAAAAGATGGAAAAAAAAAGAAAAAAAAAACAACAACAGTTAAGCTGAAATCATTTTCACTGAATCTTTGAAGTCATAACTCCAATGAAGGATGAAGCTATTGAGATCTGTTCATTTAGTAAGCTGACACTGAAATCTGTAAAGCTGGTTTATTTTTTTCTTTCAGGCAGTGACGTTTGTGTTTTTAGTGACCTGAGAACACAGAACGAGGTCAGGAGGAAATTATTAGACACACTGCAAATATCACAAATAGGTTTTATTAGTAAAAATATGAAACTTAACGTCACAGAAGTGATATTTAGGCTGATTAGGGTCACCTCAAACTTTTGTGCCAAAATATGCATTTGCTAAAATTTAAAGTTGATGAAATGGGCCTAGACGGAAGTGTAACTTAATGCTTGGTTTAAAAAAAAAGAAGAAGAAGAAAGCTATCACTTTGGACCAGTTATGGTCTCTGAATTGATGAGATTATTACCTTCTTTAGTGTGATCTTTGTATCACAATGAGATGCATGTCTATCAGACAGGGTGTTGGATTGAAAAAAAAAAAAAAGTAAGTCTCTACTGATCCTAAAAAATGAAAAGAACATGAGCATGGCATTAAAAAAATCCATATTTTTGTGTTAGTTGTGCAATATTTTCTTAGGGAAAAAGAATCCTTTGTCATCACTTTTGACCACAGTTTTAATACCGTTCTTTAAGTTCAGCATCCCAGTTGCTGGTCTGTACATTTTATTTATGAGATTATTTCCAAAAGGAGATATAGTATCTATACATACTGTATATTGTGGAGTTTTCTGAACATTTCTTTGTGTTGATAAAAGTTTGTTACAAGTGTAGCCCAAATCGTGAGATGGGAATGTGGGGGTGGGGGGGATGGGAACGGGCACATTTTCTGTGTTTTGTGAAGTTTGCATTGAATGGAAAAGATGTGAATGAGTAAGTGCTCAGTTTAGTGTAGTCGGTAGACTAGTTATGTAGAGTGTAACTGTCAAGTCAAGGTGTGTCTGTATTCAACTGTGCAGTCTACCAATCCCATCAGTGTTAAATCTATTATCTTCAAACGTGTGCGGTCATGGCTTCTTACACAATCACATCGTTTCACACAAGTTCACAAGTGTAAGCCACTGAGTTCATGTTCAGAATTGCCTACGGACTTAAGTTAAGGATTCACTTTCAACTGATTTTAATGAGACGACCTGTTGTAGATATTGTAGGATTTGGCTTTTCTTTAGAAAAGATATGTGCTTTGTATTTGTAGATGTAGACTTAAATGACAAAAACACTTGAAAAAAAAAAATCGGAGTCTGATTTGGTGACTGAACGTTTATAGTGAATGGATAGTAAGGCATGCCATGTAAATTATTTTATAATTGTATATGTCACGCATTTTTTTGAATAAAACGTCATTGTTTTAAGAAAAAATACTGTCTAGTCTCCTTAATATATTCACAGCCAGCTATTGGACTAAAGTTTACATAAAGCGGCCTCATTGACATTTTGTGACATTTTGGCTCAGCAGGAAAAGCACAGGAGGAACTAATAATTTCAATGACGGCTCTGTTCCATTTAAGTGTCCCAGTAAGACGTGGCTGGTGAGTGAACACTATTCCTGGATCCTGGAACTGACACACCTACAGAGACTGCAGACATCATTAATATTATTAATAACACCTGTGCTTTTCTGAAATTTGTGGGGGGAAAAATCTGTTTTTTCCTCAAAATGATGACATATTACATCAAAATCATGAGCATGTACCTCATTTATAAGTTGCTTTGGACAAAAGCTGCCAAATGAATAAATGTAAATGTAGCATCTTTTGAATTAACATTTGGAATCAGTAATGGGCGATAGATGTGATTGGTTGAGATTGGTGTGACTAAATTTGAGATTCCTGATACCTTAATGACATATTACTTATCCCATGACTGGGTTCAGGCATTAAGAAAAGGCTGCTTATTTGGTTAATATTGGAATTGCACAGACCATGTAAAAGAACTTCTGGGTTGCTTCAGCCAAAACAGACTTTTGACCCATGAGCCTCTCCACACTGATGTCTCTTTAACAAACTGTTATCCATTATAGATAATCCTGACCAGCCTCCCCACCACATAGTGGACAGACAGCAGAGCTCTTCCTCTAACACACTGGTTCAACTTTGCACTGAATTTGCACATCTTTATACTCCTCCTCTACCTCATTGCATTTCTAAAACTTCAACAACTTTACTAACTTGTCTAATGTATATAGTATGTTATCCTATGTTTATATTTTATTATATTTATAGTGTATGCTAAGGTTTTTTCTTATATTTTTGTATTAAGCTATTTTGTTTCATTTTGTTATTTGTTGTGTTTTTCTATAGATTTATATTTCTCTCTTCTAATGTTGATATGTGTGTTTACTGTTCCAGTGCAATGCCTGGATAACCTGCTGCTGTAACACAAGAATTTACCAATTTGGGATCAATAAAGCAGTGGTTCTCAAACCTTTTCAGGTCAAGGACCCCTAAACTGACACAAATTAGACCAGTGACCCACATCTGATAAGATCTTTGCTTTTAGATGTATTCTTACAGAAAGTAAATGAAACCCATGGCCAGAATAGTCACATTTTGTCATTGTGTTACTTATGGATGGAATTATAGTGAAAATAAATTATTCCCCTTTTTGCTGGGGACCCCCTGAAACCCCCTCAAAGGACCCCTGGGGGATATCTATCTATTTACCGTATTTATTTAATTAGAAGCAGCTGTCTGTCTCTGTCCGTGGTGCTGAACTCTAATCACGTGACCCTCCTCCAGCGTGTAGGCGATGTGGTGTCGTCCCCTCTTCGTTTCTCTTTCTTTCAACCGACACAAACAAAACAGCTTCGGCTGCACTTTCGATTAAACGAGGGAACAATACAGACAGGCCACATTGTGCTGTCCTCTAAAGGCCGCCGATTGTCTTCCCTCATCGCCATTTTTCAGCCGACAGACGGCACGGTGTAGTAATGGACACCGACTACTCGTCCGGCTTGGAAAACCCTCTGTACAGCGAGCTGAAATACTTCTGTAGGAAGATCCAGGAGGCCTACAACGAGCTGAAGGAGGATCTGACACCTTACCGAGATGACCGTTTTTACAGGTGCGTCCGCTGGTTTTCCCACCAACACAACACAATAATAAATAATCAATTTCCCACTGCGTGATGTATTCAAGCTATTTTCCTGGCTGCATGTTGTGAATAAGCTTAACAGTTTTCATATAATGTGGGTCTGTTACGTTATGATGGTGATTTATTTGGAATAATTAATTTACTGTAGCCTTTGGAATTTCGATGCTGTGATGTATCTCAGATTATACCAGATTAAATGGAAAGTGTGATTTTCAATAAATAGAATAGTGCAAGAAAATATCAGTGAAAAGGTGAAAAACAGAAACGCCACTGATACATAGTATTTCCCTATATGACTATATATTACTAATTGGCTAAATAACATGGAAATTTCCTACATTTTAAAACGTGGTGGAGGCCTACTGACTCCTATTAGAGGCAACAAGTGTTGTCTTATGAAGGGAATTTAATCTCAAAATACACATTTAATTATGGTAAAACATCATATGCCTTTTTTAAAACCTTAATTTTGTTTTTCAAACAATAAGACTTTACCTAATATCGGTTAAATAGCCCATTAGAAATTAAAAGGTAATGTTGACGTTTGATATCGTCGTGCTACGCATGCGCCAGCGGTTTTCTCCCCGTCAAAGCTAGTTAGATAGCCGCTAGTCACCTTTTTTTGGCCGAATAAAATAAGCCTCAGACACAAATAAAAGTATATCTAATTAATGTACCGCATTGGAGCGTGTAAAACAGCTTTATAAACACGCACGTACATCCAAAGGATGAGGAGGAGGGGGTAGGACGGAGAGATTTCCTCCTACCTTGTTCCCTACTCACTTAAATCAGCACCCTTGTTCACTTTCACGTTCCCTTTCCCCCTCGCTGACGTCACGTGATCACGCTTACCCATTCGATGACGTCGCACTCGGCGTTCCAGTTGTCGCAGACTGACGTGGATACACGGATGTAGATTCACAGTGGAAATTTAACGTTTTTTTTCTCGCCCCCGAGACTGCGAACCGAAAAGAATGGAGCTGTAAGTGTGCCAGGTGTTCATCAGACACACCAGAGATGTGTTACCGTTTTTATAAGTTTGTGGAAATCACTCTATAGCTTTCTTCTGCACATCTGTTACTACTAGCGTAAACTAGCATGGAAGCTAGCAGTGTTGACATATCCGCACCTGAGCCATAGGCTATTGAGCACCAGTATAACCATATGACAAACATTACCTACCGAGTTCTGGTCTTTAGCTGGTGTGTGTTAACTCTAATGAATGTCTCCCCGGTGCAGATTGGCTCCTATGCGGCTCTACACCCTGTCCAAAAGACATTTTGTCTTGGTCTTCGTGGTGTTCCTGATCTGTTTCGGCCTCACAGTCTTCATTGGGATTGCAGGTATGGCTATTTAACATTAACTTAACGTTACAGCAATGCTACTAACCCAAGCTTGGTGTTGGCCAGCAGGCTTTTGGGGTTTTCAGGTATAGAGAGAGGAGGTGAGTCATTCTGTCTGATTCCACAAGTCACTGTTATCAAGCTCCGATAACAGAATAACTGAGCAAGGAGCTTTTTGCCACTACTCTGCTCCTTGCCAGTGGTTCTCTATTTTTTTGTGATGCACCCCTTTGAACACAAACAGTCATCTTGGAGAAGTTGCCGCAGATCTTCTGTATATTTATGTGTCTCAGTTGCTTCTGTCTCTTCATGTAATACCAGACTGACTCGATGATGTAGAGATCAGGACTCTGTGGGGGCCATACCATCTGTTACAGGACATCCTCGTTCTTCTTGTTGCTGAAGATAGTTCTTTATGACTCTGACTGTGTGTTTGGGGTCATTGTCATGCCGTAGAATACATTTTGGATCAATCTTAAGCCTCCCTGATGGTTTTGCATTATGGATAAGAATCTAGCATGCCTAAGTTTTAGGTGTAAGTGCCTAAAACTTTTGCACAGTACTGTATATTTTTTCTTCAATCATTAACAGTATTGGGGAAATTACTAACAAAACTAGCAAAGCTGAATCTTACTTGAGCACATTTCATGTCACCTTTACACATGTCACTGTTGTGTACATGAAGTTAATCTTTGCTCAACCCACCAAATTTAAAAACACAAAAGGCACAACACGAGAGCAAGATAGGTTTTGCCATATTTTCTTCACTTCTGTTTTGACTTGTGTGTTTGCTTGATGAAAATCACCAGTTTTCCTTTTCATCTGTGTCGAAACCTGTTCTTGTTCCACACATGTTGATTCATGTCTGAATAAATGTTGCCAATCTGAATCTTGCAAAATTCTCTAGCATGAAAGCATTTATAGTGCAACATTCATTAAATTCATTTAAATTTAGAAGAAAAGATGAGAGAAGGAAAAACAAGAACATTTTCTAATTGGTAGATTTGTTTATCTCAGTTTTTGTTGCATTAGGGTCTATTTTTCCCAAGAACTAGGTTATTTAAGGTGCGGACACCATCCACATGAATTAATTTTCAGTTCTCCAGGTAGTCAAGATTTCCATTAAAGTTTAAATCAGTCAGATATGACTATTGATACAGATATTAATATTTGCAGATATGATTTGTCCATGCTATTTTCTGTACACTACATCTTTAGCTCAAAAAGGGTTTTACTACACTTTGGATGGGGGCATAACTTTGAGAAAAATGCATTAATTGTATTTTCTTCATTTTTATAGGTCCTAGGATTATCTCTAAGCAAGAGCACAATGGGGAACATTTACTTTCCAAAAACCTCACAGTTAAGGTAAGAGGAAAAGGTGTTATAATAGCAAGTCGGTGATATTTGCTGGAACTGTCAGCAACGCTTAATGATGACAACCTAAATCAAGTAGTTTTGTCATCAAATCATATATTATTGTAGTGAAACAACTTACAACTTATGAAAAAGAAGTGTCTTGCCATTTTAAGGCCATGTATTTCCGTATGAATTGTATTTATATGAGGTGATTGTCTTGCAATATATTACTCGACACAGACATACAGTAAAATGAAATGCTAAAGTTTTGTTTGTATCACATTATTCTTTACTCAGTGTTTCACACCCTTATCCCTCCACCTTTTTATGTCGTCGTGTGTTAGAGAAAATCTTTGGATTTTTTGTTGTGATATAAGCAAAGATAGAATCACTGGAATTTTATGCTGTGTGTTTCAACAATTGTCAGTCATGGTAAATATCCTTTATAATGTGTGTCAAATTAATTATGAATTTCAATGTCTGTTTTCAGACTGGGCCCTTCCATCTACTTTCTCCTCCTCTAACCACCTACAACCAGCAGCTGTGGCTCACTTGTGCAATGCAAGCTGAACACAGTAACGGTAAAATGACAGAAAAAGCAGCAAACTTTGACACACCTCAAATAGCTTTTCTCTTTTGTTAATGTGCAAACATACTTGGCGTTGGTTGATAACAGCGTGTTTCTACTGCTCTCCGTGTCAGTGGGTGACTTCCAGCAGCCTTTCGAGATCAACGTTGAGCTAAAGGGAGTGATGCAGGACGCCAGTGTGATGTATGTCAACAACGTGCACCAGAGATCACGAACGCTACACTGCGGAACTGTAAGTCTCTCTGTCTCATATGCTGGACTGTCATAAATCATTCAGTCAGGCTGCAGCGACCAGCGCAGCGGTATGAGTTTAGGAAATGGTACTTATAGTTCAAAATAACGCTGTAGTGTAGAGTGCAGGATTGAAATTGATCATCATGTTGGTGATGTCCTCAGTTCATTAATCCACAGTATAGTTAAGATTGTTGACGGAACTGACAGTGACGCAGTGTTTTTTTGACTTTTTGTACAGAAATGTGATGAAATCATCGTGCTGCATCTGGGATACCTGAACTACACCCAGTACCAGGTCACGGTCGCCTTCAAAGGCCTTGAAAATATCACATATGAAATCAAGGTCACCTTTGTGGTAGGTGACAAACACTGGCAGCTCATAAACTAACTCTGTGATATTTATTTTTGGTTTGTTGCATTGGACGAATTTCTTGAACTCACAGTTTCTTTACTCTTTTATTTTATCTCCCTTTTGTTCTCTTGTTTTTTTTGTTTGTTTTTTAAAAAAAAAATCCCTTCAGTGGAAAACATACAATCCTGTCTTTTCACAAGTGGAGATCTGGTTCCGGTTTGTCTTTGTGGTGTTGACCTTCATGGTGACGGTAAGAGCATATGTCATTTCTTTGGTGCTCTTCATCTAAATTAATTTCACAATACTAGAATAACAAACACTCTCTGTGCAAAATGTGACAGTAAACAAAAGATGACAAGTGTAATGTAAGAGTTTTAGCTTTTCCTGACTTTTCCTGAATGCATCATGACTAATATATTTCTTTTTCTCTGTGTGTCTCAGTGTATGTTTGCTCACTCACTGAGGAAGTTTTCTATGAGGGACTGGGGCATAGAACAGAAGTGGATGTCTGTCCTGCTCCCACTGCTGCTACTCTACAACGGTGATTTTCATTATTATCCATCTCCAAATCAGTTTTTACCCTTTTTAATTCATGTATCAGATAAGTTGTGTTACACATGTCCACACTCATACACTCCATTATTCCCAGTAAGTCACCTAATTACTGCAGCAGTAGTTTTTACATTCACAGCAAGAGAATGATAGTTTCAATTGTTAAATGCTACATGTATTCTGTCCTTAAGTCCAACTTTAAGGTCGTCTGCTGTACTGGCACCTCGGCTTTGGAACTGTCTTCCAGATAGTATTTGATCTGCTGACACCGTTTCTGCTTTTAAATCCTGTCTAAGGCACATTTTTACAGACTTGCCTTTTCGCCTGAAACTAGTCTTATTTGTTTACATAATACAGCTGTGTTGTGCTGATTTTAAGTTTATTTACTTTGCTCTTCAGATCCATTTTTCCCGCTGTCATTCCTGGTGAACAGCTGGTTTCCGGGGACGTTGGATGCATTCTTTCAGGCTCTCTTCCTGTGTGCCCTGCTGCTCTTCTGGCTCTGTGTCTATCATGGCATCAGAGTGCAGGTGGGTTCACTATTATTACCACACTTAAATGGTTTGGTCTCATTTTAGCTTGTTCTAAAATCTGTTTTTATGTGATTTATTTTGTTTCCGCAGGGTGAGAGGAAATGCCTGACGTTCTACCTGCCTAAGCTGGTCATTGTGGGTCTTCTGTGGCTCTCTGCAGTTACTTTGGGAATATGGCAAACGTAAGTATAACCTCTGGCCACAAGCAGCCTGATTCAAACTGTGAATGACAGTACAAGTGAAACAATCTCCTCTCCGTTCTTGGATTGATAGGGTCAATGAACTCCAAGACCCTACCTACCAGTACAAAGTGGACATAGTGAACTTTCAGGTGAGACTGTTTCCTTTAGTGGCGTTTAAAGCAGTGAGTTGGATTGTATTAATGAAGTGGGAGTTTTTGATAGCTCCAGATCCGATCCTGATCACTTTCACACACTTTTGATGTTTGAGATGGAGATCATGAAAAAGTGACATCAGGTTGCCCAACAGTTCAATAAAGTCCCATGTTCTCTCTCCAGGGCATGAAGGTCTTTTTCCTGGTCGTAGTTTGCCTCTACATCCTGTACCTGATCTTCCTGATCCTCAGAGCTTGTTCTGAACTGAAGAACATGCCCTACTCAGGTATCGCACCATATCACACCTCTCTGCACTGAATATGACTTAATCTTTTACTATAATAATATTAACGTGCCGTTTCTTTTCTATCTCTAGATCTCCGGCTCAAGTTTTTGACAGCACTGACGTTTGTGGTCCTCGTTATAAGGTATGCTTCAGGAAAACACAAAAACCTAAAAGCAGCCTCTCATTGACTTTGCTTTTTAACTGATCCTGTCCTCACTGCTCTCTCTCCCGCAGCATGGTCATTCTCTACCTGAGGTTTGGTGCCAAGGCTCTCCAAGACAATTTTGTGGCTGAATTATCTACTCATTACCAAAACTATATCCTTTTAAAACAGTGTTCATCTTAACCACAGTTTCACTTTAGATATGCCACGTAACATGACATGTTAATGCTCAGGTCCAAATCTGTTTGTTTCTCAATGTCTTCATATCCTCAGCCTCAATTTTGTCATCCTGGTTTTCCATATTGTCATGGTCAGGTAAGAAGTTGTTGTGTGCTGTACAGATTAAAAACCCATTGAGGTAAATATGTGATCTGTGATATCAGGTTGTATAGATGAAATTAACTAGCGAGTAATTATCCCTTAACTCCTGACATACCAGCTGAATTTTTATCCTTCTATGGCCTACTCAACTTCTACTTGTACACGTTAGCGTTTGTGTATTCCCCCTCCAAAAATGCTCTTTATGGTAAGTCATTTTATTCAACGTTTACCCATGAATTAAAGTTGGCCCACTTTTCTGTAGTCGATGAGTTAATACATCAACACATCTGCTTTTGTTTTATTTCCCAGACTCCCAGTTGAAGGATAATCCTGCTTTCTCTATGCTAAATGACTCAGATGACGAAGTAATATACGGGTAAGTGTTTGTTCACTTAATCGCCTTTTGTGAATCCTTAATCCTCACAGTTTGGCAGGTAGTATTCAGTGTAAACAAACATAAACCCGCTGATGTTTCTTTGTCCACGTAAAGGAGCGATTATGAAGAGATGCCTTTACAAAACGGACGTGCTATTAAAGCAACCGCCAAATACCAGGATGAGACTGACAGTGACTGACGGACCTCTGATTGCTCTTCTTCTGCGTCCCTGTTGGCAACTATCGGAATACAATACAACAAACCGTCATGTGTACGTGTAAATAAGGAGTATTTGCATCGGTAATACAAAACCACTAAGTGTACATAAATATATTTTTAAAAAGTTCCGTGTCTACTGAATGTACTGTAATTTTACTGAAAGTGGGAGGCACGTCAAGCTATTTTCTTCACTGTTCATGCTTTGTCCCATTGAAAACGAGAGAAATGCTTGTCAAATGGTACAATCTTTAGCAGTTTGTAGTGTTTATTTTTCCTTCACAACTAGCATTTCATCACAACCTGATGGCTGTAAATGATCGGGAAAAGTGCTAATATTAATTGGGGATTTGTGTGTGTGTGTGTGTGTATGTGTGTAAAGGTCAATCAATGTTATTTTTAATGCTTTCTGTTGAACCACTATTGCCACTCTATACTTTGTAAGTGGTTTTTGCCATTCCTATCCGCTCTCTTGACAGTTTGAGAATAACGTGTATATCTGGCCAAAGCTGAGTCAACCAGGCTCATGCTGCAGCAGCCATAAGTTCACTCTAACAGCCAGCAAATGACATGATTAATGAATAATGGGGAATTTAAGTGCCATAGCAGCGTTGGCTGTCGACAAAAACCTCTTTGTTCTCAGACATGTTAAAATAAAGATAACAGAGAGAGCCTTAACTGGAGTAGGTACCACTGACCTCTGACTACTCCGCTTACCAATTCTTTCCTTGGAAAGCAGCTTTGTAATTGCACTTGTTTAAGGTTTTTTTTTTTATTTATTTTGCTGAAAGTTGATAACATTTGATACTGTATTGTGATTACCTGGATGGATGGATGGATTTTGATGAATTACATGAATTTTACACTTAATGAACTACTGATCTATCATATTAAACATTTCTTACTTAGATATTATTTTAAGTCATCTGTTCTTTTTCCACTACACAATGTTCCTATATGTGTAAAATGAGACACACGCTGCCCTTTCCTGTTTTATAAAGCTGGAGCTTATGGACAAAAATAGCCAAAACAAAAGTGTTTCTGTTCTTTACAATTAATATCTCAACACGTATTCTTAACAAGATGGTGCCTTGTCTTTACATCACCCTGTTTTCTTCCCAATGGGCTGCAGTCTCATATTTGTCAGTGCTTTGACATACAATATATGTACATGTTTGATTATTTCAGTGTGAATGTAGCTTTTGTTGGTTTAAGACAGCTAGATGGGGTTGTTGTGGGTCCTGATATGTTGGAAGTTCTTGCATTATCTGTTGCTTTATGAGATGAAAAGCTGTACATGTAGCACTCTTGTCATGTCACTTGTAAATAAAGCAAAGTATATACAGCATAGTATTGTTTTAATTAATTGCACTTAACATATAACACATTTTATTCAAATATAGCCAACATGGCCAAACATAACAAGCTGATTCTCAAAAATACACAAAATTGTGCCTATTCAAAAAAAGTCTTTTAAACATGTATACTGCAGTTGATTCAGATCGACAACCCAAAAACACTGACGATGCAGTACATGGACTTGTTCTCCCATCTCACGGAGCAGCTTCCTGTTGGGTTCAATAAACAATAAATTCAGTGTTACCCTCACATTTAAAATCAGTGACAACAGACCACTCGAAAGGTTAACAAGCACCTCGCTCAAGAGCACACTGACAGTTGCTGACAGAAGGGAAAATATTACTTTTCAATTATACTGCTCTTGGCACTTGAACCAAGTACTGTTCAGGATCTACTCTGTAAATGAAATTACCTCTGTATTATTCATTTGCAGGATTGTCATGCAAATATTAGTAGAAAAAAACAACTCGATAAACCAATCTTACAACAAATTTTGATCATTTAACCCTTACATACTGTTCAGGTCAAATTTGACCCATTTTTACATTTGAGAGCAGTAACAACACCTGAAACACCTTTCTTTTAGCCTTACATTTTATGACTTTTCCTAAAGTGACCCAGGATATACAAAAATGGAAATATTTAACCTTTAATTTTTCTGCAGTTGATACACATCTTTGTTCATAGAGGATGTTCTGGGTATAATTTATGACAAGATTCAAAAATTACAATTCAAAAATGTTGCATTCTTCACATTCAATAACATTAATTGAAATCATTATTGTCTCCTGTTTTCGGTAACATGGTGCCATAATATAGTGTAAAACCTAAAGAATACACTCTCACTGCTCTCTGAAAGCTTCATTAAGGATTCATCGCCCATTTTTTAATGGCTGATGAGGTATTTATGAGTGAAAAATAGATTGTAGTTCACAAGTTTTGCATAGAGGCTAATTATGAGGACATACTGTGAAGGGTCAGAATATGAACAGTATGTATGGGTTAACAACTGCAGGGCTGTTTCATTTTACCATCAGTAGAGTTGTCCCAGAAGCATGTGCTGGCTGTTTGCAGTCCTGCTCCATTTTTCTGCATGATGATACAGGTAACTGTGGGAAAACACACACAAATACACACGGTCTTGTAATATCAACTTCAGAGCACAAGAACCATCAGCAGATTATTTGTGAGGCAGCAGCACACATACCGATGTACTTGAAAGGTTTTCCCAGCTTGCTGAGTTGACTGAGGCACTGCTCCACTACACTTGTGGTCCACTGATTCACTCTGCTGTGCTGGTAGGCATTTCCTCCTATTGCTGTTTCTACTGACTACAGAGACAATTTAAACTAAGGACTGATCAACACACACGTCTTCATAACTGATAACAGCCTTACAATTACACTGCAATAGACTGTTAGAAATCCACGACTTTATAATCACTAACATATCATATAACTTCACCATAAAAAGGTTAGTGTATTAAATATTACATGAAATTATCAGTTTATTAACAGTTATCCTGTTTTATGGTCTGTAGATCATAAAGGTCAGAGATAGGGACAGTGCCTAGCAACCGTACAGTGTCCATAGCAACCAACGGGTCGCTAAATACAACGTTGCTAGCTAGCCGTAGCAGCTAACCAACAAACCTTAACTTTGTGGAAAAAAACGAAAGGGCGGTAACACTGTTTTTTCCGCTTACCTCTTTTATAATTTTGCTCACTTCATCAACGACGAAAGCAGTCTGTTGGGTGAAATACAGAACAGAGTGTTTTGAATGAACAAAAAGCTAGCCGTGCCTAGCAAACCTACGTTTTAACAAACTGATTATCTGAGATTTACACTCTTGGAAAAACTTTTTGAGGTGGCATTTCGTGGCAGTATCTGGGGGTTATTTCTAAATGATAAAATAAAGGCAAAAGTCAGTTTAAAATATGAACCCTACCTCCTCTTCTGCCTGATACTCATCCATGGTTACTGCCAGCCGTCAAGTTAAACAGGTTGCCCAACAACACAACTTCCGGCCCCACTTCTACGGAATAAAGGCGCCACTAACCGACTGAAAAAAAACCAACTAAATATGCATTCATTAAATTCATAGCTGGGCTCATTGACGCACTCATTGACAGAGTGAACACTGTGTTCTAGTGTAAGCCATGTTCACCACATTATTACAGATAAAGATTTAAAAAAAAAAATTCTATGGTCACTGAACAGATTGCCTGAAAAGGTGATTTCAAAGTCCAGATGTGACGAGTCTAAGTGTAGTGGTTTTTCATCTGGACCTCTAATGTGGTCTCGATGGAGAAATATCAGTGAAATCGCCTTTTTTCTGTTTTTATACGCAAAATAAAAGTTTCACAAATCTGTAAGTGGGTGTAAACAGCAATAAGGCTTTTGCTACGATATCTAACACTTGGATAAAACCAAAACTCACAGGCACACATCGCCCCCTTCTGGTCAGATGTAGCAAACGTTTTATACAACGTTGCGTGAAGTGAAAATATCGCGGGACTCTTGCTGGCTGGTGTTTAATAACCGCCAATTCTCGCCGTTAAGACGACAATTCCAGGTAGGTCGGTGCATTTACGAACTAGCTTCTTTATTTTATTATTTTTTCTGCTCAGTCTTTTGGCTCAGCTGCAAACTAATGTCAAAGCGTGAAACAAAATGTTCTGAAATGGTCGTTTCGTGTTGCGACGTGTGTAACGTTATGTTAGGCTAACTCAAATGCTAGCAAAAAATTCGTTGAAGTTCAACTTTCAACTTTTTACTTAGAATTGAGTTATAACTTAGTCATTCAATAACTTATAGCTATGAAAGTAGCGCCCACCTGTTAAACTAAGCTGACTTGGATTGTTGCACTTTTCCTTATGTCGTTGTTATTAGCTAACAAGCGTTGAGGTTCTCCCGAAATACACCTGCATCTTTTATTGGTGGTTTGTGCGGTCTTTGACACAAGTTCACATTCATGTTGAAGTTAGCTGGAAAAGTCTATGATGTTATATTTGTACCTCATTGCTGAGCGAGCAATGGGAGATTTGGAGAAAAACAAACACTGACAAAACAGACAAAACATACTTTGCAAGCACATCAATTATATTTCTGACTTATACGTAAGCTAAAACTAATTTAGTTTGAGTTAACAAAAATCGAATCTGTTCTTAATAAATGTATTTGCATGTTAACTATTATCCATATTAACATGTAATAATAAGTCCTTTCACTCGGTTTTAGTGATATGCCCCTTCAAACTCTTTCCGATCTCTGCATGTTCAACTTTTGCTCTCTGGCTCTACCTGGCACAACGTTACAAAGGTGCCACAAAATCAACCAATTGGAAATGGAGAAGGTAACTTGTGATTCGTCTGTCCTGTCATGTCCGGTGGCTGGAAATCTAAAATCCATCTCTTTCGTCTTCTCATGTTACGTTGTGATTAGAATGAGGCACAAATATAAGACCAAGTCGTTTTCAACAATTCTCATGTCTACTTTCACAATGTTTGAATCGGGAAGCAGTAGTTTGAATCCAGAAAGTAGTTTTAACAGTAGTTTAAAATGGTGTAATTCGTGTATGAAGGTCGTTTTGCCGTTAGTTAACTGTTTGCTTCTACATATTGCTGTTTTTTTTTTAAACAAACATACCGGAAGTTGAAACAGTTGTGCTGCTTGTTTGACGCACAGTCTGAGCACATCTTTAGTTTCATTGCACTAAACGGGAACCGGGTTATATCATATATTAGTTTATTGTACATATTTGCTCAGATTCTCGTGTGCTCTCACTATATTGCTAATAGGCATTTTAAACGTATGCTGGAGTACAGTGCAACGGAAAGTTTGAAGTTCAGACGGGGTGCAGTTACCCGATTCTTCACCAGAGGGAGACGGAGTTCACTTAATCTTTATTACAGCGTAGCTCGGAAAGGTAAATTAAAGTATTCTTGCCACACACACACACACACGCGGTCCTGTTATCATTAATAGTTATAATAAACCGTGGTCATGTAATTACATGGACTTAACAAGGGAACCTACCGTTATTAAAGCTATAAAAACGATTTTAGTATGATACTCGATAGTGATCGCTTATTGGGTCAGGGCTTACCACGTGACCAGAAGTAACTTCACTGTCGTAGCATTTTTTTAACTGAAATACGCTATTTTGTGTGCTTTTTCGGTACATGTGAGTCATGAAGCGCCACGTTTTTATGTTGTGTTTATTACGCTTCGTTTATAGTGTTTGAATCTATCAAAACTTTGTGAAACCATGAGTGAGAGATACAGTGAGGAGAATCACTCCCCTACTTCAGTTTTTTGTCGTTATCGCTTCTCGGCCTTTTGGCTAAGATCAAGTGTAGTATCTGTTCTTATCAGTTTAATATCTGATACGTCCCCTATCCGGGGACCATATATTAAATTGATTTTTGGAACAGGGAGATGGAATAGGGGCTTGCTCCGTCCACTCCGCGCATCGACCTGGTATTGCAGTACTTCCAGGAACGGTGCACCCCCCTATAACTGTGAAATATAAACATTTACACTTCACATTAACCCAGTTTGTCAGCAGTTGCTGGATAGTGTTGTTTGTGAGTTCATTGAACAGCTCTGTCTGTTAGAAGGCTCCCATAGGTGAAAGAAAAGCCCAGAATATGTTAATTATGTTCTGTTTACTTTTCATTCATTCAAAAATAGATTGATTCACGTTTTCAGGTTGTATCTGAGGGCAGATTTCATAATTCCCATCATAAGTGAGAGCTCATAGATTATTAACATCATGTTAATAATCATCTGGGGGAAAAAACAACTCATAGACATGAACATATTCTTTGTGTTACACTACAAGACTAGAAATGTAATTGATAATTTATCCTCACACAATAAACAGTGGCCTGCTTCATTTGTGGTTGAAGCAAAATACTGTTATTGACACAAATCTGTTTTGATCAGATCAGCCAAGTTGTTATGTACCTGTGTTATTCAGCTGGTAAGTTTAAGATTCAAGAGCAACACAGCGGATGGCAACATCCTTGAAGGCAGCTCAAGTTCCACTTAGAGTATATAATAAAATATTTACAATTATAAAAAAGGAGAGAGAGGAAAGATAGGAGAGAGACAAATTAAATATATATACAAATCTACATTATATTGCACATTGGTGCACAAGTGTGGTATTGTACCTAAGTGATAGGTGATAGATACTTCTGATGAAAGTATAAATATTGCCTAGTTGGGAAAAGTTTGTGTGTTTGGTGGAGGGTGAGTAAGTGCATAGTAGAGGAAGAGAGAGAGACTGTCTGTGTGTGTATGACTGTATATTCACAAAGTCCCAGAGTTCAACAATCAGGTTATAAGATGTTACGAGTTTACGAGTTATTGGGATTTATATGAGCCTTGTGTTTACATTGTTATTTACTGCACTTTCACAAGGAACCACGTAAAAGATTTGATGTAAGCTGTAAAAGGGAGAACTTCAGCTGTTGTTGGAGGGCCAGATTTGGCCCACAGGCCACTATTTGCTTACCACTGCTGTATATAAACTGAAGAACTTCACCTGTTGCCTTTTAAGGAACTAGGCAATTCAATCCATGTGTTGTCATCATTACAAGGGTTTGTTTTTCTGCAGCATCTAGGTCAATGGTCTCTACAGTGAATATGACCTGGAATATGTTGCAGGGTTTATGAAACATTTGGGGGCACTTTGCATCAAATGGCAACTGTAAAGTCTTTACAAGTGCAATTTACAGGACCCAGAGACAGGACTGTTTTACATAAAATAGCTTAGATGGGCCTCACAACAGCAAAGACGCAGTACGAAGTTGTTCACTCTCCTTTCCAGTTGTATTAATCTAATTTACAGTTTCAACAGCAGATGGCATGGTCTACTATAGATTAGTTTACAGACAAATATCTCATAATAGGATTTGTAAGACTACTTCACATATTCTTTAGAGACAGTGTCTTTAAATGTGACTGTAGGTAAATAATTATGCTTAATAAAAATAAAATGGAAGTGCTTTTCAACCAGAAAGCCTGGTTATCTTGGCAGTGTGGAGAATTCTTTGAAACAGCATTCATAAGGCCATTCATATCTTTGTTGTTTACATTTTACTCACACATTTTACTCATAAAATATGACAACACTCACGCAGTTGTCATATTTTGGAGTTTGAAACAGAACAAAAAGACTTAATATGGAAGTCAGAGTCAATATTAGTGCCAAAACCCACTGAAAAATAACACTACAGCTCCACACACGTTTGTCTCTTTCTAGAGCTTTATTTTGTTCTCTGATTCTCACCGCTTTTAATCAGCCCTTCATATAAAACTGTGGGCAGATATTTTCGGCAAACAAGTTGACAATATGCTGTTTGCTCAGCACAAAACGGTAATTTAGATCAAGACCAAGAAACAAACAGTGAGATGTATTAACATATTTCATAATTGACACATTTAAAAGAAATAAAAAAACAACACTGCACTAAAAGAAAAAAGAAAAATACTGTACAACCAAAATTGTACCAAGGAGCACAATGTGCCTTTGTAACTTAATGCACAAAATGATTAACATTTTATCCTTTTCTGTCTGCAGTTAAAACAATGCAGACCATGTTTATTTAAAGGCATAAATTCTGAAACAGTCCGGTGTCTAAGAAGAGAGAGTTCTGTGTGTTATTTCTGCGTGATGGGGAATGAATTCTGGTCCATTAACTCGCCAACTCTCTCCTGCAGGATCTGAACCACCTCCGCCAGGATGAAGACATGTGTGTCGTCAAGATCCTTGAGGATAAACTTCTTCCCCAGGGCCATCTTCTCATCCAGGTAGAGGAGGAACTGTTTCATGGCGGGGTCGCTGGTCCAGTGAGCAGAGGGAAGGAATTGAAAACGACAAATTCATCATTTCAGTCTCAAATGGGAGGAATTATATACTTTTTCTTGCGTAACACCTCAGCATCATTCAGTCCCTCCCTGACTTACCATTCAACAAGGACACCTTTGTGTACGTTGACCATGTTGTCAGGTGTAGAGAAACAAATTAAAGTGTTCAAAGCCTGCAAAACAATAAACGAAGATTTGTAAATGTACTCACCGACAACACGAGCATCGACACAGCAGTAAGGAAACTCAGGACAATAGATAAGAATAAAAGAACCTTAAAGCAAAAAATACAAAAGATAGTAGCTTATACTTAGCTCCCAGTTTGTTAATGAGGGCGTTATAAGTTAACGTTATATTTTAGAAAACCTAAAGTTTATTCACGATTTAAGAGCACAGCTGCTAATGTTAGCTTGTTAGTACTAACGTTAGCTGACTAATACAAAACTCCAGGCTCATTCGGCTAATTACTGCGATATTCAGATCAATAACAAAGAACAAGCGATACGATCAATTACTATTACACCTACATTAAAGATAGGAAGATAAAAGAACGACTTTCACCAACCTTACGATTGTAGTTACTAGATGCTAACTTTTCTAAGATTATGGAATGACGTACGGCATGTGCCGAGGGACAATCTTCTGTCATCCACAAGCTGCGCCTGCGTCAACGGATAGCGTTTGTTGTATGCTTATAGTGAACAATTAATAGCACTCATTAAATAGATATTCTGTATTTTTCAGTGATTAAACAAGTGATTGTAGGTGTGGGTGATATGGATAAAATTTATCATGCCATAAGTAATTTTATATTGCAATATTATTGAAATACAATAAATTTTGATATTGTCAAGTTTCTGAAAAATTCATTAAAAACTGTTGATGGAGGATAAAACAGACCGGAATAACCTTTTTTTTTTTTTTTTTTTTTTTTTTTAAAAAAAAAAGGTTGATTTACATCAGTTTTGTCACATCACCAGGAAAATCCCACATTTCACAACACTGTAGTGTAAATATTTTAAGAGGTGAGATATGCATTAGAAAGATGTTTTTAGAGGAAAATAAATGTCAAAGCACAGCATAGACAAGTCAAATGAAGCCTCCAACCTTACACTTTTTTATTGTCAGCATTGCTAGTGGAAATTGGACTGCAAACACATGGAGATTAAAAACCAATTGATTAGTCCTATACAAATAAATAAAGCAACCTGAACTAATATATTAATACAGGTCCATTTCAGGTAAGGCTCAGGAAGGGAAATGTTTTGGCACAATGTGTCAGTATAGTTAGAATAAAATACATAAATATAAAAATAAACTCTTAAACCATGGCTCTGGTCAGACTTACTGAAGAGTATGAGTGGCAAAGACATGTCAGCGCATCTATAAGAAATTACAGTGTGAGCACTATGTGTCATATTTTAAGCTTGTAAGTCTAAGATGAAATGGGCTTAAAAAGGGTCAGGAAAATAAAATCTAGAGCATACTTTCTGTAGAAGTTGTAAACGTAGCAACAATGACCTTTAAAATGTTCAAGTTATTTTTAAAATTCATCAGACTTACAAGTGAGAGACCAATCTATGAGGATGTCAAGGAAAAAAAAATCAGCACCCAGGTTTCTTTCATCACAAATGTCAATGTGTAAAATAAATCTTAATGTCTTCATACTATGATCACATTAGTGGTTATTCATTTAAATGTGCAACAAGGAGAGGCAGTTATGTTTCCATTTGGTTGAGGGGAGGGATGATAGCACTCTTCCCCCATTTCAAGTATAGTTTAACTAAATGTTTTTATGTTGATAAGTGGGAGTCAGTGGCTGATGTAGCTCTGCAGTGCTTCCTGGATGAACTGAAGACTACGCTTGTACAGGAATGAGTCCTTCTTTTCTGGCTTGCAGATGTTGAGATGATCTACATCCACCTCAATCAGATCCCCGATGCCAAGATCTGAAACAAGAACAGGCTTAAAGTAAGGGCCAAAGGAACAAGATTACAGACATATAGTATAGGTATGCTCTTTTTGCTTGTGCTTTCATATTTATGCTACACACGTCTTATTTTCCATGTGCACTAGTGTTACATACCTGCTGACTGTGTCGGTACCACCAGTATCTTGATCATGGGACCAATGTTTGTTGGCATCGTCTCTGCAAAGCTTAACACCTTGAATTCCTTTTCTTTGGCGATATTCAGGAAGTTCTCATTCAGGTTGCGCAGTGCTGGCGAGTCTAAAAACACAAGGACAACAACTTACATTAATTATAAAACTATTTCCATTAAATAAAAGGATTTTTGGACCCCAGAGTTCATATTATTCACTCACCTTTACAAAGTTCTCTGACCTCTATAGAGGGGAACAGGAGATATCTGACATTGATCGAGTATTCGGCCATAGAGGTGCCATGGTGAGGAACACTATAGAACATAACACCCTTGGTGTTTTTTAACAGCCCGTGCATATCTGGATCCTCTGAGGCATCCAGCAGCATTTTTTTCACAAGCAAACCTAATGGAGGAGAAATTTAACAGTAAACAGACAGAGTGTATCCAGTATTTTCTGAACCAATGAGGTTTAAGTGTAGAGATATACCTATGATAAGGACAGTCATTATTAAAATGTACATGAGAGTGCAGGTATGAATAAGATTCAGACATTTGTTTTTTATGTAGCGTTCACAAAACACTGCAGCATCCAACTATGAACTGTATATAAATCTAAAATACACATGGAGTAATTTTAATGGCTTTGTATGGCGTTTTATCGTTACTATTGCCAGGGGATCACATTAAATTTATAAAACAGTAATAGAATAAGTTACCAGATAAATAGAGACATCAGATGTTTGTGGTAAAATGGAATTAAGACATCAAGAGGAACAGAGGCAAGCAGGAATTACTAATTAGAGAGTAATTTGCTTTGATCTTGTAGTAATGTATTATACTGCCTTCTACATGGTAGTTAATATTGTAAAAACTATCTTTAAAAACCATTACACAGACATAAAGTTATGACAGAATATACCTCCCATACTGTGGGCTACCCAGACCACGGGCCTCTCTCCAACTCCCGCCATCTTTAACTTCTTTAGCAGCTCTCGACTTCTGTAGGCCAAAGACTTCCTGAAGAGCCAAAACAAAGAATTAATCAACCTTTCGCTTATTTATAGCCTGTTGGAATTGTGACAGTATATAATAATGATTCAAAATATAATACTATAGCATTGGAGATGGTAAAACATTCCACTAATAATGTGTAGCTTAAAATAGCCATGATGTTGGTATTAGATAACAATAGAGCAGTACAAATAATTTTGTGCAACATATTTAAAGGACTGATTCACAATTATTGAAGTCTGTCTTAAAACAACAGTCAGGTGCCAATATGAACACTGAAAGAGGTTTTCCTCGCTGTAATCATTCCTCCTGTTCATACTGGCTATTAAAAGATCCCCTTCAAATGTGCTTTCAATCTAAGTGATGGCGACCAAAATCCACAGTGTGTCCACACAGTCATTTTGTGCAAAAATACATTTAAAAGTTAATCTGAAGCTTATATGAGGCTTCAGCAGTCTGAGTTAGTCATATCAAATGGATATCTGCCACATATACAGTCTTTTTAGCATCAAATTCCCTCTTTGTGTTTCCTCGACAGTGTTTCCCTGTTGAGCTGCGGTGGAAGTAAAGTAACAAAAAGACTGAGTCAAAACCTAGTATATGACTGGACTGTGCACGGTCAATCATGTGAAACTACAGCCAGTTTGTTACAGGAATAGTCAGTGGTAGCGTCTACAATGTGAATTCCTGGATATTAAGTGTTCATCTGCAATTTTCTGTAGTGGTCCCAGTAATTTGCTGTCCAGAGAACATCAGGCAACATCACGTTGTTGGAACTGCCAGTTTGTATTTGAAAGAGAACTTGTTTTCATTTTAATTATAACTATTCTAATTATCTGTTAACTGCCCCTGCTCTTTCATCTGTTTCACTCTGTGGATGTCTCTCATTTTTCACTCTGTATTGAGTGTTCTGTCAGAGTGATCAGAGTTATTTGTGGTTCCTAAACTGTGCGTTCTCCCTCATGCCTTTATGTACCATTTTTCTGCCTCTTTCCTGGTTGATGATTATGGATGCTTTGGTGGAAATTGTAAATTTTGACAGCATTTTGAGTGCAAACTCAGGAGGCTAATCTCTGTTTGGTTACTGCAGTTGCAGTCAAATAAAGCGCACCTGCAGAGCAGTCGCCCCACACCAAACTGATTTAACAGCTACATGAGTCACATGTTTTACCTGTAAGACTTGTGTTTTAATGCTGCTGTTCATCGTTTGTAATGTGAAAATGTCAAAGAAATAAAAGCTATTATTAAGGTATAATGGTATTAGTTAAGTTATAAAATCCAAACACACTGCCGAGCGTCTCTGCTGCGCTGTCAGCCGGAGACTCAATCACACTGGACGGTAGAGGAGGAGACAGCAGAGACGCTGGTACGACTCTGTTTAAACAGGAGTTTAGTTGACTTCACTGCATTTAACACCGGAACAGAGAGCATCAGAGCTCGGAGCAGAAAACACAGTCGCTTTGCGTTGCGCTGCTGTCCTCCACTTCCATCATGTTACGCCGATTCATTTCAAACTCCAACACTCGGCCGGCCGACCAACGGTCTCACTCTCTCTCACTCACTCACCCACCCACCCACAACTGCAGTTATATGGCTGGTCCATGGCCGGTAAAGCCAAAAAAAAGGGACTTTGGCACTAAAAACACTAATGTTGAAAGATATCTATTGATTTGACTCATTTGGACGGCTGAAACTTTATATTGGCTTCAGACAAACTTTTAAATACATTTTTGTGCAGAAGGAAGCTTGTGGATTTTGGCCCCATCACTTACATTATAAGTACATTATGAAGGGATCCTCTAATGGCCAGTATGAACAGGAGGAATGATTATTGAAAGAAAAACCTATTTCAGCATTCATACGGGCACCTGACTGTTGTGAACCTGAAAAATCGTGAACCTGTCCTTTAGATTACTATTAGTATTTAGCAAAACAATTTGGCTCACTGAAAAATAATTTGGATCATCATTTTGCCCATAATTGCACAGCAGTAATAACTGTACTTGCTTAAACACAAGTAGACAAATGAAGACACTGCAGACTCCTCACCTTTGAGTCTCAACAGGACACTTGGCCATCCAGTCACTGAGGTGACTGTCATATTCCACTGATAGTACTCTCAGATTTGGACAATCAGCAGCCAACCATGACTGTAAAGTAAAGAACACAAAAACACAGATGAACACTGAGAACTCACCAAACAATGTTAAATCTCCTCTGTGTATACAAAGATCAATTCATAGCCATTAAATTCAGAGTAGGGGGGAAACATGGAAAGTTTTAAGACACAGTGCCATACTATAACTAATAAAACACACTCGTGGTGTATTTCTTACCTTTGGCCAGCATTCTGTGTAATCATCCCTGCTCTCTTTGTCCTTCTCTTCCTCTAACAAATTTTGGTCCTTCTGCCGCCATGTCTTAAAGGCTGCCCCTAGAATCCCATGTATGAACAGCACATCTGCTTTGATTGGCTGGCTGGAAATTAACACATTTTCCAGGGGAAGTGTTGGTTTAAAATGTAAAATAAAATGAAACTAATACATCATAAAATTATATAAACATAGAATTGTTCTCCTACTTGTCACGTGTTTGTGGGTGGAGGATATAGACGCCATCTTGGTATTTCTCCTTCACCGTCTCCCTGTCCAGGTTGGCTAGAGCGCGAGCTGCATGAGACGCCTGCATAACATGAGGAGACTGCATCATCTCAGCCAAGACAGACACCCAGCCTGAAGTTGTTACAAAGGTTCAGAGTAAAGGGGATAAAAGATCGGATCCGTTATAATCTGTTCAGTTTTCAGTTCAAACAATTGAGACAAAAAGTATTAAAAGCAGAGAACATGTGTAAATACTGTAAAATAAGCCTGGATTGACTAATAATTGGTAGCTGTGGTTAAAAAAACTGGTGTCATGTAAATGGTAAGACCTATTATATAAACAGGGATTAGATAGTATCCAAGTTGTAGATGAATTCAGCACATATAAAAGAAGGATGTAGATCTTGTTTTTAATAGCATCCTCACTATCACCAGTCAATATTACACATAACCAGAATCTCTGTGGTATCATCTGATGAGTTACAGACTTACCAGACTGCACTATGGCCTGGTGAACACTGTCATTGACTGCCAAGTTTCCTATGATGCGAACAATGTTCCTCTGAATCTTCAGGGAGTCTCTACGGAGCTGATAAACCCTCTGGAGGAGCTGTAGACCCCCACTGGCAACTATGGGGTCACAGTGACTCTGGACCTGCAGACAAGAAACGTGTTTCAGTAAGTTCAGAAGATTTACATAGCAATTAAAACAAGGTATTAACCACAGTCTCTGCATAAATTAATCCAACAAGAGATGTGTTCAAGCATGGACCGCATTAACTGATGAGATAATGAAATTATGCCTGTTTTTGTTCAGAAACCATGAAATTTAAAGGATGGTGTGTCCAGTGTACTCAATTAAAACACTACTATAAATACTTGCTCCTCCATCCATGTAACACACAAATCTACAGAATTGACTGAACTAAATCAAAAGGCGCTTCGTGCTTTGGATTATCTCATTATATTATGAATTAGACAAGATGTGCTGTTTTTATGTTGCATTTCCCCCTGTCTGGTCATGTGTAGGTTATTGACCATCATTACCTTGGAGTGCTGTACCAGTGCTTGTAGGCAGAAGGATTCCACCTTCTCAGAGGGAACAGAGGTGAGACTCTGGGCGTAGGGCAGCCCATTACCACCAAAACACCACAGACCACCCTACAACATTAAAGAAAGCGAGCATGTTAGTGAGAGGATTTAAACATTTGAATTTTCAAACTTTTTGGGCATACATTAGATTGTTATTGTCCTGCTCTTTTGTGCTCCAGTCAGTCATCTTCCTAAAGATCTGTCATTATTACCCGCTGTGCTGCCAGAGACTGAGTGCTCTCTCTCAGGGCCAGTGAGGTGAAGTATTGAACACATTTGTCCACCTCAGACTGAGGCAGAGACGCCAGCAGCTCCCTCAGTCCATCCTCTGCTGACAAACCCTGTGAAGTTGATAATATATCTTAGTTATCTTTTTATATACCCATGCGGCGTAAAGCTGATGAAGGATCAATAGGCAGCCTACATAATGAATAGCAGCTATTGTCCCTTGTGGATTAACAGCTACACATACAATAGCCTATTCTAACAGGACATACCATTGCAAACCTAGTTTCTTGAGAAGGCTGCAAAGAAATACACAAAAAGAAAAGAACTAAAACTTTATAACAGATTATGATATTTTGTTGGTATAGAAACACAGTCTGTGGATGAGCCTGGTTTGCAAGTGATAGAGAAAAAGATTGAGATATCCTACATAATAGACTATTTCATGAAGGTACATACATCCTCTAGGTCAGGCAGTGCAGGAGCGGGCCGGAAGAACCGCAGGTCTACCTGAGGAGTCCGAGCCAGGCCCACTGCTGTTCTCTGGTCTATTACCTGGGCTGCTGTCTGGTACTGGTAGTCTGCATTATTAACAACAGGCGTGATCTTACCACAGTTCACGTGTGGTAAATTCAAGTGATATATGCATCATTTGTTTTAATGTATTTTACCGTGCCAGTGGTGATTTTTTGCAAGCTCCTGCACAGCCTGTAGTCTGATGGCCTTTGTGGCCGACTGCGTCCTCTTCAGCAGGACCCATAATGCCACTTCATGTGGGTCTGCATCCACATGACTGAAGTGCTCTAAGACATACAAATACAGAACAAACTGACTGGCTGAACACTTAGAGAACAAAGTGTGCCATAAATACCCTAAAGGGAACTGTGAACTTACATTCAAACAGTATCTACTGTGACTAACTAACAGTATCTACAGGACCACTGCCAGATTACTACAACAACTACTAATTTACAAACCTTGTGGTTGCAAACTTTGTGTCACCAACTTGGCAGCTATTGATTTTTAAAAGATCAAAAGTTAATTTATTTAGTGTCTTACTGGAATATAATTTAATGAAAAAGTTGTCACATATTGCTACATTCTTTAGGCAATTGCTCATATACACATGAAGGCACAAACTTTATGATATCTCTAAAACAGGATGTGCATGTACAAGACAGGTGCTTCCTTTGGCCTTCATGTAAACTGAGCGTGCAACTATATTTTTCGGGAAAATAAATATTTATATGTCTCTATTAGCAACAACATCTGCTTTCCAGTCCCAAGAAACATTTGAGGAAGTGCTGCAGTTTCACACTGTGCACTTCCAGTGTGATTTCCAGCTGATTTGATATGAAGGCAACTTTTGGTTTCTTACCATCTAATGATCGCAGCAAAAGCCTAGAAGATATTTCCACAAACCGTCTCGCTACTTTATGTAGTTCCCTCCTTGCTTTGTGTGTGAGCCCTGGAAAAGACACACAGTGCAAAAAGGACTATTGTGACCTTCTAGAAAATCAGAATTACATTTATATAAAAACACTTCTAAGAAAACTATCTTATAATGATTGCTAGTTGGTATCTCAGTGTAGGTTGATAGTTGACTGTTTCCATGAAATAAGTGAACCTTGAAAAATGGAAGTGAGATCAGTCAACAGACTGACCCAAATATGCAGGCAGGAAAGACACTAGAGAGGGGAAGGAAAGGACGACAGGAAGTCATGATAGCAGATGTCACTGAGCACCTGGACATGGTAAACTGGTTATCATTTTGTGCTCATCCAAGAAATAAATACAGCCACTCAGCATATTAGCCAGATGTCATCCAGCTGATTTGGGTAATAGGGCAGTGTCCAAAAACACATCAAAACTAAAAATAAATCTAAAAAAACGTAGTCCTTTAAGTTTTATACAAAGTTTTAAGGTGAATGACATTCAGTACCTGCAGTAAGGTTCTCCTTTTCATCTGAGGGAGTGGCTTTCAGGTAAATGTAAGACTTGTACTTCTCCTGAAGAATGGCACTAGTGTCAATGGTCACAGCCTTGTCCAAGGCAACCACCTCATAAGTAATAAAAAGACAGCCCCTGTAGAGAGGTGATGATAAACTGAGGCACGCTGACAGTACATTTCACAGAAATGTCGCAGTCAAGGTTGAAATTAAACTTACCCCAAGACAACCGCACTAGTGACTTTCGCAACCTGCCCTAGATTCCAACAGGAAAGAGATCGATATTAGACAAGGTTTTAAAGCTGTTCTCAGAGTCAATCAAGTAAATCAATACATTTAAAGTCACTAGCTCTGTGAGATTGTTGTCAATAAGCGGTGTGCTCGTGAGTCCAATAAACTCACTTAAATCTTTCCACTGTAGCACTTTCTTCACACCAGGTGGCCCAGCTGTGCTCAGTCTCCGACAGCGGATCAAACGTAGAGCAGCAACAGACATCCTCCGCCTGCATGTTACGGTACATCAGACCACACTACAAACCAGCTGTCAATGTCCACATGTCTGACTCTATATGAAAAGGGTCAGGCATGTGGACAATGATCATGGAAGTCTCTGTTTGTACAAAAGCTAACGTTACTTGAAAACACGTACATAAATTACACTTTACCTGCAGCATATTTATTGTACAAACGCCAACTAGCGATAAAGCCAACACCAAGATTTAGCGTCAATATTATACTTGTGACAGTTAACGCCAACTGTTTTTACATTAGCAAGCTAGCCGAAGTTCAGAGACATTAACTAATTCATGAGTCTAGCGTGGTCGATAGCTACCTGTCTCTAATATGACTAGGAAAAAGCCAGTTGTGTCTCAGCTGTCAGTCTTGATGTTTCACTGAGAAAGCAAAGCAGGCTTCGTTTCACACACAGCTTAGTTTAGCTAAAACACCGGTAGCTAAATGAACCTTTAGCTAACACAACCGTCACAAACATTTACCCAGACTACATTTTAAGAGCTTACCGCTAATCTACCCAGACTGCTGACTAAAGTTAACAATTTTAACGAGTTCTACTTTCGATTTTTAACGGTGACATTACCTTATTTACCGACTGACAGGCGTTCAAAACGGCTACCGACTGAACGTTATGTCCCGGTTCATAAACACAACGTAAACTCGTCTCACAAATAATACGTCATCAGAGTAACAGCAAAGAGCTTCAAAGTTATTAAAAACATATTGAACGTATCCCGTAACGTTACACTGCGTGTGAATTTATGTGTAGCGTTATGACAACACCGGCGGTGGAAAGTAACTAAGTACATTTACTCAAGTGCTGTACTTAAAGTACAACTTTGAAGTACTTGTGCTTGAGTATTTCCATTTGACGTACTTTATACTTGCACTCTAATACATTTTAGAGGAAAATATTGTACTTTCTACTCCACTACATTTATTTTGACCGCTTTAGTTACTTTTCAGATGAAGATTTTCCATAAAATAATATATTTTAATATTCTAACTGTTGTTTCAATTGACGCTCTTTTTTCTTTTTAAAAAAATGTGTTATGCACTTTGTGTGAAAGGTGCTATATAAAGTGTACACTTAAATATAATATAATAAGATGCAGTACTATTACTATAAATCTAACCAATGTATCTAAAATTTCACATCGATAAACCACAACATTAAAATGATTTCATATATATTGTTCATGATAGAAACAAACAATATAATATACTATAATAAAATAACATAGTCTGCATGATGAGTAATTTTACTTTTGATACTTTAAGTACATTTTGTTGATAATACTTCTGTACTTTTCACTTAAGTAACATTTTCAATGCAGGGCTTTTACTGGTAATTGAGTATTTTTAGATGACAGTATTTCTACTTTTACTCAAGTAAAGGATCTGAGGACTTCGTCCACCACTGGAGAGCATGTCACATTTTATCTACATGTAAGAAAATATCTGTATGATGTGTTTCTGCTGTGAGGAGGGCGGGTCTAAACTCAAGGGCTCTGAGGGCACCCCTGTCCTTCACCTCCCAAACTTCACTGTAGTTCACTAGTTCACCCTTCAAGAAATAGTTGTCAAAATGGACAATCAAAATACTTGGCGATGAATTTAATAGTTGGTAACTAATCAATTAATTGACTAATCGTTGCAGCTCTATAAAGCTTGTAATCACACAGAAGACGCTTCACAAAAAGAGTTGTTGATGCAGGGTGTTTACATTATTATGTCCATTAATGTAAAACCCAGTTTTCATACTTTTAATTCTTTTTTTTATTGCATTAACTTATGAGCAAACTTCAGTAAATTACATTCAAACATACATAATAAAAGAACTTCAGACACTTAATGCCCACTTCTCTGTGACTCTTTCATGCTCACACATACTGTACATGCAAACACACACACACTAAATTACTTTGAATGCCACACACACCCACATACCACAGCTCTGCAAAAAACGTGTGAGGCAGTAAACAAAAAAAAAACATCAAATAAATTTAAATCTGCCCCTAACAGGGTTTTGTAAAGATATTTCAATGACACATATTCAATTGATTAATTACAGATTAACACACAAGCACTTGTCTTCCTTTGAGCTACACAGCATGCTTCTCTTTCTTTTTTTGCATAGTTATCAGATGATCAGCAGGGGCAAACCGGAAATCTTGCCATGCATCATAAATACCTAGATAATAAAATTTATTTTTAGATTTTTGCCTTGTCTAAATTAAACAAAGATTATTTGCAAGCATACACGGATGTCAATCACCACTAAATACTGACTGCTTAGTGTTAAGATTCATATTGAGGAGAAGATTTTATTAGATTTTATTTTATGACTGACGTTTCAGCCACACTCAGTTCTTTCTTAAGGCAAGTTCAACACAAGTGTCAAGTACAACCACCAAGAGACACACCATAAAGACTATACCTTTTAGACTATGTCCCAAAAATGTTCAGATGTATCAATAACCAAGCTTAAAGATTACAAGAAATGGACAAATGGGCCATGGGAACTTGCCTTGAGAAAGACCAAGTGTGGTCAAAACATCTGTAATATAGTAAAATCATTGGAGTGTAGTGCATCTTCTCTTCAATATATGTCATTGCCATGATCAGCACCAACATATTCTTTAGTGTACATTCACCAGGCAACTCTATTATTAAAATATAGTCATTTCTGTTCTTAAACAGCCATTGCAACATTGTTGAAGTATCAGTATTGAATGATGAAAGGCAAGTATGCTTATGTCAAGAACAGATATCTACTAACAAACCAAAAGACATACAAAATGGATTTTTTGGTTCAGAGTGTAATTGTTGCTGTATGAGCAGGATACTCAATGACCTTGACTTCCTTGGTCTTTCCACCCAGATCCACCTGGTCATACAAATCAGTACAGATTTAGTCCAATATCATTTGTAAATCCATTTACAACTCTGGGCTCATTCAGTTAATGTCAGCCTGGCGCTCTCCCTCCTCTCAGGTGCATGTTTCCTGATAAGCCCTAATAATGCTCTCATACGCTGGAGGTGGGGTCTGTGTAGCTTGGAAACCCCTGAGGCCATTGTTCCCCCAAAATGACTCAGGTCTGGGTGGGGTGGCAGCTGGATGAGCCGCTGTTTGAGCCGATCCAGCTGAGGTTGTCAAGGTCGGTGTCCGAGGCAGTGTGGTCTGGCTCCCCTCCTCTGCCTCCCTTGCGATTTGGCTGCACTGGAGGAGAGGATGGAAGGTTGAGGCCCTAAAGCTGGATTTGTGCCCCAGTGGGTCGAGGTGATCTGGTGAGGAAGTCTGGCGGTGGAAGCTAAAAGCAGCACTGACCAAACTGTTGTTGCTCCGCCGGTCGTAGCTGCTGTTGCGGTTGAAGCCTGGACGGGATCGAGGGGAGGTGCGCGATTGGCGAGGCGGGCGGCGGGTGATGCTGGCAGAGCCTGCTCTGCGTCGGGACATCCAGGTCAGGATCACGTAAATGAGGGCCCCCAAGACCAGGCCCACCGCCATGGACACACAGAAAGCTATGATCAGAGGGACTGGGAAGAAAGAAATAAATCATATATCTTATATTTTATTATCTGTGTCACAGTATGTAATTTAAGTAGATCCTTTACAAACACTCATATTTTTGGTCTCCCTATGTGGTTTCTTTTCCAGCCCCATTAACTTTTTAACATTTCACTGTGAGGAGCCAGAGTGTACAGAAAATGTTACGTACATGTAACACATATAAATGCACTTTATCCATATTATCCTTTTTTTGTCATCCCCTAGCAATGGAAAGAATTTTAATTAGAATCTATGCTCTTACCAAGATCTGAAAAAAACATCTGTAACAAATGGTGGAGGAACAGTGTCTTGCAAGATGGTGCCCCTTGACAAAATAATAATAGGCTTTCCTCTTTCATGTTTACCAGAGCAAGCCCTTTGCAGACAACAATCTGATTGCATTTCAGTCCCACATTAAACAAGGGCACTGACTTTTCTGCTCATTGCTTCTTTGCCTTGGAAGCAGTAGTGCCAGCATAAGCGTGCTTGAGAGAAGAGAGAGAATGCAGCTGCTAAGACAAATCCTGTTGGACGGCAGCCAGGGAAAACAAATCAATTTCCTTTCAATACAGTTAAACGTTAAAATGACCGAATCTACTGCTACAAGTCCATATTTCCACAGCAGTTTTCTCTATGACTTTGGGAAAGCTAAAAGCAGACTTTGGTCAGAAATCATCTGGAAATGACTTTTGGGAAAACTGAAGGGGGGAAAAAACACTAAGAAAACATACAAGTACTCTATAGACTTTGTGTGTGTATTATGTTACTTCTTAAATTCGAGAAAGACTTCTTAAAAATTTCTAATAAGTTTGATAGTTGTTTTCAAAAGAAAATCAGGCCCACATATTGTATCTATTCCAGAGAGGTGATTAATTTGAATTCCTGAGAGAAACAGCGATGCCAATCAGAGAGACCACATGAAAAAGACCAGCTAAAAGAGACGGGAAGTTAGAAAAAACTCACCAGCATCGAAAGACTGAAGTATTTCCAGAAAGACATTTGTGTTGTTCTCAGCCATGACTTTTTTCTGTTGTGTCAGAGGAGAAGAAGAGAGACTGATACTCAGTTCAGTCTGTCTTTAACTCTCTCTTCTTCTCCCTTCTCCTCTTCTTCTGTCAACTCTTGCCCGTCTCTCTTCTCTCTTCTGATGGATTTTCCTGTCTTTCTGTCCCCCCTCTTTCCTGTTCTCTCACTTTCTCCCTCTCTCCTCCCTTGCTCACTTTCTCTGTCTTTCTGTGTCTGTCTCCCTCAGAGGGAGACTCAGCCCAGAGGCACACAGGACTGGCGGCTAACTCTGGCAGTCGTCTTGTTTATGGAAGCGGAAAACTACACTGTCACATTTCCTGCTTTTCTGCTTGAAATTAGCAACAGGAGTGGCTTATCTATCCAGGACAGAGATCCTGGAGGTGGGGAGACGGGGTGTTGCTGTAATCACTTCCTCTCCCATCATTTCCTTCAGGTTGATTAATGTAAAACAGAATAACCCCTGTGCCATAAGACCCATTCCTTCAGCTTTTTCCATAGGACAGTCACCACACTCACCAATATTTTTTTTTCCTTTCGGAAAGGATAAGGATAAATATTTCAATCTCTCATAATTTTTACTTCCTCCACAGAGACCACAGGCAACAGTTGTGCCATTAGCTGCAGTAGCAGTAACAGTCCTGGGTCTTAAACGGGCGTTGAAGGCAAAACCTCAGCTTTGATGGATAGTGACAGTGCTGTAAGTGCTTTTAATACTCAGTTGTAATGATGCAAAAAAAAAAAAAAGATACTACACTGGTGCATTTTTAAACAGCCTGTGAGTATGTGGATATCTGCCTCTTCTGATTTTCAGCCTCTTTGTTAGTAAGCTCAGTCTTTCCACAGTGTCTGCCAGGTCAGTGGTGCCTGCGTTGGACGTCTGGTCCTTTCTCAAGTTGGAGAGATCCAGTGAAAACATTGTAGTTTGATAAGATAGAAAATGCACTCTGCATACTCCCACCATTTGTTGCTTTGAGCACTTTTGAGTTGTTTTTTTTTCTGCTGTTAACAAATCAGGGTACAGTCAATGAAAATTAAGCTCTAGTGTTAGTTGATTCCATTGTCAGCAGTACTTCAGTAATCCAATCCAACCCAAATCTGCCAGGTCATCTATACAGGCGAAGGAAGGATGCGAGTAGTCGTATCGGTATGCATCTAATGTAGACCTGCCTATTTGCTCCATCAACTTCCTTTTTTTTCCCAGCCCAGTTTCATGTTCAGAATCTAGAAGTTGATCAGAAACCATCCTTCACCTTCACCTCCACCCTAATCAACGTGACCTATTACTCCTATCCAACAAAAACAAAACATTTTTTGATTTTCAAACAAAATCTTTGTGTGGGTGTATTATATTAAGAACTTGAAACCCTCTAGACTCCTGACTGGCAAAGAGAGAGAGAGAATGGCCAAAGTTAGGACTTCCTTTAATTGTTAGCTGCACTGTAAAACCTGTCCAAAATAACCACCAAACACCCATATGGCTCTGAAATAGTATGTGTGGCCATTGTGTTCTGTTATAGTGTAATTGGAAGGTAATGGGCTGTTCTGCTTATAGGTGGAGCAGACATTCTTTAAACCTTTATAGTGAAAGTTCACAGCTGATGGTAATTAGCTTTGTTAAAATGTCATAGGGCGGAGTGGGGGAAATTGCAGTGTTCAGTCCTCAACATCAAGGATTTTATAAGGATTTTGGCTTTGTCCAAGGATTTCAAGATTGTAGGTGACAATGTCAAGAAACATGGATGAAAGTGAGGAGTTTTTAAATATCTATAGAGTTAAAGAATCAATATCATACCAATCACTACTTAAACAGTATTTTTTAACAATTTGCTGTTCTGGGACAGTACTTATTTGGCAACTAGGTTTTCATAGAAGGGCATGGGGCCAAGTGATATATAGTGGTATTTTTTTTCTTACATATTCATTACAACTACTTTGGTCAGTAATGTTTGGTTGTAGTTGTCTTTAGTCTTTTATGATACTAAACTAATATCTTTGGGTTATGGACTGTTGGTTGGGATAAAAGACGATATCTGAAGACATCATCTTCGACTTTGGGAAACGGTGATCAACATTTTTCATCATTTTCTGACAACAAACAGCTAATCCATTAATGGAGAAAAGAATGGTCATATTAATCGATAATGAAAATAATCGTTAGTTGCAGTCCTAGAAGAGAAACAATGTTGGGATAGAAAAAAAATTCCCTCATGAATTATGTTCACAGGCCAAATACTAGTGTGACTCCACTATATGTTCCTTCTATTCTCTCCTTGACCAGTAGATGGAGTAATACTCCAGGATATAGACTTCATTATACATAATGAAAATTTCAGAGAGAGCAGGTCCACTCACAACCTGGCCATTAAACATGTAGACCTGTCCATGTAGACTAGCCTGTATAAATATCATATCATGTAATAAATTCCAGGTTAGCTAATTAATCTTTATTTTTCCACAAAAATAATGTAAGAACTGAGGTAAAATCTCACGTTTACCTTGCAAAACCTCCATTCGTAACATGCTTCCTGATCATTATATTGCATACATACACCACATCATCTTCCTCACATCTTTCAAGGAAAACTCATCTTTCAATTTGGTATTACATACATTGTACAGCTCAATGAAGAATGGTGTGATTTGACTTTTGGCAGTGATTTGAAGTTTAGTTTTTGAAACATTTGTGTCATATTGTAGCCTTTTTTCACATAGAGAACAGTGGGAACAGCTTGTAAGAGATAAATCCACATCTTTTTGATGTCTAACCTTGTTATGCATTGAGCTACAAACATCACTGTGACTTATTTAACATAATTTATAACTGTAAAGATTTGTTCCCCCTGTTCAAGGAAAAATACGATCAGAGACAACAATAGATTAAATGTCTTTTAAAGATGGACAGTTTTGCAGTGGGTAAAATATGGTTGCAGGACAGTATCTTCTATCTCTCTTTAGCAGTATGTTGATTTCAACATGCAGGTTGACAACCGAACTTTGTAATGAGATTTTAGAAAACTGCTGAGTTTGCAAGAGGGAGATTAACAGAGTGGCGGTCTTGCTCTCAGCTCTCTGCCTGTGCAATGATTAGATAAGAAAACAGAGTATGGTTGTCCACTATAGGATAAGATTCCCTGTTGACCCCTGTGCTTTGTCTCAGCTCTCTGCTGCAGCAGTGTCTCTGCTCTCTTTTGCTGAATCTGTGTGGTCCTGAGGGGCTGTGAACGGTAGAGGTCACCCCGAGCCGAGCTGCGTAAAAAATGTAGGAATCAGCAGTCCGTCCGTGCTGCAGAGAGAGGAACCGGCCATTCTGACTAAATCCCACCACATTTCAATACACTGGCAATTCAAACTCAGCCACACGGTTAGATTCATATGTACATTTATTAACATGAAGTGCTGATTTAGTTATTACTTTATGGTTTGAAGGTAAAATATCGAGGCAATTCATATGCCTCTGGCCTTGTTATGAAAATTGTGAGCAGGCAAGCTTGAAATTTGGCTGGATCATAAAAATGTTTGCACTTGGCACATTTTGGTCACAGCCTTAAATGGTTTGTGACAATAAGAGTAAAACATGAGCATAGCTTTAATTTGGCGGTGAGGTGTGCTGATTGTACCCTGTAAACACAGTTGCTTGCTTTTAGGTATGAGAGTTTTTTATGTTCAGTAATTCCTAAAAATCTAAATAATCACCCCTCCCCCCAATACCATTTTGGCTAGGAGTGTTTTTCCCTGGTAAACATCATGTTTACTCAGTCACTGCAGACAAACAGTACACAGCAGAGCTTCAAAAGAGTCCCAAGACAATGCAGAAATCTAGGAATCTGGACTCACAAATAGATTGTGGAGGGATGTCTAATTGTCCTTATCTATACTGTACTTGGATGTTCAGATTCATATAATCACTCTCATTCACCTGCTCCAAAGGCCACCAGCCCATTAACATGAAGCCATGCCGTAAATTCATTTTAGAAGCAGATTGCACAACATTGTACTCACACTAGATTGAATTCAATGTGTTTACGTCTCTGCACTCAGCGTCATTATTAAAAACATTATTAAGCCGAGAATCTGCAGTCAATGATGAATTTATCAGCTTTTGTATTTTTCATGCCCACTCCTCTATCTCTCACTTTATTGAATGAGGCTGTGGTCAGAGCAGCGTAGCTCCCCTTTCAGCTCTTCTAAGAGCCCTCCCGAGATGACGATGAAAGGACTGGTCTAATGGGATTACACATCGCGATAAGTGCTCAGAGCCTAGTGGTTCATCACACTTCCCTCCTGCATTTCAAAGAGTGGCATTGATCTGCTGTGGACTAGCATATATTCATATATATTGAATTTAAGAGGAAGGTGTTATAGACAGGGGTGTGTTGTGAATATTGCTTAGTGATATTACAATTTCACCTGCAGTTTCCAGATGCAATTTTTAGTGTCTTTACATATTATTGTAAAAGCAAAATTTTGAATTTGTTTTTCCTGACATATTGTACAGGATTTGTTTTGCCCCCCTTTAACCAGAGCAGCAGGAGGGCAGACTGTAGTGATGATGTCATGAGATAAATCCTTGAGCTGTTCAATCGGCAGTGGATAACGGAGCGACCCATAGTGCACTATGACGACACTGATGGTGACTTTTCTGAAATATGAGGACACTTTATGAGTCACAGTTAGAGACCCTACATCTGAAACATATTCCAATCTATACTAAATATCACCAGTTCACTGCAATAATTATGTAATGTCTGGGTTCATAACCCCAAATTAATTATATTGTTTACAACTGGTGGGAGTTATATTGCAAATTTTAATCATAAAAAGAAAATATAGGAAGGAAATAGGCAAAAATTTGGAAGAGGGGGGAAAACAGTGTGTAGCAGTGAAACCTAGTACACATTTACATTAGTACAAAAGAAAATACTGTATGTGTACTTATAATGTACTCATTATGCTCACTTACAGACTTAAATGAGCATACATAATCATACATGTATTTCATATGTACACATCCACCCATCTACACATTAATTTCATTGCCTCCATGACTTCAATTTACATAGCACACTCATCTTGTTTCATACCATCAAGTCATTTTCTGCTTTGATTTGCTCCACTAGTTCTTTCCATTAGTTTATATTTGAGCTTTCGTTTTGCCTCCAATTTCTTGTGTTTATTTTGTAAAGCAGCGCTCTCAGAAACCCAATATTCATCCTTATTTGTCCATTATTTCAGGAGGCATTAAACCTGATGAAGTAAATCAAATAAATTCTGGATCCATAGATGTTTTCATGTTCTGCTTCAACCATTCAATCAAATAAAACTAATTTACAGCAGATGAAATATTTCAAACTGATATTATAGTATCCACCAAAATGAATCACTACTTGCTTTGCAAAATGTGTCACCTGACATCATCAATTAACGTCTTGCTGCTCTGATTTCCAGCCTATAGACGGAGTTGTCTATGTTTTGTAGATGGATGTACTGCATTTATATAGTGCTTTAATCCAAAGATTATGACTTTACTGTCAAAATCACAGGAACGTCACAATGTCAGTTCTGTTTTAGGGTGGATTTTCCCTTTAATGTGGTTAGACGATGCTTGTTTTTTTCTAAATTCACAAAATGTAGAAACGTGTTGTTGCCATCACAGACAAGATTAGCTGCAACTAATTCTGTCCTCTCTCCTTCCATCATTTTGTCTCTTTCTCACTTTCTCACTTGCTGGTACACACTTTTTTCAAACACACACACACCTTTCTTAGAGTGGAAACAGTGGGCACGAGAAGATACCTGACACCCTATTGGTCCTGACATCTCAATGAGATGGAAGAGTCATCCCTTCTTATTGGACAGCAGATGGCAGCGCATGCAGACCAGGAGGCTGTCTGCAGGAGTAAGCTCACATACACATACTGTATGCACTTACATCATCATCATCAGGGGAGGAGGAGCTTCGCTGAGTGAGAGGATTGCAGACTGCTACTGCAATAGGGATGACTTGAGAAGAGAGACACAGCAACATGGACAATCTTGACAACCTGAACTCACTGTGAAGACACAAAACTACTGCAGCCCCGTCTGCGTCCTCAATCAAGAGCATGAGAGCGCTGCTGGGGTGACGTGCAGGAGTTTGGACGTGACTTCGGTGACCTCAGGACAGCAGCATGGCATCACCGCGGCACTACGGACACTCTTCTCGGGACATTGCCAATGTGATGCAGAGGCTGCAAGGTAGGTGTAAAATGCTTACTCACTCACTCACACTGCTCCACCTTGGTTTGCAGCGTTTTTGGAGGTGACCCAGTGCTAGGCATGACACAGCAAAACAGTATGAGCCTAAAATACTTACCGTAACTGCAAAAATGTCTCACATGCATCTTCTCGCTGCTGATGACCCTGTCTGTCTTATCGGTGTAGTGTTGGAATTCAAGTTCATATGGCTTATAAACATGTGGTGTTTTGAGAACATAACTGAATGGGATGTGCAATGTCAGAGCATGCAGTATTGAAGCACAGTGAATATTTTAAGGACGTAATCAGCTGTGTTTTGTCTTGCGTTTAATCGCTATCAGCGCTTTGGTTTGCTTCAGGGCTAAGGTCAACTTTTGTGGAGTTTTTGCTCATGATTGAAAATAGAGATGGAGATGCATGTCGCTCTTTATGAAAGTGACTGAATATGACCAATTTAATGCCATAAACACGTGAAAATAATTTCTCATGTGTGGTAAACAAACAACCAGAAGCTATGAGAATGAGTGAGCGAGCATGTTGCAGATTGTGTTATTTGATAGTATATATGTTTATGTGTGCACATGCTTGCTACGTGTTTGCTGTGTGTATATGTCTGTATGCTTGCATCTGCACACATATTGTACAGTATGTGCATGTGTGCATCTGTATGTGTATAGACAGGGAAGCAGACAATAGCAAAGCTAATCCCCAGAGGAGCTGACAGGATGAAGTCTATTCTTCCCTTTTAACTCTGCTGGAGTAGCAGGACTGTTATATACTGTAGTGGACAGTAGCTATAACACTGCTATGCATTACAGCCATGGTGTTTATTCTTTTTAACCTTGGGCCCATTAAAATGAGCATTCTTGATTTCTTATCTAATCTCACCTCTGCTCTGACTTTTCTTTCATTTGTGGACTGTATTTGCAGCCGATATCAGCATTTATTATTCAGTCTTGCCCTCTTCCCACAAGTTAAATAATATGGGTGTATCTTTTTTTTTTTTGTACTGTGACTAATTCACAAGCCTCCACTGTAGGAAAGTGTTTTCTCTGTGTGACAAAATCACACATCCCATGCTGACAAGATCAGACTGATGTCACTCGCAAAGTAGCAGGAAAGTCAGGTGACACCAGAGCTGAGATCCAATATGGCTGCCCACTGTGTGGCTTCTGAGGTGGCAGTTTCTGTGAAAGCCTAGAGCAGCATCACCAGCCACGTGGCTCCTCTGCATCACTGTTTGCAGGTGCGGGTGCACATCTTTGAATCCCGATTGTACTCTGATCTAATTTTAGAAGCTTCCCCTCTAGCTGTCTCTCCAGTGCAAAGACAGAAAGTGTGATGTTTTGATTAATACATATTCAGTGAAAATGAAACAGTTTATCACATAGCACTGGTGTGAGATTCTTGATATTTTATCTGCACCAAAAAACGTGTTTCCAGCCTATTTTTTACCTGTAGAGAATATACAACTACGAGGGAGTCAGCTGCTTCAGGAGCCTCATTTAACACTTAAAGGAAGTAAATGACAAAAGCTGTAAATAATGCAATTTTGACCTAAATGTGGCTTGTTCCAAAAAAAGACTTCTTGCTGGGCCTTGTGGTTGGGGGTGTGTATGTATACTGGCTGGTAAAAGCTTTATCTTATCTCTTATAGCTTTATCTTATTTCACCAAACAGTCCCTTCAACAACAGTCGCTTCATTGTTGATGTCTCGTGTCATGCAAACATTTCAGATAAGACAAGCCTTGTTGTCGTGGTTATCCCTGCTCATGGATGCAGTGGATTGTGGGAAAAACACTGCCTTAACTTATCTACATTTGCCCTAACCACAGAGATACGTTAACAATTTCTTCTGGCCTCTTAATTACTGTTTTTTTCAGCTTGATGACTTGAGTTGAGATTCACTAGATGTATGACATGCTGCCCATGATGTGAATGGATTTGCCCGGACATCAGTTACAGTTTTTTTTTTTCACATATCATTTGTCACTTTGTACTATATATGTTCTCCTCTGAGTACATGATCACATTAGCTTATTTACAAGGGGGCACGTGGAATCTAATTTGTCGTGACATTTTATTTGATGCGTTCTGGTTGCCATCCATCTCTCGGGAGAGAGGAGAGCTGAACCTGTGATGATATCATCAAGACGTTTTGCAAGAATCAAAGAGGGAAGACTTATGTTTTCATTAGTCTGAACATGAAACAGCTCATATCATGAGTGGAACATAACGTAAGCATGTGTTCCTCGTCTTTGGTATCATGCAGCGTTTCTATAGGTAATCACGAGCTTGGTTCCAAATGACAGCTGTAAATGAAATCAATGCTTTCTTTGTTCAGCGTAATTTGCTTTTCATTCTCAGGGCTGCAGGAGTTGTTTATCTCCAGAAATCTGTTACGCTGATGTGCTAAATTTACTTGTTTTGGGGGGGAAACTTGTTTGCAATCTAATTTCTTGTCACCTGAGAGTTAGATGTACGTAATTTAATACCTGTACGTCTTTTAAAGCCTGATTAGATTAACATATTTTACTCCTCCTCTTAAGAAAGGACAATGTTCTGAAATTAGCCACGTTCCACAAATCACCAGATACCATGAAATGAACTCTACTCCCTTCAGGCTTAATTTGGAAGCTGTTAGGAACCGCTCAGCGCAACATCAAAACAATCAAAACTTTTGCCCCAGTTTTGGGGCTCTGTTTTTGTCCCTTCTACCAGCTCTTATGGTGTACCTCTCTGTCACAGTGAAAAACAGCAATTAGTGACACCATATGGCAGAGAACGGCAAGGCTGCTTTGAACACCTCCCAGCCTGAACTCCTCCATATGCTGTGGAATTTGCCTGTTTGTTGTCTCTCATTAATGAGAAAAGCAATGCACTGTTTTTCCTATTCCAATCTCTCACCTGTTTTCTCTGTCGTGGGCGGCCGAAGCATGCATTTCTGCCTACGCCTCTGGGTTTTACCGTCTGCTAGCTTATCAAGTGGACAAGTTTGCTAAGTCTCATTGTGTTGGTGGCACCTGCTTGAGTTTTAATCCTGTACTGGCAATTTGCTTGTGATCAGATAATACATGAGGAGATAGCTACAGATTCTCAGTCAGTTCAGGCTTTGGGGGTTGCGTTGTGCAGAGCAGAGTGACTGCATTTAAGGAAATTCAGCAGTGTGGTCCAGTTTTTTTATAAGCCCCTGCCAATGTGGTTTTGGTCAAGGAGGATGCTGTGCAGGCATAAAGGTGGAGGAGGAGAGGGTTTAAGTGCAAGGGCAAGAGAGATGAGCACATCTGTAAGATATTTCAATGACAACAGAGTACCACATTGTGAGTATTGGATAGATGAAATAGGGATGAGAGAGACAGCGGGAAAAGCAAGAAAATGAGAGTGGACAAGCAGGGGGGAGAGAGAGAGAGCCCACACACCAGTTAAGCTCCTGATTGCTAGTGGGACTGGCACAGATCCTCAGGTTGGCACAGAGCCAGGGTGACATCCTGTTGCCAGGGGCGACATTATGGTTCGGCCGCAGCCAAGGAAGGCCCAAGCAGACGGTCACCTTGAGCCATGCCAGCCTCCTGTTTAGTTCTGACACCACCATTTATCGTCTGCAGCTCTGGACGCCACGGCTTCACACAGACACACACACACACACGTGTGCCCGCACTCACACACAAACACCGAAACAAACACTGGGTGTTAAAAATAGCTGTGATGCATCTTTTTTTCACCTCCTATCATACCACTGGGAGTCAGCAGTTTAGCTGAGTGGTTAAACAGATACAGAGCGAGTCCTCAAGACACGAAGCTATTACTCTGTTGTAACCTCAGAACTGTGACAGTAGGGCCAGTGTGGGATTGAGCTGCAGCATGAGTTGTTATTTATTCTGCTGCTTCTTCTCCTTGTCTTTCCCAGATTGTGTTTATGACTTGTTGCCATAGCGGCAGTCGCATGACAGCCAGCACAGGCTTTTTTCGCCCTCTGGGCTTATTGGCCATTTCTGGTTCAGCTTCTGCTTCTGTAACAGAACATTATGTTCGATAAAATGGTATGTGTGTGTGTGTGTGTGTGTGTGTGTGTGTGTGGGTGTGTGTCAGTGGGTGTTTGTGTTTAGTCTATTCTAGTGTCTCAGTGACATTTTATGTCGCAGATCAGATTATAATCTCTTTTAACCTGACAGTCATTTAGGGTTTGAGTGACACATCATAAGATTAGGTCACTGGGGGAACCACCCATACAATACAGAGGGTGGGTCAGCTTTGATCCACAAGATCACACCTTCACGAAGGTCAAAGTGTATTCCAACATTAGTTCACTAAAACAAAATAACACACATAGGCATGTTTTTATAATTAGTTCTGAGCAGGAAGCAAGAAATTAACAAAACCGTTAATCCTTTCTTTTCTCTCAACAAATGACACCCCCTTTTGGCATTTCTATGTACGCGTTACTGCCAAGTTGGATGTCTGTTGATTTAGCTGAACTTCACAAGGCAGATTGCTTAATATGTTATGCAACACAAGCAGCATTTAATGAAATGGACAGTACAACAGCTCTTTACAGATATAATGAAAAGAGTATTTACAGGATCCTGCGTCACAAGGTACCATTGACAGTCCGTTACATTCAGTGTGGAGCAAAATCGCAGCCTAAGGCGACACTGATTCCATGATACAGTTCCTGCAACATCTCTGATGCTGTCTGTCAGATTGAGGCATCAGATAGTTTTGATGGACGTGCAGAACAATGTCCTCACAGATAAAATCCAGGCACCTCAGCTTGTGACCCCAACACGCATTCAGCCTCTGTCTCTTATACTTTTACTCTCATGCACGCTCTTATCTTTCACCCACAGACACCTCTGTCCCTTTTTCTCACCTGTCACAATGTGATTGGAGAATAGTGGAAAATTCTGCCTCTGGCGCTCCATTTAGCACTTGAAGGTTTTTAAATAGAGGTCAGATTGTGATGCCCTGACCTCTGAGAGGTCAACTGGCCGGATAATGCAATGACTCCAGCATTGTCGAGTTAGTAGGTAAGAAAGTAATTCCCATTTTTTGTTTTAATCTGTGTGGAGCACCAGATTGGTTGGGTTTACTGCACCACTGCAGTAGATAGTTTGAAATAATCTGTCAACCAAAGAAAATAACATTGACATTCAAAGTTCACTTCGGCTTGTTTGAACCTTTCATCATTAATTTATTAGACTGTATATAAGGCATTGCTTTATCAGCTGTTTACTCTTGCACGTTTCCTGAATTCAGTTACCATGTTACAGTGTTCCTGGGCCAGGGATTGAGGATGTCCATCATCCCTTTTCATTTACTTTCAATGACAAACTAAGCAATGGAACTGCTGTATCTATGAAATGTTATTTCCTGTCGTGTTGCAAGCTCACATCTCTCCCTCGGGGCCCTTTATCACTCCGATGCTTCCCGCTCCAGACACAAACAAAACCTGCTGCCTGACATAACAAACTCTGTTTTCCTGCTTTTAAGAATTCAAGAATGTTCAGTGAGAAAAAGCAAGCATTCAGGAGATGTTTAGGATATTTGTAGGAAATGAATTCCTTCATAAAATGGCATCACTAACTGGACAGGTGGTTGAAGAGTAAAACAAAAGGCATTCATCTGCCGGTTGCAAAAAGAATTGCTTTAGATTCACTTTGAATAAGACAGTAAATGGCCCAGCTGCATAAGCATAAATACACTCTTGTGATTGTGTGCAACAGGATTTTGTAGATGATTCTGGCTCTGTTCCAGTCAGTATTTTTATTTCACAGCAAAGACGAGACATATAACTGAATTTACTGCACCGGCCTCAGTGATTTATTTACTGTGCTGACGCCAGTCCTTTCACTTTACTCGTCCCTGTAATGTGTGGCGAACCACTGAACCCGGATAAAGAGCTTAGACTGTCTGACCCACTCCTGCACTCCTACGTACACAAAGCATCACACAGGCACAAACACACACACTCAATCATCACACACACACACACACTCAATCATTACACACACACATTCATAGAGGGACCAGCAGAGAAACATCAAGCTGAAAATATTTTTTCAAAGCCAAATTGAGTCTTTCTAATGCTCTTAGTGCCACTGAGTGGTGTTTTGATATGACCCCTGGTGCCTCCAGTGGAATAGATGCTTTGTATTAGCCGCATGTTCAGTCTGTTTGTGTATAGTGTTAAAATTTGCTTTTGTTCAGCTGAATGTATTCACCTGATAAAGGAGCCCTTTAAATGTAGGAAGAAGATTGTGGCTCAAATCCAATGAGGCACAATGTAACACTGATTTGCCACAGGGTGGTATTTGATTTTCTGCAGTTTCTTGGTAATCAAATTTGTAACAGAAAGTACTATATTTTTAACCCATGGTGACAACAGTTATTTTTAAATGTTTCCTATTTATTTCTAAATATATTATAAATACCTTGACTTTCAGTTTAATACACTGGCATGTTTATCAGCTTCACTGCTTTTTTGTGTGCCAATACTGCAGGTGCTAAAATTGTTTAAATGACTGTATCAGTGGCCTGACTTTAATGAACACTTGAATATTTGGACACTTTTGTCAGCAGCAAAGTGCCTTCTCTGCACATCTGGTACTGAAAAGGGAATGATGGTGCTTGAAAGAGGAAAGGGGTTGTTTTGATAATCACTTTGACTTGTTCCCCCCTTCTTACACTCTTTAATGTGGTGTCATTATTACTGAAATGTAATTAGCTATGCTAATGGGCTGGCATTTGGACTTCCGTCTCAGCACTTATGGTGGGACTGGTAAAAATGCGCTGTAAATGAAGTGGGAGGGCAAATGGAGAGGCTGAATGGGTGTGTGAGGGTTGAGTGGAGGTGTTGAGGGTGTGATAGAGGGTGTTATTGAGTGTTAAAGGCTAAAGTACGCTGGCGGAAGTGCAGAGAAGGGTTTTTTTTAAATTAGGAATTGTTGGGTTGAAAGAGAAGAGCTGGAATCAGGAAATGGATAAAAAAGCTATTGGGAAGAGTAGAGGGGCAGAAAAGCCACCAAAACCTGTTAAATCACTTTGTGTGTCAGTGCTGTGGATTAGGTGTGTGTGTGTGTGTGTGTGTGTGTGTGTGTGTGTGTGTGTGTGTGTGTGTGTGTGTGTGTGTGTGTGTGTGTGTGTGTGTGTGTGTGTATGTGTGAGAGTGTGTACATGTGTTGGGTTTGTGCTTGTGAATGTGTTTATGTGTGTGTGTGTGTGAGTATGAAACAATTACAGGCTACCTCTCTAGTACACAACAAAGCCTCTCATTTAGTGTATGATAGCTTTAACAGGCATGTTGTGCTGCAGAAGAAGATGCATTATAACCAGAAAAATCTCTCTAAAAAAAATTGATATATATATATATATATATATATAGCTTGCAGTATAGCTTGATAGTTTAGCATGGCATCAGCACTACTACTGTGACTCTTATTAGATTCATAGTTGCCTCCAAGGTATGGTTCTGGTCTTGAATAATATTAAGATGATATAATTGAATTAATGCATTACTAAATTAACACCTGCCGGTAGAGTGCGTAATACTGTACAATATGCGTGGAGTGCCTGTCCATATCTGACCAACCATAATCAGGGCTGGTGAGTTGTGGAGTCATTAATAGATTAAGAGAGATCAGAGATGCTCAAGTGCACAGCAGGGTCATCTGGTAGGCTGCAATTTAAAAGCTGCGCTTATGCTGAGCTTGTTCATTTTTCCTGTCCGATACTGTCGTAGCTGATGCTGTCTTCTCCTCTTTTCTTCTTTAGACACTTACAAAGAAAACTTTGTTCACTCAAAGCTTTTACTTATCCACTAGGTGGCGCTGTGTCTCTACACACTTCTCATATGGTTAAATAAGAAGTCTTGGCTGCTCAGAAAGCAAATCCAAATATCCTCAGGGTGAGTAGATTACGATATGAGCAGAAGCAGCGTTATTCCACCCTCCAGGAGGCCGTTTGTTTTTCCTTTAATGGGTGAAAAGAGGCTGTTCCTCCTCTCCTCAGGAAGCCTTGCACCCCGCAGACATACCTGTGTGAGCGCCGAGCGCTGACCCACGTCCTACCTCCACAACCTCAGAGAAGGATCTGGTGTTTTGTAGGGCTGCCAGGGGCTCCATTAGGGATCTAGACCAGCTGAGGTTCAGTCTGTTTTAACCCGCCAAACCCACCCCCCCTTTTCTATCTTGGAAAGACTGGAGGCCTCCTGAGGTCTGCAGCCTAAAGGAGTCTGTTGGTTTATTCTCGCATGTACAGTAGACGTGAAAATGATTCTGTCTCCATTCAGCTTATTTTATTCTATGTATGTGTGTGTGTGTGTGTGTGTGTGTGTGTGTGTGTGTGTGTGTGTGTGTGTGTGTGTGTGTGTGTGTTGATGTGTGTGCGTGTGTCTGTGCGTGCACCTGCTCGCCTGCGTTTCTCTCCTGTGGTGAATCCTAACAAGTCCCATGAATGTTCACCATCTTGTTTTGATTTTGTCCCCGGGTTGTTTTTCTAAACAGTTTTGCTCTCCAGGGAAGTTGAGCTTTCTCACTGTCTGCTAAATTTCTGTTAACGGAAAGAATTCTCTGAAACATTTCAACAAAAACAAAAAAATTGTCTTTTTGAGACGTGTTTTGGCCTTCCACCATGGGTATAATTGGTCCTCATTACCGTATTAAACCAGAATTATTTCCAGGCTAACAGTATTCTCATTGAGTTCAGTACCTTGGATAGTTCCTTCACACTACTGAATTTAAATGGAGCTCTCCAGCAATAATTTATCAAAACACCTATCGAGAGATAGGCTGGTATAAATAGGAACAAATTGTGCATGGCTTCATCAGTCAATATAGTTTGTTTCATTATTTACATGATTTATACTGTGGAGGCAAACTAGTGCAGCACAAACAGCAGTGTATGTAGAACAATAGATTTTTGTCTTTTTGTCTGGCCAAAGGATTTTCTTGCAGTAATATTATTGAGTAGGGATTGTGGGAGTGCGCGATGTGAATGCCTCACTGGATTCTGCTTTTGGCTGGCGTAAAATTATGTTTTTATAGTCTAGAGTGTGCTAGTAAAGGCAATGTATATGTAAATATGAAAACAGGACTGCGTGAACATTTCTTTGAACTCCTCGCCTATCTATAATACCTTAGCACACATGCACACACACTCAGGCACGTACACAGTAATCATGCTGTATATACAGAAATGTAAAATTGGCACTGACCAGACACTTGTGTCAAAGACAGCTCCGTGCAGTAGGTTCACGGTGGCACCCTGACGGCCAGTTTCAAGGCTGTTAAAGGGAGGAGTGTCAGCAGCGTGATTATCAGCAGACAGATAGCGGATGACAGCTGCCATTGGTTATTGATGACTTTCATAATTAAAATCCCTTATGGGGTGAACCCGAAGAACAAAAGGGAAAATCACACAAATGATGAATGGCCCTTTCATCTTTAAGGCTGATATAAGACCCACCAGGCTATTCTGCATGAATATTGCTTTCCAGGAAACTCTCTGAATGTGGTTTCAAAGAAGAGCCCAGTGTTTTTAATATTGCCAGAGCTCACACTGCCTGTATGTGCATGTGATAGTGTGTGTGTCTGTGTGTGTGTGTTAGAGAATATGAGGGACAAAATATTAGGAAAACAGACAGATTGAATAAGAGAGAGCATAGGTCAGACAGAAGAAGAGATACAAATCAGACAGTGAAAAGAAGAAGGGGTCAACGTACTCCCACACTGGTATTTTCCACTATAATTTTACTGCAGTAGTGGAGGGGGTGGGGGTAATTTTGGCTCTGTAACACAGGTTTGCCTCTGATTCAGTTCCTAGTATCAGCTCGAGTGGCAGTTTTAGTGTGTCTCCTAGATGCTGTATTCATAATTGTTAGGCAAACAATACTGCCATTGTCCGTTGTGTTTGTTTTTTGTCTGGTTTATAAGCAGCATCACCATTTCCACAGCAATGCAGATCACAGATTCAGAATGAACATAGGTTAAAACGCAGTGTTCTTCGTCCTGGACTTACCTATATTGTCTGGAGACACTTTTAAAGGACTAGTGTGTAGGATTAAGTGGCATCGAGGTTGCAAATTGCAACCAACTAAATACCCCTTCCGTCTTCTCATCCTCCCTTCCAAACATGTAGGAGAAACTATGGTGGCTGTGAAACTCTCTCTCTAGAGCCAGTGTTTGGTTTGTGCATTCTTGGCTTCTGTAGAAACATGGTGGAGCAACATGGCGGGCTCCATGGAAGAGGATCCACTCCCTGTGTAGATATAAAGGGCTCATTCTAAACTAACAAAAACACAACCATACTTATTTTCATGGGATTATACACCAATTAAAACATACTTATGAATATTATATTCCCTTTCTGCCAAGTCCGTTCCACCTGATCCAAATAAATTCTTCACATTGCATTTTTAACACCGGTCTCAGTGTGTTTACTGTGTTTATCACACGCTGTATGACATCCAAACCTCACCTCAGGTTTTGTATTCTCCTCTATTGTATTGTGTTCCACTGCCTCCCCTGGAGAAGACAAACAGACAGATGTACTGTATGTGACTGTGGTTCAGATGAAAGAGGATCCTTTTTGAAGATAGTACTGTGGCAGATCAGACAGGATGACTGCCAGTGATAGTCTGCTCCCCTGCAGGCTCTATGGAGTAGAAAGCTACAAGCCTCAGAGCACCGCATGGTATCTGTGTGGATGAGAGAGAGAGGAGGGGTATTAGACTGCCAGCAATTCATAGGGAATTCCTGCACGTCTATCCCGATACTGTATTTAGTGTGTGTGTGTGTGTGTGTGTGTGTGATGCTGTCAGAATACAGCTCCCACTTCCTCCCCTCCTAACCTGCTAAACCGTCCCCTTCAACCCACCACCACCACCACCACCACCACCACTCAGCGCTCCCTCTCCACATCAGGACGGGGCTGCTGTGACATCACTCATTCCCACGCACTCTGATTGGCTGGCCAGTGGAGGGAAGTGGATTGTTCCTGCAGCCTACAGTGAGAAATTAAGAGAGAGAGAGAGAGAGAGAGAGAGAGAGAGAGAGAGAGAGAGAGAGAGAGAGAGAGAGAACGTGGGAGGGAAAGACCGAGGTAGAGAGAGAGTGTATGTTAGAGAGAGAGAGAAAGGGACTAAGCAAGAAAGATTGATGCTGAGGCAAGCCGTCACTGCACTGCGCTCATTCACACACACACACACACTTACACACAGAAACAGTCTCTGCTTCACGCGGACACTCACATCACACTCCCAAGCTGCTTAACAGGCAGGAAAAACACTGAGTCTTACTGAGTCTGCAGTCCGTTACTGCAGGACAGGACAGAGGACAGCAAGAAAACAGAAGAGAGCAGAACAGGATCGCTCGCTCTCAGCTTTGCCTCAGAGCAACAGTTCTAACCGCTGTCATCTCAGGAGGTCTAGGCTCCAGGGAGCTCTTTAAAGACACCTCCCCAAAACAGGGGAGAGGCAGCAAGGGCAGGAGCAAGGGCAAGTGTAGCCTCTCCCGGAGGTTTGCTGTGGATGTCCTCTCGACGTCCCCATGAAAACAGGCGGGAATCGAGGCATAGTCTGGGGTACAAGATGGCACGACAAGCAGGGGGCGAAGCCTCCCCGAAAAAGAACACATCCCTCAACCTGGTGACGGGGTTCTATCACTACCTCCGCGGTAAGTGGGCCAATGTGTGTGTGTGTGTAGGGCTGTGTGTCCCCTACTGAGACATACAGTGTGAGAAAGAGAAGTACATAGTGCGTGTGTGATAAGGTATGCTGCGTGTGTGTGTGTGATTTAGCGTGGCACTGCAGTATGGACTGTACGTGCCTACTGTATATGTGTGTGTAAAATGTATGTGAGTGTGTGCATTTTGCAGTGCAATTTCGTCTCCTCTTCCTTACTAAGTGTTCCCTGCAGGGCAGACTTTTTTGGGCTGTGGGTTTGGTGTGTGTTAAGCTAAATGGGCAGAAATTTGAAGGGGGGCGTTTCCACCTTGGCAGATTGTGTGTGTCTGTGTCTGCGTGTGTGGAGGTTGCTGAGCTCTGAGCCCACAGTAGGTGAAGCAAGCATACCCAGCAGACAAGTAGCAGCTCACTGCATGTGTCACAGCAGAGCAGCCAGACTGTCAAATTTTTTGATATCTTTTCTCTCTGTTTGACCCTGTAGCCGTCTGCCTGTCTGTGTTTGGATACCTTGCATTCAGGTTTCTGCTGGCCTGCCTGCCTGCCTGTCTCTTTCAATGTCTGATCAATTAGATAAAATTGGAAGAGACGTTATCATAATATTTCCGGATTTGTTTCCTGGAGAAAAGAGCAAAGCAATATTATAACCCAGAATGGGTCAGACAGTTGCCTTACAACATGTTTGCAATGAGTTTGGTCATCTGCTTCCTTCCTTTTCTGCCTGTTTTACTACTAGTCTTATTAGAGTTTGTCAGCAGATGTAACCTTTGAGACAACAAACTAGGTTTTAATGATATTTCATTAAGGTCGTCTTCACCGTGGGGGGTCATATCGGGAACTCAGGGGCTGTGGATGAGACTAATGATACAGACCAACACTAGCTGAGAAGGTAATCAAGTGTGTTAAAATGCTGCTGCGAGGCTTGGTTGCTGAGGACGGCTATTTCCCTTTGTGATATTGAAAGAATGTGAGTCTGAGAGTGGGTGTGTGTGCTTCGGTGTGTGCGCTGAGTTCAAAGTCACCTCGTCCCTGAGACTGAGAGGCTGGCACCACGCACGTGCAGTCATGTTCTCCGTCACACATGTTCCTGCTCTAGGATGCGGGGGCTAAATCTTTCTCGTTCTCATCCAATATTACCGCCCATCAATATTTGATTACTCCTGGACCCAATCAAAAGATTAATTCATTGAACAAGGGACCTGCTCAGTGGCACGTATGACTATGCGTGAATGTATCTGCATTATGTATGAACAACCCCCCCACCCCCAAAAAACCACCACCACCACCCCCCACTCCCCCCCGACACACACCCCTTACTGTTCACATCTGCCCACAGTACCGGGTGACACACTAACCAACTTCAGTGTAATCAAACCATCAGCATATTTCATTAAGGTAGAGGAAAGCACTGTGTCAGACGTCCTCTCTCACTGATAACACGCTTATCTCAAGGATATTGCACTGTGGCGCAGAAAAAAAAAACATTGTCACACGTGCCAGTCACAATACTATGCAATGATTGGATCTTTAGTGTCCCAGGTAGACTATAGATCTGTGTTGTGTACATTATATTTGGATGTGTGTGACAGTTGACTTTGAGGATTACAAATGTATTTTTATTTCATGTGCTGCAAGTTACAATTATTTTTGCTGTCAGAAGGATAAATTACAGCAGGAATCCATTCGTTGGCGCTCAAAAGCCTGCAGAACATACAGTATACAACTCTCAATACTATCTATACTGTGTTTTTGCCGTGTGTGCAAGTGTTTGTATGTATTGTATATTTGCTTGCGCACATATGAGAGACAAGGCTTGATTTATGTCTTGTCCTCATTTAAGTTAAGTGGCTTTTTCAGGGGACATCGTCAGCAGACATCTATGCTATTGATTGTGCCTTTGCTAAATGGGCTTTATCGCTGTAACCACTGTACCGCAAACATTGTCCTTCCCTATATGTAGGTAAATCAGTACATTTGGGGGTGAGGTTGGCTTTATGTGGCGCGATCAATGCACTTAACAGTATTGTAGCAACATATTGCATGCTGGAACTGTGGTCAGACATGAATAAAACCCCTCTTATAGTGGAGGCAGAGATACAAGTCATCTTATAGGAAGAACAACTGCCCTTCTATCATCTAAAGGGCATTTCTGAGAGCAGGATTTTCTGTCCACACTAATAGGCGTCCAGTGAATGAAAATGCCATCTTTAAATGTCAAATACCTTCTCTTACCACATCTGTGCAAGGTATGATTTGGTACGACTGTGTTCAGACACAGTAGACAGGAAGTAATAATATCAAAGTTAATTAGAGTCACCATCCAGCTCTGCAAACCCAATCAACTCTCAAAACAATGGACAATGAGAAGATTGTGTTTTAATCCCCTCTTTGTTTATTATTGCATGTGACTGATAGTGACGCTCTTGGCTCTGATTTACAGATGAGCAGGAGGCAGTGCAGAAGAGGACATTCACAAAATGGATCAATTCCCACTTGGCAAAGGTAAGAGAGTCTGGTTGAGTCCCCTCTGCTACTGCCAGCATTGTGTTGTCCCTTTATACAAACACTGCCGGTGTTTGCGGATTGAAAACTTCCTCATCTCGTTGCTTTCCCACTTCGAATCACTTTGCTCTTCTACGCTTCCATCCACTGTGCTCGCTGTGACATTTGCTCCATTTCCAAAACACGCTGTTGAGCTGGTCATGGGACTGAGTGTGCCAGCTAAGACCACACACACGCACACAGCCGTTCTCACTCACATGCCTTTCTTTCTCATTTTTATTCCTCCAATCTCATGTAGCTGGTAGCGAGGATTTACTCTCACTCTAATTATCATTTTCGCATTACAGCATTTGATACACCGTATATCTTCCTTCTTGCAAGCTACAGTCATTAATTTAAGCTCTCAGTCTCAATATGGGCTGATTTAGATGTCTTAGGATAAGAGTTTTTAGTTAAAACTGCCCATCATTTGCCTCCTCAATGAGCCTCAATGACAACAGTATATCTGTAACTTATACTAAACAACTACACTCGAAGCAGCTGCATGCTGAGGGGCCATCGTATGCGTGTAATTATTGTATTATACTGCATTAGGCTCCTCAATTTAACCCATTACTGCTTGAATGGTGTGTTAGGAACCAGTGGACAAGGCAAATATGCCACAGCGCAAAACAATTAGGTGTTATTTCAATCTGCGACGCTCCTCTCAAGGTTTCCCTATTTGATTAGGACAGCTGTGGAGGCCTTGAACCGCAGTGACGTGGGGCAGAAAATTCATTTGAAAAGCACTCTGAAGGGAATAAACCTTGACGTAATATTCAATATCACGTTTCAGGACTGTGCCAGCAGAAAATTACACACAGCCCAATGTTTAGATGCCTTGAAATTTTAATAACGTTTAAGGTAAGCACATAGTTTATTTATTAAGTCATCTTCACGCGGTAGAGTAGAGCAATGGTCCTTGTGCTATTTCATGGTCGTATACACCCATTCACACGCTGCGTGATTGGGGTAAGACGGTAAGGATTCACAGGGATGCCAAGGAGAAGGTTTCTCAAAAAGTCTAGATTAAAAAGCTTTAAAAGCTGTGGTCTTACGCACCCAATATTAAGTATTGTTGGTACCACAAAAACACAAATAAACAGATTTGAGAAAAGATCCTGGAAAATTAATTTAAATTCACTTTAATTAACCAATTCAGCTAATCAATAGATTAGCGATACCCTCACAGTCCCATCGGAAGAGATAACAGTGTTTGGTCCCGACGCTTCTCTCTCTACCTAGTTGATCAAATTAGTTGCTCTCCTCCTCCTTGCCTATCATGAAACTGCTTACCCTTTCACCTGATGCCTGACGTTGCCATAGTGACACTGATTGGACTATATTTGTCTTCAAAAATGTCTCGGTCGTCACAGCAGCTTGGTAAATGTTCGGAGAGAGCTTTGTGATGAGTAGGGGGGAAAAGTCAATTCAGCTGGTGCAGAGGATCTGTTGTAATAAAGAGGTGCGTTTCTTGAGGATATCATTCTGCAGACAAGTAGAGACGAAACAGCATCCTACGGACTTGTCTAACAGCTATAAATACTCTATAAAGAACCATTTAAAGAGGCACATTAGGCAAAAAAAAAATGTGTGAGATAGACAGACAGAAGGATAAAAGACAGAGAAGCTTTAACAGTTGGTTTAGCTTTGCTCTCTGAGGGATAGATCATGCCCTTGGCTATGCAGATGATTAGGCCACTCCAGTTATCACAGGTCTTTAATTCAGTGCCTAAAGGTATGTGATTAATCGTTAGGTGAGTTGAGACATGGCATGAGGGCTTCCTTTCACTATCACCTCCCCTCCCCCTTACTTTTCCACTCCACAGGTACAACAAAAGAAGTCTTATGAGCTCTGACAAAGAGTTTCCATGAGAGAGGACGTATGAGAACGGGTAATTTATACAGAAGATTAATGACTCTCATTAATCGGAGTAGTTCACCAGATAAAGTCACCAGTTATAGACCAACGGTATAAACTGTAAGAGGGCAGAACAACATTATTTTTTGCAGGTTATTTCTTTTGTTTAAAGGATAATATTGTTTAGACCCTACAATTACGTCAGAATATAGTGTGTTACATTAATGCTTGCAAAATGGCCATCATTTTGGCTCTCAAGTAAGCATCAGGCTTTCAAGTTGCACCAATGGCAGTGGAGTGACAAGTTGGGGTGGGGTGTTCAGTGAGTGGGCCCCAAGTTTCCATTATGACAAATCCTTTCTGAGAAGGTTAAAGCTTAATTACAGAGTGGCCGGTGTGAGCGGCAGAGGTCTCATCGTCTTTCAGGCGTTTTCTAGGCAAACAGCTTTAATACAGTAATCAGTGAACCAAGTGTTCTTTGAGATTACAGTACCAGTAAAGTGAAGCTCAGCGGTCCTCTTTCACTGTTTACTTCCCTGCTCCCACCCAACCCCTTCTGCTTTTGGTGGGGGTGGGGAGGGTGGTTTAGTGGATGACACACACCACGCACACTACATTCAAACCCAGCACTTCATGGTACATTTTATGTGCCTTAGCCAACTTAATTTTTCAATTTTCAACCTGCCAACTATTATGATCTCTTACTTTTTCTCTTCCTATTACTTTGTTGTGGATATATGTAGTCCACAATACTCTCTTTATTGTTTTATTCCTCATCAGAGTGTAGTAAATTAAACCAAGATGAGATGTAGAGCGCATAATATTTGAGGTAATTGTGTGTGCTTGTAGGTACAGTAACATACTATGATTTTTTTTTCTTGCAACTTTATTTTCATTGATATTTTCAAGTATGAATAGCACATACTACTACTATACCGCGTCTTTCAATGACATATTCAATGAGTTACATCTTACAGGCACAAATACTGTATATAGTATGTTTTTTTTTTCCAGTATTTCACATATTTTTCATAGTGTAGTCTTAAGGTAAAGGTAAATTTTTCCATACAGTTTGTTTCATTGACAATTGCAACTCAGTCTTCTTGACAATTGCAACTCAGTCGTTCTTTGTTAGAGAGTTTGCCTGCAGCCGTTTCTGTGTCATTGCTTTCTTGCAAGTAGCCAGAAGTATTTGAAGAGATACTCATCGTGTATCACACGTTTATCAAGGATTTTACCCAGGTATAAATTAACTTACCGTATCCTCTAAATTAAGTTAAGTAAATTTTGTAACGTAAATTGCAAGTTAAGCTGGCAAATCACTTTGCCCTCAAAAGATTCGAATAATAAGCGTCTAGTATCAGTTGTTCCTTCAACCTGGATGTATTGCAATTCAAAATGAGACCCTTCATTCTCTTTGTTTCTGCCCCTCCCTCCATCTTTCATGCTGTTGATCTTGTGGAATCCACTGAGTCAAGTCTACCGAGGGAATAACATGAGAGCGGAGACAGACGCACAATCTGAAACTTCTCTGCTCACAATCAATTATGGCCCAGACACTCATATGTAATTAGCTCATTAAGCCCTTGATTTATTTTTTTTAGCTCATGTGGCTGAGCAGAGGAAATGGATATTACTTTCTTATTTTGTAATTAGACGGAAAATTTCCTCATTAGCTTTGGGATTATAATGAACAAATAGGTAAATTTAACTTCAATTAGCTCATGGTATAATTTATCCCTTTGAAGGGGTCTTTGTAACTGTTTCTTCTGTCACTTTATGAGAGGAGCACAAGTGCTGTCTGAATATTCTAATATCCAAAGCCATGAAATGACATTAGAAGAGGAATTAGCGCAAAGAGCTACTGTATTTGCTAATTAATTTTGAAAGCCGTGAGGTTAGTGTCCCTTCTCTCTCTGCCTTCTATCATCTTTCTCGCTGCCACTCTTTCTACTCAATTATACCCCTCTCGCATATCCACTATGATGATGGGGGGGGGTTGTATATTTCTCTCTCTATCAACAGACACACTCTCCGCACGCACGTGCTAACGCAAACACATTCATGCACATGTCTCCGCTTCCGCCTTTTCCTCTCCTCTCTCCTTCTCCCTCACTCCCTTCACAGCTAATCTCCCTGTGAATGGCTCGCTCATCTGAGTGCTCCCCCCCCCCACTCCCTCCTCTTTAAACCTCTCCTCAGCCCCAGCATGTGACTCTGCTTTAAGAGAAATCCTTGATGTGGCGTCGGCAAGAAACAGAGATATGTGGATTTCCCGCGTCTGGAAGTCTGTGTCAGGTCAGGGAGGAAGTCAATGAGAAGGATACAGTTTGAAATCATCAGCATATTTTAGGATTTGAAGACCCCATTCAGAGCCTGCTGAGCCTCTGCTTATGGCTGACTCGAGCTGTCAGTAATACGTGGCACAGCCAAACTCTTTTGAGGCTTCAAGTACTTTTTTTTTTCTTACGAGGATTTCCTTTATCCGTGTTTCACAAGTTGAAATTAACGTCTTATAGCAAAATTTATACAGCGTATTTATTGTATTATTTATGCTCCGAACCACTTAGATTAGGATAATGCAGAAAAACCACCACTTGCCTCATAGTTTCATGTACATTGCAAAAGCTATTAAGACTCAAATCCAAAGTCTTTGCATTCCAAGAAAACTGAGAATGCTTTGTTTGAGTTTATGGCATGCAACGCTTATGTAAACAGTACATTTATGTGACTACAATTTTGAATCATACAGTTACACTGACGTCAAAGTGCAAGTTTTCATTGTCAAAAGCTTTATCACCATTTGCTGCTTGCCTCGACATTATTTTCTGGATGACTGAAGTCAAAAACATTTTTGCAAATAAGGTCCATGACTATATTTCTTTTGTCTTATAGCGTGTCCCTCCTCTGGTGGTGACAGACCTGTTTGAGGACATCAAGGATGGTGTGATGCTGCTGGCCCTGCTGGAAATCCTCTCTGGACAAAAACTGGTTAGTCTCATGATCATTTCTAGAGCATGTGATTTGGCCCCCTACTTCAAGGACTTCATCTCCTCTGATATTGCTGGATTAAATTTTAACTCGATCACGTTGAACTGATATAACGAGGATCAGACTGGTCAAGTAAATGAGAAATTTAGTTAGTAATTTTTTTAAAAATGTTTGTTAATGTGGTTTTTACAAGCGTTTTTTTGCTAATCTCAAAAGACCTGCGGACCTAATGCAGTGCATGTGAAATGAGAAACAAATTACATGGAAATGCTCATCGATCTGTTTTTATTAGGATGTTTGAATTGAATAGAAAAGCCCAGATTAACCAGGACAGATCAGAGTTCAACAAACACAGACAAAGACAGCTTTAGGATCTTACTTGGCCAATATTGCCTAAGGTCTAAGTTGTCTATGTCCTATTGATCTGACTGTTTATATCCGAACACAGCTGTGATTGGATTCCATATTTTTGGTCTTAATTTATTGTTTGATTCTGTATTTGTGTTTGCTGATATTGTTTATGCTGTGCTGAGTGTGCCCTAAATTTTTAATACTTACAAGTAATAAAATAAATGTTCTTCTTTTCAATAGCACTGTTTTATTTTACCCACACTCTATGTTTCTCTATTTCTTCCTTTCCATCTCTCCCCATTGTTCTCCCTTTTCCTTCCAGCCAAGTGAGCAAGGCAAGAAGCTAAAGAGGATCCACTGGGTCGCTAACATCGGTACAGCTCTCAACTTCCTTGAGGGTAGGAAGGTAAGAGTTCAGAGCCTTCTTTTTATGTTTTTTTTTTTCCTCATCGGTTTTACCCCTCCTGCTGCTCTCCCTGCTCAGCTGCTGCCTCGTGGGCGCAAACACTGAATCCTGACCTTGTGTGACCTGTTTCCCCGTCCTCCCCGCCTCTGACTCTCTCCACCTTCCCACATTCCTCATTTATCCAGATACCACTGCACTCTGCTTTCACAACAAAGATTCCTGTTCAGGCTTTACTGTCTTGTTACGCTGACTTTCATCACATTTTCTCTTTATCTAAATGGCATTTATTATTTGTTTGGCTGCATATATTTGATGAAAAATTCTATAAAAAGGTACCACACCTCTTGCCCTTTATGATATTAGTACTTGCCAGTTTTCTTTCTCTTACTTCTGTTGTCTTCACTTTAGATAAACATGGTTCATGATTCCTTTTTCCAGCGTCATCTGCAGAATTGCATTAACTAATCATAAACTGCATCAACTGCCCCTCCATGAGATTAGCAAAACATTCTCAAAGCTTCACCCGCCTCGTCCTTGGATATACATAAATAAAGCCAGTTGAAAAGTATGAGCTGGTGTCTGCAGGGACATTGATTTGTCTTCCTCAAATGTGACAGGGTTAAAACCGCAAATCCTACACCAGTAATCTGCAGTCTGGCGATGAGACGTCAGTGGGCACTCTGCTGTATATGTCTGCGTGGCTGTGACTTAGTAAATCTATGTCGGAAATTAAATGTAAATATGCTCTGCGTGTAAATCTGGTGTATGTCTAGACTGTATTTACATTTCGCTTTACAGGTCCAACGGCTTAATGCCTGATACATGTTCACTCTTATATCAGTATCCTAGAAAACGTAGTCGAGTGTTCAGTCAGTGGCATCGTGATGTTTACCATTTCATCATATTCATAAACTGTTGAAACTAAGGATGCAACTAACAATTATTTTCATTATTGATTCATCTGTTTATTGTTTTCTCAATTAATCAATCAATTATTTAAGCTGGAAAATTACAGAAAAGAGTGAAAAATTTCCATCACCAGAGCTCAAAGTGACTTCAAATAAATTGTTTTGTTTGACTAATGGCCCAAAATTCGAAGATATTCACTTAACAAAGATCAAAGAACAGCAGCAAATACTCACATTTGAGAGGCTGGGACGAGGCTTGAAAATGACTTATGTCATTGATCGGTTGTCGAAATCGATCGCAAATGATTTTCAGTCAATTGACTCCACTTATCTATACTTGTTAACCTACACACTGTTGTTGGTACCAAGGAAACTGCTTTGTGTGTGGTCATAACATAAAACACTTTAACCACACAGCTGGGTTGAGTTTCCAATATAACCTGCTGTGTTTTCTAATATGAAACCATGTATTGCATGTATTCTTATCAGCCACTGTCCCGCCCTTCCCCACGCTGCCCTCGCCTGCCCCCAATCTCTTCCTGCATGCTTGTTCACCTATATGGAGTGGCATGTATTACCATATGATGACCTGTTGTGCCGCAGCGCTTCTTTAATTTAACCCTCTGTGTGATAATATAGAATAATTCATCATATCACAAGATACAGCCCTCTCTTTCTCCCTTTTCTTGCTCTCTCTCTCTCTATGTCCATCTCTGCTGGATATAATCCCTGTTGCCTGTGTGGTGATGATAGATCTCTCCTCTCAGCAAACCACTCAAGTTATCTCACCTCTGAGATGCTACAGTATCTGCCATGTCACAGTCAATGAGGCATCCCCCTTTAATCAAATGTATCTAGAGTACTTCTAAATACCCTTTCTCTCTCTCCCTCTCTTGTGTCCTTTTCTTATCTGCCCTCCAGTCTGCCTACAGAGGATCTCCGGTCAGTATTCATAACGTCACTGCCCTGGTTTTGTACATACATGGAATAGATAGGGTTAGGATTATCTGCATCCTGTAGCGCTGCAGATTACGCTCATACTTTATATTGTTCATTTTGTGTAAACATGCGTACAAGATTGAATCACTAGACTGAGGGAATTTGTGTTTTGTGTGTTTTGTGTTTGGACACACTTTTCTCCAATAAAGACATATTTTATATTATTGCAACTGTGTTTCACTTTATTTTCATTCATTATTTTTTTACACATCAGCCTCTACTTATGGATGTCCATAGAACTATAGTAAATGCTAAATATGAATGCTGAATGTGGGGGGTGGTAGCGATTAAATCAAAGCGTTACCAAAGCGTTAAGTAAATAATCTGGAACTGAATACGATCTGAAATTAATTGATCTTTAAATATTTCAATGCCGGATGTTGTGTTTTTGACACAGATCAAGCTAGTGAACATCAACTCCACAGATATTGTTGATGGACGACCATCAATTGTTTTGGGGTTGGTGTGGACCATCATCCTCTATTTCCAGGTAAAATTGCTTCAGTTAATTAAGGTAATAGATTAGCAAATACAGTGTACATAATTCAGTATGTTACATTTTACACAAGGAGAAAACATGTGAACATCTTAGTCAATTATGTAATCAAAACACCACTGATAGCTCACTACTAGGCCTACAAATTGAAAGGATAACATGGCTGCCAACACACAATCAACATGATGGCACATCCACAAACGAGGTATTATTATAAAATGGAAAGGACTTATAAGGAAAGCATGGACCGTGAAATGTCTTCTTCTAGCTGGCAAAATGCTCAGCAGTTTGAACTGAGAGGAAATTTAAACTGGGGAAATCAATTTTTCATCCACTCTGAAAAAACAAGCAGTTGCTACCTCAGGCATTTCAGACATGCACAGATCAACAAGAACTTAATCAAAATAGTGCAGTCCCTTAGCAACATCAACACATGTAGATGCATGCTGTCCTAGCAAACATAAAGATATTGAATAAAGCGTACAACACTGTACACTTATTCACTTACTGATATATTGATGTAGTTTGTGTCAAAGTGATTTTATGGATTCTCTCTGTGTTCTGTTGTGAGCAGCCTCAGTTTTCTGGCAGTAGAGAGGAGAAACTGAGAAATAGATTAGCAATAAATCCTCAACAACTGACCAGCTGGTATTGGCTGAAGTCTAATAATACATTTTATGACTGTTATCCCAAGTTCCTGAAAAGCAGTATATATGGGCGATGTGCAAGTAGACAAAACTCAAAATATGAAATGTAAATATAGTAATTTGCGAAAAGTTAATGTTAGTACATTGAGTTGGCAAGTGAAGAAGGAAATATGTTCTCTTTGGTCTCATTGTTCTTAGACTTTCAGTTCCCTAATGCTCCAGTGTGGAGTTGCTCACTGGACCGTCAGCTGGATAAATTAAGGTTGACCTCTCACAAGCAATGTGATAGAGGGCTTCCGAGAACGCCAGTATATATATAAAAAAACCCAATATATACACAGAGATGCATAGACATTTTGCTGCTACTTCTACTACAGAAGAACAAAGAAGTATTAGCAGTAGTAGCAAAATGTTTATGTATCTACAATATATACACATATACAAAACACATATGTTTACAGTATATGTATATTTTTAAAGCTTTTTGTTTTTTTATTGTGCATCAGATCAGCAAGCAATTATTATTACAAGTAATTGAGTAAATTTGTAGGTACTGTACTGATGGCCTGAGTTTTCATTGTCTCTTATCGCCCACAGATAGAGGAACTAACCAGTAGCCTACCAGCACTGCAGGCCTTATCCAGCAGCACCTCATCAGTGGAAAGTTCCACCAGCAGCACTGACACCACCAGCCCACCTGTCAAGAGGAAACCTCTCCCACCTGTGCAGGGTGGGGCCAGAAAGGCCCTGCTGAGATGGGTCCAGCAGACAGCCACCAAGTATGTAGCCTCCTGTAACGCTCAAGTGTCTCTGCAAAACAAACCATTTCCTTATATAACACCATCATCAGTGTAATGTGAAGATGAAAACCTTTTCTTCTCTCAAAGTGTATTTTTTCTTTCTTTTGCTGTGATGTTGTGATGTTCTGTCCTTTTCTAGACGTCTGGGGCTCGAGGTGAAAGACTTTGGTCCCAGTTGGCGTACAGGTTTAGCATTCTTTGCCATTATCCATGCCCTCCGGCCCAATATAGTCGACATGGAGCGTGTATGGAGGAGGCCCAACCGAGAAAATCTGCAGGAAGCCTTCTTATTGGCTGAGACGGAGTTGGGCATTCCACAGCTTCTTGATCCAGAGGGTAAATAACATCTCTAATAGCATTTCATAAAGACTCAAACATTACATATCGCATACCTACAACATCGTTGGATCAAACTAATTCTACAGTCATTTTCCTCCTTTTTCTCTCTGCTATATGTTCTTTAATAGAAACCAACAGTGTGACCTTTGTGTTTCTCACTCAGTTAATGAGAAATCACTTTACCCAACATATCATTTAAATCAGTAGCGCCTCATTGTTCAGAGCTGGTTTTTCAGAATACAGAAATACAATCATGGGTATCTGTCACACCATCAGATTTGCACGTCAGTGACACTGCCAAACACCATCTGTGCCTCTTCACGCCTGCCCTTCAGAATGAACTCTGACAAATCAAGCTTGACATCAGTATAATTAAGGTCTATTAGGCCGTGAGATTCAGCGTGGTGGAACCTCGCAAGAAAAACTTGGACACTGATCTAAAGCGCTAAAGGTTGTTTTCATTTAAAGGGCTGCTCGTCTGTTTCCGAACAGACTGTAACATTTTTGTCAGTGCCAGTTATTTTCTCCTATGAGAATTGTCAAGAGGCTTCAACTTGATATCACTTCTGATTACATTCATTCGGTTCCTTTCTCAGATGTTGACGTAGACAAACCCGATGAGAAATCCATTATGACATACGTAGCCCAATTCCTGAAGCATCATCCCGACCTAAAGCAGACCGACTCTGAAGGACAAACAGAAGAAGAGGTAACCAGCTGTCAGATTTATCTCATTCTGGACACGCCTTTCATTATCTTCTCTCTTTCTGCATCCTACATGGTTTGTCTTTCTCTTGAAACGTCACAGTTATCATGTCAAACTTCAGCCATGACATGCAGCATAAATGACATTTTGTCTGTCTTTCGTTAGTGTTGAACTGAAGCGAGCATAGCTGAGTGTTTCCAATTACTGTTTGTTGCTTGTTTATCCTGTAAATGATGGGTGGTTAAGGCTAACGTCATGGCCCGATACTGTAAAAGTAAGAAAAACATTTAAACAGACACAAGAAAGGTTTTGAATCACTAGATTTTTAAATTTCCTCAATTGGCAATTTAATTAGCGCTGTAATGCAGCAACGCCCGCCCATCTGCTGATTCCCAAAGCTTAAAACAAACATATTTCACTTGTTATGTGACTCAGGTTTGGCATTGTCTTGCCTGTTGTTTATGTCTTTCCTTTCTGCACATCTCTCTCTTGGTGTCTCTCCTTGTCTTTGTCTCGCTGTGTTTGTGTGGTGACTGCTTTCCTGTGGTTGTTGTGCTGGCCTCTGTCCTACAGCACGGTCTTACTCCTCGCGATATAGCGGAAATGTTGGAGGTAGGTTATATAGTAACTTAAGGTCCCAGGGGCAGGTTTTCCATCATTTTCCGCAGCTCAATGTAATTAGCACCCTTGAACATTCATTGTTTCCATATAAATGTGATTAATCCTTATTTTTCTGGCTCTAATATTGAATTACAGTATTGCTGTCTACTGTACAGAGTGTGGGTGAGATTAAACATTGTTTTTCCATGTCAAAATAGAGCCTATATGCTAATATTGGCTCTTTATCTTACCTGATGTGATATTCCTGCCGCAGGGTTTCTGAGCCATGATAACAAAAGGAAGTCCAGTATAATAAGATGTGATATTACCATTTATTAATGTTACCACCTAGCGCTATGGCTCCTGGTTCCATTAGCATGACAATGAAAGCCTCTGGCATTGGCAGTGTGCATTGATACAGCGTATTTGATGGAAAGCTTGTGAGGTTGTCTGTTTTTTAAGGTTAAGAGTGTCAGGAGCTGCTGTGAAGCTGTGCTAACTACTTGCTTTTTAAGCCACACTGTGTTTTGTCATCTCACAACGCTGATTGTTTTTTTTTGTTTTTTTTCTGGTTGTTGTGTTTCTTACCTGCTTTGTTCTTTGTTGACAGTTCTTGCTAACATGATGACGTTTGTCCCGAATATGCTATTGTGTTATATTGAATGAATGTCAATTGGCCCTTTTGTTTTCAATGAACCGTAAAAGTGTTGTATTATTTTATTGTCTAAAACAGCCATTGAAACACTGGTGGTAAAATGTTGTGCAGAAGTTGTGGAGAGTACAATATGACAGATAATAGACTATTTTCCTTTAGAATTATTTTAATCTATTTCCACGTCTTAAGCTGTCATAAAGAATACAGTTTTAGGATAAGGCTCCCCACAGGAGCCATCGTGAAGTGATAAAGCTGAATAGACTGAGACTGAACAGCTCACGAGCTTTTGAGCAGCATAGTATTATCGTCATGGTAACTTAAAATCCAATGAAATGTTGGTGGGGGGTCTTAGACAAAGTACCCTGTTTAAGCAGAGTGTTTTTGGCAGCTGTGGGTTTTTGACATTTTGTCCTACAGGGAGACACAGAGGATTAGCAGAACACATGTTTAATAGTACGTGCTCTGCCCCTTCTTTCACCCTTTTCCTCCCTCCATCCTTTCATTAATCTGTCAAACATCCTTCTGGTTAATCACTTTCTCTCTCCGTCTTCCTGTTTTTTCCCTTTCCCCTTTACACCCTTTCCCCTCCTTGTATGCCCCCTCTTTTATTTGGTTTTCATTTCCCCTTTGCACTTCTCAATTTCCATGTCCATCATTCCACCCACCGTTCACCCCGCGATCCCTCCACCATCCCGGCCTCCTAGAGAGAGCAGCGAAAGAGCCTGAGGGAGCTCAAAATGTGGCTCGACCAGCTGGAGAGAGACACAGTACAGGCTCAGGAGACTGAGGGCAATCTCGTTCAACAGTACCAGGTTAGTGTGTGTGTGCGTGTGTGTGTTTGTGTAGTTTAGACTGGGCACACTGGGCACAGACGCTCCTATTATTAGCTTAATCGTGGCATTACACTGTGGGGATCAGACAGCAGCCGTCATAATTTCAGTCAATCTGGCTTATTCCATCAAGCCCCAGGATACATTCCATATTCAGTAGCATGTGGAATATCCCTATTTTCATTGTACATTATTAAGAAGAGTCTGGGAATCTGAAACTAGACAGAGGGATGGCATTCAGAGGCAATTAGCTACAGTTTTTATGAAGGTCTGATTAGGCACCAAGGGGAAGAGGGTGTGAACCCTGAGAGAGCACTTGTTCTGATGTCTGTATATTGTAACTTGAATATTTTTGGACATGCTTTCACAAGGGACAGAGAAATGTGAATTATGAACAGATTTCACCTTTTTTTTTTCTTTTCAGTTGTTCAAGAGTCTGCGTGTACAGTTGGAGATGAGGAGGAAGCAGGTGGAGGGAGCTTTGCAATCTACTCAGAAGGACGGGATGCTGACTGTGGATCAGGCTCTGGTTAAACAGGCCTGGGAGAGGGTCTCCAATAGGGTGAGAGAAACAGGAGTCAACATCTATGTCCGCTATAGTGTCACACTGTGCAGAGTCATCCTGGCAACAGTTTGTAAAATATGGCTCTGTCTTGGATATCAGTCTGTTATTTCTTGCTTCATCATTCTGACAAATAAAAAAAACATAAAAAGCTACTCTTGGAGGTCTGTCGAGCTTTTAAAAAAATGTACATACATGAAGACATTATGAAAAAAACATCAATTGATCTGATTAATTGTACTTTTTAATTCTAATAAAAAAATTGAGCGCAAACAGCAGAGGTAAAGTCTCTTATGTTATGACCACATATTAAAGGTTTCAATATGGGGGTGTATCAAAGACTGTTTTCTAACAGCAATGTTAATGTGTCATTTTGCTGGCAGCTATGGTGTTTCCTTCCTTGTAGTTTAATTCAGCTGAGACACAAACTAATGATGACAAAGCTATCAGTTCAAAGATGCGTGACAGTCTGCTCTTTTTCAGCATGTAATTGTCAGTTTTCATTGTAATTATTTTATCTGTAATTTATGTTACTTTTGAGCTTTTATTGGGGAACCAAAGGCTATTTTTTTTTGCACCATGCAATGATTTTGACAATCACAATCTGTTCATGAAATGTTTGTCTTTGATTTCTTTTTCTGCATCTCAGCTCCTGGACTGGCATCTGCAGTTGGACAGGTCTCTGCCTGCTCCTCTGGATATGGTGGGGACATGGCTGCACCAGGCTGAAGGAGCGCTGCGACACGAGATCGTCGTCCAACAGGCACATGACGAGACAGCTAATACTGTCCACAGAGCTTTAGAGCAGCACAAGGTTAGCATGGAGCCATACGCGAGAGACAAAACCAGGACACCTAGTGTGAATTTAACATAACATGCACATACAAATCATTTCAAAGGTGCTGGATACAGTGGTGACAGTATCTCTTTGTGTTCATGCGCTGTATGTATTTACACTGTTCAGGATGTGTTGAAGCGCCTCGAGAGTCACCAGCAGGTTTTTCAGAGGATCCATAAGGACAGAAGTGTTGATGGAGTCTCTGTTCCACCAGACCAGCTCCAAGACATGGCTGAGAGGTAGGAAAGACACCTGCCTCAGCCTCTGACTCAGAGACCTGATTTATACATTGTCAAACATGGTGTCACATTCTGCTTTTCAGCAAAATGTGAGGGTCAAGCTGTAGGTCTGATATCTTTTGTGAATTTTGTCTTTTTTTCAGGATGAACTTTGTCTCTACATCTTCCAGCATCCACCTGGCTAAGATGGAATTCTTGGAGAACAAGCACCACATGCAGGCCTTTCTCACTCTAGCGGAGTCCAAGCTCAAATCCTGGATCATTAAATACGGCCGACAAGAGTCAATGGAACTGATGCTCCACAACTATGTTGTAAGCTCAGACTCTGATACACTCTCTGCATATTGTACTGAAATGTTAACCAAATCTTTAGCATCTGGAGAGACATGAAAAGTAAAATTACTTTATTTAATTCTGTCTTCATCAGTTATTTGTGGAGAAGCATCATTTCTTTGAAAATTATGAGGCTTTGTTCCAGTCCCTGAAAAGTGCTGCTGAGGCCTATGTCAACACTGACAGCTCAGGTGAGAAGACAACACAACATTTAAATCACTGTCCAAACACTCAACACACCACACATACTGTATGACTAGTACATATGATACATAAAATTCAAGATGTGCACAGTAAATTAAGGGTAGGATATGTAATATACAACATAACCTTCATTAATAGTTAGTTAGTTAATAGAATAGTAATCTTCTTGGATGGGGAACATATAGTATTTTTTTATTTTTACAGATGTTTTGTCCAATTTGCTTAAACAACTAAAATCCACCATTACAATAACTGGTCTGGACACTGGTCTGATGCAACCAGAGATATTAAAGGGATAGTCATCTTGGTATAAACAGTATGGCAAATTTAGATAATCTCACAGCATATATCATCATATTGCCCAACCTGTATTGCATTCTTGTCCTTTGGAAGTCGCATTTATCTGAAATTTCCACCAAATATCTCACTATTGTATGCAATATCTCAACTTTATTCTCCCCTTTCAGCAACCAATGCTGCTCAGTCTGCCTCTGTCTGGTTTTTACAGCTTGGGTAGAGGGGGAGAGTCTGCAGGCTACAGCTAAATGAGGTTCCTCCACTCCCGGCTCTCAGTGGGGAATACGACCCCATTTGCTAGTTAGGGGCTGCTCCACTTCTGCAGGTCTCTGGGCGCAAACTGAGCAAGCTTGTTGGTTTCATTAAGTTTCAGGGTTGTGCTGCTTTAGGGTATGCAGAGCAGGGGAGTGAGCTGTTGCGAGAAATCAGGACATCTGAGGTTTGATTGGTCGACCCCACAAATGAAGCGCCCCCCCCCTCCAACCCCACACCTGTGTGAGCACTGTTGGTAGTCAGCGCCTTGGGCTTTGATTCGCTGGATGAGAGATCATTTGGATGTGTTCGAAGACTCAGTTTGAGGTTATAGCTAACTAGGAAAGAGCGAGAAGATAAGGGGATTGATATGTAATTAGCTGCCATTTTAAGGCATAGCACTATCTGGTTTACATCTATATGAAAGTGGATATTTGTCTTTAGCTGGACTCATTTATCAGCCCCACACTTACTGATGATAGTTTGTCATTTGTGGTACAGGGCTTATGAGACTCGAGAGTTTGAACCAGTAAAATAGAGCACACAAGTAAGAATAATACATCTCCCTGAAGTGAGAGTTTTCGGGGTCAGAGATTTGTAGAGACACGTAGTTCCAACAGGCTTTATATGCTCTTTGTCTGGTGTTTCTATGAACATGTGTACCATCTGTCCTCTGCTTTAAAGCGAGACTGTGTATGTAACTTTTGCTGAACATCGGCCAAAAGTGACAATTATGGGTTGATATTAAATGCTAAGAGCCATTAAGTCATCAAACTGACTCAATAATAACAGTTAGACAGTAATATCTATCTAAAATTTGCAAACATCACCCAAATTAGCTAAGCTCCTCGTCATATGAGACCAACTGGGCTGGTAACAGCAAATACAGTGTGCTGAGTTTATTAAATAAGCCTTTTATTGCTTATGAATTCAACTTAGGTGTTATTTTTTCTTTTAAAAGTACATAGTCTCACTTTAACCACAGAGGAAATATAAATTGACAAACAAATCAAGCAATATTTTAGTATTTATGATTAGACGGCTCTATGTGTACAATGTTTTAGTACGATGAGGACTGTAAGCAGCAACCGCAGCAGTAATAACAGTATCAGAGGGAGTAATCGTGCTAGTATTGGCGTTTCTATTGCTGTCATTCTTGATATATCTGATGAAATTCCTCCTCCTCCAGTGGACGAGGGAGAGATGGGAGTGCGCAGGTTCATGAGGGAGGTGGTGACTCAGTGGAGGAGTCTGTCCATGGAAGTGCGCAGTGTGAGGAGCATGCTGGAGGAGGTGCTGTCCAACTGGGAGAAGTACAACTCCGCTGTGGCCTCCCTACAGGCCTGGCTGGAAGATGCAGAAGGAGCACTGAGCCTGCCAGAAAACACAAAACGGGTATGAGATTGACCACTAATATTGTAATATTCTCAAACATGTATTTATGTGATTGACTAGTAAGAGTAGCAATCAAATATACGTCAGTCCTATTTCAAGCATTTAGTCTTCTAAGTGGAATCCTATTAGGAGTCTCCACTCAAGTATCAAATGATCTCTTGACTTAAAACAAGCCGCTGAGGATATTCCTGTTGTCACATTGCCATGGTTACCACAGATTCACATCCCCACCAAGGATTAGACAGCTAATTACCCCACTTTTTATTGTCCTCTCTTTGTTTCCTTCTTTGAACCCCTTTCTTTGTTTCTTTTTTGATTAGCTGTCTGTGCGTCTTTCTTCTGCTCTCTTTCTTTGTTTATTTGAATTTCTTTGTGTCTGTGTTTCTGTCTTTGTTTTTAATGAGTCTGTCTCTCTTCCAGGAGTTTTTCAGGAATCTCAGCCACTGGATGGATCAGCATGCAGTCATGAACGACGCAGGGAATTTTCTAATTGAAACGTGTGATGAAACCGTGTCACTCGATCTCAAGCAGCAGCTACTTCTTTTGAATGGACGATGGAGAGACCTCTTCCTCAAAGTCAAACAAGTAAACAAAACCCCTTACAAATAAAAATGTTTGCAAAAAAGCCCAGTTGGTATTTCCAGTTTTCAGTGTAGTATTTTAGCTGATTTAGATACCAGACGCTGGCGTTAACCAGCATGCAAGTTTGGCACTATTTAACCCAAGTCTGAGAATGAAATCAATCCCAAACTTTGTATTGTCTTTTCCTTTTCTGTAGTATGCCCGAGCAGATGAGTTGGAGAAGTGGAGGAAAGACCATCTAAAGGCTGTGTCGGCTTTAAAAGAGCTACTGGATACAGCAGAGGCCAAGCTCAATGCTCCAGTCCAGGTGTCTTTCCTCAATGTTCGAGCCTTTCTGCAGGATGTGGAGGTGAGGAAAGCTGATTACCAGTTTGTCTATCATACATGAGGATCTGAGCAGCACAGTAATACATGTACAGCACAATAAACACTTATTACTCCATTTTTGTTGCCCAACAGTGGTGATTTTGTGTGATCTGTATCCAGTCAGCATTCAGTTCTGAGACAATCTTGACAGCAATTCTGTGTATGTCCCAACTGAGTCCCTAGTTCAATAGGTGGTGAAAAGTAGCAGAATTTAAGGCACTGATAAGGTCACTATTTCATTAACGTTTGGTTTGTAATGAGACAGGGGTGTGATTTTGGCATTTAGATGCCTTAGAAAATTGCTAACTCCCCTGCAGAGAAATACTATGAGAATTCATTCCTTTTGATGCAAAATAATTTCATTAATTCTCTACTTTCTAGTGAAATTAGCCTCCTAAACATTTGCACTGGCTGCGTGGTTGGGGGCCAGCCCACTCCGGTCCTCTTCTCATGTCGCCGACAGTGTACTGAGCTTGGCGTTGATTCATTTAACAAATAGACGCAGATATTTCAGGGATGAGGGTTATCATTCACTGTCCATCACTGTCTCAACAAAACAGCAGCGTGCCACTCTCCTCTCTGCTCTCTCTACTCTCACTTCTGGCATCTACCCTCTTACGTGCTAATATCAGATAAGACCCGCCCACTTGAATCTTAGCAATCAATCAAAAATGAGAAATAACATCCTTGGACTGTGTCATTGCCAAAAGCAGATTTGTTAAAATAAATAATTCCCATATATTTAAGAATGTCTAAGATGACTCTTTGCCTGCACATCTCATCTCAGAATACCAAACAAAAGGTTGTTGCCATGGAGACGCAATACAAGTTGGCTGCTCGCAGTGCTCAGCTCCTTGCCAAGGATGCACAACAGGATGAGGCTGCCAGGGTCATGGCAACTATGACAGCAGCCAAAGGTCAGCTGAGTAAGGTAGGAATCATAAAAGGGCCAAAACCAGAGAAGTAGCACTAAATCTATCTCAGGTCTTTCTTATAAAGCAATACACTTAGCTTTCCTCTTCAGTGAGTCTTTTTAAAAATCTCCTAATCACACACCATTGTCACAATTTAATAGCCTGTATTACCTGTTTCCAGGTGAGAGAGCGTTGTCCCTCCCTAGTGAGGGAATGTCATGTCCTTCTGCCGCTGTTGGAGGAGATGGAGAAACACATCACTGCTTTTTATCAGGCCCTGGAGCGAGCCTGTCGCATCACTTCTGCCACCAGAGACCCAGACACACAGGCACAGACTCAGCACAAACACAAGTGGCAGGTTAGATATGATGATAACACAAGGATTAACCTAAGAAATTACCAGATAGAAGCCTGTCTGGTGAAAGGAAAATGTAGTTTCATTCAGTTAAAAGAAGAGATGTAGATAATTTGATTAAACTTGGAATTTGTTCAAAGTCTGTCTGGCTATTCACCTGAAATTGGTCAAAAGGAATGATGACCAAATAGCTGTAAAGAGTATAAAAAATCTATATTTTTTCTATGTTATATTCGAACCAGAACAGCATTCTTTTATCTGTTTTTATCTCCATCACTTCTCTTCACACATTATTAAAATTATATTCATTTCAGCTGTTTTTATTATAACTTTTTGTCAAGAAAACACTGATGGGACTGCAATTGCTGATGTATAATAAAAATGTTTAAAGATATGATCGCACACTCACATGTTTGTGTTGGCATCGTTTCCACTATTTCCTCAGGATTTGTTAAATCAGCAGCAAAGTTGTAAACGATGTCTGTCGGTGATCGAGAGGAACCATCACACCCTGCAGAGGGCACTGTCCAGCAGTAAGGTGCTCCGAAACTTCGACCTGTCCCTGCTACAGAAGAGAGTGGCTGAAATACAGAGCTCAGCGCAGGTTAGCATTATACATACATGTACACATATCAGAATACCACACAGACTGCATTACCCACAATGCTGATTATATTAATGAGATTACAAGAACATCAAAACACCCAGGAGGCAACAGTGCAGATTAGACTCACTCATGAGACTCATTATTCATTTGCTTGATGTAAGACAAATAATGTAATTACACTATTTTACCGATGAGACCAATTACAATCACCACTACCTACTGTCCCTCCTCTCAGGCTTTGCTGAAGGAGGTTGGGGAATGGAGAAGGCAGGAGGAGGCCAACAACTGCCTGAGGAGGAGGTTTGAGGAATCGAGACAAGATCTGGAGAGAGTACTGAAGAAAGCTCAGGGCTGCCTGAGAGAGAGCGGAGACGCCGAGGAATTACTGAAAAAACACACTGTAAGATCAGACCCGTAACATTCTGCTATAAATAGCAGGTACATGAAGTGTCAGTGACAATCTGAAGAAATAATACAGTTTTCTCAATATCTGTTTTAGTTTTACAAAGCTATTAAGTATTTTCTTGACTATTAACACAGCTAGTTATCATATACAGTATAACATTAGATTAAAATATACATATAAGTATAAATATAGACAAGGTTGAAGTGGACATGCTGTTGGCATTTGTTTTATTGCTTATTTTTTGTACCCAGCTTGAGCTTCCTGTATATATCTATCATGACTTTTGTCTGTGCACTTCAGCATAAAGAATATTTATTAAACTCTGCCTACTGATTTCCTTTAATCTCTCTTCATACTTAAGAAAAGTATGAACCTACCATATTACTACCACATACAGTATAAATACTTGTCTCACCTCTGTCTTGTATTTTTGTAATGCAGGATTTTTTCAGTCAACTGGACCAGCGGATGCTGAGTGTGTTCTTGAAGGCGTGTGATGAGCTGACTGACATCCTTCCAGAGGAGGAGCAACAGGGACTGCAAGAAACTGTCCGCAGGCTGCACAAACACTGGAAGGTCAGGGGTCACCATGCTTTAACACTCTCACTAATTACCGCACATCTCTGGAGGCGCATAGCCGATACTTCATTAACTTAATCAAGAGGACCTTTGGCTTCGACAGAGTTCTCTCTAGTCTGTTTCCAATTAACCTATACTAGCGAGATTAAAACGCAACCTTCTCAATGTTTTCTTGCATTCTCCCTAGGGGATATTTTGTTTCTGATGATTTCGGAAACGATACAAAATGAGACTGATATTCATGTACAGTATGCTGCACAGTGTGTCTTATCCAGGGTCTGTCTTATTCTACCTGTTTTATCACAGGACATCCAGGGGGAGGTACCGTCTCACCTGCTCCGTCTAAAAGTGGAGGTGGAGCGAAGTCGAGTGGCTGTGATCCTCCAAGACTGCAGAGCGGAGCTGGACAGAGAAATGCATGTTCTTTCTGGCACCTGCACCAGTGAGCGAGTGATCAAAGAGCACAGAGTGAGTCCTGGATTTGGTAGAATCTTAGAACAGATTAAACCAAGAGTGGCAATGAAAGAAATATGAAATCACTTAATGTCATCATCATCATCAACATTTCCCTTTTTCTTATCTCCAGACGTTCTTCAGGGAACGCAAACCTCTGACTTTATGTGAGAAGAGGATTAGGAACATGGAGGATCTGTGTCATAAATTGCCTGACAACGACCAGGCTTATCAAACATTAGACTCCACCAGGAGGACTGTAGAAGAGGTTATGGAGCAAATCAAGAGCACCCACCTCAAACTGGAGCAGCATCCTGATAAATGGAAAGAATGGAATGAGAGGTACAGATTGACAAAAAAAGAAGCATTCCTCAGAGTCCCTTCATCTAATGCCTTTAGGTGTGACCTTTTTAACACTGAAGGGGGTCTAAACTCATGGTTCCTTTTTCCAGGTTCTGTGAGCTTTCTGACTGGCTCTCATCTCAAAGGAGGCAGGTGAGGCTCTTGAGAGAGACAGCAAGAAATTCCAGCCATCAGGAGCAAGTAGATGCTGCTGTTCAGGTGAGCCAACGTACTGTATTTGCTGCTATAGGCACAGAGATTAGCTCATAGTCAGTGCAGCTAAACTGGCATTCATTTTCATCATTTTTAGGCACTGCAGGAAGCAGTAAACGCCCGAGAGGAGAGCCTGTTGTGGCTTAAGAGCCGCCTTACTGGGCTATCTGAGGTTAGCTCCGAACTGGAGGTCCAGAGACAGAGAGCAGCCCTGGCCAAGCTCTCAACTGACCTGAGGGCGCTCTTCTCCTCACTCTGTCAGGTAGTCCAGGAAGCTCTATTGTTAAAATTGTGTCTATCTCCCTTCCCTTCCTGTCCAACAAAATCCCTCTCTCTGATCTTGTGCCTCCTTCACTCACAGTGTGGGGAAGAGGGCTCCGGTATGTTCCAGTATGAGGAGCTGAGGGAGGAGGTGCGTGGCGCTCTGGAGGAGGTTCTGAGAGCTCGAAAGGAAGCTGAGGAGCAAACCAGCAGGATCCTGGATGCTGAAGACCTGATGGAGGCCAAACAACTTTACCTTATTCACCAGGTGTGCATGCAGAGCTGTGAGTGTGGTGATGTCAGCTGTTTAGTGACACTTGATTCAGGGAAGTATCCATCAAAAAGATATGCATAGATGATACTGAAGTCAGCTCACTAATGCATAATAATGAACATAAGACTAATGTTAGTGTTCAAATTAAACAATTTACAGCCTCTTTCATTTCTGTACTCAAATGTCTTAGACACTGTTCTTTGAATCTTATGAGGTATTATATGTCCCAGTGGAAAGAATTAATTTTGGTTTACATTATAGCTGCTTTGGTCTGGATCTACTCAACAGAATGGGTATTATGTTGTCATTTTGCTCCACAAAGCAAATTTGGTTGTCATTTGACATGTTTTTGTGTGTGTGTGTGCGTGTGTGTCTGTTATAGCAACACCTAAAACGCCTGCATGCTAACCGGAGAGAGGCAGAGCTTTTGGTGTCCCATTGCCACCAGCTGCAGAAAGGAGAGGAGCTCAATCAGTCTCTACAGGAGCTGGAGGGAGCTTTCAGAGAGGTTGACCGTAAATCAGAGGCAAAGGAGCACAACCTTCAGGTACACCAAGCCTGGATGTTTCTCATGTCAGTGTGCTAATTTGTGCATGTGTGAGTGTCATTGATCTATCCACACAAACCCCTGCTGTGAACATTGATTGGTCCATGTTGAAGCTTAACCAACCATCGATTTTTATGTGGTATGTTAATTTTCTTTATGTCTGTTGTCCCGGGATTTGTTTATACACTTCTATCACTGTCCTCCCATTGATTGGACAATTAATATGTTTCTGCATGTTAATGTCTAGGAGTCCATAAATTCATATTTAAATGGAAAATCCACCTTAAATTACCTCCAATTAACGATTTATATCATCAGTGATACATGTCAGAATTTGTGTTTGGTGTATTTTGAGACTGACCGTATTTTATGGTTTATTCTATTAGCTGTAGACTAACTTTAAAAACTTTTAATGATAACCTCAATGTCAACATGCTTCTTGATAATTGAGTAGGATAATGTAGGGTTACGTTTAGGTCATACAGTGCTAATGTTTATTAATGTTCAAAAGTCTGAAAGATCAATTTGGTTAAATGACACTAAATGCTACAGTACTCATCGTCTCTTTGTGTGAGTGTACATGCAGCATCTCGTGCATGAAAGTGTTCACCCACTGATCGTTCTCATATTTCTTCATAATCTCCAGGCCACTCTGAGCTCCTGGCAGAATTTTGAAGCAGAGAGAGAAAAAGTTTGGAGATTTATCAGCAATACCAAGAGTGAGCTGCATAAAGAACTTATTTTCAACAGCCTGGACAGCCTGAGAGCTGAACTGGAGCACAACAAGGTGTGTGTGTGTGTTTGTGATTGTGTTAGCATCCATGCATGTACATATGTATGCTATTTGTTCTGTCAATATTTTCTTATTTTGTTCTATAGGAGCTCTTCACAAAGGTTGAGGAGTGTTCTGTGCGAGCTGATCTCCTCCTGGGGATGGCAGCAGATATTCAGCTTGGTCCGAAGAATCAAACTCTTCTTCTACAGCAGGCGCAGTCCACCAGGGAAGCAGTGTCACAACTTCAAGACCACCTCAACAAGAAGTATGTATGATTGTCCAGTAATCGTCCCAAGCCCCCAATCTGCCTTAATTATGTTGTTTTCTGTTACTGACACAAAGAAAAGTCTCACATTTGATGAGTGAGACAGGTAGAAAGAGCACGGATGCAGAAAAATTAAGTGAATAGGCGAATTTCCACAGTGCAAAATAATATATGCATCATATATATGCGTAATATATGCATCATTTTTTGTTGCTTTTAAACAAGGCTTTTAGTTTAACAGCGAAGTTACTGATCTATCATAGTAATTTCATACAACGTGACACTAAAAATCATAGTTACTGGAAGTGCTAGTACTTACTTTTGACAAGAGCCTGATGAAAATGAAGCACATGATTAGAGTAAGATGATATTTTACCAGCATGTAGTGTCTGTGTGGTGTTTCAACCTACTGTTTGCACTGGTTTGTCAGTGTATGATTGTTTGTACACATTTCTATATGCGCATATATCTGACAAAATGGATCTCACCTAATCTTTTGTCTTCCAGTGTTGTCCAGCTGGAGATGATGTGCGTTTGGTGGGAACGCTTCAGCACTGAATCAGAGGCCTTCGCCTCTTGGATCAATGAAAAGGAGAGGGAGCTGGAGGCTGTCAACACCACCTCCTCCTTAGATCCTTTGGACAAACACATCAGCACAGTAGAGGTATGTCTTGTTTTATTATAATTATAAAAAAAACCTCACTGCTCTGAAAAACTCCCTCAATAATCTTCATATATTTACAAAAAAATGCGACAATCTTTTTTTTTTCTGTGGCTTCAAGTAAAATGAGTCAAAATTGTCGTCTGGCCTGGTGTCTGTGGTGTACAGTATCAGTGTGGCCTCAGGGTTATTAAGATTAAGATGAAATAAGATGAAGTTTTAATCCACGCCCAAGGGGAAATTGGGTCATTGCCACAGCAAAGTCTAGGATACAGAAAATAAATTGATCATATTGAGGAAAACATAATCTTGCCAAGCCAGACCTTAGCCTTGTCAATCTTATGGAGGTCTGGAGAAAATGAAAAAAACGGGTTAACAGGACTTTGGAAATCTTGAGGCAACCATTTGATTTGTTGTGAGAACTAACTCAGAACTAAGTTTTCTTTTCAAACCAACTTTTGTGTTAATTTTTCTTCCAACTTGTGTCCACATACTTTTCATCGCTATCATTCCTCTTCTGTTGCATCCCCGCAGGCGGTGGGAGAAGGTTTAGAGGAAAGAAGGGCAGCTCTGGCCCACATGGAGGAGGACTGTGAGGCCCTGTCGAGGTTTGTGACCCCTGGAGAGGGCGGATGTATCCGGGCACGACTTACCCAGATGAGGCGCTACTGGGAAGAGCTGAAGGGGAGAGTAGAGCAGCTGGGTGGACAGCTCAACCAGAGCGTCTCCTACAGGCAGAGATACAATGATAACATCGAACAGGTATACAGCAACACATAGAGCAAGAATACATTTACAAAAGTGATTTTAAGCCATATTTGCTTTTGAGAATAGATGTTTGGGACACTCTCCACCTAAAGAAACGGTGATTGAGAATGTACACTGCCAATGTGTTCAATTTAGAATAACATATTTTTTTCATTATCAGGTCAAGAAAACAATGAGTGATCTCAAGGAGAAACTCGATTGTCCAGTTACAAATTGCACATCATCATCTGAGACTTACAAAAGCCTACAGGATCACATGGTAAGAAAAAACATTAACAAAGTTACATCAATACGGATATACGTGATTATATGTTTGAAATTTTGAGGTTGACTTTATTAAATCAGAGGGAGTCTGAAGGGCTTACCTCTCATTACCATCTTCTGCTAATGAGCATTGTGTTGGTTTTCCATTTTAATATGCTGTGTGTTCAAGGGTTTTACTTTGTAACTACTGTGGAGTTGATTACAAGTCCATGGTCGTTTTCTCCAGGAGGTCTGCCAGGCTGTCGAGCAGCTGAAGCCCAGGCTGATGGCTTTGTGTTCGGCCATGAAGAGGCTTGGAGAGGGCAGCCAGCTGGAGGGAGAGGTGGCTAACCTCCAGAAGCAACAGGGAGACTTTATGGGAAAGGCCGCAGAAAAGCAATCTACATTAGAGAGCCTTCTAGCGCTGTGGCAAAGGTACAATAAACAGTCATATGTGCCCATGTCTGTGCACTATTCCAGAAAACTGGACCGTGTGTTCAATAAATTACACTTGCCTGCATATTTGTCTGGAAGAAAGAGATAAATATTAGGCAATGAGTGAAAGAAACATAGCTCTGTGTTATCCTGATACACCCTATGAAGCGGAATATTCCAGCCTTATTCAACAATGTGCTGAATATTTCACCATATTGAATACTCTTTTATTATACATCTCCTGCCCTTTCTGTTGAATCTCTCTGCCAATTGTCTTTATTTCCTGAATCATTCCCTCATCTTAGTGTAATGTAGAGGAAAATCTTGTCTTTGACTCCATCTGTCTGTCCCGCAGTCAGCCATCGCATTCCTATTCTAATAATATGCTTTTCTTATCGTTCTCTTTGTTCACAAAATAGAGTGATTGTCTCTTATTCTTTGTATTATTCACAAGGAAAAAAAATAATGATTCAGTCACATGGTATCTGTTTGTGCTAAAGCTTTGGTGTTGGCTTTTAAGCGTTTACCCAGCCAAAGTGACTCTTTTTTCAAATATCTGGACTGTTTTTATGCTGCTAAACTTGGTTTATATGTATCTGTGCGGTTGTGTGTTCCTCTATAGTCAACCTCATCTCCTCCCCCGCAGGTGTATGCATGAGGGATTACTTACAGCGCTGGGTGCACTGGCGAGATACGGTTGCTCTATTTTGACACTGTCCTTCATACTAAGCCATGGTCAGATAAAAAATAACACCCAGACAGCATTATTGTGTGTGTGTGTGTGTGTGTGTGTGCATCATTGTGTGTATACTGATTTTTAGCGGTGTCAATCTGGTGTTCGGATCAACATTTATGCTGTTCATTCTAAAGATAGCGCTGCATAAAATGCATTTTCATTTCGGAGTGTCACCTTTGTATCTGCAGATTTGAAAAGGAGAATTCGTCTATGAAAACCTGGCTAGACAGATGTGAGTCTGTTTGCTGTCCAGACACTGAACTGCTGTCTGCAGACAAAGTAAAGCTTAGGAATGAACTACAAAATGTACAGGTAAAGTTTACTATTTCTTGATTGTTTCTCACTTCTATGGTTTTGTTCTCTTGAAGTATTTGTTTCATTTGCGAAAAATGTTTTGTGTTATGTAGACAGTTTTGTTTCTTTTGTCTGTGTTTATCTGCCCCCTTGAGTTTCATGTTTACTTCACCTATTATACAGGATGTTTTCTGCTATTTTTGTGTTGCATCATTTTAAAATATTTATTTACCTGTACAGGAAATGCAGAGGGAGACACCGTCCTATGAGGCCCTCCTCCAGGGTCTTGTAAATCTTGGGCTGTGTCTGTATCCCACAGCGCCTGAAGCTTGCATCCAAGAGCTTAGTGATGATCTCACACAACTACAGGAGAGATGCACTTCTCTGAAGAACAGCATATCACACAGGCAATACTCTTGTTTTACATTTCATACAGATTGTGTAAATTTCATGATTTCTCCATACATTTATTTTTTCCAAGTTGCTTGTTTTGTTTAAATATACCCCTTTCAAAATAGTAATTAATGTCTTATTCTAGGCTTGAGCTGCTGGAGTCTCAGTTGTCACAGCTGGAGCTATTTGACCAGGCACTTCTGACATTGACCCAAAGGAATGAAAACTTCCTGTCCGGCTTGAGAAGCACTTCACAGGTTGATGTTGCTGATCTTGCGGTTGCAGTTACTAAGCTCAAGGTGAGAAATCAATAATTGAATGTCCTTTATGGACTTTGTGCAGTTACAGTAAGCAGGTTTATATTGATTGCTGTTGGATCTCATAGAAATGTATCTAATTGAACCATCTCGCTCCAGGAGCACGAAGTACAGCTACAGGCTCATGCATCACTGAAAGAGACTCTCCAACAAAGAGAGTTCTCCCTGCTTCGCTGCTCTACTCCAGAGGCCCAGCAGCAGCTCCAGGGCTGGAGGGAAGACTGCCTACAACCCCTCAATGAATCCCAGCGTCTACTGCTCCTCCGTAAAGAGTGCCTGACTGAGTTAAAGACTTTCCTTGAGAAGCATGGAGAAACAGCTAAGGCTGTGCGCCACCTTCATGAGGCTGTGGAGGGCAGGGGGAGTTGGGATCGTTGTAAAGCTGAGGAGCTTCATCGTGGAATAGGGGAAGTTGCTAAAGATGTGGCCCGGCTTGAGGCTGAGGCAGTGGGGTTAGATGGGCAGCTGAGCAAGGCACACCTTCACCTGTGTGGTGCAGAGTGGCGTGGCTCCAAAGATGTGAGCCATCCTCAGGGAAGAACTTCTTGCAGGGGACAGGCAGTGGCCCTCACAATGGCTCTGGAGGAGGTACAGAGGGGTGTGGGATGGAGGCAGAGCGAAGCAGATGCTTTAGCGGCCCTGTGGAGCTCCTTCAGGGGGAGAAGGGAGGAAGTGATGAAGAATTTGAAGAAACTGGAGGATGAAACAAGGCAAGAGGGGGCCAGAGAGAGTTCTGTACAGGCCTTTCAAAACAGGTATGTATATGGTAATCAAAACACTTCAGGTCCCTAGATCCATTACGATATGTTAGTATCAGCGTAGTTTGTATTGCCTGATTCCGTATGACCTCTAAAAGCCAGATCAAAATCAGTCCTATATAAACTGTACACAACAACTTTAGTCCCTTAGCTGATCATATATCTATTAACTTTTGGGCTCAATTTATTGTTCTTTAATAAGCATATTGATATTTTTTAAAGACTTTTGAATTTGAATTTGACTTACAGGATCACAGATAAAATGTTTTTGTGTAACTTCAGTTTGACACATCTGTGGAAAGACCTTTTTCCTAAAGCTTTGTTGTTCTTAAAATACATTGTTGAATATATTCTTTGTCACTTTCAAATAGATTATGTGAGCCTTTGATTCAGAGACTTAACGCTTGCCAAACTCCTCCAGAATGTACAGTATATAAATGAAGCCAACTCTAGATGGACAAATGAATCCATTCAAATTTGATCTCCTGAAAAATGAGATATATGATGCTGGAATCAAGCTTGTAACCCCTATTGTTTTCTTCCGCATCTACTTCTCCCAGACTGCGTTTCTTCGTCCAGCTGGAGGATGAGCTCCAGTCCTTGCAGCACTCACAACAGTGGTTAGAGGAGAAGGGATGCCAGCTGGCCCAGAGAGACAGTGAGCTGGCTGGGGAGGCTCTCAGAGAGGTGGCCCTAGTGAAGACAGCCTGGGAGAACGTCAGGACTTTGATCAGCAACGGGTGAGGATGAGGAGAGAGAGGACATTTCCTATTGATCTGATCAGTAGGATGGGTAGAATAATGTCTGATGATTTCAAAATGGAAACACAACAAATGCAGAATCTGTTGTAATTTTAACATCTTACATTCACTGCCAATTAAGAAGATAGAAGAAGCTTTGACCTTTTTCTTTCTCTTCCCATGCAGTCAGGAACAGAGTGGAGTTGTGGTAGATCTTCTTCGTCAGTTCCAAAACCTGAAGTCGATCCTCAGCACTGCTGTAGAGAACGCCCAGGCTGTCGCTCACAACCTGCCTGATCATAACCATAATGCTCTGGAGGCCAAAAGGACTTTTACACGGGTTAGAAGAAAATAATGATTTTTTTTTTTCTGCTTCTTTTCAAATGTAGCATATGATAAACAGAATTTGTAGTTAGGATTAATATTTTAAACAAATAAGACTGTATGTGTCATAGTCCACTTTTATCTAGTTTTTGATGTGGTTTAGTTTGTTTAAAAAACAGAGAATTTTCCTCAACTCATTAAAAAAACAAGAAATCCTTTAATTTGTCCACATATTTAAAATCACCAAAGTTGGAGATACAGCTTTCACTCGGCAGCAACAGTTTGTTTTTTGTTTTCCTTTCTTAAAATCAGTGATTCTCAGACAGAGAATTACACTCTTCCCTCTCCAGTTTGTACGGTATCTCTCCCTCTAGTGGTGGTCTGTTGTCATTCCTTCAGTGCTCTTCTCTGTCCCTCCAGCATGAGACGGTCCAGTCTGACCTCAGAGAAAAACAGGAAGACATGGACCAGCTCATCAGCACAGTGGAGGACCTGCAGAGAGAGCTGGAGAAGGTTCCTAACTCGGATATGCGCTCCATCCAGAAAGACATGGAGACATTAAGGGACCAGTGGCTGGAGGTGAGTGGTGCTTAGACACACACACCATGCCACATATCTGTTTTGGTAAAGAGGCCTTGATAGTGGAAATCATGAAGATGTTTTTCATTTAGACAAGTGCAGTCATATCTTAGAACTACTGGGTCAGACGGGTGAAATAATAAATTGATTTGACACTAATAAATTGTGTTACTATATGAATTTTCCAAAAACTGTCAACATTGTTTTGTCCAGGTCCGGAGCTGAAATATGATAACAACTATAAAAAGTATGAAAAGCTTTGTGGAGTTGTTGACTGTGACTATGAAAATAAAAACAATTATGACGTCCACAATACAGCTCCGACAAACACTCGCACTGCTCCTCTCTTAATGATCTTTATTTCTTTTTTTCCCTTTTTTCCATTTTCTCCTCTTGTGGGATTTAGTTGGCTGCTCAGCTGTCACAAATGAGACAGAAATATAAACAAGTCTAGACACGTTATCTGCTTTTCTGTCTCACTCTCACTTCTCATCCCCACATCTGTCAAACCAATTAAGTCTCGATTTCCTCCCATCTCCCAGTAAAGCATACCATCCCTTGTTACAGGGAGACAGAAAAAACTAAACATAAAGAGGGAAATAAATCCTGTTGAAATGTATCCTCTTCTGTACTCAGACACATTGCTGTCTCTGTTTCTTTCAGGTGTCAGAGAGAATACAAACCAACACAGAAAGACTGGGCTACTGTGTGACCCTATGGGACGACCTCAAGAACATGGAGCAGGACATCAACCAATGGGCTGCCACCTCCATTGCTGACCTCACTGACAGTGTCACTGATCTCAGTGACAAGGAGAAGACGGAGATCCTCCTCGCCACCTTTCAGGTCAGATCAAGCTGGACAGTCTGCGTGAATGAGTGTTTGAGTGATGTAGGTGGTGTAATATTCAGAATGAGCTCATAGTTGGTGTGATTAAATGAAATGTCCTGCTCTCTGATCTACAGGCTGAGGTTGAGAAGAGGGAGCAGAGGCTGGATGCTCTGCAGGAGAGAGTGACGGAGCTAAAAGAGCGAGCCAAACTGCAGGAAACCCCGCTACAAATGCAGGTAAATGTGGTGGCAAAAAGAGAAATACAGGAGGACTTAATAATAATAATATTCTTTAATATAGCTACAAATTTATTCGATAATTGATAATACATATTTGTATTCTTAATGACAATGTATGGAATAAATGTATATGGTATAACTTAAATTGCATTACTGCATCTGAGTTTTATTTACAACAAATAAACTGAAACAAAGAGCTTTTTTGGCTCAGCAGTGGGGATTTTTCCCTTTTTTTGTTGAAGAAGGTGAATATTAAACTATTAAAGCAAACCCCTTAAATCCTGAATGTTTGCTATTGGATAAATGTTTTTGTAGATGTTGTGAAATGAATGAATGTTGTGTTGTGTTTTTTGAGTGTGTTGCTGTTGCAGGAATGACAATCTAGATATAGCATTACCTCTAAAACTGCGTTAAGTATAGATTTCAAGTGCTATCACAAAACAAACAAAAATAAAACCTCAAAGTATACATGTACAGTATATAAAAGGACATCAGAAGCACAGTGAAGCACATTAATCATGTAGTGCTGTACAGATATTTGAATATACTCTTCACTGTCTACATGTTGTTGATTTCTGATATTGTTTGTGTAATGCTCCTAAATGTCTCTGATTGAACCAGGTCCTGGAGTCAGACCTGAGGAAGAAAATGGCCCATGCGCAGGAGGTGTACAACCAGGCCAAACACACTCTGACCTACTTCAGTTTTCAGAAGCAGCGACTGGAGGACCTCATGTCCCAGATGGCCGAGCGGCTGGCGACAGTTGAGGGTTCCTTATCTGATCTCACTGAAGCTACTTCACCTGAAGACATTGGCACAGTTAAGGTACAACCCTACCATTTCCTTTAATGTGGCACAACAATTCCAGAAATATATAGAAACTTTATACAAAAATTGAACCATTCTTCCTAGTCTTATTACTTTTCCTTTGCATTTTTCTTTTAAAGAAGTTCATATAACTACCAACCATGCGTGACACAGAACGGACATAGAAATGCCGTATTCACTATTTGTTGCATTCATTAGCAAAGTTATTGCCCTCATTACAATTAACATACCAGGACACTACTCGATTCAAGTATTTCCTTAATTAAATTGTGAGCACAGCCTTTGGGTATAGTACTCTTCAGACAGTCTATTCTATGACACTTCTGCGGTATGTATGCAGCACACATGTCACTGTTTCTACTCATTCCTTAATGATGAACACATTCTTACCTCTTACTGCTCTTCTGTTACAGGACCTGCAGAGTGTTGTTCAGCAACAGAGGGCAGACATGGACTCGGCAAGAGATGCTCTGAGTGCCCTGTGCAGGTCACATCCCTCTCAGGAGCTGTCTCGCCTCTCCTCTGACCTCACCTCTATTGCCAAGCGAACAGAGGCTGTTGCCCAGCGCTGTGCCAAGACCAGGGGCAGCCTGCAGGACGGGCTACAACTCCACTTCAACGGTAAGGGATAAGAGATATTACCGGTACATTTTGTGGTTATATTTCATTTTGTGGAGTTAGATTTATCCTGGAGAGAATCACTTTAATGGCATATTAGTTTTTTCCAAGAGTGCTTTAATTTCCTTTACCTCACTCAATATTTTAAGCATTTTTTGTAACAGTGGCAGCACTCAGGTAGCCACTAAAACATAGAATGTTAATAACACTTAACATCCCATAATCACCCAGTGAAACAGTGTACTACTACATGATGCATGTCATTTGTTCATGTTAGTGGTGCAGCAGATTTAGAGATGATTATCCAACATTTTCCCCCAGAGCACACTCAAATCGCCCACTACAACGCACACCCCATTGACACACACTGTCTGGTACGCTAGTGCGCTCTCATTGCTCAGACACACACCTGTGCCTCGGAGAGTAATGTCGCTCTCGTCACATCTGCTCTTGAGGGAGTCATTTTGGGCTTGTTGCCAAGGCAACCTGGCGCTGCACAGTGTGGACACGCCCACGCTTCCCATCTGCCTCAACATATCTCCTGTTCTCGCTCTTATGTATATATGTATATATATATATATATATATGTATATTTATATACATATATCTTATCTGCTTTTCTTTTTACTGTACATCTATTTTACTCAGCTTGTCATCATTATATAATTTCTTTTTCTTTTCATCTTACATTTTCCTTCTCTTCCTCTAAGCAGAGCTCATCCAAGGCTTCCACTCCTGGCTTGTCAATCTAAAGTTGGAGTTAAAAGAATGTTCGAATCAATCAGGAGATGTTGCCATCCTTGGAGCCAAGTTGCAACGGCTGAAGGTACCGTTATAAATGCTCTTATAGTCCTGATGGTGCAGTTGCTACTTGTAGGTCACTACAGTCAATAAAACGGTATAATCAGGTCTGTCAGTTTTCAGTTTTCCTTCAGTACCTGCAAGCTTTAAACTTTGTCGCACCATGATAATTTTATACTGAATTAAAATGTAATTGATTAAAGTGATAAAAATAGTTGTATCACAGTAAATATTTAAGTTTAAATTTAACAGTGATGTTTATACTTTCCACATAATTTCCTGTATTATCTTAGAAATAAATCATCATTAAATACTGTACAATCAGGAATTGTGCTGAGTGTCTTAGGTAGACATATTTTACCTACACAATGATTGTTGTAAATCTAGATCTAAGGGTTGTGGCACTTAAAAACTTAGCAGGGACATGTCAGATTTTATTGGTCACACATTTTCCCCGCCTACATCCACAGGTGTCATTAGAGCAGACGTCCAAGGGTGAGGAGCGTCTCGCTAAGGTTTGTGAGGAGGCTGAGAGTCTCCAACTCCACCTCTCAAAAGCTGGAGCCACTCAGGTCCAAGAGCATCTCTCCTCCTGTCAGAGAGAGTGGAGGAACTACCTGGACGGCTGCTCTCAGTCCCAACAAGACTTGGAAGAGAGTATTGATCTCTTGAAAAAGTAGGTCATCGCTTTCTTGCATCTTGTATTTATGCAATGTAGTTTGCCAGGTGTCAGCTGATCGGAAATATATATCGCTTCTCCTCTCTTTTCCAGTTTCAATGAGACTGTGGAAGGTGTAAGAAACTGGCTTAAGCAGATGGAGATCAGCCTCAAGAGTGAGCCTGTTCTCGGGGCAGACAGCCAACAAGGTGCCCCTGACATCACGGAAGAGCTGGAGAGGATGGAAAACCTCCATAAGGAGCTGCTAGCAAGACGGTATGTACATGTGGGTGTGTGAGGCCATATTTCAAAGATGCATTTTAATTAGCTGTTGAACATTCTGAAAAATAACATATTACCGTTTCTTTCTAGGGACTCAATCGAGCGTGTCTGCCAGGAGGCCCAGTCTCTGTCTGAAGCAGGACGGGGGTCAGGAGGAGAGGGCAGAGTGACAGGCCAGCTCCAGATGGAGCACCAAGCCCTGCTGAAGGCAGCCAGGGAGAGACTGCGAGGCTGTCAGGAAAGCCAGGCCTTTGGGGAAACGCTCCAGGGGGTTTGGGCCTGGCTAGAGGAAATCCAGGAGAGACTGGGTACAGTAGACAGCACCATGGGGACCAAAGAGCAGTTGGAGCAGAGGCTGGAGGCTGTGCAGGTGAGAGAGGGGAAACTGAATTCAAAGCAGAACTAATTCAATAGCCAACTACCGCAAAGTTGCAGAAAAATGTCTTGGTAGTAATGTTGGAGACACAGAATGACAATTTGCACAAAAATGCACAACACAAGATAAGGATGCAATAAAATGCTTTAAATAACTGTTACTGGAATCTTAAAGCGTGCACATATCATATTGTTTTTATATTTAGTCATTTTGTTCTAATACAGCAGTTGCACACAGTTACTTCAGTGAACACTAGAGGGGGCTGTTTGCTTGAGAACGGATTAATCCATAATTCAGATGTGTAAATCCAATTCACTCTAACCTGGCTCTGTTTGCACAGGACATCCTGCTTTTGAAGGGGGAGGGTGAGGTCAAGCTGAATATGGCGATGGGTAAGGGTGAGTTGGCCCTGCGCAGCTATGGAGCCGCCGGACAGGAAGTGGTGCGCTCTCAGCTTCAGGAGGTGGAGGATGCATGGGCGACGCTGCTTGTGACTGCCATGAGCTGCCACAGGTACAGAGGCTGCTTAAATATAATCTGTTGTCATGATTCCCATATGATAAGATTGAAAGAATTGCATGAACAATAACTGGACATGTTGCTGTGAACTGTAAACAGATTTTAAATGAACTATCCCATTTTTCTGTCTGATTTTATGTATGATTAAAAAGTTTTTACCCCTGGATATTTTAGAGGCCATTTACCTGTGTGCCAAAATCCTCTCTCTTGGGAACTGGTTATTTTCATCATGATAGATTGATGTCTCAATGCCATTAATTACCATTAGGTTAAATACATAATGAGAAATATTAGTCTCATTTTGTAACTCTGATTGATGAGTCTGATTTTGTGTGTGTTTTTCTGTGTGTGTGCATGTATGACAGCATGCACATGCATATGAGTTTTGTGTGTGTGTGTGTGTGTGTGTGTGTGTGTGTGTGTGTGTGTGTGTGTGTGTGTGTGTGTGTGTTTAATGGAGCAATTATGGCCCCTCCTAGAAAAAATTTATCTCATTAGGGACTAAATGGTGGATGGCAAACAGTGGGTCACACATGGGGTGTGTTTGTGTTTTAAGGGAAAAGGATAACAGGAGGAGGAGAGGGGTAGCAGGTGAAATAGAGGTGCATGTGTGTGTGAGTGTGCGGATATTGGTGTTATTTGTACATGCAGGGGTAACAGATGGCAAGGAAAATTATGGGTGTGTATCTGTGCCCGTGCGTATTTGAACTACCCCATAAAAGGGGATAAAGGCAATAAGCCAGTATTACAGACAATTTATATTTCTTGGCCATATCATGGGTCTGAATTTTACACTGTACCAGTATAGGACAGTTAAAAAGGTACAGTTTTTTTAGCCTCCAGCATTTTATTAACAGATTTTATGTGCCAAGATTATGTGAATTTAAACCAACCAATACATTTGTATAATAATGTCAGAACTTGTTGTATTACTTAAACTTTACACATATTCATACAGCTGCATATTCTTAATATTTCCTACATACCAAAGCATTCAGATCAATAAGTCTGATAGACATGAGTTCAACATCCTCAAAATGGTATTCTGTTACAACTTTGAACAGATGATCTGTATTTTTTAGCAGGTTTTATAAACCCTGCCGACATGTTGGATTCTGTACATATTAGATTGATCAAATTTTTTCTTTTTCATTCACAAAGCATATTTCCCATATGGGCCAGTCACACACTAACACACCCGTCCTCTTCCCTCCAGTCGATTAGAGTGGACCGTGTCACAGTGGGGCGGATACTTGGAGAGTGCTGCCCAACTGCGGTGCTGGATGGAGGCTGTGGAGCGGGAGGTGTGTGCCCCCCTCACCCCTCAGCCGGGTCCCAGAGAGAAGGCATCGCAGTTAGAGAGACTCAGAGCCCTGCTGGCTGACCTGGAAGACCACCAGGTGGCATTGTCTAGCCTGGAGGAAAAAGCCAGAGAACTCTTCAAGAAGACTAGTGATGCAAGTTTCAATCATGGTGCCCGCACCCAACTGCAGGTGCAGTTTGATGACCTCACAGCTTTGGTGGAGGTATGTAGGATGTTACTTTATCCCCCTGGTACAGTAGATAGTAAAATATCCTTTCAGCGATATTACCAGTTACCAAAGAATGAACATGTACATTATTTGTGTCCATTCTTTAGGAGAGAGTACGCCTGGCGCAGGCTGTGGTGTTGGAACACCAGGAGTACCTGGAGGCCGTTAGGGAGCTCACTGATTGGCTGATGACTGCAGGAGAGGAGCTACAGCATTGGTCTGATACATTAGGAGATTCTGCTTCCATCAGAAAGAAACTATCAGAAGTGAGGGTAAGGAAGTGTGTCAGAATACAAACAGAAAGCTCTAACTTGTGGATTTTACATTTAGTAAAATTTGGTATTCAATATTAGTATATAGTACAAGATCTTTCTACACTGAAAGACAGTATGTCTTGCCGTTGTTTTGATGCTGACTGATACTTCCTCTTCACACCTATGGAGACGTTTGTCATCTGTCTGCACACTTTGGTCACTTTTGCCTAGAAACCTATTTTTAATTCCACAATTCCTGAGAAAATGGGGTTCCCGATCCATACATTGACAGATCACACTTCACAATATCTGTTTGGTGTATTTTGATGTAAACATTTATTTTATAATATTTAACTTTAATCTATATAAAATCAAAAGGTATATTGTTTGACAGTGTTGGTTTGCAGTGTTGTGTATTGAAACAGTTTTACCACTCTGTACATCAGTAATGCAGATCATAAGAGTGCATCAGGATGGTAATTCAACCTAGTGTTGCTGATAGATTGTACAGAATGTTTTCATTTTGAGGTACTATGTAACAGTAAGCAATGTTTCACTGAATTAACGCCACTGTGAGTGTAAATCATGCTGCAGGCATATCCCAACAGCACGTGTTGTGTGTGAAACTACACTCAGTTTAAAGGTGGTATATCTATTATCTGTTGCTAAGGTAACTGATTCTTGAGTTACAGATATCTGAATCTATCTAATCTTAATGGACTCCTGCTATGAAAGAGTGCAAACTATGGCAGGAAATTGAAATTGATGCACAGTTTGTTCCCATATCAGAGCCAAATATCACCATTTCTCCTGGCACATTTTAATACCAATAAGTTGGTCTATTACTGTGTTAAAAATAAACAAAACATAAAAGAGAGCAGCAGTGGAATTAATGCCTACGCTTTTCCCTTTTCAATAATTCTGCAATTACAGAGGAGAGGAAATATGTGAGCAGATATTGATTTGCATTTAAATTTCTCACATGGGTCCTAATTATCACATTATAAACGTGTGTTTGTAGAGCCATAGTGAGAAGCATTTTAATAGACGCGGAAATATAATTTGTTGTATACACAAGCTAGTTGCACCATTTTCTATTTCCTGTTCATGGTTTCAAGGTTAATGTTCATATCCTTCTCACGCACACTAAAATGATCAGATGCAGTTTTTTCTCCTTTTAATCCCTCTATCAGCTTGCTGCTATCGCATCACACTCAAGTGTTTGCTTTTCACGTCCCCTGCCTTTCAAGTGCTACCTTTCCACACAGAATTGAGAGGTGGAGGCGGAGAAGGATGGAGACTGAGAGATTACTTTGATAGCAATTTAAACAAATATACATCAGAACTGATGGTGCAAAGGCAGAATCAAAGAAGTACAGATAGAAAGTGATGGAGTGATGTAGGCAGCTTTAAATAGAATCGACTGCACAACCAGAGGTTGCAGTCGCCGTAGCCACTGTTTCCGTAGCAACTTTGTCTCCTGTCTCCCCGTCATTTCAGGAGCGTGTGGAGTGTCGGCTACTAGAAGGCCGAGAGCGCCTCAGTCGGGTGCGTCGGACCGCAGCTTCTACAGCAGAGCACACGGCGGCAGGAGGTTGCGAGGCCATGGACCGACAGCTGGGGGCGCTATCCCAGGCTCTGGAGCAATGGGAGGGGGCCGCTCTGAGGGCCAGGGACGGTCTGGAGGGGGCCCTGGCCGCTGCTGCAGCCTCGGAGGAGGAATATGACCGTCTGACTGCTCGGCTGGAGGATGAGTTGAAAGAGCTAGACGGACGACTCAGGGGGTGGAGCCAGGAGTTGATTAAAGCGGAAGGGCGGAGCAATGGCGAGGAAGCAGTGGAGGGATGGCAGCTGGCTAAGGTACTGTAGCATGGGATTTAAATAAATGGCAGCATAATGTCTAAATCATTTACTGTTCATCTGGTCACAATAGTTTATTTAAAAATAATAGGCTAAATAATAAAAACTCTTCTGTCCAACTGGAATTTGGACTGGCGAACTGTGATGTGTAAAAAGCTGATAGTGGCTACTGTGCAGTACTGTACTATGTTAATTTCAGAGAAGGTGATTAGCATTGTTAAATTGAAAGTACCCACACTCACACACATACACACACACACCCCGTGCAGACTTACATCCTCTGCATTCAGCTATGCTTTCTCTGTCAGTAATTATCCATTCTATTTGTAAATCCGAAAAACAGATTAGTTTTGTAAATCAGCTTTACTGGGATGACGAAAGAGTGACAGCTACAATCCCATCAGTTTCCCTCATTTTCTCATTCTGTCTTCCCCCTCTGTCCCCTCAACCCCTCCCCCTTTTGTTGTTTTTTTTCGCCATTCTTCTCCACTATCTCTCCCTCCCAAACATTCCCTCTTTCCATTTCTTTCCTTATTCCTCTGTCTGTACTTTGACTTGTTTGAACTGGAGTGTACAGTGATGTCTTTCTCAGCTACAGGGGTTATTTCTTAGATGCTCCTGCTCCTCACCTCCCCTGCTGCTCTGCTTCGAACCTCTACAGGATGTTTACAGTGTGACAATTTTTCTGTATTGTCAAGAACATGTCATACCCCTCCCCAGGCTTCTTTGGCCATGCCTTTCTCTGGCTTTCCTCAATTTGGGGTTGTCAAAGAACAGAGGAGGAGTCTTCCCCCTCCTCCGGTCCTCTCTCTCCTCCTCCAGCCTGTTTCCTGTGTCCAGGCTTGTTTTCGTTACGCGCTCGTTTGTGCGCGTTTGAACCAATCCCGCATCTGTGAGGGCTGACAGCTGAATTCCACGGGGAGTGAGCGTGAGAGAGAGTGAGAAGGAGGAAAAATGTGTGAGAGGGAATAAGTGGAGGGAGTGGGAGGAGGGAGAGAGACCGAGGAGAGCGGAGGGAAGAGAAAGTAGTAGAAGGATAGGAGGGAGGGAAGGAGAAGAGGGAGAGGAGAGCAACGAGTCCAGGAGAACAGGCAGGGAGGGAACGTTGTTTATTGGTCAGACGTCAGGAAGAGAGCGAGCGAGTGAGAGTCAGAGAGAGAGAGATATATTGTACATATTTCATGGGACAGGATTTCATGACTGTATGAGTGCAGAATGTGAGGCACGCTGAGGAAAGCGGGAGAACGTTATCCACTGCTCCTTCCTGCCACACTCCGCGAAGAACAGAAATGCTATTGTACAAGCTGCACTGTGAGTATGTGTTGGAGCGTGTGTGTGTGTGTGTTTGTTGGAGCGCGTGTTTGTGTGTGTGTGAATGTGAGAAGAGCGAAAAGGACCGAGCCAGGGTGTGAATAGGAATGCGAGTGCACTTATTGAAGGGTGTCATGCAGATCTGTTGGATGCTTGTCTTCCCTTGACACCCGCACACACACACACACACACACGCACGCACGCACTGACCCAGCTGGTGCCTGTTTTGTGTTGTTTAGAATATACTGGAGGGCTTGCAGAGCGCCGAGCCGATGGCAGAGAAGTTGAAAGGCCAACTGAACGACCTGGTGCGATACTCCAGAGACCTGGGCTCACAATCTGACCGGGTCACAGCGCTTATCAAGCAACACAACAGGTGAGAAGAATCTTTCTACTTGATTGAACTCTGTGTGGGAGGAGGAAACATTTTTGCATGAGTTCATGTGGATGTGGAACTGAGATTTTTTAGTTTTTGGACTCATGCAGTGCATAAAACTGTGCACTGCTTTGAATGTCAGCTTGAATGTAATTTTACATGCATTTGCCCCGTTGTGATACTTATTGATATCAGAAACTATCTTACTGAATATTTAATGTAGTAATAATTTCAGTTATATATCCAAGTACTATTATTAGCCCTATAGGGAAGGTTTATCTCACATTATGATATCTTGCAGTGCAAAAAATGAATGGAAATGAAAACGAAGAAGGGTAGAGCTCTCCCTAAACACAGCTCACAAGTCTGAGTGGGCAGGGTTAGCTTTTGTGTGAGAGAAGTCTGTGTGTGTGGCCATCTCACACACAGAGTTGTGACATGTGTCAGCCAGACAAAGGTGAAAGGTGACCAAGAGCAACAGAGCCACCAGTTGCTAAGCGACATTTAACCTCCTACTCTCACCTCTCCGCTTGTTCACTGTGTTTGTTTTGGTTTGTGTCCTTCTCCGAGCTTAATTTTATGCAAGGTTGAGTGTGGTTTTGAGGGAAATCAGATACATTTGGACGGTCTTTTTTTTTCTCGCATGCTGATACATTGCATGCGTGAGTCTTTTCACGGAGCTCTAATTGCCTGCTTTTGTGTCCACGAGTGTGCCTGTATTCATTCAACATTTGTTTGTGAACACACCATACAGTGTCTTTTCAAAAGAACAGTGCATACAGAAGAACGTGCATGCACAAACATGCATATTCAAGCTATTCATTTGCAACACTTGCATACACATACCCATTCAAGCACACTATTAACTTCTAGCACAAATGATCTACTGTATTTGCATGAATGTAATATTTACTCATCTTGAGATACTGTAGAATAGTTAGTAGGGTGAGGAACTGTGACTAACATTTGTTGGCTGACAACCTGAGTGAGGTCAACTCGTTGGAGATGCGTTGGCGGGTAATTGGCTTTGGCTGCTGATTGGCAAAAACAGCACCCCTCCTCATTCACTTGGCTTTTTACTTTGTAATAGACTTGGCCTGTGCGCTCTTTGCACCTGTCCTGCATTAAGCACTGTGGAAAGAAGCAGACAGAGTGAGAAAAAGAGTCAGAGGAGAGGAGATAGTGGAGGAAAAGGCAGCAACTCCCCCTCCTCTTCATAGCACATGCCAGATTTTGTCTGTCACAGCAGAAAAAAGTGCTTCTTCCACACCCGTGCTATCCCCACTGTGTTACCCTTTCATGCCCTCATCACATCATTAAAACTCAAGGGTGTTAGTGTGCATGTGCATGTCCATCTAAGTAGGTGTGTGTGTGTGAAGGTGTGCTTCAATAGGAGGGTGTGTGTTTTTTCATGCCTCCCCTTGGACAGCAACTCTTGCTTAAACAGCTGCGCACCTTGTTTTCCTGCTGTCATCTTTTCCATCACTTCTTCCACTCTCCCCTCACTCCTTTAACCTTCACCCACTACCCACTATGTATGAAACCTAGTCATTTGATTTCCTACATACTCCTTATTTTCAAGCCTACATGGCATTTTATGCACATTAGCATTTTAGCAATAAATAAATTGTGAGGATTGTTTATGCCAATCATGTTCTCTTTGCCTGGAGTTTAAAGGAATTTTACAAGTTGTGGCATATGAAATCACATAACTTACCCATACATTATGCTGCCCTAGAAATTATGCTCATATTAGACAATTCTGCACCTCATGTTTTATATCTGATGCAAACATATGCGGTGAGAAGGATGCCCTGTAGTGTGGCAGAAAGAAAGGGTGTGGAGATTCATGCAGGAGACAGGAATATGTGTCCTGTCAAAGACCTGCCATTAACATTTGCCATTGTTAACTTTAACTCAGCTCAACAGTCATCTAATGTCAACGTTCTTGTCCGCTGTCAGGTCTGCACCGCTGATTATTGACCTTAAAATGTGAATTACAGTTTGTGTATGGTTTATGGATTTACTTCCTTCCCTTCTTTCGTTATTCTTTCTGCCAGAAATCTTAGCTGTTGTTTAAAGAAGGACTTTTTAGATTCTTAAGTTTATTTTGTTCAACATGTTTTGTTATTTTATTCACCATAACTAAAAGCTTTTATAAACCAAATGTCACTTTGCCTCAAATACCTGTTATTATCAGCCTGTATTGATGCTGTACTCCACATTTCAAAGCTATGAATGCTGGAGTATATATAGACAACAGAAAAAAAGTCACAGCATGTGGTGTTGGGAAAAAATACAATAAATCCAACTGTCAAACTATCCCTTTAATGTATCGTCACCCTTCACTGTATCCTCTCGCTCACACCTCCCCGCCATATCTCCTTCATCTCACCCTTTTTCTTACAGCATCAACCTGTCATTGCTCATTGTCTCCATCTTGTCACCCCTGTGAACTCTTGCCCCACTCATATGTTGCCTCTCAACCCCCTCCTACGCAGTCACCCCTTACCACCATCCCCCACTCTCCTGCTTTGCCCCAACGCTCATTCCTTCCACTTCACCCACTTTGCCATTTCTCCACCTGCCAGTTTCTCATTCCTGCTCATCTCTCAGGCTTCCCTTTCCCCGTCTCGTCCACAATGTGAGGACAGTATGAACAGTATCTGAGCATCTGCACATGTATCCTCTTTTGTTTTGATGAACACATGGGCGGTAGACGGCAGACGCTTCCTCGGTTTTTAACCCCTTTCTTTCTTTGTTCATTTCTCGGGGTAGATTTCAACCTGTGCTAAGTCCGTCTTTTTTTTTTCTTTTTTCTCTCCCCCCCCCTAGTCTCAGTCTTCGTGCATCCAGGGAGTGTCAAAATAAGGAGCGCTTGTTGGAGCAGAGGTTCCGTGCAGCTCTGAGAGACTTCCAGCAGTGGTTGGTCAATGCCAAAATCAGCACCGCCAAATGCTTCGATGTGCCACAGAGTGTCGCCGAGGCCTCCATCGCTCTGCAGAGAATCCAAGTAAGAGACATCTTTTACTCAGCTTTTATTCACAGTGTGGGAATCTGTGAATATTGGCCATATGCAATTCTTACTATGGTGTTTTTGCACTGAATGCTACAAATATCACTTGGAAATCACATTTTGTTCTGCCTGTTCAGCTATTACCGCTCATATCCAGTTTTGATTATGTTAATTTTAAAAAGCATTGTTCTTTTTGCTGGAAATATAAAATGCATCACCTCCTTTTTACAAGGATAAATCTACCAGACAGAAAATGGCAAATACACAGACTGAATCACATTTTTGCTATATTATTCAGGGATTGAAAGTAGTAGAATTGATATTTATTTGAATGAAAATGCCACTGCTCCAGCCTTTTGAGAAAGAGCATTTTTAATAACAAGCTTTATGCTGCTGAAGGGGTTGCAGGATAGATGATAATACACATTTTACACTTGCATGTCAGAACTGCCACCCAGAATGACCATACTGTTGTATTCTACTGGCCATTAATTAGCTCCACTGAAGCAGTGATGGTTTCAGAGGAAGTTGCAGTTAATGGAGTTAGGGAAGTGTGAATTAGTCACTCACATAAACCAGAATTTTTTAGCCCGTTGAGGGAAGAAAATCAACAATCTTCATGTCTTAATAGTCTTTTTGTCTTATTTCCGCTTTGGACTACAACTGACTTTTGTGTGGATTTAAGATTTAAATCCATAGACGTTTGGGTTCACTCTAAATTTGCAATTGTTAGTTACAAACTAGGGTTACTTTTTAACTTTTTGGGAATGCATTAGGAAGACTAAGCAAAGATTGCTACCATAAAAGGAATTGCTAAAAGTTAAATGATGTAATAGATGAAGAATCAATTCGCTTTCAATGGAGATTGCTCAAAGGGATTTCTGTTTTTAAATATCCACTGTTGAGTGTCCTCCGGTGGGCTTGTTGGAGTGGCGGGACCTGCCATAGGCTTGATATGGTGGGAGTGGGCAGATAGCCAGGAGGGATAAGAGAAAGCACCACAGCAGGGTCTCTGTGCCATTCTCTTCAAAATATCTCTGTGTGTCTCTCTTTCTGAGAAGTCTGCGTCTTTCTCAGAGAGGCTGGCAGGTGTAACAGTCTGGCAGCCTGTTTAAAGCACCCCAGGGCCCTGGCTAAGAGTCAGGTGCTTGTTGGTTAAGGTAGACGTCCCCACATCTCTGCACCAGACAGTTAATTACCTCTCAGACACCTGACCATGTCCGCCACTACGTTACCACCAAGGAATTGACATTATTGCTTTGAGCTGAGCTTAAACAGTAAGACACTGATAAAGCACAGAACTTGATTTTACTCCAGCGTTTGAGATTGTTATTCAGCGCGGGTAGTACATGTGGTGCTTGATTTATTTTATCAGCAGGCACACAGTCAAAGAGGAGAGAAGCAAGTTCAGAATGTCAAAAGTACAAGAGCAGACTGTTGCATTTTCCAAACGGATGTCAAAGACGGGAAGTTTTTGCATGTGCTCCTTCAGAAGTTTCTAGTGTAGCTTAGAGGATGAGAGGGAATGTCATAGAGAATATGGCAGTGGAGGAGAGAGGAATACAGAGGCGGTCATGTTTTATTTATTATTGACTTGGTGAGGAATGTGGAACAATGTTTCCACATGGCTGACCTCCAGGAGGGCCAGCATGGGAGGGGCAGAGGCATCCATTGTGTCACGCTTAATTGATGGTATACAGTTACACTGGCAGGGGGAGAGTGGTAGTAAGTGTGAAACAGACAGTGGATGAACATAGAAGAGAGAGATGATAAAGAGACATGTTGAAAGACGGAGAGCGACAGAGACTTTCTATGGTTGTGTGTGGCTACACTCTACCAAATGTGTGTGTGTGTGTGTGTGTGTGTGTGTGTGAGAGAGAGAGGAGACTGGAGCTGCAGTGTGTGTAAGTGATGTGCTGACTGCACAGATGGTGGAGTGGTCCCTGCTGCGCTACTGTCATCGGCTCAGCTCTGAGGGAGGGGTGTTTTGTGTGTATGCGTGTGTGTCTGTGTATGCGTGTGTGTATGTGTACGTTTTCTGTGGGTGGGTACGGAGGAGCTATGTAAAAACCAACACATTTCAGGCTCACTGACTTTCCTTATCTGTTATTGCCTCCCCGGGTCAGGCCCCTCCTTCCGCCCTTGCATATGGAATTAGTAATGATTTGATCTAATTACTGGTTTTGACCGTGTAAGGTGAGATTCTGGGACACTGAAGAAAAATCTGTTGACCACGTAGTCTATGACCGTATTGATTTCAGTTGCCCATCAGTCGTCTCGGAAGACAAAAAGAAGTTGGGGATTGTCATTCAGTCAGTTTCTTTCACTTTCACACGCTCCTCCCTTTTGTGTGTGTGTTTGTGTTAAATAGTCACAGTTCCTTTGTCTTTGTCTGTGTATCCCCACAGGAGTTCTTGAGTGACAGGGAGCATGGCCAGGCCAGGCTGAGTACAGTAGGAGCCAGTGGGGAGCTGCTGATGGCTGTGGTGTCCAAAGACAGAGTGGAGGGAATCAAGGCCAAAGTGGCAAACGCAAGAGAGGACTGGAAGAGCCTGATGAATAACCTACAGATGAGGGAGGATGCACTCAAGGTCGGTTAACATTTACTTTTATCTGGTATGCTTTCTTTACCGAGGACTCTTCTGAAAAGAAAAACAGGATCTCAAAGGGACTAAAACATCAACTGTGTGGTTTGGATTTTAACATGAATGCAGACTTTGTATTTTTATACAGTATGTCCATGTTTCTATGCCTATTTTCCCGATTATACACACATTAAATTGATTTTGTTTCATTTTACTTGTTGTGAAACCCATAAATAATTGCTCTTTAGCATGAAATTGCTTCTTTAAACCGAGTTGTGTCCATTTGTGCAGAATCACTTCGTATATAAATTGTTATCACTGTGTCTGATGGGTTACTGTATGTACTATATTTCCAGAACTTGCAGTCTCAGATGACGGAGTTTGAGGCCAGTGCTGAGCCTCTGCAGGACTGGCTGAACAGCACCGAGATCAGAGTTCAGGAGAGCAGTGCTCGGCTGCACGACCTCCCAGCCAAGAAACAGGAGCTCAGCAAACTACAGGTATTTTAGAGCACAAAAGACCTGCTGCTCATGCAGTCACGCCTGACTCTACTCTGTGTGGGGTTCTTATACTGGTTGATTTGTAATTCCACACAGTATTGCCAGTGCACAAGCCTCAGCTGGATATCACAGCTTTGTTAAAATTACATGACTCCAACTATTGTTATTATTCATGGATCCACCTCTTGGATTTTTACAGTGTTTTATGGACACTCCTGTAGCAATAGGATTTGTTTTATATCAGGCCTTTTTAATCCATACTGATCCATTTTTCAGTTAAATTACATTATGTCATACCAAGTGAGCTCCTTACATTTCTCTTCTCAGCTGCTATCACTGAAGTTCTCTTATTTCCTCTCTTCAAACCTTGTCATTCCACCATAAATTGAATATTAAGTAGATTTTCCAAGAACACTAAATAGTCGTGGCTCTCCATCAGATACACATCCCTGAAGTACAATCTCAAATCAGCTGGGAAAAGGAGGAGGACCTAATTACATTTGTCGAGCACCACTAGATCAAAATAGAGCAGCGTCTTGACACAATAGTCAGAGGAAAAGTCCAGAAATCTAATTAATTCTCCTTCTGTCACAGCTGAAGCACTGCGTGGCTAAAAGGCCCTTTTCAGGATGCGATAACAGCCTCTGCCATGTCTGGCAGAGACAAAAAAGGGAAGAGAGGCACGGAGCGTTAAAAAGATAAAACTGACAAAGGAGAAAAAAAATATATCAAGCCCATCTCAAAGCTCTGCCCTTATCGTTGTTGCTATTTTTGTATTTACTCTGTCGCCCGCTGTAGCACTTCTCCACGTTGCCTTTTGTCTGGCCCTGCAAGCAATTACATTTCTTCCCTCAGCACCTGAAGTATAATACAATACATGCAGGCTTGTCTCCTCACCCTGGTCTGTGCTGTGGTGTCTAACTGAATAACCGCATTTCCTTTTAAAAAACGAACATCAAGAGAAATACTGCTGATGCTGTTTTTTTATGATGTTCTTATCCCCTGTCTTTATCCGTGTATATTGATGTGCTGTTGTTGCTCTGACTGTTCCTGTGACATATTAACCCTCCTCTGTGCCTCTCACATCCTGTTCTACTTTTTCTCCTTCTCATTTTGTCAAATTTTGATTCACATTTTTGTGGTGCCTTACACACTACCATCCTCTCTGTTGTGCTCCATTACATCTGTCACCTACATATAACCCTGCCCTCTCAACTGCGCTCACCCACATCCTATCGCTTCTTCACCTCTATTACTTTATTTCCACCGTCATCTCCTCCTACTCCTCCTTCATACTGGCCCAGTGTGTGCTGGAGGAGATGGCCAGTCGGGAGGCAGAATTGAGCAGTCTCAGGGAAAGAGCTCATCGTCTCTGGGAGGGACAGGCAGCTGGCAAGGGCTTCGTCCACCGAGTATCCCAGCTGTCAGCGCAATACCTAGCTGTCAGCAACTTAACCAAGGTAACACTGCTTCCACCCTGTTTACCCTCTGCCCCCCTTTCTTGTCCACTTATCTGTGCTTCTGTCTGAAAAATAGTACAGCATGCTGAAATATGCCCCGCTTGATTCATGTACTGTTTGGAAACTACAGAGCCTTCTGTCCAGCCATGTTGTTTACTGTTGCTCTCTGTGATGTGCTGTGTCATGCATTATTCCTCGGTTGCACATCAGTCACAGTTGCTGTAATCAGCTTGCCTCAGGTAAAAAATATTGCTCCCAAGAAAGTCTCGATATCCAGAGTAATTTACCTGAGCACAGTAATCTATCTTTCACCTCCAAAAGGTCCTCGCAGTTGCAGCCTCATCAGACATAAGAAAGGCCAAGGCTGTGTAGCTTACCTTTATCCACTAAAGCACTTCTGAAATGCCACAGCTGAAATGTGCCAGTGCTTGAGAAACTGACCTTTTTGAAACTCTCATTAGATTGGTCACACTCTTGTGATTAATTTTACATGGCATAGAACAAAACATTACATTGACCGCAAAGCACCATTCTTTTTACCTCAGGACAATGAGAGTGCCCCAACGATGATGAATGGCGTTTATTTACTTTGCTGGCCAGCTGGTGGAGCGCTATTTTTAGGTCTTCTTCCCTGCCAGACTTGGAAACAAGGAATGAAATCGTTTAGAATTGCCACTTGTAGATTGTTACTGTAGCTCTGTTTTTCTCCACTCTACGGTTACAGATGTTAAAGATGTATGAATGATGACTGCAAACAAAAAACATGCGGGGGTGGGGAAGTCTTTGGAGACGTCTGTGTGGAAAGACTGTAATTTCAAATACAAACAGAAATATATAAAGACAATATGGTTATACACCTGAAAAGACTTTGTTCTAAATCCTCAGTTCAGTGTTAACCTGTTTCTCAGAGCCACTGTAGGTCTTGAATGAGTGTGTTTACAGTGCTGTTCTCTGATCTCTCTAAAGGACAAGGCTTCCAGGATTGAGCGTATAGTAGGGGAACACCGCCTATTCTCTCAGGGCCTTAAAGAGCTCCAGGACTGGGTGTGTGAAGCTCAGAGGGTCCTCGGCACTTGCATCTCCACCACCACTGATAAGGGCGTGTTGGAAGACAGGATGTTACAGCTGGAAGTAAGGACGGACAAGACGGGTTTGGGATCCCTTAAAGGAATACACACATGTTTTTCAGAGATTAACATAAGTGTTGGTGATAGTCATTTTATGAAATTATCATTGTCTCAGACGTGAGAAAATCTGGTCTTGTAGCAGATCTAACAGTATATACTTGAGCAAAATCTGGCAGTTTTATGTCAAGATTATAGCTACAGCAGCATTTTGACAGAGCAATAATTTAGCAAATTATGTCTAGGGTACACGTTTTTTTTTTTTAATCAAAACCATGATGCATTCCCTTAATGTTGTAGAAAGCAAAGTCCTCAGATTAGGCCTCAGATATATATTTTTCAGCTGATCTTTTTCCTCTATGTGCAGGCCTTGCTAGCTGCCCGTCAGGAGCGAGAGATCCAGCTAAAGATGCTGCTGACACGGGGAGAAGCAGTTCAGAGAAACACTTCAGCCGAGGGGGTCCCGGTTATTCGCAAACAGATCCAGGACCTCAAAGACTCATGGGACTCCCTGCTTTCTGCCTCCATCCAGTGTAAAAGGTTGTGATCTTGAATCTGATCAATCTGTCAGTCAAATGATGAATAGGACGGGGAACTGTCTAGTTTCACTTGATGGATATCATTTAGTTGAAAGGTTACAGGGACAATTAGATTTAAACGTCTGCACGTATATGATGTATGTGTGTATTTGTGTGCGTGTGTGTGTTGTTTCCTGTGTGTTAACATGACCGTGTTGATGTAACAGCCAGCTGGAGGGCGCTCTGTCGCAGTGGACCAGCTATCAGGAGGACGTGGGTCAGTTTGTGCTGTGGATGGACCGGGTTGAGGAGACGCTAAGCTGCTCAGACAGGCAGTACTCTGAGATGAGAGACAAGACTGCTAACCTGGGAAAGACCAAGGTATTAAACAATATCTTGTTAATAATGGCTAGTTTAAACTCTAGAAAATATCTAGAATAAGATTTCCCAAACCACATGTATGTATCAGACAAATCAGCAAACAATGGCAAGTGTTTAGAAGATGATATGACTCGCTCTCCTTTAATACTTTAGCCCTGTTAACAACTATATAAATCTATTAAACCTTCTGCAAATTAAGATGCAATGTGCTTAAAATGTATTCACAAACTTTTATTTTATATTTTTTAAGTTAATTGACATTTACCTTTTCTAATCCATGTCTTATTCTGAACATTTATACCCCAGAGCCTCCCAGTTAGATGTACTACAATGAGTATGTTCTTATTTCACTCCAGCTTCTCTATGAAGAAGTATTGAGTCACAGTAGTCCTTTGGAGACCATTGCCACAAAGGGGTCCAATATGGCGGAGCACTACACTACCCAGCAGGAGGTGCAGCAGCTGCAGTGCAGATACAACGCCCTCAAAGAAAAGGCCAAGGTTCTTACCCACAACATACGGTTTCATTTTTTTCCTCTGAGGGCTTTTGAATAATAAATGATTGTTTTGAAAATTTTCCTCTGAACGCCTACTTCATGTTGTTTCATAGATCTCAATTATATTCCTACAAATTGTTGGAGAGTGCGACCTGTATGTTGAACATTTTAGGAACTTCTCAAATGATAATTAAAAATTCAATATGCGTTTTACTTTGTTGTTTACAGATTTAAAGACAAAGACATTCATTTCATCTACAAAGTACATTAAATATTTTGCTGCTCACAGATTATGTTCAGATGTAGTTCAGTTTTTCAGTTTCAAACCATTTAACACAGTATTGAGGCAACATTTTTTCAACTCAGCTTTCAGACAGGGCTCTTAATTATTGTGTCCTGTGCAAAACACTTTTCAACAAGCTCCACTGTCCACTGCTTCTGTGATACTGAACAGGCACACCCCTTTGATCCAGTAATGTCTCCAACCTGTTGTTTTACAGAATGCTGTCAGTAAGGCCAAAGGACTGGTGCTGGTCCATCAGGAATATCAACGGGGGTTACATGTGTTCGAGGACTGGCTGGAGCAAGAACAGGCGACTCTGGCATCGTTGTCCCATCCAGAAGGCATTGTGGATACACTAGAGAAGACACTGCAACAGCTACAGGTAGTGATAATGTGAAGTTTGAGCAGGGAGTGTTCAGATATAAGCTTTCATGTATTGATGTGCAGTCTTAAACACACAACCCTCATTTTACCTGTCTAAGGGCTAAAACAATTTTTTTTAACAAGGCCTTGGGCACCTGACCTTTTTAGCAGCTGAACCACTTTTAACTCTTCAGTGCCACAGTTTCTTTATTCTTACTTTCATATTTTCCTCATAGCTCCTACAGGAACGCTGTTCAAATGGCCAGTCTTTGCTCTCCTCTGTGCTGACCAGCAGAGAGCGAGTAATCCCATGGGGTATACCTCAGATTGAGGACCGAGCACTGGACACCGCTCAGCGGGAGTGGGGGGCTTACCAGGGTCGTCTGGAGGAAACTCAGGCCCAGCTGAGCTCCACACTGGCCAGACTGAGACAGATGGGTCAAAGGTTTCTGAGCCTGGCCCAGTGGCTGGAGGAGATGGAGAAGGTGGCTAACTTTAGGCGTCATCGGAGGTCAAACAGAGCCACCAAAGAGACTCAGTTGAAGAAACTCCAGGTCAGAGAGAGACGTGTGCTCTTCATATTTTGTGCAACTGTCAATACTGTAAGACTAGTTTGATAACCTGCTTTCTCTTGTTAATATTAGTCTCTGGTAATATTTTCTAGAAATATCCTTCTCTCTTTCACTGGTATTCACATATAGTAACAACATCAATTTAACAATAACACCTGGTTACACTGCAGATCACACATTTACTTTAACTCAGTATTTTTGACAAGAAGAACAATAACAAGCAGCTCACCCTTTCTTCATACTAATTTTAAGCTTTAAGTAGCAAAGAGCTAACCTACACGAAATCAACTATGACTGAATTTCAGTGGCTCTAAATGAATCCTATCAAAACTCCTGGTTCTGCCTTTGATTTCTCCTTTGTCACATCCAGGCAGATCCTAAAACAGTGTACCAATTCATGTACCCAAAACTCAGTTACAAAAATATCTGAGCCAAAACTATCATTTTGCCTTTCAGAATTAATGTTATTAAACATCCTGTAGCCTTGCAGCACCATATATCACTTTTCTTACTCATATTGTAACTCTGAACATAGACTCTACTCACAGCATGCATTTGAATAAAAACAGCAGTCCTACTGGGTCTCCTCCCTTTGGAGCATGCTTCCTGCCAGTGTCAGGATGTCAGACAGTCTCAGTACTTTCCTTCCCTGCATTTAGAGGGATATACACACACACACACACATACACACACACACACATAGACATAGAGACCCTTTGGCCTCATGTCTTGTTTGTTATTTCCTGTTTTCTTGTTCTCACATGCTTTATTATATGTATGCCATTTTGGCTTTTAAAAACCTAATTAGGCAACTAAGTCATGAATGAATTTGACTGGATTTTACTACTATTCAAATTCACACAATTCTCTGTGTCCCTTGTGAACAGGGGTGTCTTCAGGCAGTGCTCACACGGCAGGGAGAAGTCGATGGCCTCTCCTCCCTGGCCCAGCAGGTTTTGGAGGAAACTTACATCAGTAGTCGTGTTAGTGTGACTGCCACCCAGCTCACTGCCCGCTACCATTCACTGCTGCTCAACATACAGGTTAGAGAGTCTCTCTGCTGTTCAGTGATTCATATGTCATACCTGAGTGAATATTCCCTTGTTATTTCCTGCATTTGTTTTTTCAATCAATGAATTCCATGTTTTGAAATGAATATCTTTATATGTGAGTTGGTTCGGTGAAAAATAGAAATTTGCATGTAGATTAAGTTTTTTATGTTCATATTTTTATGCGTAAGGATGACCTGCTTTATCTGTCAAAGCACTTTTCACAGGGAGCTACAGACTGAAAATGAATTTGCTTACAGCAAGTTGAAATGGAGAAATTGTGATATGCAAGATTTTTTGCATTTTTTTTCTGATAACGGAGATCATTTGGCTATCAATAGTGTAGTGTAGTGTAAGCTCGTAGTGTAGCCACATGTGGAATATGTTTCTAATGAGAATGTTGGTAGATGTCTGAGTTTCATTAGATAAGTGTTTTCTTCATCTGTTCAGCTGTTTCTTCCTATGCTAGAAACCCAGTTCTTCTCAAATTAAAATTACTAAGACCAACATATGTAAGCACAGTTGTATAAACTCTGAATAAAGTACTCATCAGCTGTTATGTGTAACCTTGATAGCATCTATGCTACAATCATTTATGTATTATCATATTAGGACTTAACAATGAATCTGGTGTCCAGGAAGACTGACTTGCTGCCAGACATGTGCAATAATAAATTTCCTGTCCATCAAAACATTTTCTTGGTAAAGACCACCGGGCATCATGAGTTGGATTACTTTTGTGCTCTACTGTCTCAAGCAGAGATAGAAAAAATATGAATACGTGAGCATTGCCATCGAGGTCTCTGCCCGCAGTGGGCTTTTCACACATGGTTATGCTCTCTCACCATGGAATTTACTCCAGTGAGTCTTTGGACTCTGTTTCTGTAACACCCCATTGAAGTAGCTTTGAGAGTTATGCCTGTGAGCCCAGCCTGTGTTGTTCTGTATACTCAGATCCAGCCTCTCTATTTGTCTGCTCCTCTGGGGGAGACTAAAGGAAAATCAATGGGGCTCCTCTGGTCTGGGGCTTAGGCTGTAATTAAACGCTACAGAAGGCAATCTCACACCCGGCACCAGGAGTGGAAAAGCTTTGCCCGCACTGCATTGATTTTTACGCCCTTAGTAACACATCTGAGTGTGCGTGTTTGTGAGTGTATCCCCCTCACTCCCGTACTTTGTTTCTCTGTCTCTGTTATACCCACACCCCTTCCTTCCCCTCTCAAAATTGACTCAAGCATGAATATATTTACAGTCATACCCACACTCATGTACACAGGCACATAACATCCCTCTCATACCATGGATTCTTGCAATTATACTGTGTGAAGTGGGGGCCATATGGGCTTGAGGTGGGAAGCTGTTACCTCTGTCTAGTCAGAAAAGGTGTGCACTCAGCACTATCAGCTAATTGGAGCTTCTCACCACAGGATTTGCAAGTTGAGTGAATAATGTGTCAAACCTGCAAGAATCCCTCTCCATCCTCATGGTGTTATTGACTCAAAATCTCAGTCAAGTGGATAATGCATCAAAAACATAAAGCCCCTCTCTACCTTGTAGTGAAGCTATTGACATTCAGCAGATGAAAGAGGAGGAGGGAAACGGATATTTTCTGTTTTGATGGCTGATCAGAGAGCTTTTAGTCCTTGGTGGCCTAAGACTGCTGAGCACATCACATACTTTAAAAAAAGAGATAAAGACTACGTTTCCTGAATATTCCCTTGACCAGAGTCTTACCAACAATTCTGACCTCAGAAATAAAAAGAAGGCAGTGTTTGTTGAAGGTTATTAACCTTTTTGTTCATACTATTAAATAGTATTTGGATGAGGTAGGGTACCAAATGTTCAATTAATTAGTAAATTCAATTTAAATATTTGCCAGTAATCTACTGATCTACTGCCAGTATGACCACATTTAGTATATCACTGTCATTATGTCTTCACACATTACAATATTAATGTAAACAACATGCAAAAAGAACATAATGCACTAAATGCAGTTTGAGGGCAGTGTCCAATAACTGTAAAAATGTTTGTACTGTATCAATATCATCCTTGAAGATCCAATATTTGTTGGAATTTACTTCTGACCTTTCATTCAATCATTTTTCAGGACATCATCAAGCAGCTACAGGAGGAGCTGAAGAGTATAGAAGAGGCTGAAAACCTCTGCGTGTCCTTCACTGACTGGCTCAGTTCAACTCAGAAAACCTTCACAGCGTTAACTGACAGTTCTGAACCTCTGGACCGCTTTGCCATGGACAAAAAGATGAAGAAATTAGAGGTATTTATCTATTAATCTGAGTTTCTACTGAATTTACATATGTGGTTAGGTGGTTAAAATTTAACGGCCACAGTTCATTTTTCAGAGGCAATTTGATATAAGGTGCAGTGCGGCGCTTAATACGCTTCCCTGAACAGGCTGCAAGAAATGTTGGGTATTACCATGGCAAACTGATGAGTTAGCAAGACTTCAGTTTGTAGTGGAACATTTGAGCTCAAATTCATCCGAGTCCAATATCCAAGCCAGCAAAATGTCCTTCTGCAATCTCGTTTTCTGCCAAGCAACATACGGCACCTGCTAGTAACATCAAGAGTACAGATTTCTTTGGCAGCTTCAGTACGCTTGGCCAGCAAAATATGCAAAGGCTATCTTTAGAGCTAGTAAAGCATTCAGTGTACCTATAATATTTGGTTAGCGCTCTAGACTAAGAGAACTTCACAGCATACTAAACTGTGGCATAATTGTAACAGTTCCTCTTTGTGCTCTTTTTGTCAAATGGACATTGTTGGGAAATAGCCCCGCTGAAACATGCACAGACGGCAATAAAAGGAAAATCACCACCATCGTTTACTTGACATAGTTCATATCAAGTGTGCAGTGGCTTGGATGAGTATGTGAGTATCGATCGGCTCTTTATGAAGACAAAGCGGATGCCGCTTTAGAGCAAGCATAGTAGCACGGTGAGACCCCCCACTGCGAGGCAGAGGATGAAGAAGCGCCGGTGTCAGGAGCCTGCTGGCACAGACACTGTAATTGATGCAGTGCCTTTACCGCTTCACATCACGCACACACACACAGACACAGTTCTCTCCTCCAGCACTCATTTCATATCACAAAACCTATCCAAAGTACCAACTAACAAGCTGCACCAAACCCTAAACCCTGTGAATCCTCTGTGATTTTACAATTTTTTTTCACTTACTGTAAGTATCACTATATCTCATATTTATTTGTCTCCCGCACACACACATCCAGAAACCCATTTACAGACACACATAGACATTTACAATATGTCATCTGGTGTGGGCTTTGCTCTAATCCCTGTCTGGGATCGATGCTCCATCTCTGCATAGGGACTGAAGACATGCTGTCACGACATGTGTCCTTCCAGCACTGCAGATGATACACAAGTGCTTCACCACTTACTCATTCTCCTGCAGTGGGCTGTTCAGTGAACTGGGATGATTATGCATCGACACAAAGACTAGTAGTCAATAGCTATGTCAAGGGCCATTACTTGGATTTGTGTGTTTGTGTGTGTGTGTGTTTGTGTTCATGGTCATACGGCAATGATGCAGCTTGAAATGTGCTGTGACTTCATTAAGAAATTTGAAAATGAAAGTAATGTAGCAATGTGTCATGGTAAGAAATGGCATAGTTGGTAGTTTTGTTTTATTTTATATAATAAAATCCCACCCATTCCACAGTTTTACTCTTCTTATATAGTGCCTTAATTCACAACCTCTTATTTCTTTTTTGAAACATATTTTTTATTGATAGACTTTCATCCTCCAATATTTTGCTCCCACAAATTGCCTGTAATTGCTGTTTGACAACCTAACTAAAATTGTAAACAGGGTAATATACAAAAAAAAAAAAGAAAAAAGAAAAGGTCTCTCTGCCTTATTAAAACCACCCACCCCCTAGTTTTTAATTTACTGGCATTTCATTTATGTTCAAGGGCATTTTTCCACAAGTCTCTGTTTTTTTCTGATGTACACACTGCAGAAGGTAAAAACTGAATAGCTACATCTAAAAAATTTTATTTCATATCATAAATAATATATGCCTCTGGCCCTATAAATGTCACTAGAACAATGAAGTATGCCTTATGAAGTAAGCTTTAATTTACTTTAAATCACTAAACAGTTATGGCTCTCTACCATTTAAACAAGATTTCCACCAGTAGAGAATGAAATAAAGCACAGACACGATGACAGTAGAGCCAATAAACTGCTCACAGACTCACCTTAGTGATGTCTTACCTCTGTCAGTAGATAATGTAACTGATGGAAATGGTTGTCAGTGCCACACTAGATGTATTACAGTAGATAATGGAGCCTGAGAACTGATGCAGAATAAGAAACAGAATCACTAGCGATCATGATATATAATGGATACACAAGACCGTTGACATGAATTATTGGTGCTAACTTCGTACAAGACAGTTTACAGCATAAAGGGCTCACTGTGCGCAGGACCTCATAAATAATGTTCACCAGACAATAGTACTGTCTGCTACTGTATCAAAGCATTAGCAGTATTCAATAACATGAGACTAAGCAGGTTTCAACTCTTCAATCAATAGATGATTTAATCTTAAAGCAGGTTGTGAGACCAAACTGAAAGTCATTTTAAGTCTTTTAAGTCCAGTCACCAAATTTTGTTCTCGGAGGAAATATGTGATGCTGAATGGTCATGGATCTTAATGCACCATTTGGACCAAATAAAGCCTCTGACGAACTATGTATAGAGCACTTACTGACTTAACTGAATCTACTACAAAGGACAATTACCACAGATTTTCATGTTTTAGCTCACGTTAATAAGTAAAATTGTGCGATACTGAGATATATTGAGTGTCTCTTGTTAAGGTCATGAGGCAGGAACACGGGCTGTGTTATTGGAATGATGAACATGCCTGGAGCTTCACATTAAGCAGGAAACGTGTGCAGACAAACACAGGTCTTGTTATATTATATTACCAACAGCAATAGCTGGAGATCTGGGGTTGTTGCAGCGTGAAGCTACCCTCTACTCAAGCAATAATAGACTGATGATGAAAGCTAGATGGCGTCCCATTGAGTGGAGGTCTATGTGTGTGTGTGGTGTGTTGTGGTTGCCCTGGAAACCCCTGCGGCTACTGCTGCCTGTTAAGGGTCCTTATAATTGGGTCCTCCTTTCATATTATTCACTGTGGTTTCTCCACACCATGACCTCCCAGTCATCTCCACATCTTGCCACGCAGGTGTCAGCCTACCTGATGGGTTCAAAGCCATTCAAACACTCTGCCAGGCAGGTTCGTGTAAATGGGGCAGCACTGGAGGTGAAGGACAAAGAATCAGTGATACTGTGATATTGAATGTTAACCTCAAAGACAACTTTGATAGTTGTATTTCCTCATCTTAGAGCATATTTGCTACAATTAAGGTACACCAATACAGAGAAAGAGTCATTTACTGTCTCTTTCTTTAACTCAGCAGTTATAAAATGCCCTAGTTCAAGGTCATTCAGTAGAAAGTAATGGTGATGACACTGTAGCTGCACCCATGCTGAATATGTGTTCTCTTTCAAACATTCGCTCAGTATCTCACTATGGAGTACACCCGTCAGCGTAATCCGAAGATGCCCACTACCTTTACACCAACACCATTGGCTGGCAGTTGGGACAACTGCATCAAGAGAAATGACATCCTCTCCCTACAAAAGGGATGATACACAACTGCCAGCCAATGGGGGTAATGGTATTTGGCTTCTGAGGACTACGCAGAGGGGCATACCCCATAGTGAGATACCTCACTCAAGTTATCAGAGAACCGGCGTTACCTCTGTAACCCAAAGTTTCTGCTCTCACTTTCACCCAGACTCTCCAGTCTGATCTCCAACATGGTCACAGTTTCCTAAAATCCCTGAGGGAGCGGGCAGAGCAGGCAGCAGGCTTCCTGGACGAGGCTGGAGCAGAGAGTTTAGGAGGGGAAGTGGAGGCCCGTCTTGCCCAGCTGGAGGAGCTGGCTGGTGGGTTGAGGCAGGAGCACAGCTTCCTGGAGCGGGCATTACTGCTAGCGAAGGAGTTTCAGGATCGCTACAAGGCTCAGGCCCAGTGGCTGGTGGAGACCAGGGCTTTGCTCAGCAGCCCGGTGGAGCCCAAGGCTGAACTGTATCAACGGAGAGCACAGTTAGCCAAGTACAAGGTAAAGCAGCATTTTTGTCTTTGTCTTTTACTGCATTTAAATTGAAATCAGAAGTATTAAGCTGGACAGAGAATTTGATTAATGCTGCTCTCAGTAATTTTGCACTTTGGTCGGTCCAAATAGCTTAATGACCTAACTGAATTTTATTAGCTTAATGGACACATATGACCTTGCGTGTCATTTCCCATTAACTCTAAAACTGAATGTATTTTACATAACTGTTGACGACTTTCCAAAGTATACATTTGCTTTTTATATTGATAAATGTTTATGGTAAGCTTTGGAAATGGTTGGCAGTATACAGTTGTAGAATCTATTTCAGTAAATTAGCCAGAGGATACTATCAATACTACATATTGTCATTCTCTCTGTCCCTTGTGTTCCAGGCTCTGTTGCAAATGGTACAGTCCCATGATGGATCAATCAGGTCGGTGGTGGAGAAGGGAGACGCCCTGCTGGCCTCTGTCCATTATCCCTCCATCAGAGACAAAATGAACAGACTGCAAAAGGACTACACTGAACTGTGTAATACAGCCATGGTGAGAACTTGTGCTAAGATGATTTGTTTATGATGTACAGAGAAGAAAATCGAAATGTTCTATCCATGGAAGAGGCTTAGCAGATTAATTGAAGCACAGGATGTGGTCCTTTAACAATTTCACCTGTTGATTATACATGTAACTATTAATATCAACAAAAGATGTTTAAAAAGTATTTTCAATCTTTAAAGTAAATCAGACGAAGAGAAAGGGCATGTAACTCAGTGTCAGTAAGGTGTGATCGTAATGGTTTGTTGCATAGGCTGATTGTAATCAGTATAATTTGTCTGTGTGTGTGTTTGTGTTCAATATGTGGTCCAGGCTCATGTGGAGAACCTTGAAGGCCAGGTGAAGGAACAGGAAGCGTACCACAATGAGCTCCAAGAAGTGGAGCGCTGGCTGCTCCAGATGTCCAGCAGGATGGTGACTCCTGACCCCACTGTGGGCAGAAGCCTGGAGGCAGCCACTCAACAGCTCGCCAGGCACAAGGTGATCAATCACATTACTTGATTTTTTTGTTGTTGTTTGCTGACTTTGTTGCATATGATACAGATGAAGCAGTTAGCCTTGATGGAAAAGAGTGCACCCATACCTATAAATTTAATTATTTCAACAATTCCTAATTGTTTTTTGCTAAACTGTCCATGGGAGGATCTCAGATTCAAGCCATTCTACTGGAAATATAACAAACCTTAAGGTCTTATCCAACTGTTCTGGTTATTGTAATGCACAGATACAAAGAAGTTCATAATTTTTAGTGTCAGCTCTGCTGCCAACTGAAAACATTGTATTCCTGTTTGTTGTTAATGTGATTTTGTTAAGAGTAATTTACGCTGCACACACAATAGATGACGTTATTGGTTATAATACTCCTCCGTTTTGTGTAAAGATAACACATGACACAAGTTGTATGTTTAACGATTGTAACAGATGATGCAAAGGCACAGAACCACTTGACACAAAGCATAGACCTCAAAATAATTTTGATAAAATAACACCATATGAATTAACGGTATATCAATAGTAATGACGAAAAAATTTCAATTTAATTCAGCATTAAATGTTGTCTCTTTGTAGTATCAGTCCAAATCAGTCCAAATCTATAATAGACACTATGTAGAAACTCAGAGGGCCCAAGTCCTACAAAACCACTGTCCTTTTCTTCAAATTCGATCTTCCTTCATCCATTCAAGCCTGTTTAATACTCTGAGACACCACATTGTGTGGTGTCAGTCTGTTTTGACCTCCTGTGTCATTGACCAGTGGACAGACTCATCCATTCTCTAGCATCATCCTACTTGGTCACTTTGTCCTCCACAGGCCATCATGGAGGAAATAGCGGGCTTTGAGGATCGCTTGGCAGGCCTGAAGGAGCAAGGAGACCACCTGGTACAAGGCTGCGGTGAACGTGTACAGAGCAGGCTGAGACAGCAGGTCCAGGCTCACCAGCAAGGCACCAGAGACAGCTACTCTGCCATCTGTAGCACAGCACAGAGAGTGAGTGAGAAGGAGGAGGAGAGGGAGGGAGAGAGGGAGAGAGGGATGGGAAGCAGAGAAAGATGTGTATCCTGTCTTTGAAGCATTGAAATGGTTTTTGCACATTTATAATGTAAGCACATTTACACATGCATCCAAGGCTGTGCATATGACCACACACACATGCACAGTCGACATATCAATGCTGTTAATATTCCAACAGCCAAGGCATCCACTTAATCCTAACCCATTCTGACACTTAAACCGTCTCTCAAGACAGTCCTTCACTGCCAGTGTAGAGGGCACGACCAATTAAGGCTGCCAAAGTGGAGCTCAACAGCAGCCATGCTCAGACGGACCCCACCAGCCAAAATCACTAACTCAATCTCCCCATATTAATCTCCGCATATCCCCTGTCAGCTCCACTTTTTCATGCCCGAGCCAAAAATGGTCACACGCCACTATTCAGTAGATCTGGCGAGCCCTCTAATCCAGCACCACTCTGTCATTTTGGCAACCTCTACTCTGTCATCATAGCTCACCTCCCAAGACACCACCTCCACCACCACTCGCACATCCAATCTGGCATTGTGTGATCCAGCCACACTTTACCAATACGCTGCTGGCTTCTCTACAACTGCACCTCCAGTGTTACGGTGGCTGCCAACTGTGTCCCAGCACAACACAGCTCTAATATCCTGCCTGCCACTTGCCACCATGCCAACCTTCTAGCCTTTGCCAAATACACTGGGCAGTTTGCCAATACGTGCCCCCCTTCATTCTCTCTTTCGGGCTCTCATATTAACACTGTCAATCAGACCTTGCTGTTTCACTCTCCCCTGGAGGGCATGGACGCCTCCACATTCAACACCTGTCAAATACAATGCTGCAAAACTGCCTACTTGTCAGGGTTTTATCATTTAATGTGTCTTTGTGTTTGGCTTTCCTGACTTCACAGCAATGCAGACTAGCGTTGTGCTCTCTACCTACTGTATCATTGAGTGTTTCTTTTGCTTCATATTTGTGTAATTGCATGTGTATATTTTACTGCTGTTGTTAGATGACATGTTGTCTTAGTTTCAGGTTCTTTCTTAAATTGGTATGAAGGAGTTTCAGAGCCGTAAATCTCATGAAATCATTTTTGGCTTAATTTTCTGAAACGTTTAATATTTGGATTTATGATGGTCACATTTTAGACAAATAGCACTTTCATTTCTCCTCATGTGACTTGTAGGTATATCAGAGTCTGGACCACGAGTTACAGAGACATGTGAGTCTACAAGACACACTGCAGCAGTGCCAGAACTGGCTGACCTCTGTCTCAGAGGAACCAGAGCCTCCGACACATCCTCCTCTCAGCCTGGAGGAGGCACTACAGCAGGTCTGTGAGCCACTACTCCTTAACAAAGTGTTTGGTATTTTTGCAAGGACTCAGTAGACAACATTACTGATTAGTTGATTGTCTTAATTTGTTTTAAACATATTATTACACTTTAAATTAATGACCAGATCTCTGAATTAATAGATTCATATACATGGTTGTCATATAGCAGTGTTACGGATGGTTCTCTTGACCGTATGTTTTTGTATGGGGGACGGAAATGTGGGCAAAGTACATGTAGATTTGCAGCTTGTCCTGAACAGATCATAGGACCATTAACTATTTTTGGCAGGTGAAGCAGGAGCGGGCTCTCCAGGAACAGGCCAGCACCTACCTCCAGCTCGTGTGCTCATCCTGCGATCTGTCAGTGCCGAGAGTCAGGGAGACTGCAGGAGCTATCCAGCAGGTCAAACTCCAGGTCTGTTGGCTGCAAGAAGCTTTGAAATGAAACAGACCGTCATGTTGTTATGTTGGATCATAAATGTTTGCCATTGAAAAAGTTCCCATTGTCATTTTATGTCTAGACTGAGGAGCGTATGCTGCTTTGTGAGGAGGTAGCAGACAGCTGGAGGGACATCGAGGAGCAGAAGGCAGATCTGGAGGTCCAACTGAGAGAGACAGAGCAGCAACTTCAGAACCTCATTAGGAGACCTGCTGAGCTAGAGCCCAAGATTGCACAGAACCAGCTGGACAAGGCACAGGTCTGTGCTTGGTTTATGTGCTGATGATAAATGATTTTTGTTTTAAAAGTTTATTCTACAGCAACACTGTATTGTTGTAAAAGGAATTTGTCTAAGAAAACCTTTAAACAAAGCAAATCAACTCAAACCTTAAAGTGTGACTGCCAATGTCTGCTATCTTTCCTGCAGGAGTTCCTCCAGCAGATTAGGGAGAGGCAGTCTGAGGTATCCCATTTGAATGAGGCCATTGGTAGGCTGACAGGTGGACAGGACTCTCCTGCCCTGGAGGAGATAAGGAGACTAAGAAGGAGCTGGATGGAGCTGAGCCAGCGGGCGGAAGAGCTGGAGGCCCAGCGAGGGGAGGATATGCAGCGAAGTGGGGAATACCAGGAGAGTGTGGTCGCTGTGGAGGAACTTTTCCACCAAGTATCCAGGGAATGGGACTACCTTGCAAGGTAACAAGCTTTACTGTGGAGGGTGTTTTACTTTTTTCAATGAGATTTTTTTAAACATACTCTACATTCATTTCCAAGTGAATGTAGGATGTATCCTGTATGTTTACAAGGCTCAATAAACAGTATTTACAGTATATACACACACTTCCTCTGCTGTTCGAAGCATTGGACCTGATATTCCTCAACCCGTGTCTGTGTGTATGCAGGGCAGACACAGAAAGTACAAGTGAGCATCTAGAGGCTCTGAAGAAGCTGTCCAGTGACCTGGTGGAGCAGAGAGCAACTCTAGAAGAACTCAGGGACCAGAGACAGGCAATCCTACCTCGACTTAGTCTACTAGACAAGGAGCTGGTCAAGCAGCAGGTGAGAACAGTAAATGAATGCAACAATGTATTCGTCCTACTTACTAAAAAAATAATCAGATGGAGACACCTATAATGTAAATGTATAATGTAACAGTATTTTTGTTTAGATTTTGTAGACTCCATCACTAAATCATTACCCAGGTTTATTCAGTATTTTTCATATCACCAGGTGGGTCACTTGGAGCAGCGCTGGGCCCAACTTGAAACTCTGATTCAACAGAAGATCCAGGACTCCGCACAGACACTAGAAGATATGGCACGGGTAGAAACCCAGCTGAGGGATGCCCGGGAGTGGGTGGAGGAGCAACGGCCTGCACTTACCTCTGCGTTAAAAACCAGCCCACCCCCCGATCTGGCCCAGAGTTTCCTTTTTGACCACCTGAGTGTGTGTGTGGAGCTGGAGGCACGTCAGCAGCTGCTGGGTCAGGCAGTGAGTGATGCGCAAGCTGTGGCTTCCAGGCTGGGGCTGAGTGAGAAGAGATGCCTGCAGGAGCTCGTTGAGCAAGCCCAGACTGAGGTGGAGGCTCTGGGGGCTCGGGTGGCCCAAAGGAGGAAGTACCTCAGTAAGGTAAACAGCTGGAATTTTGTATTGGATGCTAGGAAAACTTAATTATGTCCTATAGGAACTAACTTTCTTCTAATCAGTCAGCCTGGTGAAAAATGAAACCAGGTGGTCCAAGAAACAAATCTAAAATAACCAAAAATTGTTACTAATATGCTATTTCTCTCTTAAACAGCTGAAAATTTGTAATTAATATATGTAATTCTTTCTCCAGGCCTTCACAGAGAGGACACAGTTCCTTCAAGGACTGGGGAGAGCATTGTCTTGGGTACAACAACAGGAGAGGAAAGCTTTGATAGATGACCACATAGCACTTCTCCCTGAAGACCTTGCCAAACAGGCTGCTGCATGTCGGGGGGTCCAGAGTGGTTTACGAGTTTACCAGAGGGAGCTGGCGTCTCTCTGGGTACAAGGGCGAGAGCTGGAAAGAGATGCCACCGAAAAAGAGAGAACAGAAACCCTGGCGAAACTTGAGGAGCTACAGGCAGTCTTTGAAACTGCCCTCCAGAGGACCACCCAGCGTCTCGCAGACTTAGAGAAAGCCTTGACCTCCAGGAAGTACTTCCAGGTTGACTTGGACAAGACTTGCCACTGGTTGAGACGAGCGGATGCCATCACTTTCCCTGAAGTCAATCTTAGCAACATTGACGACAGCTCTGAGTTGCAAACACAGCTGTCTAACTTTCAGAACGTCTTAGAACAAGCATCAGAATACGAGAACCTCCTTCTTATAGTCCAAAGAATAGGCCAGGAGATCCTCCCCACTCTGAATGAGATTGACCATTGCTACTTAGACGAGAGGCTTAATGCCCTGCCTCAACAGTACAACAGCATCCTAGCTCTAGCCAAAGAGAAAAAAGACAGAGTCCAACAAATAATCCTGGAGAGAAAAGAGTTCAGCACTTTTTTTGATATTACTCGTAATGCACTGGAGGAGCTTCAGGAGCAGTTTGACAATCTGGAGAAACAGACTATCAGTATAAGTGAGGAGGAAGTTGCTCGACTAATCAATGAATACAAAAATATAAATGAAAGTTTATTCCATATAAGCCCTGCTGTAAGAGAACTTCATGGCAAAAATGAGGGGTTTCTCAGTATGGGCCAGACATACAGAGCTGAGGAGACACAGCAGCTGGTCTGTCTCGGGAACGCACTGAAAAGGAGAAATGATCAGAAAATTAAACACTTAGATGATTCATTGAAAACACTGGTTGAGCACAACAGAGTATTAGCAAAGTTTGACACAGAGTTACAATCTGTGAAAGAAAAACTGGTTACAATTAAGTCAGACACAGAACTAGGTACCGTGGATAAAATCACAAGTCTTTATTTGCTGCTTGAAAGTCTTGATTGTGTCAATTCACAGGCTGAAGAATGTAAACAACAAATTAAAGGCCTCGGTCTGAAGTTTGATCCTGCTGCCTTTCAGGAAATTACACTGCAGCTTGAATCATTGCTGTCTTTACGGTTTGATGTAAAATGTTTTGTTGAAGAAAGTGAAAAGAGTGTCAACAAGAATGAAGATTTCACAAGAGAGACTGAGAAAATGTTGGAATGGTTGAGGACAATTAAGGGCACATTGGAGAAGCCCTTGACCCTTTCAGAGGTCAAAGTTGACAGGGTACAAGAGGAAGTGCGGAAACTGAAAATCATGGAAGAGGAAGTGAAAAGTAGATTGAGGGTAACAGATGCCTTGTGTAGTAGAGAAACGCAAAGATTTTGTAGTAGAAAGGAAACTATTCCTGCCCAAGTAGAAGAAAGACTACAGGAGCTGGCAAAGCTGGGGGCTGAAGTTCAACAAGAAATCAGCAAAAAACAGGTAATGTGTTTATTTTCTTCAGAAATTAAACTCATTTTCTGCACATCTGCTCTTTCCTGATATACCTGTACTGCACAGTGCCTTTACATATAACTGATAAAAATCTCATGAAACCAGAATGGAAATTAGTCCCATAGCCAAGTTTAGATCCTCAGCTTATCAGGAATATGATCCATCATTCATAGCTTGAACTTACCGAATATTTTCTTCCATCTCCTTTTCCCCATACTATCAATATTAACAGGCTTAGAGAAGCTGAAACCTTCAACAGACCGCTCTAGAAATGGCATGAAGTGATCATTAATTTATAACTATTCATAGTGTTTAATAGCGTATCCCAAAGATACCATAATTTGAATAAAAGTAAAATTTACAGTGACATAGCAGTGACTTTTTTAATCAGTCTGGTTTTATAGAATAAAAGGGGGAATTGCACTCACTCCATTCCCCACTGAGGAGAATTTTTGACCTTTGACATTTTGGGAAGAACATGGTTGAAAACCTGAATTCCAAAATTAGATTAGAAAATATATGAAAACACTATTACATATTACAGTTTAAGTAAAGCTTTAAAACAAGAAGTTTTTACACGTCAGCAGACTCAGCAGGTGTAGTTTTAATGTTTTTTGCTGGCAGGACTATGCTTGTTGTATTAATTTAGGCATGCACTTCTAACTGCATTTTTTTTTTTTGTAGAAGGAAGCAAAAACTGGAGTTAATTAATCCACCTTCTGTATGTTCTAGCTGGCTGTGGATCAAGCTCTTTCCCTGGTCCAGAGGCACCACTTATCTCTACAGTCCATGCAGAAATGTCTGGACTGTGCTGCAGATTTCCTCCAGAGGGCCAGCCTGGGGGTGGAGCTTGAGAAGCAGACAGATTGTATGCGAGACCTGGAAGAAATTTCAGCCCAGGAAAACAACTTCACCACTGGTTTAGAGGAGTTAAGGACTTGGGAGCCTCTGCTGGCGGATTTTGTGGACACAGAAGTGATGAGCAATCTCAGAGAAAAAGTTGAGGCAATGCAACTGAGAAATACAGAAGTCAAACAGCAACTGGAGGCTTACAGAGAAGTGCAACAGAGGTGTGTGTTAATGTATTCAAATGTCCATTATTGTGCATATTTGGATGTGTGGATCCATGTAATATATGACAGTTAACATCATGCATATTCTAATATTAAATTCCACTTAAGAATGGTCTATAATTTGTTTAATTTTCTAAGGTGTGCGTTTTTATGGACCTCCTTCCAACAAGAGAAAGAGACAGTGGTTGAACAGATGAATGATGTAGAGAGCAAGATGGCCATGTTCTCCACAGCTAAAGCTGTCAGTATCCAGCAGGCAGAAGACAAGTGTCAGAGATACAAGGTGGGAAACTGTCTTACACTCATAACTGATATACTGTATGGAATGGTTATCTTTTATTTATAGGATTCAGCTATGTGTTATTTATTAAATTCCAACATTTGTTCTTACTGTGGAAGCAGTTGCCGATAAATATTTAAACTCTGGAGTGTTTATGTATTCTTCCTTGTTTGCCTGTCTGTCTATGGAGTTTTAACATTTAGGTGAGAGTTTTAGTGTTTGTTATATAAACGTTTTAGCAGAATGTACGTGTGGAATGACTTCTGTGTATCTGTTGACGTCTTTTGGCTGTAGTCTCTAGAGGCTCACATCGACCTGCTGGAAATGCCTCTAAATGCTTTGAAAGAGAAAGCAACAGAGTTGGAGCAGATCATCTCCGAGTCTAGCAAAGCTGTTACCAGCCACTCTGTGTCGTCACTATGGCAACGGTGGACCAGGCTCCGCAGTGTGGCTGGAGCCCAGGAGAGGGCACTGGAGGACACTGCGAGGGAGTGGAGGAACTTCACAGAGAAGGTCGGAGAAGATACTTTATTTTAATGATTTTTTACATGATTCACTGTATGTGTGTGTGTGTGTGTGTGTGTGTGTGTGTGTGTGTGTGTGTGTGTGTGTGTGTATGTGTATGTGTCTGTGTGTGTTCTGCGAGCTCAAGTGCCTGCAAGTGTGCTGAGTGTGCTACATGTTGAGCGTAAAACGTGCACACAGTCGTTCCACGGAAGCTGTTTATACTCACATGACACTTGCAGCTGACAAACACACAACTCCATGAAACCGTTCTTGCTTCTACATATTTAGGTCAAACACAGCAACAACTGAATACCAGTTGGGGTGCTGTGATGTAATTCCAGGCTTCGGGCCAGTTGTTTCCTCTTGCCAAAACACTGTGTCATGCAGCGTTTTCCCGCCTTTCGACCTATTTCGAGGGTGACACTGTCAGCTCCCAAGAATTCCCACAAAGCACTGAGAAAGGGAAATGAGGTCAAACTGGAAGCAACGGTCACTTCCTCATATGTGGCACATTCCTGTTGTCCACTGGTTTTCTATGGCCCCTTTGTTCAACTGGACATGATGTCATTCTCTGCACTGGTTTCTGCCTTTGACTCTCACAGAGAATACTGTTTACTGTAGAAAGAACTTTGAGTGTTAGTTAAACAAACGTGAAATAGGTCACTAATGCGCAATCTAAAAATCTTAAAGACTAATTCTCTAGTCATCAAGCTGAATAGTGACTGTTGTTTGACTTTTCATCATGGTAGAATTCATGAAACCTCTCAAATCATCTCTTGGTTCATCAAAAACAAAGGGTCTTTGAACACAACATGGTGAATCTCTGGGATACACATCCTTCATTTGTATAATATTAAAATGAGACCTTTCAATCCACTGGAGAGACTGGAGTCTAACTTACCTAGTCAGTTAGCACAGATACTTGAGGAACCCTACACTTTCTCTAGTATTATCAGTAAACTAACATAATCTGCTGCATCACGTGCACCTGACTCTTTGCACATAAACTTCTGTGGCCTTCAGATGGAGAAGGTGTGCTCTGTGTCCAAAGACCTCCACAGTCGTGTCCCAGACAGCACAGTTGAGAAGGCAGCCACCAGGGCAGCCCTGCAGAGCCTCCTGGAGTACCATGATTCCTTCAGCCTTGAGGTGGAGAGGGAGCAATCAATCCTGGCCCTGCTGGGGCAACACTCACGCAGCCTTAGAGGAGAGGAGGAGCAAGAAGAGGAGGAGGAGGCGATGGAGAGAAAGACGGAGAATGGACATAAGGAGACACCATGCCTACAAGAGATCAAAAGCATGCAGGAGCAATATGACAGGTGAGTGGCCCAACACTTACATAATATTTATGATTAAACACATTACTTTTATATGAGTTAAAAATATATATTAATAGCTTGTTTTACATCGACTCTTTTGACTCTACCCTCAGGTATATCTACCAGGCCAATATTTATTATTAACTTCGACAAAATGTTTTTTTGCTTTATTTTCATGCAAGTTATGTGTCATTTTGTAAAAACAGGGACCAAAAAATAAAATGAATGTCCCATTTAGATCAAAACATTTTTGTATAATTTCCTCACTGACTCTGTGTCTTTTTTAGCCTTGTGTTGCGGGTGCGGGCCAGCAGATCACAGGTACAACAGGAGTTGAGGGAGAGAGAAGAGGTTGAGAAGGAGTTGGGCTTGGTCAAAGGCTGGATTCAAGACACTCGTGGTTTACTGCTGAGTCCCACTGCTGACCTGGATTCACTGCTGCAAGAGCTAGAGGTACTGTAGGCCACTACATGTACATACACACAGGCGCATACACATATAAGCACAAATCCACAAATCATCGATACATCGGTACAGAACTCTGGCTTATCTGGCTTGTTTGGAGAAAGATAAGTTTCCATGACATACAACATGTGATCTACAGTCCGCCATGTGATGTTGTTTGTATTGCAGACTGCACATGGCGAGGTGATCAGCAGACGTCAGAGTGTGGAGCGCATGACAGAGTTGCAGCAGTCCAAGTACCAGGACCTCCAGGCTGGTCTGCCTTCTGAGCTCAGCATGCAGCTGGCCGAGGTGGCTCTGGCTCTGGGCTCCGCTGAAGACCAGGTGACCTCTCTTGGCTGCAGTTTACATATTAAATGCATTAAATGTAGTTAATTAACTAATTATGGATGTCACATGGGTTTTCAGTAGGTTTGTAATCAAATACTATGCGTAAACACTAAAGCTTTGTTCATCCTATTTCCTGGTATGTAAATGTACTGTATGTGCACCAGTGTAAATCAGGCACTCACTTGTATGAGTCCTGCTGTATTGCCTGGTATATGACCGTACTTCCCCGCTGCAGGGCTCTTTCCATAACCAGTTAGCTTTGTTAAATAGCTGTTAGTATTTGACAATACTGTGAAATCTGTTTATTTCTGCCATCTGCCTCAGGTCCAGGCGAGGGAAAGGGAGGTGCAGCAGACCAGAGATGTGAAAGAGGACTTCAGCTCCAGACTCCAGGACATTGAGGCAAAGCTGAAGACCATTGCTCTGAAATTGGAAGACAAGGGTGCCGACCTGGGGGAGGCCAAAGAAGAGACCAAAGTAATCAACCAGACAGATTGACTAATTAACAAGCAATTAACCCCTGTTAGATTGGCTATTCATTTTGCAGATGTTGAGGTTAATGAGTGTGTGAGAGTTGGAATGGCATGAACTGAATTCTGCCTTCAACAGTGACCCACTTTTGTGAGGAGTATTCCAGATGGGACTCTGAGCCCCTTCCCTCCTGTTCTCCTTCTTTTGCCCTAACTTTTTTCTTCCCTTGCTCCTTTTGCCCATCTGTAGGCTCACAAACCCTGGAGTGTGTGTAGTGAGAAAACTTCTTTAGTGAAATCAGATAGATAGCCAACAGGGATATAATGTTTACTAATGTTTAAGTTTCAGTTTTACCCCTCACTTAAAGTCCCCTTGTTCTTTGATTTTTCTCCACTTCACCTCCTTCTTTTTCCTCCTGTTTCTCCTCTCCTCTCCACTCCAGAGTCTTTGTGAGGAGTGTGAATGCTGTGGTCGCTCTCTGGCTGAGTTAGGAGTAGCGGTGCAGGAGTTTGGTGAGCAGAACCCTCTGCTGTGTAAGCAGCTGGGCGATGCTGTGGCCAAACTGACTGAAGTGCAGCGCCACACCACACAGCAGGTCCAGGACAGAGCCAACAGACTAAAGAAGGTGAGAGCTATCAATTCAATTCATCATGTCCTGTAGACATCCCTAAAGACAAAGACACATTTCTATTATTGCTTGCATGAATGAAGAACAAATTTTTATATTTTAACACTAGAATTTGGGGTCAGTATTAGAAAATTTAGTTTGAGAATGCTTGATATTTCATTTTCCTTCTAAAAATAAGTGTATTCATTTTTTGTTGTTGTTGTGAGCAGGCAGAGAGACAGGTGGAGGAATATCACGGCATGAGGGCATTCATTTTGGGCTGGACAGAAAAGGCAGAGGCTCTGGTGTCTGGTAATATCATCTGGAGCTCTGCGTCTCAGCTGCAGGAGCAAATTCGAGCACACCAGGTGAGTCTTTACAGTGAATCACATAACAGGGAGTGTGAATAGTTTTAAAATGTCTGAAAATTGCTGTTGTCTTCTGCAAAAAATTGGGTTCTGATACGTTTTGAAATAAATACTATTTCCTGCATTAATCTACTGAAGACACCCCACAAATTGACAGCTAATTAGATTCACACACTTTTATGTGAATCACACACGTTTGATTTACAGTAACATGTCATATACCGTACAGTATGTTGGCCGGCCTTAATTAGTATAATTGCGCAAACACAAAAGGCTCTTCTCTTTGACATGTAATTTATGGTCCCATGGTGACAGGCGTTGCTGCGGGAGTGTCGGGGTCTCCATGGTGACTTGGAGGCCATGGGGGAGAGGGAGGGGCAGCTGGGGGAGGTGTTGCAGACGCAAGGGTGGAGCCAGCAGGTGAAACACCTCAGCAGACGCACAGAGGAGCTGCAGCAAACTGCCAAGACTCGCCTCCAGAGTCTTCAGGATGCAGCTAAGGTAAACGACATTCACACTTGAGACGAGCATTACAGGAATCAGACATCAATAATACTTCATCTCTAAAGTACTGTGATCAATTTATCTTCATTAAGAACTGCAGAAAATGTTATCTCATAAATCCAGACACATTGGTGCAGAACATGAGATGCACATCCAGTCAAACAACATCAGAGGCCCAATCCAACAGTGTCCTCTTATGGTCATCACCAAGTACTACCATCATAATGGAACGTGCCTCTGACTCCTGTGCTGCAGTAATCTGTCACGCTAATCTGTTTGCTATACAGCTGGTACCCAGATGACAGTCAGTGGTTGATTGTTGCTAATAACACTGTGTGTTGGAAATCTGTTTACAATTCGTCCTGTGTGTTTGGATTTTTCTCTCCTCCCACAGACATAGCACAACTTTTATTTGCAGAGACTTGAAATTTTAATTTCCTTTCACATGAAATACATCTAGGTCAGTTAGAATTTGCAAATGAAGAGTTCTGTTTTTAAAGAGATTTAACCCTCACATTTCAAATCTCAGACTGAAAATAATTGCAAATGGTTGAACACAGAGAACAAAAACCCTTCTGCAGACAAGTGTGACGTCCAAATCAACAATGATAAAAACAATATACATTATATGATTTCGATACGTATTAGTTGTGCCTATGCTCACACATGCTTTCCTTTAATTTATTATATCTACATCTCTCCTCAGGACATGTCGCGTCTGGAGGCAGAGGTGAAGAGCCTCCATGCCGCAGTAGACCAGATCCAGGTTACACTTGCCTCGCCTGATCTCAACAGGCTCAGCCTCAGAGAGCAGCTCACACAGAGACAGGTGAAGACACACATATTAATTACTTCATTTGTAGTCACTACAATACTATGTGTAAAGCATCCTTGGGTCCCTTGAAAGGCGCTATATAAGTTATTATTATTAGTAGTAGTAGTACTATTGAAATATTGGCATCGGAATGGTTTTGGAAATTCAGAGACAGAAGGAATACACGCAGATTCACAGTGCATGCCTACAGTCTACAAACAATTTAAAGCTACACTACCCCTTTATTCTTTCATAAGCGTCTGCTGGTGGAAATGGAGGGCTTCAAGCAGCAGGTGGCAGCAGTACAGCAGTGTCAGAGCGCCCTCCGGCTACCAGAGGAGGTAGTGGCCAGTCTGCCTATCTGCCGCACAGCTCAGTCCCTGCAGCAAGAAGCCAGCCAACTGCAGCATACCACCATCCAGCAGTGCAACATCCTGCAGGTAAAGTGCAGTCCTCATATTGAAAGTGCTGTTAATTAACTGTCACATATTAAGTGAAAGAGAGCTATAATCCTGTTGATGTATTACATTGCTAATCAATAAAAGTAAGGTAATACGTTTTTGTATTACATTATTTTCAGTAGTCATTTTCCTACAACTTGCTAGATTATCTGTGAAGTTGCTGTAAATAGTGAAGACCTGAAAATCCTCAGCAGTGAGTAGTAGACAGCTGTCTCTTATATATCAAGGCTATATAGAAAGTCAGTTGTTGCCCAGTAAGAAAAGTTATGTTGTTCTACTTCGTCATCCACTCGAGATGGTCTAAATTCTGCTGTAGTGTCCCAACATGCTTTCCTAGGAATGTCTGTGTTTTCTTTTAGCCCCCATCGGACCAGTATTATCCTCCAATCCTTTGGTTCTGGGATGATTTTGTTTTTAAGCTCATTGTAGTGAAGATTAGTCTTTAGAGGAAGAAACAAGTGACCCTCAGGGACAATCTAGAGGACAAACATCTGAAGCATCCAAGCTCACTGTGATCTAGCTCAGAGTCATATTTGAGATAGATGTCTTATATCTTATATACATATTCATTTAATCTTATTCTAAACACTATATCTAAGATAGTCCAAATGTTATCATGGTACAGAAGTCCACAAAAAACAGAAAACGTGTCTAACATACCTCATTGCTGTGAATTGTAACCCTAACGTTGAATCAACACCTCTCTTTAACAGCTTCAAGAAAAACTGAACATTATAATCTTCATGAAGTTGAATTTAGTGCAGGAGTGATGCATTAGTTTAAGCAAGTCATGCCTTATAAACCAGCTACTGAGTTTATGTTTATCCTCTTCTAATCAATGCCACACTAGAGCACAATAACACGTGAATATGCAAAACATATTCAGTGACACATGCTGTTCATATAGAAATCAATATCATGGTAGCATGAACATAGATAGCAGGAGAAATTGCTTCACTCAGACAGCCCTCAAGTATGAACGTTTGAAACATCCACTCAATGTCTACTGAATCCCAATCAGCTCCATGTGGTGCTGCTCTGTAGATGATACTGACCTTTGATCCCGCTGTAGGGGGAAAGCAAGGCTAAAGATCATTCCCCTACTGGGATCAATAATATAAATCACATTTTTTAATGTTTTTTACAAAAGATGCAACTTCAGCCTTTCCATGTTATGTTTTCTCTTTGCCAGGAGGCTGTGGTGCAGTATGAGCAGTATGAACAGGAAGTGAAGAACCTCCAGAGATTAATAGAGGAAGCCCACCGCATCATTCAGGACCGGCCCGTCTCCACCAGCAACATACAGGAACTTCAGGCTCAGATACACCACCACGAGGTGACCGAGGACACACACTTTCTCTCACTTTGCCTCTCATGTATATATTAATTATATTTTGTATTTATTATATGTATTATTAAATATTATATATAAGTATTTGGACACCTGAACATTACACACATTGTTGAACACCCAAAACCATGAGCATTAATATGCTCCTGTAACAGCCCACACTTTTGAGAGGACTTACCACAAAAGTTTGGAACCTGGCTGCAGGAAGTTGCTCCCATTCAGCCACAAGGGCATCAGTGAGGTGAAGAAAAGGGCAGTTAAGTTCTCTCATGGACCTGGCTTTGACATGTTGAAACAGGAAAGGGCCTTTCCCAAACTGTCGCCACAAATCTCTAAGTACACAAGTGTCTAAATTATAATTGTATGTTGTAACATGAAGATTTCCTTAAATGGAAACTAAACCATTAAAAATTGCCCCAGACAAAAACTATTCTATTGGCCATAAAGTACATTTTAGGATTTGTCATTATTCACTTAACACACAACTTGTCAGGACATAATAGCCTGTGAAATAACAGTGAAGCAACAAGGAATGAACTTCAGTACCTTTACTGTAGATGAGCTCCATACATGACTGCATGACAATGTTTATGTTTTAGAGGACAATTACTAGTTGTCACATGTCTCAAAGGGCTTTTTGTTTGACATTTAAGGAAATATGATGACTTTTCAAATGAGGTTAACTTCTTTCACATCAAAGACCAGATAAAGATAGAACTTCAGTCATCATTACTTAGTTCCTGTACTCTGCCACAGTGTAAAACAACATACAAGAAAAGTTACGTCAACAGGAAATCACATCATCTGTATATCTTAGTAGTAGTAGTTGGATGCAACTCTTATGATTGTGCTTCATTTTCGCTAATGTCTCGATTAGAAATGAAAACAAAGGGCAATTAATTGATCTTCCAATCAAACTGCCAAAAATCACAGAATAGATATTGCTGATTTAATCCCCTTTTAAAACTGTATCATCTAACTCTCCTGTCATAAAGCAATTCTGTGAGAATATCATGTTGTGCCTCTACAAGCCCAACTCAAACGCACATTCCTGCTTTATCTGATGGTGCGTGTGAATATATTCTGCGTAGATTCCTGTTCGATGCAGTGTAGATGGTTAGATTCACCTGCATTGTTACAGGCCTGTGCTTTCAGTTGCAGTTTTACCTTGCTGAGTAAGTGTATTTGATCTCCCATGCAGTGAGAGAGATTGGGAGGGGAGGGGAGGGGCGGAGTGCTGAAGCAAAGACCTGCAGAGAAGCAGATCAAATCTCACCAAAGGCAGAACATTTTTTATTACACTCTGAGTTTCTCTGCATGGCTCTTGCAGATGTTATCTACTTAAAATACTTTACCAGGAACTCATGAGCCCAGCTGATTGTAGATACTGTCTTATAAGTCTCTCAGTTGCTGCAGTGAGTGGCGTGGCGTGTGTTTATGTCTGAGTTTGGTCTATAAGCTGAGCAGATAGCTACAACTCCACTGGCCCAGTTAGTCACATGACCTGATTATCAGTGCATTGACCATCTGCGGGGCAGAGGGAGTAGAAGGAGGAGGAGGAGGAGGAGGAGGAGGAGGGAAGGGGAAGGAGGAGCTGAACCCAGCCTGCCGGCTCATACCATTGCTGTAATTTGACACCATCTCTGTCATTCTTCCTCTCTAAACACTCCCTCTCTCTTTACGGCTCTCTTTTGTTGGGAGGAATCTGTCCTGGGGATTGGTGGAGGAGGGAAATGGTAGACACAAGAAGGGGGCTGCAAGCAGTGAGATCACTTCCTGTTTTTTACTTTCCATTTGTGTATGTGTAGGAGAGGGAGTGTCTGAGGGATTTTGAACTATTTCTGCAAGCGTCTCTCTCTCAACCAAACATCCTGTCTTTTGGCTTCACCGCTGCTCTGAGTCACCCGCCTCTTTGCTGTTCTGATTGGTTCAGAGATATAGAAGAGAGAGAGACAGAGGAAAAAAGATAGAGAGAGAGAGAGAGAGAGTGTGAGGCAGAGCTATTCTCTTTCTACGCTTACACACTGTGAAGCCAAAAGCGAGAGACCAGGGGAGAGAAGAGAATGCGTCCGCTCCACCGGCACCACATTCAACGCTGAACCAACTCAGCTACCCCCTTTTTTCAGGAGCCTAGTGAACCAGGAACTATTGATCTTCCATTGCGGACTGAACCACACTCTCCTGACCCTGGGGGTGGCGGTGTTTTCTGTTGGGGGGGATGTTTTGACAGGAGCTGGCCCAGAAGATCCGTGGCTACCAGGAGCAGATCGCCTCGCTCCATTCCAAGTGTAAGATGCTGACAGTGAAGGCCAAACACGCCACCATGCTGCTGACGGTCAGCGAGGTGGAGGGCCTTTCAGATGGCATGGACGAGCTGAGTGATGAAGAGCTGCCCAGTGCCGTGGCAACTGCCACTGCCGCCGCCAACAAGCAGCTTCCTGCACACCCCTCTGTCGTCATGGTGAGTGGCAAAGCCTCTTTGGGGATACACAGAGAATCACACATGCACATACTGCATGGCTTTATGACCCGTGTTTGTGTTTGTGTTTGACTGCAGCCTCTATATTCACTTACTTTTCTGTCTAGACCACTGGTTGTCAAAGTGAAATATGGGGTCCTTCTGGGGTCTCCAGAGGGTGCAGGCAGTTCATTTCTCTATAATTTAATTTGCAATAACTTACCACAATTAAGAAAAGGTCTGACAATGTCAGTTTTCATTTCAGCTTTAACTTTACCACTCTCATTTCCCCAATGCACATAGCTATACTGTGCATACACCATTAAATGCCAAGTTACCAATTATAAAAGAATCCTTCAAAATGTGGGTCCCTGAGATTAAACTATGTCTAAATAGGGCTGAAGAGCCTCATATTCATCTATTCAGTGGTCCCTGACAGATAAATATAAAAGTCTCCAGGTTTAGAGTTGATTTTTTTCTATATTATTATCCAGTGTCTGTGTTTCTCTTTCATTCTGTGTGTGATTTTTATATTACACAGAAATAACTTGAGCTTTTTTCCCCTTCATCTTTCCTACACCTCAAGTGTTACTATTCGTGCTGTCTCCTGTTCTGCATTACTGCGCTGATTCTGTGCTGTGTCACTTCAATTTGCTTCGTATTAGCCTAAATCTGTCTGCCTGTTAGTACAGTATGTTATCCTCAGCTTGATCATCCATTTTTCTTATGTGTTCGCACATAAGAAACTCCCTCACTACCCTCTCTTCCTCTGTCTGTCAGTGGCTTTCTTTCTGATTCAGATTTTTTCACATCCTTGCCCTGTTACTGTGTGTGGTGTGTTTGGTCTCAGCGGGCCAGGAAACAGGATATTACCGCATGTGTGTGTTTGTGTGTGAGCAGAGCATGATAAGTCTCTGAATGGCATAAATAGCTTGCCGGGACTGCTGATATCCTTGATTTGTTATTGTTTAACATGGTTACTGTTGTGTGCTGCTCGGTTTCTAACTGATCTCACTGTCGAACCACTGAGTTTCCCACACATGCTGGTGTGCTGATGCTCTTCATTGCGTTGCATTGCATCATAAAGCCCGGGAAAAAGTCCACCAAATATAACAAGGTCCCGAGTCAGTCGGCCAAGTTCTCCATTAACTGCCAGAAAGCAGCCCAGTAGGGTCTGGCTCACATTTCAGCTCTGCCTCTCTGCTGAAGCATGCAGGCACACAGACAACTGTGCTACTTCTCAGACAGCTGCTGCTGCTGCTGCTGCTGCTGTACTCTTCACTCCCAGTCTCAGTTAGCTATGCCATGCTTTAGCTATGCTTTGTTTAAACTTGGGCCTTGATCTTCTGGGGAATTTCCATTAGATTTATTCTTCTTACAGTCCATATAGTGGGGTGTTTTTCACCTTGAAAATACCTCTAATGTCATTTTTAGTTGTGCTTATGTATGCCACTGTATGAGCTGTCCTTTTCTAGCTCTTAAGGAAGACTACTCCTGCTAAAAATATCTAAGAAAACATTTAAACCTGTAGTCTTTGGTTGTATGTAATTTGAATATTGTACAGATGCCGCTTACAAGGGAAATGTGTCTGCAGGTCTGAAACTGCAACTTTACATATGAGTATGTTTGTGGCGTTAGCAATCAGTATGTGTGTGTGTGTGATTTTCAACTTCCTGGTACTGGTCATTCCTTTCCCCTGATGTATCCTGTAAAAGTCCTAGCAGCTCATTCATTGCCAGTTGATTCCAGTGTTTGTGTGTTTTCTAGCACAGAGCAACGCTACAGTGAATTTTGTGTCTTTAATGCTGTGCAACTGCAAAAGCGTTGCAGCGTTTGATGTCAATAGCAGTAATGTGATCTAATGGGTCTCCTCTCTGTGTTATTTGACTACTCTGTCTAATTAATCAGCAATATGCTCACTGCAATCTCCCTAACCTGCACTCCCCCATTAATTTTGATACTCTCTTTCTCTCTCTCTTTCTCTCTCTTTCTTTCTTTCTTTCTTTCTTTCTCTTTCTCTCTCTCTCTCTCTCCCTCTCTCTATTCACTCCTTTCATCTGGGCGTTTTCTGTTTGGTCCCCCTCTCTTTTCCTCCACCTGCTTCTTTGATGTGTGGTGTGTATGTGTGGTCAGATGACAGCAGGCCGCTGCCACACACTCCTCTCCCCTGTGACGGAGGAGTCAGGGGAGGAGGGCACCAACAGCGAGGTCTCCTCTCCCCCTGCCTGCCGCTCCCCCTCCCCAGGGGCTAACGCTGACGCTCCTCTTAACCAGGTACTGCAAACCCCACCCTGGTGACCTCCAAAGCCCTATCTGACCTGCCAACCCTTCACATACTCACCCTCCATTTCACGTTTTACGCCTGCAATTCTCAGTTTAATGTGACAAGAAAGCAACATCTCAACCTGAGCCGCAAAAATGTCCATCTTGATAAGTCATCCAACCAAATGTTAGTCTTACCATCTGTTTAAAAAAGTTAAGACAACTTGCCTTTGGGATGAGATTATTTCACTGCTTTCCAATGCAAATTAACATGTCTTGAAGATGTTTTTGTACCCAGTGACATTGCTGGATACAGATTGAAGAGACAAGTGAGTCTGTATTGGAACAGTTACTCTGTTGTCAGAAACTTTAATTTATTTCAATAGATACATGATTCAAGGCTGAATATGTAACAAAATGACTTATTAAGATTGACATGTTACTTCTGCCACCCCATTTCATCCCACCCGCCTGATTCACACCACCAAATCATGACGACCTGACCATCACCAGTATCAATACAACGTATGTTTGAAAAAACTGGAGGGTTGCTGTCCTGCTCCTGCTTTCCCTGCTCATCAGCATATTTTTGCTGATTCACTTTGCTGAAACAAATTTATTTTTCACTTGCTTTTTGCTGAGGTAATATTGCTGTGGAAAAAGTCATCCAACTTAGCATAAATGAAATAGCTGTTTGTTTAATCTATGACACAGAATGATACAGCAGTTAAACAGCAACATTTTGTTCTGTGGGATACAACCACAGTCACTTCTGTTTGTCCTCTTATTATTGGGAAATATGCATATTTTATTTCTGTCTTCTGATGTGTCAGTGAGCTTTTATCTTCTAACTACAGACTAAAATCAATAAGATCAAAGGCAGAATGTGGGGCAGCTGGAAAATGACAGGAGGGTAGTATCATCAGAGTATAAACTAGTCGCAAGGGACCTTTGCTGCTAAAGTGGAAACGTCCCACAAAGAACAAAACAGATCTAACTCATAGGTCATAGGTTGTGCTTACTACTCTTAAATTTCTGCCAATACCCTTTGTGTGGAAGTATGTGAGCGTGTGGGAGGCCTGTGTTACCAGAACTACCATAACCATTAACTCGTGGCATACTGAGCTAAGCTGCCATTAGTTTAAATTAGGAAAATGTGTAGATGGGGATGTTCAGACGTTTTTTATTTGATCTATCTATATTAGTTTCTAGCTGTAAGTGTATAATGTATTCGTTCATAAATTGCACATATGTATAGTGTGCACAGCAGTTGTGGATATTCTTCCCCCAAATGTGCCACCTCCAATTAATTGTTGACAATACTGTATGTTCAAGGACGGTATGACATCAGAATGGCTCATTAATAAGTGTGTTTGTAACAAGACCACGTTGCAGCACATCCTCTTTACTGCACAGTAACATACTGTGGCAAGTATGTACATATTTTTGCTCTCAGATATGAATGAAACTCACACTCACTGTGCTGTTACAGGGTCGTGGAGCTCTAAGTCGAGCACCCCTCCAGGAGCTATATGACCCGTCTATGGAGACCAGCGCTGCTAATCTGGATGACCTGCAGAGATCCTGGGAAACACTCAAGAACGTGGTACGATACGTCATCCACTAAAATCAACTATCAATTTGTTTTAAATAACTTGTAAACGCACCACTCACCTACTGTATGTTTTTACTTAAAGCATAGTTAAAACTCTTTTAACGAAATAGAATCATCCACCTAGATACACCAAAATTGGCCAAAACAGGGACTGAAACACAGATTTACATTAAATTTGAAATGTACCTCCAACTACCTGCCACCACAAGTTACAAGACAAACAATGCCACAGTCAACATAAATCCCAACTTCTTTCTCCAGCTGCCATCTCGATTTCACCATCATTGATTTCTTTCTGTTTTTGCAATCCTCCTTTCCTGCTATAGATCAGCGAGAAGCAGAAGAGCCTGTATGAGGCTCTGGAGCGGCAGCAGCATTATCAGGAGTCCCTCCAATCCATTTCCACCAAGATGGAGTCCATCGAGGCAGCGCTCAATGAGGGCCTGGAGCCCAACAAGAGTCCAGAGAGCCAGATGGCTGCACACCAGGTGAGAGAGACAGGGGACTGTGAGGTCTGGAGATATTGGCAACGTTGTGTTCGTGTGTGTGGGTTAAAAAGAGATGACATCAAAAGTAGTTGAACAGTATGTGAAGTGTAAACTGAAAGTCAGACAAGACAGATCTCTTAAAGAAAAGACAAAGATGGCAAAGGAGAAGCCCTGCTTAGGGAAAAAACAGGGAATGATTCAGGGGTTTAATATTGCAGTAGCCTGTGCAATGGTTGCACAGACTGCGTGGCACTATTCTCCGTTGCTATGCCAACTTCACAGCCATGTCCGATACAGTTAGTTTTTGTTACACTAGTGTCAGACAATTTGGACAAACCCTCTATTGCTTCTATCTCACGGTCTTCTTTTCAGTCTCTCCTTCCTTCATTTCAACAGTTTTTATCCTCTTTCACTCTACTCTGTCAGCATATTCTGTTTATTTTACCTCTCACACACTTTCCTTATTGTTTTCTGGCTAGGCTCTGATGGATGAGATCCTGATGCTGCAGGATGAGATTGGTGAATTACAGACCTGTTTTTCTGAGGAGCTGGCAGACAGCGATAGTGACGGGGAGGCTGCTGACCAGTTGGCACTCCAGTCTACCCTCACTGTGCTAGGAGAGAGGATGGCCACCATTCGAATGAAGGCCTCTGGGAAACGGCAGTTGCTTGAGGTGGGACCTCAAAAATAATCTCTCAAATATGCATACTTTCTCATCTACCTTGAGCTTTAATAGTGTGTCAGAATTGTCTTTGTTATGACTGGAGCTTGTTGTCGTACCCACACACAATTGTGGAAGCTAACATGTTTTCTTCACATCAACCACTACAGGAAAAACTAAGCGAACAACTAGAGGAGCAGCGACAGGAGCAGGCACTGCAGCGTTACCACAGTGAGGCAGAGGAGCTTGACCATTGGCTGCTGAGCACTCGTGCAACTCTCAGCTCTGCTCTTCAGCCCCAAAACGATGACATGGACATGGAAGAGCAGCTCATCGACTGTCAGGTGAGATTTCTGATGTTGTGAAAGACTGAACTGAATGTTTGACTGAGTAGAGTTCACTGAGGTTGACTGAAGTAGATATGGTGTACAGTTTTGCTGCTCTCCTGATATTCGCAAGAAGTTTTCCTCAGTTGACAAGTCAAGAAAAACCTTTGAATTTCTCCCACTGCCTTAGGCTCAGCATTGAAGTCTGTATGCTATTGTCAAGAGTGAATTATCAAAGGCTAAAGTGAAGTATCTGCTACTGGCTGCTTCTCGGTTCCAGAAATAGTGCCTATGCTTGGATTCATTCCCTGGGTGTTATATTACTGTTACTATTTTAGTCATGCATAAACTGTTCAGTCCGTCCTCAAAAACCAAAGGAAACAGAATTTAACAGGAGCAGAGCAGAATAAGAGGCCACTATTGTCCAATAAATGACACTTTGGGGGGGCGGGAGGGGATTAGGGTTTGGGATTAGGATTAGGGTCTGACTCTGTGTCCTTCTCTGATCACACTAGTTCCCCAACATTCCTCCTTCAGCTCAAGGCTTTACCCCCTGCTCGTCCTGTTTCTATAGTAACATCACCTTTATCTGTGGGGTAATTAGCATCTGAGGCAAAATGGTAGAGGCGATGGTCACTGATCCACAGTCGTGTGATTTTATTCAGGTCAGAAGTAGGAGATAATATTCCAGTTTGAGTGATTTTGATCACAAAGCAACTTCTGAGGAAAGAGATAAAAAAGTTTATCTTAGTTTTTGTCCTACAAGCCTGTTAACCGACCTTTCCTGACATCTGTGTTTATTTCTGTCACTGGCAAAAGATTTTATGTGTATGCAGCTAGATTGATATTGAAATAAATATGTTTTAAATCTTAAACTGCAACGGTAAAGGTAAGTGAGTTATGTTGGCAGCCTTTGTGAGAACATATAACCTGAACTATGCCTCAGTTTTGGTATTGAAAGTGTTAAAACATTCATCCTATGATGAACCATAATTGGCTTCTCAGCAGTAATAATGTTAGTTCTGTGACTCAGGCAAAGAAAATTATGTTTAAAGTGTGTGTGTTTGTAGCAGCTGCGAGACAGTAAGCTGATTACAGCTTACATATGGCTCCTGGGGAGCTCAGGTCTAAAGGTTCGGCCCATGTGGATCCTTATCTCCGCTTGCAACCATGAATTATTATAGTATAGATCCACTGGAAAGGGCAAGATATGTTAGAGAAAGGATGTGAGGTTAGAGAGATGAAGTGAAAAATTGTGATGAGAGAAAGAGTTGGAGGAACTCAGGCAAAGTAGGAACTGTAAAAGAAGAGGAATGAAAAGAGAAGGAAGGGTATCCTACATACATAGTCCTATATAACAAACTCCACCTGTCTTGTAGTTGTGTCAGTCAAAACATAAAAACCTTGGCTAAAACAGAAGAAGGTACATTTTTGAATTTGAGTTAGAATACCCTAAGGAGCTCCAACTTCCCACTGAATGACGCAGCAACAACTCTGAATAGAAGGAAAAGAGTTATATGGAGGCACTCTGTATTGTTGGGGAAAATTCTCTGCCAAGGGCCCTTGTATCTGCGTGTGAAAGAAGGGGATACAACCCTAATCCCCCCCCTCTTTCCACTTATTTGCAAATGTTAGCACTTTTTACAGACAATGTGAACATGGAGAGGGAGGGTCCCTTTTTACTGAGACTGAGAGGAATGGTTTAAAAAGAATTTGAAGGGAAACAGAGAGTAGGCTTTTCAAAGAGAATGAGAATCGAAGAAATAACAAGTAGAGCTAAGGGAGATAAGAAGAGGCAGAAACAGCATGCTGTTGAAGGAGTGCTAAAGGTGTATTGTGCATACTTTAAAAAACTAAAAGAGATTTACTGGAGCCAATTACAGCTCTTTGAAGTTAAGAAAATACAATCTTTTTGGATAATTTTGTGTTCATTGTTATCAAGGAACGAAAATAATAATTATTTCTTTTGGCTAAGGCATACCCATGAAATGTAGCTTCTACTTCTTTCCTTTTCAGTGACTTGCAGGCAGGTTACTGTAAAGACTTGTGATTCTGAGATGGTTACTACACCTTTAAATATCAGGTGGTGGTTAATTTATAACCAACTTTAGACTGAAGTAAAAATCTGTGTTAAAAACCTTACTGTTATTTTATAAAACATCTGAGTGTACCATTGTGTTCTTGCCTTTCCAGAACATGCTGTTTGAGATCGAGCAGAAGGTGTCATATCTGTCAGAGCTGTCCGTCCACAGCGAGAGCTTGCTGTTGGAGGGCCGGGCCGAGACCAAGGGAGAGGCAGAGCAACTCACCCTCAAACTGCGCTCCCTCAAAGACAGCCTGCTGGAGCTGCAGCAGATGCTGCAGGACAAACAGGTTGACATACAGGTGAGACAAGAGGATGCCTCGTACCAAAGTCATGTGTGGATGTTTTCCTCACCATTTATGTGTTGTCCCTCCACAGTCCCACATGTTTTTCCATTTCCCTGCCTGTGTGCCATTTCTGTTGTGCTGTGCTGCATTATGTTGCATTGAGCAGCAGCATCAATGGCAGTATTGTGCAAATACTAAAGGTCGTGTCATGCTCCTTCATAAAAGTCCACTGTTTTCCATTATGGAACAACAAGAGCTTGTGTGTCTCACAATGGGCCTCAGACACCAGACAAAAGGATGCTACCTCATCACATGCTAATGCTAAATGTACTGCATCAGGTGTGTTTCTGATGACACAGCATTTTGACTTTGTTGCTTCTCTGGTTTACGTCTCATTTGGAGGAAAAACAACTCAATTTTCTTCTGAAACTTCTGAATTTCCACTGAAAATAATTTCCTCAAAAAGGCAGCCTCTTCAATTAGCCACTAAATCACTCTACGACACATAGAGGCTACAGCAGCTTTCTTTGTCTTAACCAATCTGAAAAACTGGTAGCAATCTCGTTTTGATCAATGTTATTTTGCAGTATTTGCACAATTAACTTAATGCTTCAAAATACAGATTTATTCTAGGAGAGTTTACATCTCAGATGGACTTCAGTTAAAACTGGCATCATGAATTAGATTTCACTTAAGTTTATATGTGTTTACAGTAGCTATTATTCACAATCTCACTTTCTTATCCCTTTTTCAATCTGTTTCTGTTAGATTAGTTATTTAATTAGTTAATTAGGTGTTTAAGCCTTATTTTTCTTTTGGACATTAAAATTTCACTTATTAAACATGATTGCAGCAACTGTTCGACCACATTGTTGCAAAGTCACGACTTACTCCTTGCATCCCTCTGTCATTTTCTCAGGGTTCGTTGCAGGAGCAGGATGACAGTGAGCCAGACTCATCTCTGTCCCAGAGTCCTAATGTCCAGGATTGGCTCTCCCAGGCTCGCTCAACACGCACACAGCAACATCATGACAATCTGCTTCGACAGAGGGTAAGAGGAGGCTGCACTTAAGACTGTTTATATTTAATAGGCCTGTGTTCAGCCTATTTCAAACACTATTTTGACTGCCTGATGTGTTGTCAGTCAGTTTGATTAGGTTAGTGTCATTGGGCAGAACAAGTCAGTTCTTGGAAGTTAATTGAAATTAATTTCCTATATTTTCTAGGAGCTGCAGGAGCAAGTAGCTGAACAGAGGAGGCTGCTCCAGTCTGTAGCCAGTGTCGGGGAAGAGTTACTCAGCCAACAGACTACACCCAATGGGGACAGGTACCTTTTCTCCTCTCCTTATTCTTTATTATTGTCTATTGTCACACATTAAGCCTGTAAGAATGATTTTTTTTTTGTGATTTGATTTGTCCTTCTGGGGACAGATATCAGATCCCATTGATAACACCCTCCTTTCCCTCCAACAGTGAGGTGTCAGTCCCGGGTGGAGTGTTGCTGGAGACAGACAGCCTGTCCCCTCTAGACCACCTGCGACAGCGCTGGGAAAACCTGAATAAAGATCAGAGTACAAAGCTGCAGCTCTCCCTCAACTCCCTGGAACAGGACCAGCTTAGCCCGGTAAACATGCCATACAGTATATGAAGATTTATGATCATCTGCATTAAATATACTTCTTAACATGGGAGGTTTTGTGAAATATATTTTGTATTTAATTTGACCTCCAGGAATGATCCATCAAGCTAAATTTATTTTATGTGCAAAATATTTTAGTCACTACAACATATTCTGGTCTCAAATCCTTAAAATTGTTGTTGAATTGGTTCATATGTCATCTCTAACGTCACTCTTGTGTGCAGGTCCTCCATCGGTCTCGTCTGTCCAGTCCCAGTATGGTGTTTAGAGGTGAGCCTGCCAGCCAGGACTCTCACTCTCCCAGTGCTTTGTTTGAAGTCTGCAGCCAGACTCTGGACAGAATCACCCAAGAGGTAAAGCAGTAATTTTCTAACCCATTTTAATCTCTTTACTTTTGGCTGTTTCTTTGAGATGCCTTTAATCAGGAACAAAAACATTGTTACTGACAACTTTTGATGTAATGAGTAAATATTCTTTGTTCTTCTTTGCAGGTGTCAGGTGGTGACAGTAAGCTGGCAGTGTCTTTGGCAGGGGCGACAGTCCAGCAAGACCTGTATGCTGCAGTTTCAGCAGCCTCCTCCTGGTTGGATGCTGCTGAGAATCAGCTGCTCTCTGGTCCTGTGCTGCTGTCTGAGGACACAGAAACACAACTCACCAATCTAGAGGTGAGATAGAATAAATACTCTAATCAGTTGTGTTCACTCATACAGAAATAGAATACTTTTCATATGAATCACAGTATGGTATAAACTAAAAGAACTTGTATTGTAGTAACACTGCTAACAGAGGTTGCTATAGACACAATATGTTGATGTAAGCAGACAACACAATAAATACTCCACTGGAGCTGCATTGCTGACTGTAACTCCTCTCTCCAGGTCCTGAATAAACAGCTGAAAGAGATGACCAGGGAGGTAAACCAGTGCAGAGACCTGCTGGGCAGAGGAGCGGGCCGGCTGTGTGGAGGAGAGGAGCGAGCCCTGATGGAGGACACATTGGAGGGCCTGCAGGAGAGGATGGGGCTGCTGGACTCTACCCTGGAACAGCACTGTGACAGCATGAGAGACAGGCTGCAAGAGCACTCAACCTTCCAGGTACCAACTATTAGACCTTCAGTTTAACTCTGACTAAACTTGTGGTGTGATGTATTTAGTTACCAATTTGAGTGTCTGCCTGACTAACATCTGTTACTCTTTAACACTGTTTTTGCTGTCCTGGCCAGAATGAACTAAGAATGCTGTTCACAGCTTTGAGTGAAAGTAAACACCAGTTGCTACAGAAGATGGCTGGAACTGTGGACAGACCTGCATCCAAACAGATAGAGGTATGATACCAACCAACAGCTGATACACAAAAGATACAAAATAAAGCCATCTCAGCGATATAGCAAATAAGAAGTAGCTTCTAAAAAGATATTTCCATTGAATACGTTGCGTCTTTTGTAGACATTATCAGAGGTCGAGGACAGTCTGAAGGAGTTTGAGCAGAGAGTGACTGAGCTGAAGACCAGAGGAGAGGGACTCCAGTCTGACCAAATCTCCAACCAGGAACTACTCAAACTACAGGTGATATTAAACTCTTAACTCATTAACTCATTAACTCTCCAAGAGTCATGAGCTACCAGAGTTTAAACGTTTACTGACTGACATGTCGATGGTTCTGTGTAGGATGCATATGAGGAGCTTGTGCTGATGGTGGGCTCCAGACGTAGCAGCCTGAACCACGGCTTGTCTCTCAAGGCTCAGTATGAAGCTGCACTTCATGACCTGACAGACCTGGTGGACACCGCTCAGGACAAGATGGCTGCCGACCAGAAGATGACAGTAGCCTCGGTCATAGAGGTCCAGATGTCACTGGACAAACACAAAGTAAGGAGTGGTGGTGGAATTATTTTTATCTCTTTATCTTTTATCTCTCTTCTCTAATGTTGTGTCTCAAACATGTTCTCTTTTACTCCAGGAGTTCTTCCAGGGTCTGGAATGCCATATGATCCTCACCCAGACATTTTATAGTAAAGTGTCTGGTCTGGTAGCACAGAGGGAAAGCCAGGCCCTGGAGGAGACCATGGCCTTAGCCCACAGTGTGCTGAAACAGGCCCACAGGAGGGGAGTGGAGCTGGAGGGCATACTGGAGGTGGGAATGAGTGAATAATAGAAGGATGGGGGAAAGGAGCAACTGATATATAGCAGATAACAAAGTTGATGACAATACACAAATATCAAATAAAGCAACATGTGGGACTACAATAAATAACAGACTCTATCCTGTCTCCTGTCTTGGCCAGTCATGGAGCAGGCTTGTGGAAGACTACCAGGCTCTGTGTCGACAGCTGGAGTCTGTGGAGTGTAGCATCCCCACTGTGGGTCTGGTGGAGGAGACAGAAGAGAGGCTTATTGAAAGGATTAGTCTCTATCAGGTAAGGGACAATGTACAGACTGCACACACCTACTCACCCTGAAAGCTGCGGTTGTGCATGCTTGTTTGAATATCATATTTTAACTCTTTTCCATCTGTTCTCCCCTCGATCCTCTAGCGTCTGAAGGCCAGCCTGACTGAGCATCAGCCCCAGTTGTACCAGGTCCTGGAGGAGGGCAAGAGGCTTCTTCTGTCTGTCGGCTGTTCAGATTTGGAGAACCAGTTGACCCAGCTAGGAGAACACTGGCTCTCCTCCACCACCAAGGTCAACAAGGAGTTACACCGCCTCGACTCCACGCTCAAACACTGGAGCAGGTCAGGCTCTGGCAGTGGACTGAGTTTCTTTTGTTTTCCAGTTTGTCTTTATTCTTTAGAAACTACAAAATTGTGTCAGGTATCAAATCTGAAATCAGTTACATACTGTAGGTCTTTGAGATTTGAGATTTTCTTGGTTTTTAATTATCTTTGGGACTCATGCAGGCTGAATATAGTTAAAAGTATATCTTAAATTGTTAATATGTTACCCTCTGTGTATGTAAATCCCAGGTACCAGAGTGAGTCAGCAGAGTTGAGTCACTGGTTGCAGTCAGCTCTGGACAGGCTGGAGTTTTGGACAACCCAGTCTGTGACTGTGCCTCAGGAGCTGGAGACTGTCAGAGACCACCTTTATGCCTTTCTGGTTTGTTAAGTTATCAAATCAGCATCAAATATGTACCACAGAACTAATAATAATGTCTATACACAATATTCAGATTGGTTTAATCAATGTATGATAAAATTACAACTTTTTTTTTGTCACTGCTGCTTCTGATAGGAGTTTTCCAAAGAGGTGGATGCTAAGTCATCTTTGCGTTCATCTGTGCTGAGCACAGGCAACCAGCTTCTACGTTTAAAAAGAGTAGATACAGCTGGTCTGAGGACAGCGCTGGGCCACATCGATACTCAGTGGGCTGAGCTGCTGACTCGTATTCCCGTAGTACAAGAGAAGCTACACCAGGTCTGAGAACAGCACAGACATTGTAGATGAACAGTGTATTTTGGCTTTTTGTACCATTGTAACCCCTCTGCTCGCGTCCCTTAGTTGCAGATGGAGAAGCTGGCATCACGACACGCTATTCTAGAGCTAATGAGCTGGATCTCTCTCATGGAGAACATCATCAATGAAGACCAGGACAAGATTATGGAAGCTGTAGGCTCAGAGGTGGTCCAGAACTTCTTGCAGAAATATAAGGTACAAAACAGTTTTTTTCTGTTCACACACAAAGACTTCAGTAGTTGTACCATTCTGGTCAAGCTCAGAAGGGTCAATTCCCTCTTCCTGATCAAGTCGTATTTTGTGTCATCTGTATTTCACAGGGTTTCCGCATCGATCTGACGTGTAAGCAGTTGACTGTGGACTTTGTTAATCAGTCAGTGCTGCAGATCAGCAGTCAGGATGTGGAGGGAAAGCGCAGTGATAAAACAGACTTTGCTGAGAAGCTGGGAGCCATGAACAGACGATGGCAGATACTGCAGGGACTCATCACTGAAAAGGTAATGTTTAGTCAACATTTACATTTAAAATGTTTTCTTCTCGTATTCTTACTTTGCAGTTTCTGAGTTGTGAAATATTTCTGAATTGTGTTCGTATTTTAGATTCAGCTTTTGGAAGGACTTTTGGAAGGTTGGTTAGAGCATGAAAATGGAGTCCAGGCCTTGAAAACCTGGCTCACACTACAGGAGGAGAAACTGAAGAAGAGACACAGGATAGAGGATGTAGCATCGGTGCAGAATGCACTTAAAGACTGTCAGGTAGGAGTACAGCACGGCCATGAATACCACACACAGAGTTTTTATAAATGTTTTATTTCCTAAAGTAAATTGTTGTTCTAACAGGAGTTGGAGGAATTAGTGAAGGAAAAAGAGAAGGATCTAGAGAAAGCAGAGGAACGAGGAAACGCACTCATTCAGGATAAGAAAGGAGGAGCCTGCTCTGTTGTCAAGGAGACCCTTAAAGGACTGAACCAGTCCTGGGCTAATTTGGATCATATGGTGAGCATCTCTGATACTTTTTTTTCCGAATCCCTTATGAAACTCTCTCATTATGCTCTAAAACACTTAATTTGTCACCCTTACTTCCTATCAGATAAGTCAGATGAAGGTGAGCCTGCGGTCAGTGCTGGAGCAATGGACACTGTACAGACGAGCTGCGGAGGAGATTAATGGTTACCTGATGGAGGGGAGGTACTCTGTGTCCAGGCTGCACCTCCTTAACGGGTCTCTAGAGGCAGTAAAGCAGCAGGTGGAGAGTCTGGAGGTGAGGAGTGCAGAAACTAGGCAGCCCTCTTGATTTTGACAAAGTGGCACATCCTGAAAAATCTATTTATGGTGCAGAACTGATGCAACAATTGTTGAACATTATTGTGGAACGTAACATCTGCACAGTGTTCAAAAGACACGTTAATCAGTTTTCCATGAGATTTGTCTGCCAACAGTGTATGTTGAGTAATATGTTTATCTAAATACTGAAAATGAAATGTAATCATTTGTCCCTCAGAACCTGCAGGAGGAGATGGATAAGCAGGAGAGCAGTCTGAGGAAGTTTGGCTCCGTAACACACCAGCTACTGACAGAGTGCCATCCATCTGTGGCTGAAACACTCAACAGAGCCCTCCGGGACGTCAACATTAGGTAGCTGGGATAAAACAATTTTTGAAAAATGTGTCCCTGACATTGCAGCCGTAATCCTTAACATCATGTTTCTCCTGCTCTGTTGTAGGTGGAACCGTCTACTAGAGCAGATCTCAGAGCAGTTAAGGAGCAGTAAGGCCTTGCTGGGCTTGTGGCAGCGCTACAAGATGTTATACGGCCAGTGTGTGACAGCAGTCCAGAAACAGGAGGAACGTGCTGATCGCCTGCTGAAGAGCGCCACTGACAGGGAGATTACAGAGGAGGAGAGCAGCGTCTGGATAAAGGACTGCAATGTGAGTAGAGATGTAATGTAGGCCTCCAGTATATGATTGAGTCAGCGTTTTTAGTCGATGGGTCAAAGTCAGCGCTTTAATCCACTTTCTTTTATAGTTTTTGGTTCTAGGATCCAGGTTTAATGTTAGTTCATAAATAAATCCAACATTTTTTGTGGTTTGAAATCCGCATTTTTGATTAGAGCGTGGCAGAATACTGAAATTCCCGGTACGGTGTCAGTCTCATTTGGTTTGTAAGGAATTGTGAATAAGCTCTGAAACAGCTTGTCAGCTCACTATACGGATTCACAAAGCCTCTATCCCCTCTGCAGAATACCAAACTGCACCCTGTCCTTTTGTCTGCTTGAATGTGGATTCACAGCACAATCTAACAAAAGCCTTTTGAGAGGGAGACTGCAAAGGGAAAGACAGGCCCCTGATTTACACTACAGGGGTCCCCCGGTGTCACGCTGGGCTTGTAGAGCTGTGCTGGGTGATGTCTAGAGACATGCTGTCCTAATACTGTAAGCAAGCGGTTATTTTGACCAAGGATCACTGATGGAAACAGTTTTGTTGTGAACTGTTTTCTTTTTATTTGAATATACTAAGGCAACATACAAATAATGTAGCCATGGCTGTCCAGTTAAACAGTTGTAACAAAGGATAATAATAAACAGATTAATAATGAATAATACAAAAGCAAATAAGTGCAAATAAATAAAATTAAAACACAGGTATATAAATTAAAAGTGCTTGATAGAAAAGCAAAACTCAGTAAATTGAACCAGAATGTCAGGGTATACCTTGATGTACATAATTTGTTTTTAAGACTTTTTCCATTGTTGTTGCTTACCAAAACCCACAGGACACACAACTCTTGTTTCACTCATCCTAACACACTTACACACAATAGAAACCCTCTCAAAACCCACTGGATAAACATCAAAATATTAACAAAATGTGTCTTGCTTCTCCTAAATTATGACGTTTTGGATATGATGAGTTTTCTTTCTTTGTCTTTGCATTGAATACGCAGTCCTGTTCTCTGTGTGCCATTAGTGTCGATAGCATAGATTCAGTGATTCTCTTCCTAACCTGCCACTCTGACATTACTGTTGCAGGAGTGCCTTGGTGATCAGGATTCGGTGCAGCAGTCCCTCCAGCAGCTGCAGGCTTTAGGGGAACAGCTGAAGAACCAAGTTGACGCCTCCTCCTCTGCAGCCCTCCAGTCAGACCACCTGTCACTCACACATCGCCTAGCAACACTAGAGCACGCCCTCCACAGGCAGCAGGAAGTACTTCAGGTAGAGTCAGGAGAGCATGGCCAGAATGACGTACAATCTATCACTTGAACACTGTGCTCTCTGTTATTTGTTGTTTTTCTCACTCTGATTATCTGGCTATTTCTAGTCTGGATCTTCGGCCTGTGAGGGTTTCAGAGAGCAGTTGGAAACACTAATTCATCAGGCTGAGGAGGCTGAGGAGGTGCTGAAGGAGTCTGACCTGGTTGGCTCACCAGAGCTCAGTGTGATTCAGACGCGTATGGAAAAACTCAAGGTACAAAAAAAAAACGCTGCTTCCAGTTCTTTGTAATCAAACGTTCTCTCTCTTGACCGTGTTTGGTCCTGAGATGTTCCTGCTAACAGTGTCTGATAATGTGTTCTCAGGTTCATCTGTTGAAGCTCAGTAGTCTGTCTCCAGACTTGGAGCGTGTTAATGAGTTGGTGTACAGGCTACCAGTCAGTGACAGAGATGTTAAACGCCTGCAGAGCCTCAACAGAGCCTGGGCCACTCACTCTGCTCACCTCACTGAGAGGTTCAGGTACCCAAACACATTACATGTGATCATAGTCCTCATTTTTATGAGGTTTTACACACAATAAGTCATTATAATGTATAAAAAACTACAAAAAAATGATCAGAGGAAGTTTTGCTCTTTACAAAAAGTCATAAAGCACATAGTTAGAAATGTAAGTGAGTAATCAGTAAAAGTCCTTATGTTTTTAGCTTTACAATAAGCCATTAGTGAATTCTAAAACATCTTTAACATGATGATCTACAGCTTTTATTCAGGGTAGTAGGAGTAGTTATAGATGGTCAAACAGTTCCTGTGGCGCTTATGTATTAATAAAGAGGTTGTTAAAAAGACAAAGCAAGCTACACTGGCTTTGTAGAATGTATATGCAGAAGTATCCTTCACTTAAATAAGGACTTACAACCTGGCAACTCTCAAATTCCTTTAATTTTATAAAGGTTTATGACTGATCAGTAAAACATAAAAATTATGTATAAATGATTAATAAAGTCATAAAAGTTAATAGTAAAGTTCATCTCGTGTGTTCCTGTTGGTGGTGTTCCTACTGTTGACTTCTTCTGTCCCTCTCCAGTAAACTGCAGGCGGTGCTGCTCCAGCATCAGACCTTCCTCCAGAAGTGTGAAGCCTGGATGGACTTCCTGTCTCAGACTGAACAGAAGCTGGCTGCTGAGATCTCAGGCAACTACCAGAGTCTGCTGGAGCAGCAGAGAGACCACGAGGTCAGAGAGATAGTGTTTGTAAATGGTTGCTTGTGTGCTTTTAATGAGAGTGAATGATGTGTACTAAAGGTTGTTGTTGAGTGTGTACAGTGTTGATAATGATGTATTTATGTGTTTGTACACTTGCAGTTGTTCCAGGCAGAGATGTTCAGCAGACAGCAGATTCTCTACTCTATTATTGGCGATGGGCATCATATGCTGGACCAAGGACATGTGGACGACAGGTAAAGACAGACAATCTTATTTCACATTTTTACCTATTTGATGGAAATATGTATCCAGTTGTGAGCAACATATGTGCTCAACATGTAAACCATCAGGCATTTGAACCATGTTTGGTTTCATACAGAGGCTTATTAGAACCTCTTAATTACAGGATCATTGAAGTGTTTTATAACTTGGATTCAGACTGAACTAATGAACTAGTAGATGTGCAGTTAGATTTGTTTATTCTAGTCTTCTGCATGTGAGAGTATCTGTGGATAGTGGACATGAATAGTATTGTGTGGACAGTTTTATGTGCTGAGATAAATACCAGTTTGTTGTGCAATTTTTTATTTTTCTATTCTGACTTTTGTCCCACTAACAGAGATGATTTCAGTGTGAAGCTGGCCTTGTTGAGCAATCAGTGGCAGGGCGTAGTGAGACGGGCCCAGCAGCGTAGAGGCATTATTGATAGTCTGGTCCGCCAGTGGCAGAACTACCGAGAGATGGCAGAGAAGCTGCTACGATGGCTACAGGAAGTGACACGTGACCCGGATGTACATCAGCCAGGAGAACCAGTCGCTCTTCAGCAGGCCAGAAACCTGTTAGATCAGATACAGGTAGGTTACAAAACAATGGAGGAAGTTTTACTGAACTTATTCAAATTTCTTATCTCCATTGAAATTAGTTTATCTAAAATATTTATGATTTTATTATCTCTGTCAGTCACAATTCTGATCAAAATTAACTTCGGGTAATAGCAGGTGGATTAGGTCGGGGATGATTTCAGCCACTGATACTCCTACTCAGTCTCTGAAGTAATTATTTTTTCATAAAACTTATTAGAATAGTTTGTATTTTTCATAAGATCACTGAAAGAGGACCTTGAGCTCATTTAAATAGTTGCTCATCCATTGAAATCTACCATATGCATCTTCACAAACATATACCCTATTTCAAACTACTCCTGCTTGTTTTCACTCTGTAATTAAACACTTAATTAACCAAAGCAAATCAAACCCCCCCCCCCCCCCCCCGCTAACAAACCCTCACTTCATCTCCAACCTTAGACTCCTTTAGTTAACCTGTACCCCCTCTGTCCACTGTCCCTGTCTGTAATCCTGCAGCTGAGGGAGCGAGTGCTCCAGAGGCAGCAGGGAGGCTACATCCTGACAGTGGAGGCTGGGAGGAGCCTGCTGCTATCAGCTGACACCAGGGCCGAGTCCACGCTACAGACAGAGCTGATGGAGATTCAGGAGAGGTGGAGGCACGCCCACCACCGCCTGGACCAGCAGAGGAGGGAGCTACACGGCTTACTCAAGGTCAGTCTGAACTACACCTGGAAAAATAGTGAAGCTTCATTCCTTCTTCTTTTGTGGCTTGTTGCTCTCTTTATGGCAACTTAACATACAGACTGCATCGACTTTAAGTTTCAATTTACCCTAATTGTTTCCATTCACTGTTCCTATGCTGATTGTCATGCAACATTAGAAAAGTTTATTTTTTTTAAATATAATTACTGTATAATGGCAATTTTTGAGGGTAAAAAGATCAAAGAGTGCAGTATTATGGGACATACTTTGCTACTGAGTTGAATCTGTGTTGCAAGCTAAACTAGAAGCTGTGTCTTAACGTGCTGCAGAGTTACGGTGCTGTGAAGGGTGCTGAAGGGCATTGGCCCACCTGAGCCCTTAATTAGCCTGCCTAGTTGCAGAGCAGTGAAACCAGGTTATCATGTGAATTATGCAGCATTGCACCTCAAGTTCTGTCAATAAGTAAAGGACGAAGGTAGAGCACATTCGCCTCTGTTGTCAGATAAATTACTAAGCATCATATAAACGTGTGCAAGCAAATCTGCACACACCTTCATGCTTGGACAGTAAAAAAAGACACACATGTTCAAAGATAAAGGACCAGCCCAGGGAAAACATCTACATAAACACACACACATGCAGGCTGTGGACACTGTGCAGTGAGCTGTAATGATTTACAGCTTGCATGGTAGATTTCACAGGCTGTGATAGCGTCCTGTGTTGAATGGGGAACAGAGTGACGCAGTTTATGAGATGCATCCGGGAATTTTTTTTGTCGAAGTTGGTTCTCCCTTCCTCCTGACCTTATTCTCCTATGATCTTAGTTACTCTCTCTCTCTGTCCTCCTTTGTTTGCACTTAAGAGGACAGCTACTGTAGCTATTCTAGTCCAGCCCTGGGTGCTCTTTCACCATGACTCTTGCTTCAGGTATGCTATTTTTCTGCAGCATTTCTTACCAAATATTACCCTGCTTCAACCTGAATTGGACTCTTATTCAGATTCTAAAAATAGCTGTAATCCGCGCCCTTTGGAGCAGAACCTCCCTCTTTTGTTATGAAGCTGTGTTAATTCTCTTCTTTGGTGGTTGGGCTTGTGCTGTGTCACTCTGTCTCATGGTATTGCATTTAGAGTGCAGAGCTAAGTGGGCTATCTACAGCATGATGATTGATATGGTCTGACTGCAGCCTCGGTAGATATGTGGATGTGCGTGCGTGTGTAATAATGTGTGTCAGGTTATGATTGTGTATTCTCCAGCTTACTCATACCGATGCTGCAGCAATAGCAGATTCTCTGAGTCTGAAAAGATCTGCAATCTGTGTGGGTTTGTGTGTGTGTGTGTGTGTGTGTGTGTGTGTGTGTGTGTGTGTGTGTGTGTGTGTGTGTGTGTGTGTTTTCTGCTCTAATTCTTGTTGTTTGTGTGTATAGAACTGGGAGCGATGTGAGAAGGGCATAGACGCGTCACTGGAGAAGCTGAGGGCCTTTAAGAGGAAGCTGTCTGTGTCACTGCCCGACCACCACGAGGAGCTACACTCAGAGCAAATCAGATGCAAGGTGAGGAGAATATAACACACACACACATACTTTCTTAGATATTTTTTTGCATCAATACATATACTCCTCACTTAATATCCCACTGTCGTTTCCTCTTGTATACATTATGTACAGATGCTTGTTCTCTCTTTTTCCACACACTCATGCACACACAGACAGACAGACTTGTCCTCATTCAACCCCCTTAATCTGGCTGCAGGGACAAACAGATAAACAGTAGCAATGAAAAAAAAACTTTATCTCTCAGCTGCTGTCTCATTGTGTGACCTTGTTTGTTCGGTTTTCAGACTACTAGTTATATAACACTTTCTCCTGTGGAGGAATCACATTTCTGGTGTTTATCTAATTGAAAAAATATTTTTTTATATATATAATTTGTGGTACCTCATATGTGGTTTTTTTTCCTGTTAATTTGGTTAAAAAAAAAAGAGCCTGTCCTAGTAAAGATTTAACAGTGTAGTTCAGGCAGAAATGATGCTGGAATGAACAAATGAGGATGCTCACATCATCCTTGTTTGCTTCCACAGTAATCAACTCTGATTTGTGTGAGAATTCACATCATACTCACTTGCGGTTTGTGTTAACCACTGGACACTGTAAGTAGCCATGTTTCATGCATGACACATCCTCAGCTCCTCAGGGAGAAGGAGGTTGCTGCGAGTGTAGCAGCACATAGTTAGCATCAGCTGAGGAGAGAGAGGGGGTGGGGTGAGAGAGAAAGAAAGAGAGAGAGAGAGAGAGAGAGAGAGTGTGTGTGCGTATGAGAGTGAGCGAGAGAAAGCATCCCTGCTTGCAGTGGGGGTGTATATATAAATGTGTGTGCGTGCATGTGTGTGCTGCCTTTTGTGCGTGTTGCGCAATGGAGACATTCTCCGGGTCCACAAATGATTACACCGCAGCAAAACCATCACAGTGACAGAGGAGGAGGGGATGCAAGGTTGGATGCCTCTGTTACCTTATCCTGCCTTTAACCTTCAATATAGCTGCTATATTTTCATTGAATGCAACATTTCTCTCTTATTTTTATGCTATTTACAGAAAACCAGTATGGGATCTTTGCATTTAGAATAAATCTTTTTTTTCTTTTTTTAAATATTCATGTCAGTTTGCATTTTTTCTTTTCCTCATTTTAATTTCTAAGGGTGCAGCAGCTGCAGTTGAGCAAGATGTGCTTTTGATTTTCCTGCTCTGTTTGACTGTGTCTGTGGTTGTAGGAGGTTGTACACTGATATTAAAGTATCTTTGTATTTATTCATATTTCGTATTTACTCTTGTCATGTCATGTGGATGCAGGAGTTGGAGAGCAGCGTGGAGGGCTGGACCGATGACCTCACTTCCTTGTTCGTGCTGAGGGATTCCTTGGAGGGCGTGGTGAGCTCAGATGACATCACTGTCCTACAGGAACGCCTCCAGCTGCTACAACGCCAGTGGGAGGAGGTCTGCCACCAGGTAGATGCACACAACACCCACATGCCTGTGATTTTTTTTACTTTGGTGTTTGAAAAAGCCAGTTTTACTTTGTTTCCCCAATATATATGGTTTTGTTCTGTGTATTCTAAGACTAATATTTAATTTTATTACATTCTAGGGTATATCCTCACTTTAAGGCACGCAGTGGATTTAATTTAACTGTCTTTTGCCTTTTACATAACCCAGATAGTTGAAGCAAACACAGGACAGGTGAAGTAATCCATGTTAAAAAATGTTGGCTAGAGCACTGTGTATATTCTTATACACTACTGATCCTTGCTGAAGATAGTCAGTGCTAACAGCTGCAGTACATTTGACAGAGTTAGAGCTCAGCTGTTACTAATTTTCCACATCGACGGCTAACACAGGCGTCACAGGACAAACTGTTATTCAGTTGTGTGTTATTGTCAGGGGCTGTTTGGATAAGACTGAAAGGAGAGTCAAAGCATTAAATAATGAGTCTGTGATACATTATATTTTTACATTTTATGTCTTCATTTTATCTTTCGCCAGTTCTCTTTTCATTCAATTACTGCCAAATTCTGTCACATCTTTGTGATGTTTTAACTATTTTTCTCTCCTCGTCCCTCTGCTTTCCTTTTCTCCTTCTTTCTCTCTCTTACTCCCCCACCCCCCCCCCCTTCCTTTTTCCTTTCTGTCCCAACAATACCCCTCTGCCGCCCACTCTTGTCCCCTCAGCTTTCTCTACGCAGGCAGCAGGTGTGTGAGAAGTTGAATGAGTGGGCGGTGTTCAATGAGAAGAACAAGGAGCTGTGTGAGTGGCTCACACAGATGGAGAGCAAGGTCTCTCAGAATGGAGACATCAGCATTGAAGAGATGATTGAAAAGCTGCGCAAGGTGATTTCAGCACACATCTTATCAACACAAAATATGCCTGAAATGCACATAAGTAGAAATGAATGAACAAAAAAAGTGCTTGAGTTGAGTTTGGATTGTTTTGAATTTCCAGGTCTTGACTGATTGATGTATTTGCCCATGTACTGTATTTACTGCACAAATAACACCTAAAAGTTTATTTTATTTTAGCAATATAATCAGAGTAAGCAATTAACCTAAGATTATTATAGCTTGTAGATACTTACTGTACTGTATAATAAGTTTTTTTTAATAAGTGCTCATATGTTTAAATTTAAAAAAAGAACAAAAGACAATTTCTAGCTTTCTGATTAAGAGTTAGAAAAATTCAAGTTAAGAGTTTCTTGTTATTAGACTGCCTGATTTGAATACAGTTATATGATATTAAATATTTACTTAGCAAAAAGTGCATTGCTCTGAAAATAACACCACACTAACTTTTGATGGGCTAATTTAGTCTCATCTGCACAGTTATATGCACACACACACACACACACACACACACACAAACTTTACACCACAATCACACCTCTGTGTTAACCTGCTTGGTGTCTTCTCCCTCAGGATTACCAGGAGGAGATCAGTGTGGCCCAGGAGAACAAGCAGCAGCTGCAGGTTATGGGTGAGCGGCTGGCCAGGTCCAGCCAAGACAGCAAGGCGGCCGAGATCCAACACAAACTCAGCAAAGTCAGCGAGCGCTGGCAACACCTGCTGGATCTCATCGCTGCCAGGTGGGTGTACAAGACTCTTAAAACCATGTGGAGAGTGTTGCTTGATGGCAGAGATTGTGTGGTTTCTGTCAGGGGTAAGAGAACACTGGCAAACTGGAAAAAGAGAGGAACCAGTTTAAATCAATATCAAATATTACTTGTACAGCACATTGTTTCCTAAAGTGTATCAAAATGATGGTTCAGGGTCATAAATAAAGTCACTAATTGCACGGATCATAGAAAATATGATTTGGATGGACATAAGATCAGAAGTGATGTTTAAAAGGTGCAAACATGTGCATTTAAGCGTTTATACGCATTGTCTACCTTCAGTTTGTTCCCTGATGAATGATGGTAACCATGACTTTAATAACTAGCACTGAGAAATTGGTCTCACACACAGGCAGATGACATCAAATTTTTATTCTTCTCAATGAAATCAGTGATTTCTCTTTACTCCACACAGTGCATCACTCCTCCTTGTGGAGAAAGGTTTAAGTTAGCAGAGGCACGTCTTGGCCTGGGTTTGTTCCAGTGTTGTCCCTCATGACACTCCAGGACATGATGAATTTATTTTCCCACAATTCTTCTGAGGCATTTCCTGAGTTCCCTGCAGGTGTCAGAGGGGCTTCCACTCAGTTGAGCTGCAAACTAAGCAAAGAGATTCACATTCCTCATCCCTCCTCTTTTGTGTCTTTCTGCCTTTTTGGCACTCTGGCCCCTCATGCTTACCAGTTTTCTGTCGGGTCAATCCAAAATACTTTGAAATTGCTTCAAACTAGTCAGCAACATGAGTCATTCTCATTTTTACTTTGATTTAATATGAAAAAGATCTTTTTTTTGTGGAAAATTTAAACAACATATTTCTGTTTTGAATTGAGTGAGCTGATCCAAACTTTGACTCCTAGCAACACAACTTTCTCATCCCACCCTTCCCCTTGAGCTGTCCGGCTGTCGCCCGCTGGGACTGTCCTGGAGGAGGGAGGAAGGGGAGGACAGACCTCATACGAACAGCTGCACTCCTTTTGTTTTTTATATCCGTCCATAACTAAAAAAAAACAACAGGACAGACGGTTTGTAGCTGAAAGAGAGAGCGGAAAACGTTGCATTTTTATCTTGTGGATTAATTTATCGACAACTTCTGGATTTTTTTTCAGTTGAAACAAGGATTGATTATTCTCCTGCAAACATATTTTATCTAGAAGACTTTCCTTCTTGCGGTGCACTATCATCAAAGTTTACCAACATGCATGGAACTGGCAACCTTTTCTTCTGTTGACACTCCTTCTGTGTGTATTTTGTTCATGATATTGTGATGCAGGCCAGCTCTGCAGCACATGCCTCTGACTGTAAGTCTCCTTTTAGAAACAGCAGTACTTGTCACTCTCAGGCAGTCACAATCTCTCACATACACACACACACACACACACATATCCACTCACGCCTGTTTGGGGTTCTCTTTTTTTAACCTTGAAGAGCAACAGTTGATAAGTCACAGTTGTGCCACCCTGCCACTACCTTCTGGCCCCTCCCCCCTATCCACAGACAGAGTTTAGAGAAAGTCCCATGTGGAGCACGAAGACGAAAGAGAAGAGTGTTTTTACTTCGACACAGAAACGCTTCCTGCCGTTATAACGTTGTCCTTGGGAATTTCGCGCCCCCATGGTTTTGGATTTAGGGACGGATAATATGGCAGGATGCCCAAGCGAGGATCTGCCAGAGTGCGACTGCGATGTCAACAGGCAGGAAAAATTTGAGAATTTATGTTGGAGCGGTTAAGACAACACAACAAAGATCTGCAGTCTTAAATAACAGCTAACTAGCCTCATGTACCTACAGTACAAAGTTAATTTTTCTAATGCACTTTCATGACTATGTTATGTTGTGTTTGCAGAATCAAGATTAAAAGTATTTAAAGTATCTCTACTTTACTTTTAGAGGGCTGCGTCTTTTTTCTGCAAGATTTATTTTATGTATTTTGTTTTAGCTTCATGGTTGAATGCAGATCTGGTTTAACTAGTATGTAAAATATACTTTTTAGTGTTATTTTAACCAGTCAGGTCACACAGGACAGTACAATAAGTTCCAGACACTTGAGACAATTGCAGAAGTGTTTAGTTAGACAGTAGCATCATTTTCTGATTGACAGTGTGACCAACCTGATGCAGTGAAGCGCTGCAGCCTTGTACAACAAGTTGAACAAACACTTGTAAATATGATTTATTTGTAGTTTCTATTTGATCAAGGACTGCTGCGTGCATTGGCTCGTGAGTGAAGCTATATAGTCTTATTGTTAATTTACTGTATCCTTCAGTATGTTGCATTGTGAGATACTGAACAGCAGGTTTAGGAATTTTGAGAGCAGCTGATAAAGAGCACAACAGAGCTGCAGGATAGCAAGTGAAAGTAGCGCCACTAGATGTATCTGTTGTTATCAGATTTGAATAAATGGCCACCACCGTCTTTATTTATCAAGTCCGTTTGGTGAGACAGTGAGAGTTGCATTGCTTTGCAGGGTGAGGCGTTAAATGTTGGCTGGACAAACGTTTGTAAGAGTTGGCCACCATGGATAATCTAAACATGTTTCACATTGTGCAGATTACAGTGGTAAGGGGTTTTAAATGTCAGGCTTTCGCAGATCCAGAATGGTTTCCAGTTGTTGTGCAGGGTTCAAGTGAGGTTTCATCACTTCTATCTATACAAAGCTTAAAAATATCTGCTCAGATCAGAGATAATCTCATACTCATATTACTCTTCTGCTTTGTTTTAGCAGAACATGTTTTTGTTATTTTGTGTCCACAATGTGAATAGTAACAGAGTCTTCACACCCTTTTTTTCTTCAATTACCCTTCCATTATACAAGAACCACATCCAAAGTTGCACTGTGTCCAATCTGTGGTTCCTTATAGTGAATTAAAGCATTTTCCTTGTTTACATGTTTTTTTACCTGCAAAAATCAAGAAACTTACACTTTGCTGAAGATGTTTTGTTTTATGCTTCTATAAATTTCCACATGTTCCCAAGCTTTTAAAACTGAGGGATTTACCGGATACATTTACAGTATGTTTTATTGTATGTCGTCAGATTGACTGAGCAACATGTGCAAGAATCTATCAGCATATTTTCCCTTTGCCAGACTGTCTCCCTGTCTGTTTACAGCTGTCACATGTATGACTCTCTCTCTCTCTCTCTCTCTGACCCTGTTTTTCTACCAGGGTGAAGAAGCTGAGGGAGACCCTGGTGGCTGTGCAGCAGTTGGATAAAAACATGAGCAGCCTGCGTTCGTGGCTGGCTCACATCGAGACTGAGTTGTCCAGGCCCATCGTCTACGATACGTGTGACGACCAGGAGATCCAGAGGAAACTCAACCAGCAGCAGGCAAGTGGGACAACACACAGACAATCAGAAAACTTTACTTATTAGAGGAATAAAATATTGTAAAGCAAATTATCTTCAGCTAAATAATACTGTTACTTATCTTTGCAGCTGATACAGTGAAAATAAACAAATATAACAACCAAGAAAACAAACACATACTGTATGCACCTGCAGTTTCACAAACTCCTGCAAAGACACAACGTGCATGCACACATACATGGAAAAAAAAAAGAATGTAAACAGTTAGGGGGAACGAGCATAACTCACAGTATGATTCAAACAGAGTTGGTGGAAAAGGAGTGACATTGAAGCACATGAGGAAATCATAGCATGACTCATGCATACATCTGTGTGCTGTTTGTTTATAGCTACTGTAGTCTACAGTCAGTATCAGTATCCTTCTTGCTCTCAACATGCCGTTCTAAATCTAGACTGGATTCTAAGACCCCACTGACCTCTTTACTCTCCAGACCTAGTTAACACAGACTGACTGGCTTCTTACTGTGTGCTTTTGGGGGGCATTTGTTGAATTGTTTTACTGTGCAAAAAGAGCATGCATTTCAACATCAACTGTTTTCAGACAAGCACATAATACTACACATATAATCTTTAAGTGCTGCAAAAATCTAGTTACTATTCTGCACAATGTTCAGGAGCTGCAGAGGGACATAGAGAAGCACAGCACAGGTGTGGCGTCTGTGTTGAACCTGTGTGAAGTCCTCCTCCACGACTGTGACGCCTGCTCCACAGAGACGGAGTGTGACTCCATCCAGCAGGCCACCAGGGGGCTGGACAGACGCTGGAGAAACATCTGCGCCATGTCCATGGAGAGGAGGCTCAAGTCAGTGCCTCTTGGATAAATTCTGTCTTGTATATGATATTCACATGCAAACACGATCTGAGATGAGGCCCCATCAGCCAGTGTGAACACACATCAGTTGATGACATGAATTCCCTCATATCTGAATCTTCTCTGTGCAGGATTGAGGAGACATGGAGGTTGTGGCAGAAGTTTCTGGATGATTACTCCAGATTTGAGGAGTGGTTGAAGACTTCAGAGAGGACAGCAGCTCTGCCTAACTCCTCTGGAGTTCTCTACACCGTCGCAAAAGAGGAGCTCAAGAAGTTTGAGGTTTGTTTACTTCAGATTTATTAGCAAAAAGAGAAAGTAAAATACAGCTGAAAGTGTGTCACTTACAAGAATATACAGAGCCAATGCATGTCTAGTTTTACACGTAATGTATTAATATGTGCACACGTTGATGTTTTTAAAGTTTTCTGTCACATGTTAAATTTCTCCATGTTGGCAAAAAGAAGTACAGACAGACACAGTCACTGCAGGGTAGAGGAAACAGAAAGAGAAAAAAAGTGTCTCATGTTACTCAAACTTGTCTGCGCTGGTCTGTTCAGCTGCTGCAGTCCATCACTCTGCACGTGCACATTCCTGCTGGCTGTCTGGTCTGGGCCATTGCCATGTGCCCTATTTGTGCCTGATTGGAAAGTTCATTTGAGTTAAACATAGAATTTCTCAACACATTTCAGTACTGCATTTCAGTCGTTGTTAACTGTTTTTTTTATGCATGCATGTAAAAAATAATAATATATTGCATGTATATTTCCAAGTAAATATGTCCTTTTTTACAGCTATAATTTGTGTGTTTATGGATATGTGTGTTTTTGTCGCAGGCCTTCCAGCGTCAGGTGCAGGAGTGTCTGACCCAGCTGGAGCTGATCAACAAGCAGTACCGTCGTCTGGCCCGCGAGAACCGCACCGACTCCTCCTGCCGACTCAGAGAAATGGTGCATGATGGGAACAGGCGATGGGATAACCTGCAGAAGAGGGTGGCCGCCATCCTACGCAGACTCAAGGTAACATCGCATGTGCACAGTGTTGACTTAATGACTCTGAGGTTTGCCAGTAGTTGTTCAATTCAATGCATTTGGGTCCAATGTAAATACTTCAATTAATTTAAAAAGATAAAGAAACACAGTGCAGTTAAGTATATTTGTGTCTGATCTCTGTTCATGCAGCACTTCATCAGCCAGAGGGAGGAGTTTGAGACGGCACGAGACAGCATCCTGGTGTGGTTGACTGAGATGGACCTCCAGCTGACAAACATCGAGCATTTCTCTGAGTGTGACGTACAGGCCAAGATAAAACAGCTCAGGGTACGAAGGAGGAACACACTGTCTGAATATTGAATATTGAATTAAGTTTGGTGAGACCAGCATGATAAATAACACAACCGAGGTGTGAAATGAAGACTCAATGTTTCAACACAAAACCTTCACTGTAAATTTACAATTTTAAGGTCTTACATCAAATTTGGCTAAACTGTGACAGGAAATATTTTGAACATTTTAGTAGATACATGATTAGTTGATTACTCAGAAGATAGATTATCCAAAAATCAAAATTATTGTTAGATGCGGCCCTCCTGTGCTCTGACCTCTGCGGTGTGTGTGTTTGCTCAGGCGTTCCAGCAGGAGATCTACCTGAACACGGGGAAGATTGAGCTGGTGTTCCGGCAGGGTGAAGCTCTGATCGAGAAGAGTGAACCTCTGGATGCAGCTGTAATCGAAGAGGAGCTGGAGGAACTGCAGAGATACTGCCAGGAGGTCTTTGGACGAGTTGACAGATACTACAAGAAACTCACACGTCTGCCCGTGAGTTACACAGACTCACAGTAAACACGTTCACACAATTCACACAACAGCTGTCTCTCCTTCACCATCTGTGACATGCTGACAACATGTCCGACATAGTTTACCGCTGACAGCTGACAAGGAACAGAGTTTATTAGAATGTAAACAGTCAGTACAACACACATGCTCACTTTAAAGTATCTGCACTGTTAAACTTTTCATTCCTACTCTGCTTCTTAAATGGATTTGTACTTTAGTTTGAAATTCAGTAACCTTTACTCTGCTTGCTCTCCGCCATTTTCTAACATTTTTCTGTCTTTCTCTCCCAGCTGGCTGATGATGAGCTCGATGGTTCAGACAGAGAGCTAGAAATGGAGGAAGGTGGCGACCTCTCTGAGCTGCAGTGGGGCGACTCTTCTCTGCCGCGGACATCCAGCCGTCAAGCGTCGGGTACGGCCGCTCTCATCCGGGCAGACCGCTCGGGCCGGGACACGCCGGCCAGCGTGGACTCCATCCCGTTGGAGTGGGACCATGACTATGACCTGAGCAGAGATCTGGAGAGCCCTGGAGGACGGGGCCACGGAGAAAGGAGCCGAGGGCAAGAGGAGGAGGATGAGTATCTGAGGACAGCTGCCACGGTGCTGTCAGGTTAGTCTGACTTTTCTAATGTCTTAATATATCATTCTATATTTAAATGGGAGAGAAATAAAAGAAAAAACTAACGTAAATTATCTTTTGTAAGGAGTAGAGCCACCATGAGCTTTTATTGCTCTTGGACATAGATTCAAGTTTCTGGAATATGGTATATTCCCATAAGTGTTTCACATCATAATCATACTCATCAGACACTTTGGTGACCCCTTGTGCTCAGTATGGAAACATTCCGATTTGTTATATTTTTACACCCATTTATAATGGATTTTACTTGGACTTATCACTCATCTTTAACTATATTTTCTGTGAGATGGGATTTAATTGTGTATGAGCGGTGACAAGCAATGAGATAAGAAGAACATGAATGTGCTGTTAGCTATACAGTATGGCAACAACTACATTTGCTTAATAGATCTTTGTTGTTGGAATTACTATCGTGTAATTTTTGTGTATTTTTGAAAAGATTGGGGTTGTTTTATTGGTGGAGAAATAATAAATTATCGAGCAATAGATGAGGACAGGAATGATGGGGACATGTGTATTTCTTGTATTGTAATGTGATAACTTTTTGATGTGAAAACAAGGCATCTATTGTACGTTTTTTTTAAGTAAGGTCTCTAAATCATATCTAGAAGTATTCGAGTGAAGTAATTTCTACCACATGTTAAAATTGTAAAACCCCTTTGCTTTAATGAGGAAAAGAACAAATGTCCTACACGAGATTTCATAGAAAATAAAAACAGACGAAACATTAAGATAGTAACAGAAACAAAATCCACAGGCTAAACAGATCACTGGGGTCGAGATCCACATCTGGCATGAGGACATCGGGGCCAGATCTTTGTAAATTAGGACATTTATCACATTCAGTCACACCTACATCATAAAAAGTGTATATTGTATGTTTCTCTTCCCAGATGTAGTTATTCCAGAGAGCCCAGAGGCCTATATAAAACTGACCGAGAACACATTGAAATCATCCTCTGGTAGGAAACAGCAGCACTAATAAGGAATGCTACAGCATGAGTCAGGAGAGCATGCCCTAATCTAAAACGAAAACATGCTTGTCTAATACTACCACACTAGGAAGCATCATTTGAGTTGCATGTCCTTCCATCCAAAATAAAAAAAATCTTTGTATATCAACATGCAAAGATGACTCCATTGCATGCTGAGTTCACTAAATGCTCATCTCATCCACTACATTTGTGTTCTTGTGATTTATTTATGTTTTATTATTTTTTGTCATTCATTTCAGAGCTAATATCACTCTTTAATGTCTTTAAACTCGACCTCTGTGTTCGTCTCTGTCATGACATGCTGTTACTTTGCATTTCAGACTAATGCATGCCATTTTGTCTAAACACTTATCAGCATCAGTCCACACCATCAGCATGCTAATCAAAGTCATCCAGTCATCGAAAAATGTTAAAAATGTTCCTCAGTAGTTTTTTTTGTGGCTTGTGTGCAGCAGGTGAGCCGGGCCAGCTGGAGGCCAGTCTGAGACAGCTGGACCAGGCTCTGGATGCAGGACGGTACCACCTCCAGCAGAGAGAGGCCTCCGCAAACCGCTCCAGCCCCGACGTTGACTCCACATACATGGGCTATGTGAGTCCTAGAATATCATGCTTACGTACTTATAAACCCTGTCACACTAAAGTCTTCAAAATACTAAGTTGAGAGGGGACATGCTGTGCTCCCAAGTCACAAGTAGACTATCGTAGAAAAATATTTGGCTGTAAATCACCATTAATGCTTTCATTTTAAATCCCAGCATATTTAGAATCTGAGTTAAAAAGCACTTATGAGCTGTGTACAGTTATTTATGGTCAATTCACTGTACTGTTGTGGCCATTTTAACTTTTATTTTGGCATCTGTCTTTTCCCCTTTAAAAAAATGAATAATAACAATAATAAATATTTATAATATATATAATATTTATTCAGCACCTTTGATACATAAAATGAGGCTCAAAGTGCTTTCAGGAGAAAATCAAATCAAAGACACAGGTATTAAAAAGAAGACATGAGGGGCAATTAAATAAAAAAGATTCTAGTTAAATCCTGGTTTCTGAACTCTGTACAAACTGCAGCCTCTCAATGTTTTTTTCCCCGTAATCCTGAATAAAGTGTATTACAATAATCCAGGCAAGAAAATACAAAAGCATGAGTCATCTTTTTGGCATCTTCCGGTGTAAGGTAGGGTCTAACTCTAGCAATATCTCTTAGGTGATAAAATCTTTGTAACATTGTTTATGTGTGAATTAAAATCTAACTCAGAATCAAGAATAACACCCAGGTTTTTTTTTACTTCTGACTTGTTCTGTGGTGTCAGACACAGAACAAAGACGTCTCTTACTTTTATGAAGAACCTAGTTCTTTAAAATGTCTCTATCAAAAGATTTATTACTTTGAATTTGCATCAAATATAAGCCATAGACACTCCACATTGGTGGTTTTGGTCCAGTAAGGATATCAACTATGTGCATGTGTAGAAACTGTATTTATATAAACATTAATTAACATTCAATCTTTTCATTTTTATAAGATACTTTACATAAATAAAGAATTTTTTTTGGAATTTACAAAATTCTTTTACCAAATATTTTGGCAAATAGACTTTATGTTTTTCATTGTCATCTATGCACCTGTTTTTATTTTTGTTTTCTATTTTTATTCATACACATCGTTACTTCTTAAAGAAGATCAAACATTTTTGAAAATTTTTATCTAAATACATAAAACTCACATTATCCTTCCAGATGCGTCTGATGGGAGAGTGTCGCGGCAGCATAGACGCAGTGAAGAGAGCAGAGGGAGAACTGACAGAAGACGAGGACGAGATGCCGGGACTCACAAACCCCACCAGCACAGACACCCAGAGCGCAGGTCAGTTACACACAAACATACACACACACACTGCAGACGTTCCTCATTCAAACACTGTGTGAGCCGTGTTAAATCGATATCTTGGATTTTTTTTTTTTTTTTCTTCCGCAGGTGTGATTGAGCGCTGGGAGCTGATGCAGGCTCAGTCTCTGAGTGAGAAACACAGGCAGCACAAGCAGGACCTGCAGCAGTGGCAGCAGCTGATCTCAGATCTGCAGACCATGAGGGCCTGGCTCGGTCAGTCTGAGGCCGAACTCAACAAGCTGCGAGGGCTGGATCTCAGCACCGACATCCAAACCATCCAGCAGAGAATCAAGAAGCTCAGGGTTTGTGTGCTTTTTCAGTTGCTATATCTGAGCAACAAGAGTTTGACAAAAAATAATATTTTAAAAACATCTCAAACATAAGAAATTTGGATTTTGATAAATAGGATTTTCTGCCAAAATGTAACGAAAGGTTTTATACAACATGGACATTGATTTATGGGCCAGAATCTCTCGGCAGCTAGGTAGAACACCTTTCTCTATGATCTTTTATTTGCTTGCATTTTAGAAACCGCAGTTTGAGTTATTTGTCAACACACAATCATCAAAATAGTTGTTGCCTGTAAAGCACTACAGTAAACAAGATATCACTACTCTATAAATACGACCCTCTGAAGCCGGTATGGGCTCTACTAACCCACATCTCATGTGTTCCAACCATCCTGCTTCACTCTGTATGTTGGCACCGCATCTATTCTCAGCTTCTTTTATCTCGCAGCACCCCACAGTCCAGTCTGGTTCATGGTCCAGTGTCATTATAAATAACCTCTTGACCCACATGTGTAGATGCCGCTCTGAATTCTTTGCTCTTCGTCTCTCAGGAGCTGCAGAAGACGATGGATGCCCACAAGTCAGAGGTCCTGTCTATCAACCTGAGCAGTGCTGATTTCCTCCAATCAGAGCCTGACTCTGAGGAGGCGTGGGAGCTGAGGGACGGACTGAAAGAGATGAACGCACGCTGGGACCGGCTCGGTACCTCGCTGGAGGACTGGAGGGAGGAGCTGCAGAGAGCACTGATGCAGTGCCAGGTACTAAAATAGACACACACACCCAAAATAACTCCAGAACAAGATGCAAAATAACAGGATTTTGGGATTATACTTTTATGTTGCACCTACTTGTGTAAAAAAAAAAGCTTTCTTTTTATAGAATCACAAGAATTTTGCAATAAAGCTGAAAGGTTGCAAAACTATATAAATTGCATTTTCATTTATGACTCCAATAGAATTTATAGATTAAATAAAAAATATATTGGAAATTTTCTCAAATTGCATCCGTACTATCCAGTGTAATCACGGCAAAAATGATTTAACTAATAGGAAGGAAAGATATGCACAGTAGAGATACTCCAATCTCATTTAAAACAAAAACTTAACTAATTCGATGCCGTCTTTCCTTTCAGGAGTTCCATGAGATGAGCCACGGTCTGCTGCTGTGGTTGGAGAACATCGACCGCAGGAGGAACGAGGTGGTGCCCATCCCTCCCAACCTGGATCGTGAAACATTACGAGCTCATTACAAAACACTGACGGTACGTCTCTCCAATACCAGGTCTGTACACAGCAGACTTGTACAGTATTTGATTGGAGTGAGTGGATGACTCAAACTCAGTAGTTCCCAAAGTGAGGTTCGAGCACCAAAGGAGGGAGGCGGATTTCTGAGCAACAGCTGTGATCATAGGCTGTTGCTGCTTTTACTTTTCTCGTCAGATTTGACAGCTTAGATTTTGAAAAAATTGTATCACAATGACAAAGATTGCTGATCACGTCTGTGAATCTGTCTCCTTTTATTGTGCCGCAGCAAATCAAGCGTGAGCTGCTCGACTCGCAGCAGAAGGTGTCGTCCCTTCAGGAGCTGTCTGCTCAGCTGCTGGTCAACACTAAACCTCAAACTCTGCTGCTCCAGTCGGAGGCCTCAGAGGAGATCCAGCCGCAGGGCAGCGAGTGTCTGGAGGCCCAGGAGAAGGTGCACGTGATCTCAAACAGGCTGAGGCTGCTCCTGAGGGAGGTCAGCTCTGACCTCGAAGGGCTGGAGAGGAGACTGGAGGCCGCGGACACACGGCAGGTCAGACGATGATGAATGACTCACAGAGGAATCACTTTATTCTTGACATAAAAAATATATCTAACAGTTACAGTGACTGTCATTCAGTTTCATGTGTTTTTTATTTATTTTTCAGGATTTCTTACCTTTGCCTGTTGGCAAATCAGAAATCTGTGGATCAGCTGGTCCTGTGTCAGAAGCAGCCATCCAAAGTCGCAAACGATTGGTAATGTTTCCTCTTAATGTCCAGTAGGGGGGGCCAGCCTCTTTTCACAATAAGAGAGAATAATAAAACTGTCAATCTACCTTCTCCTGTCTTTTTCCCCATATAGATATCCCATTTACCACTTTTCAATTGCTCTGCTAACATGTACACAAAAAGATTTTTTGCTGCCCCCCCACCACCACCCCTGTTTGAGATGTTTTTGCTGCCCACACCATGTAGATCTGCCAAAAATACACAAGACAACCTGGCTTTTCGTTGCACTATGATAAAAAAAATCTTCATTAATTTCTCATTTTGGAATAGACACATGAAAAGAAACATATTCTAATCGTTATACTGACTGTTTAAATAGCATTTCAACATATTTAATTTTGTAAGTTTCTTTGGATTTGACTTTTCAGGAGTTAGTCTTGAGAAGCCAGATTTCTTGGTTCTTAGATTCAATCACCGTCATTGATTACATTGCTGCTTTTTGGTCGTTGATGATTCTTCCTCTAGCGATGTTATGGCTCTCTTTATGTTATTTGGTTGTTTTTTCTCTCATCTGAGGCTTTGTCTTTATTTGCCCTTGACTGAAACATTCTTTTCTTTCTTTTACCCCTCCCTGCTCATTACGCGGTACAGCCCCGAGGCAAAAGTAGTCAGGCCCACCCAGGACACCCTGAGAGCGGCTCGCGCCACAGGTACCTCTCCCCTTGAACTCTAGAAAGACGGGATGATGATGGAACCAAAGCTACGGCCAACAAGAAACTTGATTTTTTTTTATTAACACAACCCATGAGAAAATCAATGAATCATAATCAATCGTGTTTTGTTTATAGTAGATTTTGGATAATTGGATGTAATAATCTGATCAATTGATTTGTAGTTTCTTCAAGTGATTGGTTTTGAAGGCTTTAACACTGCGTTCCATGATCCTCCCTTATTCTAGAGGCCATGTTATCAGCTCTTAAACGAGTGGGGAATCGCCTACGTCAGGCTGTTCCCTTTCATCTTTAAATGTTTTGTTTCACTGCTTCACTTTTGCTCTGCCGCTGCTCGTCTTTGCTCTTTTGAATGGCATCATGAAACGTTGCCTCCTTCCTCTGAGTAACTTTGTAGTATCCTCCTCACCCACTAGATGGCATTATCTGAATTTCACTGACTCCTCCTCTGTTCCTTCAGATGTTTTTCTTTCTCATGTTTCCTTCCTGTTTCATTCTCTTCATAGTTTTAACACAGGATATGATACATTAACCCCTGCAGTTTTTCCTTCTTCATTAACTCCCGCTTTCTTTCCTCTGTTTCTTTTCCAGACCTTTTAACTCTCCCACCTCTGACTCTCCTCTCATTTCTGATTCTTTCTATAATTTCCACTAAATGCCAACAATAACATGCAGGCCTGGTGAAGCCTTGGCCTTAAATGTAGATAAAATAATGTGTTTGTTCTCCCCAGATAGCATCCTTTGGATGAGAAGCAGGGAATCTCTATTATATACTCATGACCTGCGGAAATTGGAATCCAGAGAAGCAGGAGAGAGGTTGCCTGGCCTTAAAACTTAAGCCACATACATAAACACACATCATGTGATGGTGCTCATGCATGTTCACAGCAGCCCTATCTGTAGGATGTAGGAGGACTAAATGAAATTGGCAGGCTGCAGATTGAGCGACTGGAGGGGTGTCAGCATGTCTGACCCTCCCTCAGCCTCAGTGAAGATGAGCCGCATTGAGAACATGCTGTTCCTCCCCTCGAGTCTTGGCTCTGACAGTGGAAATCTCCAGAGAGGCATTTGACATTTCTCCTGCTTCTGTTTGGAATGAGACGTGGCATTGAACTCTCACACACTCTGCTCTAAAACCGGAGCGTTTCCCCACCCAGTGAGACAGAGCCGGCTATCTACCAGTGCTTGTGGTTCAATATTTTGTTTTGTGTGTTCGTGGGAGTTTTGTGTGTGTCTCTGATTGTGTGTGAGCCTTCTAGTGTCTCTTCTGTGTTCAACTCTCTTAATCTCTGTACCTGTTGGATCTGGTCTATTTGCTGCATTTTTAGTATTTTTGCTTTTCTTCCTATTGACTCTTTGTACCACCATTCTTTTGCCAGACTTGAGTAAAACAAGTATTTGCAAATCGAATGTTTTTTGAACCCACAAAAAATGACAGAATAGAGACATTAATTTCCTGATTGATTCATCTCAATTATTTTCTTTGAATAATTGATTGATGGTTTAGTCTATAAAATGTCACAAAACAAGTGAAAAATGGCCATCTCAATTTCCTAAAGACTTCAAAGATATCAACTAATTAGTTTTAACTAATTGTTAGGAATTCAAGACATCAGGAAGCTAATCAATCAAAAAAAATATATTGAATTTGTCTTCACATGCTTTCCATTGAATAAAACAAACCCTGGAAAGTATTTTGTTATCTTCCAAGTGTTTTTAATTAACTAAAAACTGTTTTAGATGAGTGTATAATCCCTCAATTTTAGAAAAAACATTAAAGTTAATAAAATTGGAGTTTCAAGGTTTTCACAACACAGCAGTGATTTGCAAATACTAATGAACTCAGGTACGTTGTCTTCTGTGTTTAACTTGTGTCCCTGTTTTCCTGCAGCCGGAGCAGATCACCAGGCGCCGCTGGCTGCGTTTCCTCCCGTTCTGACCTTCCGGACGGCGTCTCCTCGTCAACCTCCTCCTCCTCCGCAAAGAGCCAGTCCTTCCTGCTGCGGGTTCTCAGGGCTGCGCTCCCCGTCCAGCTGCTCCTCCTGCTCCTCATCGGCCTGGCCTGCCTTGTGCCCATGACCGAGGAAGACTACAGCTGCCACCACGCCAACAACTTCGCCCGCTCCTTCCATCCCATGCTGCGCTACACCAACGGACCTCCGCCCATATGAGGCCTAGCTGAATATCTACCTATCGCTTTGCCAAGGACTCCACTGACTCCTGTGAATGTTTCCTTTTCACCCCGTGCCCTAAAAGCAACAAACTCTTCCCCTGTTGGGGAGCAACATGCGTTATGAAGTGATTCAGAGGTGATATGAAGACTTCTCTCACTAACATTGCACACACACTGTCCTGAAATCACCTCAACCCTTTAAACCACCACTCTCCAGAACAAATGGACCTTCATCTGGAGACCCCCTCTCCTACCCCCAATCCAAATATTTCATGTTGTTTTAATTCTGTTTTAACTTAAATGTGTATATTATTTTTTTAAGGTTTCTGAAGAAACCTGTGAAATCAATGAAAAACAAAGCACTATTTATATACTGTATGTTGGGAGCCAAAGTCGACCGTGCTTTTTGTCCATGATATCCAGTGCTGCTACTATTTATTTAGTGTTCAATCAGTTATTAGATTGTTAGTATTGATGAAGCAGAAGCACCACCTTGAGTGTGGGGTATTTCACCTGTAAATTGTAGAGTAGACTTGCAGTTTGAGTAGCAATCATTCACAGTCGTAGATGTGAAGAGATCCTTTCTAAAATGTTTGAAAACCTACTCAGACACAACAACTGAAACAGCACAGACATACACTAAACAGGAGTACTCTCCTAAGGATGAGAGGTAGCTTAATGTTTTTCGCTTGACAGATTTCAAAAGAACCCACTTGAATTTGGAAAGTAAGTTTTCATACGAAGTTAAAGCTAAAGTCTGAACCTATAGCACTGACATGAGCACTGTCTGAAGGTACTGCACTGAAGCCGTCCAGCCAAGATGGCCGACTTCTTCCCCAAAAAGCCAAGGCTTGTATTCCTGTTTTTATTTTCAGTATTTAATAAACTGGGGCAATTATGATAAAGATATGAGCTCTTGTTTAAAAAAAAAAATTCAATTGATTTGTATATTTTTGTTGAAATGTTGAATACAGGCAGTTATTTTTTTATCTTTCTGTTTGAGCATGCACTTGCAAGTCCCCTGCTTTTAAGAAAGCCAAACAATCACTGGTAGTGTTGAAGTAGACGGCTGTGACATGACATAGTGTGCTTTGTTATAACGGCGATAATTATCCCGCCGTGATGAGACACCAGAATCTGTAAAAAATGATGAAATATGAAAATGGTTATTTATGTATGTACAGTTTGCTAATGCCGACTTCATGAAGAATACACTCTTTGCAAATAATAAAACATGAAATATTTACTTTGGTGTTTTCTTGGTTTCAGGGAAATCAGTGTCACATGAGAGTATTTTCCAAGTTGATGTTTTTATTTTTATGCACAGTAAACAAATGACAGTCACGTCTGAGTTGACTGGATTTACACTCACAGCTCTAATGGCCAAATCCAAATTTCTGATGCTGTATGGAAGCTTTTCATACATATGTGTGTGTAAGTGGTACAGATCAGATGTGACAACTACAGACTTCACTCTAACCACAATGTTTTGTTCAGCATTTTTATATCCCTGCAGCATCCTCTCAATTGCTTAGAATTACCAGATTCAAGTGTTTACAATTACAGTTACGGACAGTGTAATGGCCAAATTTATTCATATTATTTGACATATTTCACATTGTTCTAAGTGGTAATGCAGGACATAAAACAATGAAGTATTTGCTTTATTAAGGGGCAGAGGAGTCCTCATCATGGTTAAATGATCGTGACCTTGGTTTAAGTATCAATATAGACCTTAAGGCATGTGGATCACTCAAAAATCATGTTTTTATTTTTATTTCCCTCCTTTCAATTAAAGAATGCAAATATAAAACATGTCATATATCCCCAAAGAGAGGTTTTTTTCAGCAGTTCGCATGTTTTGAGTACTTCATGGAGGTGAAATAATTGGTTAGTTAGAAAATAATCAACTATTTTTCAAGCAAAAATGTCTGAATTCAGCTTCTCAGTTGTGAGAATTTGCTGATTGTCTTTGTCATATGTGATAGTTTTTTAAATACATTTGGGTTTTGGGCTGTTTAGACAAAAAGTGACTTGAAGACAACATCTTGGGCTCTGGTAAGTTTTGATGAACATTTTTTGCTATTTGCTGCATTTTTTTTCTATTTTATGGACAAAACAATTGAGAGAGTAGCTGTTATGTTCAGAACTAGGACTAGAAGGGTCCTTCTTTCAAATCTGATCCAATTCAGTCCAATCTGTCCAAAAGAAAACAGTTACATGTGTATGTACATTATGATATTTGGGATTTTTCAGGTGTGTAAATCCAGCCAAACTCATCTGAATTAGTGGATGAATAGTTAACCAGTTGAAGCTTTCATGTATTTTAAATGTTGAACAATTGCATCAAGACAAAAATCTATGCATCAAGTCAGATTGGAGTCTCAAATCTCACTCTCACTCTCTCTCACAGTCTTACCTCCAAACACACACACACACACACACACACACACACACACACACACACACACGTGCGCACACATATTTAAGACAAAACAAATTCAGAAAAACTTTGGTGCAAGTAAGCACAGAGAACAAACCTAAACACAAAAAGCTGTGAAGAAGGTGATGTTACCCAACAACTGCTTGACTTCCTTCATTATGTAATCAGTGCTGTAGGATTTGATCATGTAATTTGTAGCTATTTAAAATTCAACAGCACAGTGGATTTATCCTCAGACACATCTTTTCATAATTATGTACTTTTTTTTGTTTGAAACTGTGTGTGCACATTAGACCTGATACCTGACATTTTGTTTTCACCTAGCAATTTTAACACAATATAAATTACACACTTATTTGAACCAGTTTCATCATAGTTCAGTGTGCAATCATCCTTGAAATGTAAAAGTGAAAATAATGCCCAATAGCCCCTTAAACCCAAGAGGAAGTGCACTTTGGTTGAGGCGAATAAAATGATAAATTAGCTGCTTCTCATTTCAAATTACTGTAGCTAACAAAGTGCCACAATATGACTTAATGTCTGCAACTTTGGAAATAATGAGCTGGTCTGTAAAGCTATTAGAGACTAAAAATCACAGATATGAAAGGCAGCGTAGAAGATTAACCGCATTTAAACTCAGATTGAAGTGAATAATTGCTGCTGCTGCTGCTGCTGCTGCTGCTGCTGCTGCTGCTGCTGCTGGAATAATTTCTACCTAAACAGCCACAACTATAAAATCACTTAATTTATAAATAATCATCTCATGAAATTAATTCAAATACAACGTTTATCTTTCATTCCCAAAGCCCTCTTGTTCTAAACTACACACATCATCCATAAAAATGACTTCTGACATGTATAAGACCTTCAGATGTTGCTTGTGCTCCGTCTCATAGGATGTGGGTGTAGTCAGACTGGGACCCTCCGTACTGCAGGACGCCTAGACCCTGGGGGGCTCTGCTTGGGGTCTCATGGCTCTCTTGGGTTCCTGAACTGGAGCCTGCTGAGGAGGAGCTGCCGCTGCTGCTGCTGTTGCTGTTGCTGTTGTTGTTGTTGTTGCTGGTGGTGTCAGCCTGACACCCGAACTGAGATCGTTGCACTGGACGGTGGAGGCGGTGAGCGTCCAGCATCTCCAGCAGCAGGTCGTACAGAGGCACTGTGTTCTTGCACTTTATGCTGTAGAGGTGCTCCATGCCTTTGTTGCTGCAGGGAGCATAAAGGAGGGAGAGATGAGGAATTAGTTTATGAATCAGTCAAGAAATGAGCAAAGTTTCAGATGGCTTTCTACATCCCTGAAGACCTTGAGCAACACTGTACACACAATTTGTTTTGTTCTTCAGTTGCTCCAAAACCAACAAGGTTTTCTGAATATTTTCTCACTTCTTTATTCTTCTATCTATTCCTGACTTCTCTATCCTGTCTATGTCACTCAGCCCTAAGCCCCAGTCATCCCCGAAGACGTACATCTTTAAAAACAGGCATCAAATATATACATTCATTTTTAAAAAGGTCAGATAATTTCCTAAAACAGCTGGGTACTGTAGTTCCTCAGCAAACATTACTCAAACAGGAGTAAACTGTGTATTTGTTGAGGACTATTTTAAGACGTAGATTTATGCACATTTGATTCTCTCGTAAGTATTCACAGCAGCAGGATGCAGGATGTAAGTGGGACTGACTCAAAATACACCACAGTACTGCTGTTCATCGTAATGGAGGACCATGGCACCCAGTGCAGTGATGTGGCTCACTGATGTCCTTTAAATAGATAACAGTTGAGGTCTGTGGCACAGATGAATATGCTAAATCAGTCTTCAGCCACACAAACAAAACTATTGATAAAGTCATTGTTGATTTTGGTCTTTTCATGTTATATGTAATATTGTTGATAATCAAACCTATCCTTTAAGTACCAGTTTAACCCTTTTCACTGAATAAATGGTTCTATTATAGTTAATGCTGTGATATTTTCTGCATAATATAAATAACTTTTAAAATTAAAAAAGGCAGCTGTTATGTGCTAAAATCAGCTTACCTGAAAATAGACAATCAATGATGTCTCTAAAAGGAACCCTAGCCCTTTTGAAGCTTTTATATTTTAAGCTCTTATAACCCTAAAACTTAACTGTGAAATGATAAAGAGGAACATGTCTAAAATGAAAGACTTCTAATACTGTACGGCAAAAACCAAAATAGACCTTTTCTAATTTAATGTCACCTCATGTGCCTGATGTGAGTGAGCAAGAGGAGCAGCTGGGCCTGCCGTCTCGACTGCTGCTGGACAGTGCATCCTGATTGGCTGATATAATGTACCAGAGCATCTGTGATGGTGTCCAGCATAATCTGCACTGCCGTGCTGTCGTGTAGAGGCTCCATTGTGCTGGTGCAGAAAGCGAAGGCACCTAACAGAGAAAAAAACATCAGCTTACTGCGGATTTGCAAGCTAATGGACTTTTTCGTTTCTTTAACGGAAACTTAAGCAGGGAGTAATACACTTCATAAGTTGATGCTCATGTGCTAAATGAATGGCCTGATATGATAAACATCACTCAACTGACGTCAGATTCAAACTAACAAAAACCAACAATGTTTATCCTCTACTTGATAATAGATCTGATTCAGACATGCATATAAGAGCGGAGCATTAATTGGGGTTGCAGTATTTCCCACACAGCAATCAAAAGTTCATCCGGCTCCAGCAGCTGTGCCAGTAGTGTCATCTCACTGGTATTTCAGTCTATGCAGTTTCTCATATAGAATATCTCAATTTCCGAGACAAACAAAGCCCTCTGTGCTTTCTCATGTTGTCATGGGAACAGTTATCAGGCATATTGACGGTACAGGCTTTTCCAGAACACTCTGTTCACCTAATGTGCCTGAGTAGTGTTCAGAGCTACACCTCTGTGGGTGTAGTTTGGCACTGTTCAATATTTACTCTGGGGAACAGGGATGGAAACCTGTGACAAAGTGGTGTGTGTGGGAACAGAACTGTGCATGATAATAATAAAAAAAATAGGGAGTTTATGTTTTTATTAAGAAAGTGTCTCTGCTATTCACTGTTAGTGTTTCCAGGCATTAGATTGTGAAAATATTTCAAAAGAAGGTGACTAAAACTGTAAACACAGCAGACAAAGTTAAGACACACACTCACACATGTTGCCTCACCAGAGTTGAGTAAGACGATAGCTTTGAGGCAGACAAACTCCTCAGGTTTGAGTTTGAGCAGGCGGAAACGGGACGTGGTGGCCAGCAGCATGTCAAAGATCTCAGCCATACCCTCAACACAGGTGCTCTCGTCCCTAAAGAGCAGAATCATAGAAAACATGAGCAATTTCTTTTGAATTTATTATCTCTTTAAAAAGCAAGGCTGTAAGTGACACGAAAAATAAATATTATTTCAGTAAAACACAAAACTCAAGAGTACATTTGACAAAAACAGAGTCAATGTTCTGGGCTGCAGTACACCATCAGGGGAATAAGAACCTGACTGCATCTGCGACCATGAAACCGTCCAAAGAGGGGCCAAATAAACAACTAATGGACTGAATCACTGCAACACTCCATTTGTCGGCACTGTTGAAATGTGATGGAAAGATGGATAATATCCAGTGGTTGGAGTGCAAGATAAACTTGGACAGCCCAGAGTCAAGGGAATTTGTCAACCCTGACCCACAGCGTTTTAGCCATCATGTCCAATTGGTGAGGACACTCACACGGGGACCAGGTTTTAGAGATAATACTCTGTAATACACTTTTGAATCAAATGGGACCATCAGGCACATCAGAGGGTAAAAGCTCTGTCTGTCTGTCTGTCTGTCTCCCTCATCCATCTCTCTGTCTCCACTCTCTCTTTTTCCTGAGGTAGATACTGTGGTTTGGCTAGCTTGTTTACTTTGAACACAGGGGGAATGGAGGGAACAGGCTGTGCCTGCAAAGCAGAAAACAGCCATGTGTCATGTCTCCTTGCATCTCTATTTTTTCGTCTTCTCTGCTTGTCATTTAGCTCTCTCTCCTTCACCTCCTTCTCCGTCATCTCTCCCTCCACCTCTCCTTCCATCATTCATTTTCCATCATTCCTTGCACTGAGGTTTTGATTAAATCTCTGTCCTGGTTGCCAGCTCAGCACTGTAATGATGAAGGGGTATTTCAAGTTAGAGAGATGCTGCTCTCCTCTCCATGGGGAACATGTAATTAGTCTTTCACTCTACGACGGACGTGTTGGGATGGCACAATGGCTGGCAAGGTGTGAAATGGAAAATCTACAATGCTGATGTATTACTCTTGAGATCAGTGTGAGAGTGAGAGGAAGATAGAGAAATGGGGAGTAAAAGTGAGGACCATGAGACGAAAGTATAGAAAGGTGCATGTTGCAGAAATGTAAGGCGGTAGTCTTCGCTACCTGTCCAGGATGAGGTCCTGTGCAAAGATGAGTTTGCCAGGGCAGTGGATGGATCTCCACATGAGCCCGATCATCAGCACCTCCAGCCACGCGCTCTCCAGCAGCTGCACCTGGTCATGAAGGGACAACTGCACGAAACCTAACCCCACACACACACACACACACACACACACACACAAAGTATACAATGAGAATTGCCGTGAAGCAGCAGGGTGATTCACACCTAGTTGGAGTCAGTTTGACACTTCTGATAGCTTTGAACAATCGTCCCACATCCATATCAGATCTTTGACTAACTCCAGAAACCATCACTAAAAACTGTTGTTCATAAACTCCAGACAAAATGTGTGTTGATGGCTTTTAGGCTGATCACAGCATTTATTTGGCATCCAGACCAAAACCAAACACAGAAAAAATATCTGATGTTGATAAGTGGTGCTTTATCAGTGATGATAATTTGTTGCGGTGGGCATGGTGTGGAATATTAACACTCTCAGGGTTAAATATTTCTGTGCACTATCTACCAACTCATAAAAATAAAAATATGCTCTTTTTTCTGGCAGGGAATGGCTACTTAAATGAAACCATCTGCAATCTCTCTGCTCTCATAAGGCGCCTTATCGCTGGCACTCAGCTGTCTCAATTCATATGTAATTACAGCCAATTCACTCCCATTGTCCCCTCTGCACACTGTTTGGGACCCCTCGCAATTAAAACTGTGTGCCTCTGGGCTTTTAGTGACGCACAAGGTTGTAATACCTCAAAATCAGGATTTACTCACTAAGAGAGCCTGTTGCTGTGTGTAGGTCTGTGCACATGTGTGTATACGCATGCGAAAGGGTGATGTGTCTTATACTGCATTTAAGCTCTATGGGGTGCCAGCAGATTGGCCAAACAATCCTCTCCAAGGTGATGACTGTAATTACCATCACTGTAATGGCTCTGCATTTGTGTGTGCGCGTGTCCATGTGCACTTCTACTATAAAGGTCTCCTATCACAAACTGTTGTCTAAGCAGTGAAATACAAGGCAACAACCTCTGCCACACAGTACATCTAGACTTTTGAATGTTTTAGAAAGACGGTGTTTCTAAGCTTTTGAAAAATATATCCTAATTTAGACAACACATACGTAGATGTCAAGGTGTTTTGGACCTGCTTTACTAAAGAGCAGGAAACCTTACTTACTGGACAAGTTTTTGTGAATGTCTCCACAGGTATAAGCTTGAGGCCAAATATTTGGACAGATATCTTTGGGGTTACTTTCAATGTTCAACCTAAACTACTGAACATTAAATTACAGGATATTATACTTTTTGCATCATTATTGGCAATAATTTTATTAAACTGGAAGTTACCAACCCCCCTAATGCATCTCACTGGCTTAAAGACCTGATGATGTTTCTGAACATTGAGAAAATAAAGTTTGCACTGGGAGGCTTTTACTCCACTTGGGGTCTTTTAATCCAATACTTTGATAATCTTGAGAGTCTTTCTGACAGTTCTTGAAGGGATCTATTTATTCTTTTTTTCAGTAACTGTATTTTTATCTTTTCACTTTTTTTGCAACTTGTCAATAGTGAAACACAGCAGTGAATCTGGAGGGTGGGAGGGAGGGCTTGAGGTGGTGGGATGATAAAGCTTGTCTGTTAACAGGTTTAAATAAAAAAATACATATAATATATATATATATATATATTCATATGTAGCTTGGAGTTGACACACATTTTGTGGCAATAAATGAAATGTGCATTATGTACTAAACAAGTCAACTGTAGGTGCCTTTTCACAATCTGCAGAAGCATTTCTTCCATTTAACACAAGCTTCCAGGACATTGCTTCTGACAAATTAATCACGAAACTATATGTACAAAATGTGGTATAGAAAGAATAGCTGGTGCAATGATAAGAGGGCTGTAATAATTCACTACAGACCAGGTTACAGACAGGATATGGTTGATGTTAATAGCACATGAACATCACCAGACTCCTAGTTCCAAAATAAGTCTCAGGAGAGTCTTACAATTCCAGTCAGTGGCAGGTTTTCCCTCCATAACACAGTACAGACCAGAAAGTGAAGATGAAAGCCAAATCTCAGCATCTGGTTAAGTCATTGTCACTGATCAGTGACACTGTCTGTTATGATAGTTTTGTACTAGCTTAACCAAAATCTTAAGTAAATTAAGTCAGCCTTTAAATTCAAATGCATATTTTAAACAGGTCTCACAGAGGGGTGAGATTAATTCATCTGTTTCTAATGCAATTTCACTCAACACTTTTTTTTTTTAAAGTATCTTAAAAAATATATATTTATTGATTTATTGGTGGTGTTGCAACCTTGCCATGCTAACCAGTATTTCATTTATTCCAACCTGGAAGCTTCTTGGCCCAGGCGATCATGTGGACCAACTCCTTGTCGGCCATGCTGGTGAGCATGGCCATCATGGTGACCTCGGTGTAGGGTCGGCTCATCTTCTGACGGGCACATAATATTGGAGGCTCAGCACCCTGGAGCACAAGGAGCACCTGGGGCCACAGGAGAAAAACTAAGTCAGTCTAAGAAGATGATTTCTAATATTTAAGATCCTTTGACCTTTTGTCTAGGGCCACTTTCAGGTCAAATTTCCCCTGACCAACAAAACAAATGGCTGCATTTCCATAAAATTTGCTGTAGAGGTTCATTTTCTCCACATGAATCAGTACCTGGTCAGGAGGCATGCCAGCTACCGATGATTTTCCTCCGCCAGCACTGTTGCTGCTACTGCTGCGTTTCCTCCCGTCCTGAGGGGGCACTGTTCGTTGCTCCAGCTCCTTGGTGGACTTGTCTCTGGTGCCAGTCCATCGTTTGTCACGGCGCAAAACACGACCACGGTCTTTGCGCACACCTTGAGGACACAGTAGGGTATAATACAAAATAAACTGCAAATACACAGAAAAAACACACACACATGCATCCACACAATTAATTACAAATGTGCATTAATCAGGCTTTTCCCTCAACATCTGACACACATAACTTCATGACCTGTTCCTTCCAAAAAATCTAATAGTGCACATCATATGGATGCCTGTGTGATTCAAGAAGTATGAAAACAAAAATGTGGGTGTGTACTAATCAGAAGTTGTACTCCTTAAGAGGAAATCACTTCAAGGTCATGTTAAAGTTAGTCTCAAGCTTATCTGCATCCACCAGCACACTCATATTTGTACCAATCCTCTGAGCAATAAGCTATGATTGACAGATGAACATTAGTTATAAAGAAAGCATCTAAATTACATTTTGTTGACATAACAAGAACATAGAGAAGTACAAATTGTGCAAATAAAAAGAAATAGTAGGCTCATTAGACAATTTAACCCAAAAAGAAACTGGTAACCAGAATGTAAAAACATTAACTTTGGTAACAGACAGCAAAAAAAAAAAAAAATACACTCAATAAAATCAAACTAATAAAAAAGAGGTTTGTCTTGCAAGAGCTGTCAAATCTGCTGTCTGCTGGTGTTTCTACCCACCTCCTTTCATCATGCCCACTTCGTAACACTTCCTAAGACGGCAGGCTTGGCAGCTCTTCCTCCGATTCCTGTCAATAGTACACTGATTGGTTGCTGGGCACATATAGTCATTGTGACCTGAAATGGAAGAAAATCTATTACTTCAAGCCCCCCCACCTGGGTGTTCAGTTTAGATTTAGGTTATTTAGCGGCCAGGAACAGTCTATTCCCATTTTAAATGGATCTGAGATGGAGAAAATTAAAACGTGGCATCTTTGCTTTGTCATTGCCATGGAGACTATTGGTTTCTTTATGACCTGTCTTCCATTGCAAGACTTTGCATCAATATGCCAAAGCATCATATCACAAAGATGGCTGAGCGTCCCACAGCAGATGCAGCTTTTATCTGCACACACAGGCAGGGGCACATGGAGGTTGAACATCATGTTGTATGAAAGACATGGGATACAAACAGAGAGGAAAACTGATGGACAATAGTAATAATAAATAAATTCTACTCTCTTAATTCAAAACAGTCAATCTCAGTTTCACAATGTGACATTTTATGACATCCTTTTTGCTTCTTTGGCCAGGTTACAAGCCCAGTCATATCAATAACCTTGAGCCTATTAAACTGCTGACACACTAAATCACCACCCTTTATCATCCAAACTCTTATTTTCTCCTTTGTAAATGTTCTTTTGATTTCACAGATGAACCAGATTAAAACCATACTACATTTGCTTTATTTTTTATGGGGCACAGTGCTCCATGTTTGCCTGTATAAGACTCTGTGTTTGAAGCAGCCTTAATGAGTTATTGTGTTTTTTCATATAGTTAAATTTTCCACAACATATATAGTAAAAGACAGAATTCAATCATAAGTATTTCTTAGTTTAATTAAATGTAGAATATCTGTGGATTTTTAGAAATTCTTGCTCATTTTTACATGAAATTTCAACAATTAAACTGTGACAACATAAGACACAACCCTCAACAAACAGGTAATGTTTAAAGAGTTGTATCAACAGTAATCAATCACAAATGGATGCAGCAGACAGTCTACCTACCCTGGATGCTCCTCTTGAAGAAAGCTTTGCAGCCTTCACAGGACCACACCCCGTAGTGGTAACCAGAGGCATAGTCACTGCATACTGCACAGAAGCGCGTCTCTTTGGCCATCTCAAAACCCCCGGCTACAGCCCCTGACTCCCCCATGGCGTATGATTCGTCACTGGTGCTGCACTGGTCCTCTCTGGATACCGGCTGCTGACTGGATGGCCCGCTGGACCTGCATGAGGGCAGGGATTTCAACTGCTCAGTTAAATAATATCACATATTCACGTGATAATTTAGTGTTTTAATAATGACAGTAACTAGAAATTGTGCTGCTGATAAAATGCTATGAACATAGTATATCAATTGTTTTCTTGCCATAAAATAAAGATGGACATTTTGCAAAAATTGCTGAAAAATATTCGAGCCAACTGCTTGATTCCGCATCAGTTCCAACATTTACTAGACTTTAGTTTAACAGTGGCTGAGACGAGAGCAGAGTACTATTTTCCACCTGAGTCAGGAAACAATCTGTTTGTGTGCTTCCGTTGTTCTTACGTATTGTTCCTTTCTCAAGGTCCCTGACAAAGTCCTTAATCTCTGGAATTAGAAACCAGGGCAAAGCTTGATCCTTTCTATAGAGATAATGGCAATGTTTTGTATAAAGCAAAAGATTAAACAACAATTCTGTTATATAATTATGTTTTGTTTATGACAGCCTTTTAGGATTGAACAGAATTCCAGAGCCATAATTCATGAGTGAAAGATATTAATTCTAGTTATGTACAAATCTTTTCTCCAACTACCATGAAATTGGAAAAAGGGTGATAGAGCAGAAAATGTATAAATTAATTCTTACAAAGAAGCTAAACTGACTGAGAAATGGCTTTCTTTAATGACAATTTGTGTTGATGGAGTGAGTGAAGGGAATTTGCTGATGTAAAAACTCTGGCAGGTCTATTGATGTTTTGATTGCACTGTTTCTGTCAGTTACATAATCAGCAAACAGCACAAACAAAACAGATTCAAGCACTGGAGGAGGTGTCTGTTACAAATTGTTTATCCTCTCATGAGATTCATTACTTAAGTAATGGCCAGAAATACACTAACTTATTCTAATAGTATTCTAAGACTATAAAAAGCACTTTTCCCCACTGATCTAAAGAGAAACTGTATTCCCTCACCTGTAGATGGGTGTTGAAGTGGTCTCCAGATAGTGTTGGCTGGGCGGGTGCATATAGGGGCTGAGACGTGGGCTGGAGGGTACAAACACAAGAGGACTAGTGGGCCCAGTGCCCAGAGACTGAAGGCTGCCATCTGAGGGTTGTCCGTGGGCGTCCAGAGGAGCAGAGTAGTAGCCAGTGGTGGAGTGGCTGTAAAGAGGAGTCGGGGTAGGGGTGGGGGTGGCATAGTCGTATGTCCCCTCCAGGAAGTCCACAGTGGCTACCTCTCCAGAACCCCGGTTCTCTTCAGGGTACATGTCACTGAGGGGGGCACGTGGCGGAGGTGAGAGACGTGGTGGGGAGAGGGTATCCAGCTCTGTGAACGCTGGACTGATCCTGGGTCTGAGTACTGGTCCGCACGGCTGCCTGCTCTGCGCCGGGCTCTGCCTGAGCAACATCACAGCACAACAGCACTGATAAGCAACATGATTTAGACTTGCACTCCCATTTGCTGGGAGGGGGGGAGTGGAGACGAGTGCTGTTCTCCCTCTCTCTTTACTCTTTCCTCGCACTCTCTGTCTCTCTTGCCTTCTTTTTTCCTCTTTCCAATACAGCCTGTCAGGCAACTTGAAGGGTTCACTATTTTTCCAGTCCCACTGCCCTATCTGACTTGAGCTTCCACCCACCCAGATCCCCCCAAAAAAACAAAAAGACTCCTCCCAACCTCCCTCAGGTTTTTTGTCAGCGGAGCCTTTTACTCTAATACATCTCTACTAACATGTAGGAGGGAGGGAAGGCTAGTGGCAAAAAGAAAAAGAAAGATGGACAATGAAATGGTGATTTCCCAGCTTCTCTGTCCCCTCTCACACCACTTTAAAAATGTTCTCTTCCCACTTAATCTTTGTTTTACGCTGGAAAGCTTTTGTTGGTTGCAGCTGCTATCTAGAGAAAACAGCTGTTGGGCTTTCTATGAATGTTTATCGTGCATTTAGCTGATATTCAGCACACTACCAGCATGATGTATGACCAGTCTATTTGTAGCCAGATTATTGAATACACCTGAGACTCAGCAGTAAATCAAATCACTGTGGAAATGAGAAACATTAGGACAACAGTTTTAATAAACTGGGCCTAAATGAAAGCCAAATCTAACCATCATTACTCACCTCTTACACATGAATCATCCTCATATCTGCTGTGTGATACTGGGACTGTTTGAGTCTTCTCTCTTCCTCTCTGCTTGCCTCTCCCATCTCTCTGACTCTCAGACATCTAGCTGGGCTTATTGGACAGAATGGGAACAGTGGAAAGGTTAAAAAAGAGGATAAACAAATTAAAGATGCAGCCAAATCGATACATGTGTTTAAGTGCCAGGTCACCGTAACACAGTAAACAGAGCAAGAGGTCAAAACTTATTTCAACAGCCAATAATTACACAACCAATCCAAAATGAGGGACTTGATGGTCATTTTAAGACTGTATGATCTAAATTCTATCTTTTTATAATCATTTCAAAGAAATTCATAGAGAGAATTGATAAAAATTCTTCATGACATTTCACTAAAAAGAGGATTATATGTATTTTGGGACATAATATGAACTGGTTAATCAGAGAAAAGAAAGAAAAGAAAGGGGCAGAGTATTTATGCAAATAAATATTTAAAGGAATCAATGTTCATGTTAAAAGCACAAAAGCTCCAGGTTTGTGTTTGTCAGGGATCCTTTTAGTCCTTGCATGTTTTGGGACCAGGCGTCAAGGTAAAAAAACAACCTTGTGAGTTGAAATACTTCTGAGAAAACTAATAACACACTATAAATTTAGGAATTATTTTGTAACATTCATAGCTGGTGTAAAATGTAATCAATTACTTAATCAAGGTGAAATGTCATATACAGCTTCAAATAATTATTTCTTCTTGCACACAAATGCAAAAGATTAGATTATGTTTTTCAGATTTGAGATTTTTTTTAATCACAAAAAAGTAATTTGGGGATTTAGTTAAAATCTGCTCATTTCCATGTGATACTGTCATACAAGACACTCATTGTCATCAATATGAAGGAACTTAAAAGATAAACATGATTACAAGCAACTATTGACCTTCACATCTGAGGAAAAACTCAACATTTGGCACAGAGGCTTCATTTTCTCTTCTCTGTGCAACATCCTTCTTGAGTAAACAGCCCAATTTTCAGGACATGTCAGGTCAAGTGGAAAACAAGTAGCCCTGATGATGATATATATATTTATGCATTTCCCTGGGATAAAATGAAGACATTGTTATATTAGAAAACAGGAAAATGAAGGGTGAGAAATGAAATCACTAAATCACCTAAATGACTCATTTGCAGCATAAATGATGTCGTTCAGTTTTCCCAGCTCATGTGGCATTGTAATGCACAAGTTGTACCATTTCCAGCTTTTTTGTTGGCTGTGTTTTTAGGTCCAACCTGACCCAGAGTAGTGTATATGAAAGGTTGACAGGTAACAACAATGAAACACTACTAGTGAATTTAGTCTAATGATGGATTATCTCCATTGTGAACAGATGAATCTTTAAATATCTGGCTGGATGAATTGAAAAACAGTCTAGCTTCATAGATTGGATTAAAATGCTAATTAAGTCAACATTTGACACTTTGCAAGAGTGCTGCAAAAATAGCTTAGTCATTATTACTCACACTTCACATCTCATGCTTTTAAATACAACAGTGGGGAAAAAAAGAGACCAGTCATTGCAGTTCTTTATTTAATCAAACCTATTAATGAAAATGATATAATTTCCCTCAGCAGCACTGAGAAGAATCCAGTTATCACCGCTGAGGTACTAACACCGACAATGAGGATTTGAATTACATAACAGTGTGTACAGAGAAATCCACGTTTATCTATGGAGATAGAGGTCTGGGTTGCCATTTAAAACAAAACAAGCACACGTCGTCACTGTTGTTGTTACACTGCCCCAATAACAGTCCACCATCTTTCAAACTGAGCAAAACATTTATCCAGAGATGTTACGACATGCCTTAGGTGAATTTAAATGAATGTCTGCATGTTTTGACGCATGCATATCAATAACAGTGAAACAACCTGAGCTGCATTAAAATAACTGTATATTACATTCATCATCACTCTTCTAAATTGCATGCAGGAGCGACAGTATTGCTGCTGTAAAGATGAGGATTTATAAAGCCCAATTCTTGCTAAATTTTCAACGCAATACTTGTTTATAGCATTTATATCAACCTGTAAACATTATGACTTATCTGCAATTTTTGATAAAATGCAATGGAAATCTTTTGTGTCACCTCCATGAATACATTTGTCACAGTAAACAATTTAATTGTGTTCAAATCATAAGAAGACATTTTAGTCTGAAAGTGCAAATATTTTAAGCATGAGATCATGATACAAGTCTACAGTGAAAATAAAAATTAAACAATTGTTATTGTGCATTTATGTATCAAACATGATAACTGACAATGAGGAACAAGGACACCATTTAATAAACTCCTGTAACTAAATGCTCTTATGGCTCAAAGATAACTCCTGCTTATGTCACTGCTTACTGTGACATTGCATGAATGCATGTCTTCCTGCTGAAGTCAGTCTTACTGTTCTGAGTTTGGGCTGTGAAACTGAACGACAGCGAATTTGCCACTGGTCATCCAGTCTGGATCTTGGGAGCTGAGCTTCATTGCCTGGCCTGGCTGCAGACCGACCTGAATGTTGGCCTTCAGAGTCCTAAGGCTGCACAGTGGTGCGGGTCCAAAACCCCTCAGAGCAGTATCAAAGCCAACTGTGTGGTCCCATTCCCTATCCCCTGTCAGCTTCCTATAGTTGAGATCACCTTTAAACAGCACCAGGTCTGCCCCCTGCAGGGTCGCATACAGGTCAGGAGCATCAGCTGCCATGTCACAGAACTCATGTGGCTGCGTCCAGAAAGGATGGTCATGATAGGACCACACACCCTCCTTCAGGTAGCTCTGCCACTGCACACCACTCTTCGACATCCACTTGTGATTGGCTGCCATAGTCTGCCGGATGGTCCACTGAAAATCGTTTGCTGTGACATCAGAGACAAACCATGGGATGGATTTACCGTGAAAATGAATCTCACGGGCTAGGCCAGTGGAAACCAGGAAATCTGCTAGGACCAAGTCAGTGACTAACTCAAAGCCAGCATTGTCTAGAACGATATCCACTCTACCAGAGGTTGTTTTCCCTGACTGTCCTGGCCTCTGGGCAGAAATAAGAGTTGACCATACCATGTTGGAGTCATCCACCAAGATAAAGGGTTGTAAGTTGTTGAGGGACTCTAAGGGACTGGTCTTCTGTGAGTTGTCTTGACCAGCAGAGATTGACAGGTCACACTTGTTCCCCCATAGAGAAACCTTAGAAGAGTCAAATAATAAAACAATATAACTCTCTTTTGTACAGCAATAACAGTTTTAAGAATTGTATTGTCTGAGTTTGTGATCATTTGAACAGTGTGTGGTTGATACAGGTTGATCTAGTAGACTTTTTTACTTTAACAAAACTGTGTGCCTCATAAATATATTTTTTTAAATGGCTACATTTATATATCTTTAAGTTTCACTATGTTCAAATAAATACATAAATAAAGTTAAATCAATCTGAATATTTATATTTATTGACTAATGACCCTAAATTGGATAAGCAAGGAAAATAGATGAATGGATTTGTTTACCAATTCATTCACTGACTAATCAGTTAAACACTTCACTTGCCCCTAAGTTATTGAATAGGTACTGACCTTTAGTAGTTTGTTGAAATGCTCAAGCAGCTGATTTTTAGAAATTTCTTCCATGTTCTTGTTGACATCCTCCAAGTATGTACATAGAGCTACCACAGCCTGCTGAGACTCAAAAAAGCTCTGAGTCTTTCCTTCATTAAAGACATCATAGTCATTGATGGGAGGACTGTAATGAGAGCAGAAATAAAATCATGACTGGGGCAGAACTAGCACATAATGTAAAGAAACAAGAAAAGCAAAGGCTGGGCAATATACCAACATCAGCTTTTTTCATATGTAATTTTGTTCTTGTATCTTTCTAGATTGAAAAAATTGAAACTAAATTTTACAGTCTAATGAAACAAATTCAACAATTATGTCAAATTTGTCTGAGATTGATTTCACCAACATCATATAGAAAACTTCTTCTATTACTTAACATATCTAAACCGACATTGTGACATATTACACAAGGTAAATGCCTCTCACTTGAGCCAGACAGCCTCCTGTATCCTGCGGTACATATAGCACTCCACATAAAGCCATGGAGACTTGAACCAGCTGACAGACTCCTGGTCCCCTTGCAGTCCCTGTTGTCTCTGCAGGTACTGGTTCCAGGAGTCTGAGTCTTTCAGGCCATCCGTCAGAGCTAGTACAGGCTTATCAGTTTGCAGCTCATTTCTCATCTTAGACAGCAGAGAAATAGTTTGCTTCTCTGCCTCGATACCCTCCTGTATGAAAACAAAGAGGAAACACAAGGAAGACCAGGTTGATATTTTCAAATGAGCCTCATAATTCCAGATGTAGTGAAGGAAAGCACCATGAAATTGATTTGATTGATCAGTAACTAAACAATAATAATAATACATTTAATTTATTCCACACTTTTCATTCATAATAAATCTCAAAGTGCTACAACATTAAAAACATACAACATAAAGAAAAAAGGGTTGAAAAAGCCTTACCTCACCATATTCTTCAAAAAACTTGTTTTTGTTGCGATGGATTGTGTCTATTACTTTAGTCAGGATGGTCGGCAATCTGTCTTTCACCGTCAAATAAGCAAATGACCTGGAGGGAACAGATATATCCATAACATTATAGTGGCATTTCTTATTATTAGCGCTGCATTAGGACTAGTAAGCTACCCAGCTAATTAGCAAGTTATGTTAGCCCTAGCTTTGCAGACATTTCGACTGCAATCATACTACTTGCTTGACTAACAGTGCTGTCAGCAAAGATGTTGGGTAGATTTAACATTAACTGAATTAACGTCATACAACGTGATGTGTACAGTAACTGTAAATTATTACCAACTTAAAGAACCTGTTAGCTAAAAGCTAACGCTACTGCATGCTCGGGAACGGTAATGCTCACATTACCGATCCGTTTTGGTACACAACTGTTGTTACCCACAATATTTTACATTACTACAAGGTAGTTAAAGCAGCTGTCAACATACCCAACCACTTTAGCAGACAGAGAAGGAGGAACTCCGCGCACAGTCTGATCAGCCGCCATCATTCTAGCAGGATGAAAAGAAGCTTCAAAATAAAACTTTATTTATACAGTTTTCAGGACAGGAACTTAGTTTAAGGTTCTGCTTAAAAACGACGTGTAATCGTTCAATTGGTGTGACTAACGAAGCCGAGCAGATGATATCAAGCTTCACTTCTTCTCTTCCTGCTGCTAAATATTCTACATTTTAATTCTAACTTCATTTCCTGGTTCCCTGTAAACTTGGGTTTTTATTTAGGATGCGGTGCTACCATCTAGCGGTCCTGAGCATGTAGTATTTATAACATGGCACACTTAAGCCTTGCGACTCGCTCTCTGTGCCACATGGCTGCTTTCAGCGTTAAATGACTCAAAATGTGTATTTTCTCAGCTGAATCAAACCGTGATACGCGCTGCCGCATTGCGCATGGCTTACCGCTGTTGTGGCAGCATCCTCGAGGCATCCCCTGTTGTCCGTGGCAACGGTTGTCATGGAGACATTGATTCGCCCTATCAGGAAATGGCAGATGTCTAACCCCCAAGGCTTTTTGGCGGGAAAAGAAGGGAGGGGGTAGTGTGGGAAACACTAGTGAGGCCCTCAATGAGACCTATGATGAAATACTAAGATACATGAAAATATGGACATTCAGTAGTGTGTATGTTACAACTAAGCCTACAATAAACTACAATATGTTAAACTTATTTGTGAGTGTAAAATAAGTTTATGTAGCCTATGTTGTATTCTTTTAACTTTTTTTTTTCGTGAGACAGCCAGGGTTTTGGCATTTCAAAATAAGTTAATAAAAGTTAATAGCCTACATTGAGTAATGGCTAAGTATTCGTTATTCTTCTTCTTCTTCTTATAATAATAATAATAATAATAATAATAATAATAATAATAATAATAATAATAATAATAATAATAATACATTTATTGTATAGTGCACTTTTCATTTGCAGTGAATCTCAAAGTGCTACAGTGTTAAAAAATATCTAACATTAAGAAATTGAGAGTTAAGACGAAAAAGCAATCCTGAATAGAAAGGTTTCTAAGCCTGTTATAACAGAGTCTAGGGTCTGTGCTGCTACATTTCACAATTAGGTCACGTATGTACGAAAACAATCTCTTCTCAAAAATGTTTTTCGATGCCTAATTCGTTCCCAATGAAGGCCTAAAACAAATGCAGTCAACACACAGAGGTGCTTCAAGAAGACACACCCATGGTGAACAAAACCAAAGCATTAGGGAACAGACTAATGAGGTTCATGGTCCATTTTAGGGTTGGAAACCGGGACGGCCTCTCCACCCTCGGTTCTCTTTTTGTGACCAATTGATTGGCTGCACCCTCGATTAGGCTGGAAAAATACGCGCATCAATTAATTCTGGCGGCGTTTTCTTCTTTTCTCTCAGATCAGCCCCGGTCACTATGGGAACACGGCAGGCCGTTGTCAGGATGTGGGGTCCTTGGGAGTGGGAGTCCAGCTGCGTCCACCTCCGGTGTTCATCCACCGCCGGCCTCCCTTCCCCCCGCCGGGGCCCAGCCTGGCCGGATCTGTTTTTCTAAACCGAGAGTGCAGTGACTCACCACTCCGGTTTCAAAACAGGCCATGAACGGGGGGAGGGCGGCAGTTAACGTTAAAGGCCCTGTTTAAACAGGTGCTGCAGCTCACCACATACAGTCGCGCAACAGCAGGCAAACAGCCTTGGTATTTCATTTGAGTGACTGAATATGTTGTGTGCAAAGTCGCTTGTGCAGTGACGTCAGGATTGGCCAAATCAGACGCAAATCTCACTGTACTTTTTACGTTTTAAGCAATTTCATGCAGTCTGTGTTGTTGGTTTTGAAAATGCTTTATCGCAGAGAAATCAATTTACTGGAAATCAGTGGCAGAGCAGTCATGTGAAAGTCCAGCCAGCATCTCTTTTGAGCAAGCTAAGAGAAAGAAACAAGGAGGACAAACAGAGAAAGAGATGGCATATGAAGAAAGGCAGACAGCAGCCTACATCACTTTTTCCTAATTGTATAAAATCTATTGATTAGAATGTATTGATTTTAATGATGAATAACAGTGAGCCAGTGTTAATAGTGTATCTTCTTTCAATAAACCCCTGCTGTGAGCCTTTCAGCAAAGCTTTTGTTTGGTTGTCATTATCATCTGCTATTTCTCTGCCAGTTGATCTGTTTGTGAAACATTTTGTACCCCCAACCCCCATTTCTATCAGCTAATTGGTTTCAGTAAAGTTGTGGACAAGATCAGATATAGGTCTGTTTGTTGACAGGACAGAGACTTTAAGATCCTCGGGCCCTGCTTCGTAGACATTTCTGCCCCCTCCCATGTCTCCCGTCTCCTTTTACAGACTCCCATTCTCTGCCTGCGCAGCAAGCATTTTTACTCCCTGTCCTAAGGCTGAAATGCAACCCTGTAATGACAAGTCTGGCAAAAATTGGTGTTTACACTGGGACAACATCCACCAACTCACTCATGAAAACATATATTGACGTGACTCCAAAGTGCTTCTGTGAAAAAGGTCCTCCTACACTTCCTGTGCCTCCATCTGGACAGGCTATGAGGAATGTGTTTTTTGGTTTAAATCCATTTCCAAGACTCTTTCCCTCTACTGGTACTTTTTTCTATTAAAAGATGCATGGTTTCCCACAGAAATTTGAATATGTCAGTTCAGTCTTTTTGGCAGGCTACCCTCAGTTGAGATCATCAATTTATACATCTCACTGCCATAATATGCAGTTTTCTACTTACTGTAAGTGTTTGGAAATGACTATCCACTTAAAAGGAAACCCAAGTTAAGCACTGCCCAAACAGCAGATAACATGCATTTTGTACTGTTTGTTAGCTTGTTGAATCCTTGATGTAAAAGCAATGCTGCTTTTAATAACATCAAAACATTGTATTCACAGTTACATTTACCAACTACAGCCAAGAATTTACCAATGACAAATATAGTCTGGTATGAATAGCCAAATGCAGGTATGAGGTATGAGATTTTTGCGTGAAATCAGGTATTACAGTTGTAAAACAGAATGGAGCAATAACTTTCCTGACAGTGGAATGAGTAGATTTTTTTATTATTTGCACAAATAGCCTAATTATCATTCTATCCTCCCTCTAACTGGGCTATAGCAATGAAAAAACCTCACCAAGGATTAATCAAAGCTGTCATCTCAAAACATTTGAAAATGTATCCCTTCCAAGTGTGGCAAAGTGTAAAAGCACTGTGAAACTGCCTCAGTGTAAAAATATAAAAGAAAGAGGGGTATACTCCAACCTTTGAGAAGCTGATGGTCCTAAATATATTGTGCAATTCATAATTCAAGGTGTCCTACTAAAAAAAAACAAAGCTTAAACAAATATGTTCTACTGTGATCTATGATCCTCAGAGATGAATGATATCAGGGCCTCTGCTTGTTGTCCAAATATAAATATAACTAAGGCAACTCAACTCTTTTAATTTATGACTGTTTTTAACAGCCTCCACTTACATTAGTCTGAGATCAAAACTTAAAAGACTAAATAATTCAAATAAACATAAAAAATACACTTATAGCCAAATTTATGTTGATACAAAAGTTTACAGTAATAAAAATATACTTTTTTAAAATGTACAGTACAATTTCAGTGGTGAATTTAGATTAACCTCTTATTAGTATTTTGTTTTATCTCCTTGCACATAATTCATGTTGTCAGTTACTCTTTAGATATGTAAAGGTTCAAAAGGTAATGATTTCACTTTATAATGGCAATACTGTCTCTAGGTTATGAGAATAATTTAGTATTCGTATTATTAAAGCTAAAGAATCATGCTCTGATATTGGCATAATAAATATTTTTAAAATGTAGATGGTAACTTTATTTATTTGTATACTTCCTTTAACTTGTTGAAAACCTAGAACCGGTTTGTAGCTTCAACCTAAAATGTAAATGTGAGAAGACTGTGTGGGCAAAGCAATGTTTCGTTATTTCAGTAAGGGAGGATGAGGGACAACACATTCACACACACTCACAGTCACACACGTCGGTTTTATGTTTAACGTGTCGTTAACGACAACGACAGAATGATTAACTACCATACGATGAGTCAACGTAACTGTTAGCTATTTATGTTCGAACTCACCGGCTGTCAAAAGGCTGGCTAGCGAGAGATTGAACCTCACGGCGGTTACAACCAGTGTGTGTGAAATTAACGTTAACTCAACCGCCTCCTCCTTGCTCAACGGATTTTTACAACGGCTGTTTTTTGGCTGTTTTTTTACCCACAGTCATGTGATTGTAACGTAAAACCCCTAACCGGAAAACACCGACGGACGACCCCTCTCCGCCGCCAACGAATGCTGCGTTTTTCAAGGAACAGTACAAGCTGCTGCGAGCCCAGAGAGGACGGACGAGTCTCCGGTAACAAACAAACAACGGCGACACGGCAAACTCCGCGGATTTAAACGGAGCGCAGGTACGGCTGTTTTTTATCTACATACTCACCCATTCGTTTACGGGTAGTGGGACGTTATTTGGCTACTTGTGTACGCTTTGGTTAACTGTAATTGTCACGGGGAAGTTAAAAGAAACGCATTCGTGACCAACCCCATCCCCCTTGCGTCTCTCGCTCATTTTCCCCCGTATGTGTGTGCTGTGTGCGCGCGCCCCGCGTGCGTGCGTGCATGTCCGTTTTCTCGCGCTAGCAAGCAGCGACCGAGAGAGACCCGAAGCACAGGCAAGAGTCCGTCCGGTTGCGCTCGTTTTTTTTGTGTGTGTGTGTGTATGTGCTCCTTGTAGAAAGCCTTATGTACTGTTGCTGTTATTTATTGTTCGCATTATTGAACTAGTTTATTCCCACAGCGTGTTTACATTCCTCACAAGCTTCCCGCACATGTTAGTTTCAACGGTGTATTTCCCGAATAACAGAAACTCGCACTACGGAAGTAATGTTCCACGTGTCTACATCACATCAGGGGCGGTGCTTTATTGTTGCAAACAAGTTAGTGTTGATTAACGCGTGATCCTGATCAATAGTTGTGTCTTGCGAAATCATAGCAATCAGGCACACGTTTGTATATTTTTCATGAAAACTGAAAGTATCTGTTCAGCCAGCCAACAGCCATATTTGAGGCTGTGTGGCCGATCTGCAAGCAAACTTATGTTTTCTGGAGTTGGACTGAACTCCAAAGATATTATTGAAATAACGTTTCTGTGATGCATATAGAGGAGCCACAGGCAAAGAGACAGAAAAAAAACTATAACAAGAAACTGTTGTAATGGAGAACTAAAACAATTTATTAATGGAAAACTGCAAAACTTGCCTGGTTTCAGCTTCTTACATGTGAATATTTTCTTACTCTCTTAGTCTTCAGTGATTATAAAGTGAATATCTTTGGGTTTTGGACTGTTTGTTGGACAAAACAAGACAGTTGAAGACATCACCATGACTACTGGGAAGTTGTGATGTACATTTTATTTTTTTTTTGCTGTTCTATAGACCAAACAATACAGCAGCAAAATAAACAGTACTTAATCACTAATGAAGTAATTTCAGCCTTAGTGTAAAGCCGATCCTCCAGATCCTCAAGCCAAGAGGATTTGGCTGATTACCCATTTTTTGAGAATTAAAGGAGCTAATTTTGACAGAAATCTGCAAAAGTGGATTATTTACATGAATCAAAGCACCGATAAGGGACCAAACTGTTTAAATATGGAATAGCTGACAATGAGAGAGTATACAGTATATACTCCTGAGTACCCCATGAAAACTATTTGCTCCAGGTTATGTTGTATTTGTTCTACTGTCACTTGTTGTGTTTTCCAACTGAATAAAAATGATAATGTATGTAATGACAATATATGTTATTACCTGTTAGATGTATTGAGATGCTGCAGAAAGGATAAGAAGTATTTGGGGAGCTGCAGGTTCAGTCGGCAATACTGACATCATTAGTACACTAATACAACAAAACATGAAGGTTATAGTGGTCAGTTCTTGTTGAAACTGTTCTGGAGAGGTTCTGATTCAAATTGATCGTCATTTTGGAGGCTGTAGTGCTGTTGAATTATATTGTGTTAAACTGAGAGGTATTTCTAATATTTTTTCTGTCTTCATTGATATAAAGGGATTTATACAAAGTTATTTCTGATATTTAGTCTAGAACTAAGTTATTTTCATTATTGATTAATCTGCTGTTTTTTGTCTATGAAAAATGCCTGTTATTAGCCCAAGAGACTAAAAGATAAAGAAAAGCAGCAAATTCTCACATTTTAGAAGCTGGAGCTAGTAAATGTGTGGAATTTTAATTGAAAAATGTCTAAAACGATCAATCGATTATCATAATAGTTGCTGATCAATTGTCGATTGTTTTCAGCTCTTACCATTCAACGGCACCTCAAATCATAGCCTCCAAATGACCATAAATTGAGCAGTTGTCTGTGACAGGAGTGTGGTTTGTTGGTATTTTACATCTCTAGTGCCAGCTGTAGCTGTGGCCTTGCGCAAGACGCGGAAACCTAGCCTTTTCCTGGAGCACTGCAGTGCCAGCATCTTTGAACTCTGACCTCTTTGATGAAATACATATGTGTATAGAGATATTTGAGTGTGTCTGCGTGTCCGGCAGGGGGTACACAGAATTACAGGTTTCTGGTCATTTGAGATAAATTGGCTGATGAAGTATCCATTATCCTCTGCCTTCTCACAGTTTTAAGTGTTATGTGGAGAAAGTGCTGGAGAAAGGAGATTCACCCTGCCCCGGGGCTGTTTCCATTTTCCACTGGAAGGGGAAAGAACCAGTTCTGCCTTAGGAATGTGTGCCGACACCCATAACCCTGATCATGTGATGGCCTGAAGCCCTCTTAGTCCTCCAGTGACCTGTCGGGTCAACAGCACCCATCTCATTGGTCAACAGAGCGCACTGAGCCCTGAAATGTCCCTTTAGATTGAGTTCGGTGGGCTTTTACTCCGTCACAACCAAGTCATGCAAAGTAGTGTTTAGTAGACGTTTTCAGTGAACACACACAAGAGCTAAATCAACTTTCTGTTTTCAGGGTTTCTCAGTAACATTTATTGGCCACAACTTACTGTAGCTCAACTACTGTAAGACCCTGATGTTGAAGTGGATCTCTATGAATGTAGGAGCAACAAATGAAAAACTAGAAGTGTCCACAGAATTAATGCAGCTTTTTCTTTAGCCAGGGCTCAGTAAGACTGTGCTAGAAATTGGACAGTGTTATGTAACTAGACTGTGTGCTCGTCCTAACTATCCCAGTATCCCTTGAGATTGACCACAGGGATTATGTGAGAGTGGTATTCTGGAAATAGTCATAAGATGTCAATAAGGAACTCTCTCTGTCTGTGTACAAAGCCAGTTTAAAGGCAATTAGAGTAGCCTGTACAGGAAGCCGCCTGAACACTGTGGTTATCATTGCTGTTTTGCTGTCCTGGAGGAGATTTGAATTCACAAATAACTTGTTTATACTCTGCATTACCATTGCAAAACATGTCCAAGTCCATGCTAGAAAAATACGAGGACTAATCAGACCAAGGTTTTTATAGGCATACTTCTCTATGACATTATTGTTAGACTAATTGTCTGCAGTGTCACAAAATGATTCTTCACTATTGTGTTAAGTTAGCCTTTACAAGGTCGTTAGATCACCCCTGTCAGCCTGACTCTTTGTGGTCACAATAAACTCTGGTCTCCTTCCAGACAGGAAACTGAATGCTGTTTGTGTGTGTGTGTGTGCGCCTTTGTGCAGGTTGAAGAATGGAGTTGGCCAACCATGGTCTTATCCTGCTGCAGCAGCTTAACGCTCAGAGGGAGTTTGGCTTCCTGTGCGACTGCACTGTGGCTATCGGAGATGTCTTCTTCAAAGCCCACAAGGCCGTCCTCGCCGCCTTCTCCAACTACTTTAGAATGCTCTTCATTCACCAGGACAGGTAAAGTAGGATTGTACTAACAGTGTATGCAAGTTAATGACAAGTAAAAATACGTTTGGTGGTCCCATCACAGAATTTAACCTAAATCCAGTTCTGCTGTTAAAACATACAGGTATCATGTCTGAATAATGCTGATTTAAACATAAAAGAGCTGCATCTAAATCATTTTGTATGATGACCCAAAACTAATCTAAAACATGAAATGTTGAAATCAGTAGCTCAAATTAAGATATCAAATTGGAGGTTGTGTAAACAGCATTAAGATCAAAACATGATGTGTTTACTGGTATTGTTCTTTCTTCTTTACAAATTAAACCTCTCTCAGCCAAAACTGCTGTGACCTTGTGTTGATACTGAATATTGACAACATTCATAAGATCTCTCACTGTTTGTCACTCATTATGTGTTGACTGTCTTTGTCTTTCAGTGACTGTGTGCGTCTGAAGGCCGCTGACATACAGCCAGATATCTTCAGCTACCTCCTCAACCTGATGTACACAGGCAAGCTTGCACCCCAGTTGATAGACCCTGCACGGCTGGAGCAGGGGGTCAGATTCCTGCATGCCTATCCGCTCTTGCAGGAAGCCAGCCAGTCGGTGTACTCGCACCCTGAGCACAGCATCAACCTCTCGACCTCCCTCTACGGCATCCAGATCTCTGACCAACAAGTGGCAATGTCAGCTAGATTAGCCGCTCGACGGCAGCTCTCCTCACCCTTCGACATGGAGCAACTCAGCTCAGAGGGAAAGTGTCCATCCACACCAGCTGCCGCAGTTGCGTACACAGATTCCTTACCGTTCAAATTGGCTTCCTCACCTCCAGACATGGAGGCCTCAACTAGCGGCACAAAGCCTACAGTTGAGGAAGGGGGAACGGACCTGCTAACTGCGGATGGTGCCGCAGCCAATGCCATCCTCCATGTGAAGCCCAGCATCATGAAGAGAAGTTCCTCCTTTAGGAAGCATTACTCCTGTCATCTGTGCAGGAGTCGATTCACCCAGAGAAGCCTTCTGAGAGAGCACCTCCTCCAGCACACCCAGGCTCTGCAGCAGACCCCGTCGGAGTCCAGCAATGCACTCTCACCTGTAATGACTGGAGAACATAGCATGCTAGAGATGGAGGGAATCCTTAAGGGAAACAAGGCCGCCGCAAATGCCTCAGGTGCCGCTGCGGCAGTCGAGGTAATCAGTGATAGCGAGCAAACACCTGTTTCAGGTACCAACTCGGACTCTCCCCGAGCAGAGGTGTCCACGTCCAGTTGGGGGTTTGGGGGAATAAATTCTCAGGCAGACACACCGCCTCCGTCGGACATTGCGGACATCGACAACCTGGAGAATGCTGACTTGGACCGTGAAGTGAAGCGGCGGAAGTACGAGTGCTCCACCTGCGGGCGCAAGTTCATTCAGAAGAGCCATTGGCGTGAACACATGTACATCCACACAGGCAAGCCCTTCAAATGCAGTGCTTGTGGCAAGAGCTTTTGCCGTGCCAACCAGGCGGCCCGCCACGTGTGCCTGAACCAGGGGGCTGACGCCTACACCATGGTGGACCGACAAAGCATGGAGCTTTGCACTGCGGGGGATGACAGCAGCCAGATGGAGGCAATGTTCTTGGGCTCTTCGAAGCCTTACAAATGTAACATTTGTGCAACAACCTTCTCCAGTCCCAATGAGGTGATCAAACACCTATGCTTCACCCAAGGGGGATTAGTGGGGCAGCAGGGAAACACGGGGGCAGGCATGCTGCTCCAGCGTGAAGAGTTTTCTAAAGACGAAGGCTCTGATTTGTCCAACTCTGCCACCCCACTTGAACCCATAAAGACTGAAGAGATCCTCGTAGAGTAGTGCCAAAACTGTGTATTTGTCATTTTTTAACACGTTTATTTTCTAAATTATGGTTAATAGGTAATCTAAAAGAGAAGTTAGTCAGGGTGTGTATGTTGGAGGTTCCTCATCTACTTAAAACTTATTTTTTGTGTGTATGTGTGTGTGTGGGTGGGAGGTTGTCAGGCTTTTTGGGGGTGTACAGCAAGTAACATAACCATTTGGCTCAAGGCTAAGTTAAATACCAATGAGGGAGGGAAAATAACTACTACCTTGTTTCATCTCATCATTTTACTGTTTGGTGTACGTTGGCGTTGGATTCTCACGTCGGGCTCTACCAGCTTGGTTTTTCTGAAGAGCAATCGTTGTGGCGAGGCTGCACAGGGCTGACTTTCAGTTAAGAAGGAAGAGGAAGCACAGTAGACGGTTCCGGAGGAGACAGCATGAGCACATCGAGAGATAACTTAGCTGTGCTAGGTTTGAAAAGGAGTAGAGGTGCAAACTGCTTACATTCATTCCCTCTGGAAGTAATGTTTCTTCATGGTCATAAATGAAAGGCTGGTCTGCAGATCAGGTATAGAATCATAATTCCAGCTAAACCACACAATATATTCAGACCTGAGACAATCTGTGCTCTTTTTGAGTTGATGTCCAATATGCAGGAAAGTACATGTCTTCCATTTGCATTTAGGCTCAACAGAATGAATACATTGTAATGTAATTTAATGACCATTAGTTGCATCTTTCTCAGTAAACATTTAGTTGTTATACTCTGTTTTTGTCAACTGTGCTAAGTGTGATTATGGTTCTTGTCTCATTACACCATATTAATTACTGTTCATAATATGCATTTGGTCACTGAAAATTGGTTACAGTGAGCAACAGTGGTCATTGTCATGTTTACAGTGGTGCCATTTTGTTTTTTTGTTTTTTTAAAAATGTCTCTTATTTACTTGTTATGTTGTGTATGTATGTCTTTGGTTACTGATTTAAGAAGCTACATGTTCCATCCATACGCACATACCTTGATGGGAGGCTGTCCTGTACAATATTGTACATCTTTATATGATTAGCTTGAATCTACTCCTAAAAGCCCTTAATTTTTTGTTTGACTTTCTTTTCTAATTTTAAATACAATGCTATATTTGCAAAGATTACATTATATTGCAGAGGTGTGTGTACATAAGTAGATAAATAGCTTTCAGAATAGGAATAAATTTGGTTTAGCAAAAGTTTATGTATTAGGGATGGGCATGATAATTGATCTTTTAATCTCTTCAACATATAAGTAAAAATCTGAGCTTAAATAAAGTTTAACTTTTTAAAATAAACCTGCTTCACTATGATTAAAAAGATTATTTAGGATCTTCAGTTTATCTTACCCTCAACAAAATTTATACTAAATACTAACTTGCTAATTTTATGGAAAGGGAAACATGTATTTTTAAAGGCTCTCTGACATTTATATTTGTTCTTTAACTTTGTCCAAACTGTACAAAATAACAGCAGTTGCTACTGTGATTATATAAATGAAAACATTGTGGAAGAAGAAGTTTAGAGTAGTAGAATTTAACCTGTCAGTGTTGACGTCGTGTAAACTCAGACAGGGATGCCAGTGTGATAAGGGAGAGTTAGCTTTAATAAGACACAGTTTGCAAGATGTATAAAGTGACAGGGTGTTAACTCTATGTATCAGACTACCTGGATTCATAATACATACAGTATGTTATGGGAATATGAAAGATATTATTTAATTTACAATTTGCAAAACTTTTAGAGAACAGAAATACTACTTAGGACTGGAAAGTATGACAAATCTTCACATGCATGTCAAGTGAAAGTGAAACAAGGGAAGTGATGTGTAGGTTTGCTATCCTGAAACATGTCAAGTGTAACAACAGTGTAAGTAATATAATACAAGTTGTTCATACAAAAAAAATGTCAGTAAGGCTGTTTTCAGGCCAAGACTGGCTGGTTTATGCCAATTTGAAAAATATCAGTTAACATTACTGTCTTGATTTCTCTACAAATCTGAACTTAATTTAAGGTTTTTTACATATTTGAATGTTGAGATGAACTTGTAAGTAAAAAGATTAGCTGACATTTCCCTGCAAGTGTATGTGTATGCGTGTGTGTGTTCAGCCTATGAAATAATTGTAAAAGTTATACAGGGAAGGACTCCTGTAAAACTCTTGATATTGTTTTTGTTCCCTCCAGTGGGCAATAAATTCTACATTGCATTGTTATTGATTGATACAACATTGCCTTTCAATCGTTTTAATTTTTTAACCATTTAGTGAAAATGCCCATCCCGAGTATGTTTGATGTACAGTTTTTTTTTAGCTGATTTCACCCAAGCAATTTTTTCTTCATTAAGCACAGGCTCATGACAGTGAGGATGAAGTCCAGATCCAATTTGGTTTAAGTGGAATTTCTGTACTTAAAAAACCTGCAATGAGAAATTTTGGAAAGCAGTGGTCGCTTCCTTGCGATTAGCCCAGTGTTTGGCTAGATGGAGCTGTTTTTCTTTACTGTCTACTCAGGTCTAGTGAAGGGGGAAGCTATCAAAATGGAACCATGATATTTTTACTCATGTGGTTGTGTCCTTGCCTCTTAAATGTCCAGCTTTGCCTGCCATGAATCAAATTTCCATTTCACTTCAGATAAAAAAAAAAAAAAACATCAATGTGAGTGTTTAGTATTGAGTAACGGGGAAGTTCTTGTTTGTCTCTTGACTCAAACCTGTATTGTTGAGACAACTGAAATGCTGTACTACTGACATTTATTTGCGCAATTAAGCTCAGTTGATACACAGACATATGCACAGTTCCGTGGAAAATGTAAATCCTTCAGTTCAAGTTGTAGTTGTTCCTTAACCACACCAGTCTTGTAATTTAATGGTTGTGTATGTGTGAGTGTTTTAAAACATCTCAGTATCTCAGGAAGATGAGAAGTTTGGCGTTGTCTTGTCTGTCCAATGTTGTTTATCAAAACATAAATTTCAGGACTAGTGACGACCCCCCATCCCATGATACTTGTGCTCACAATGTTACCCCAACCCCCCCCCCACCCATGCCCATCTGACATCTACTGTGATCAATCTGTGTTCTCAGGAATGTGAGTAATTTTCTGTATAAACAACTTTGATTTTTTTTTAATTTAGAATGAACAATAAAAACATGTCTTTTGATAATTGTGGATCTTTTTTGTCTTTGTCTCTTACAGTTAGCAATAAATAACAGTCTTATTATTATCTTTCCTCAAGTGGTTAATATATCTATCAAAGTACAGATTCAGGCATAAATATGAAACACAGACCAGTTTTCTCTAACTTTATTGAATGAAATATAGACAAGTTTCTGTATCCTTACTATTAACAGCATGGAAAATATAAAAGACAATTAAGACCATGCTACATGAATATTATGATAAATGGCTGTAGGTTATTAGTTATTATTACAACAATATGATTTGTAAGTACACAGGTATACAATCTGTACAAATGTTAACAGGTTCACAGTTAAGTGTGTTACAAAAAGCAGGGAGGACTGAAGGTGGGCGGGTGCCCCAACTAAATGCTTTACATTATGCAACAATAGCAAAATTCTTTAGTCCACTCTCTCTTGTTTAATCATTTATTTTACATAAAGCAAGTATGGATGTGACACACCCTATTGAGTCAAAGTAAAGGTAAGTCGTGACCTAACAGGGGTCCTAACTTCCTGATCTTTGTCATTTGGTCGTAAAGCTTAGTGAAATGTGAGCTTTTATAGCCACTGGTTTAACAACTAAATAGAAGCACTCACCTTTAATTCTCGTAATGTCAGAATGATTGACACAATTCAAGTTTGCCAAATTTGGTATGAATTAAACTAATATCAGTGTAACCCATGGTCACATGTTTGCTTTGGTGGAAAAACAGGGTCCCGGTAATGCTTCAGATATTCGTACATCCAAAGCACATTGCCCACTTTGCCAATAAAGTTGCAAAAGAAACCCCTGACCATATAACTTAGGTTTTATGAGTGAATGAAAGTGGCTGAGTAGAATTTAATTGGATGCAACTCATGTCTTATCCTGTGAGCAATGCAAAGGACATGACCCTGATTTATCCTAACTAGATTTGGCTTTTAAATTAAGAGTAAAATGAGCTTTTGTTTTTTATCTCTGGTACCATGTGTCTGTCTATCTGTGCCTCTCTAGATCCTCAACCTACGTCCTCCCTGGTGCCAGTTTAATGAACCTGAGCTATCATGCTGGGTGATGTACACAACATAGTGCAGGTTTAGCATAAGACTGAACTGAACAAATAACATTTTCATATTTTTATCACTCCTGTTAAAACATACAGTTGACGTTGGTTACATCAATTAATGGGTGTACTACTTTCTGTAGGCAACAGAGGGCGTCAACATACTTTCTTTCCATCAGGAGACATAAATATAGTGTAGTACAGAAGCTGTTAATCTCAGTTAAACTGCCACACATCAAAAATACACATATCACACAGTAACTCTGTGCACATGTTATGCTTTGTATGTTTCTCACATGCACGTGTCTACCCAGTTTGACTCATCCAGTGTCAAAAATTGGCATATGTATCTGCTGCACATCACTATTTACCAAATACCTCTGCCACATGATCAAATGAGGGTGTTATTATAGAATTTTATTGTATTATTACATGAAACAATGTGTAACAATGTTGTTTTTTTTCACAGTAAATCAGGCAGTGATTGTTTTCCTTATCTACACGATGATGAAGTATTTTGGTGAGGTGCAGATTGGGCAACACATTGTGACAAGATGAATGTTTCAAAAGTCAAACGTGGTACATTTCTAGTAGATATCATCACACTCTCTGCCCTCCTATTTAGATTTTTGCAGTCAGGGTTATCACTTACTGACAGTGGAATCACACTTGTACCTTGGTTTAGTTATAATTGCTACAGAGTCTTGAAATAATCTTTGAATGTGACTATTGAAGGTGTGATACACAGGGCACTTTTTATGCAACAATTTGTTTTGGTAAATTCCTGTCGGCCAGATCATTTTTACAACAAACTTTTTCGATGTTTCTCTGTGTCATACTTTAAATTGATTGCCATTATGTTGCTTAAAAGAACACCTGATGTATCACAGCCTTAATTAAAAAAAAAAAAATGCAACAATGTCATACAATAACAAATTAGGGCAAAAAACATGAAAAAATAAAGGGGTGAATAAAGGAAAATACTCAAGATATAAATACAATATACAAGATAATAATCCTCCATCTCTTCACCTTCTGACACAATCTCACTCTAGCTACTATACACATACAAACACACTAGCGCACGCACACACACATATGCACAGATACACACTCGTCCAGGTTGCAGACTCTTGCCTTATGCAGCAAGGGCAATGGAAAGTCACTGAGACACCGAACATACATCACACGGATTACAAGCCAGATTGGATGCTTCTGAGGCACAGGACATGCGTGAGTGTGTGTGTGCGTGAGAGTGAGTGAGTGGGTGAGGATATGGCGGTGGGACATCACGTCGCTGTGATAGGGCTGCAGGGTGGGGTAGGGGGTACGTTTGGAAGGGGAGATGGAGAGAATGGCGGAGCTGTTGCTCAGTCACTCAGTCTCTCTGGGCTGGGAAAGGCGGAGCCCAGTCTCAGCCTGTTACCACAGAGCAGCCTCTTTCTTTCTTTCTCTCTCTCTCTCTCTCTCTCTCTCTCTCTCCCTCATCACTCACTTCCTGGTCCAGACTGTGTGTCTCCCAGGCATCGGTCTTGCATCTTCAGCTGGGGCAGAGAGGCACAAAAACAAAATGTTAGGAACAAGACATAACTGTATTTTTTCATCTTTGGAAAAAGAAACCATTTGAGATTGACATTACATCATATATTTTAAACAACTTGGTTTTTTATTTTTAAGACTTTATTTCAATGGAATATAGAAATAGAAATCTCTATTTACTTTTCCTTTTGGTGAAGTATGCCATTTTTAGATTGTTAGTCTGACTGTTTGTTGTTTCTTTATTGGATATGAGATTTTTTTTTACCCTGTTGTTTTTTCATTCAACTCATTAGTGATATCTAACTATGAAATCAGTACCATCAGCTGGATACTGTGACAGCTTCCAGCTTCCTATATTGTCTAATCCTAGCCATTTTAACAAATGCCTGTAGGGACTGTATCACTAGTTTGATGTACTGATTTAATAAACATCATATATAAAGACATTGGGCTCCTCTCTGAAACATCTGCCTATGAAATATTGGTGTGCAAATCTATTCCTTAATCTGATAGAAACACCTTTGTCCAAATCATTATTTGGACAGACTAAAATTAGATGATACTTTGGTTGTTTTTATATCTATTGTATACAGCAACTAGTATATAACATCAAAAATGATTTAATACTGTACATCTGTACACGTAAACCATATATCCCATTATATGAATTGCCCCAAATTCTTTTCTTTTTTTAATCTCAGATTCCCATTTTATTTGTTCTAGTTTACAGTTTTTACCAATCTGCCTCTTTTATTTGTCAGTTTTAGCCCATCAAGGTTTGTTTATATGATTTAGTACAGTACTTAATGTGAGATGGCTGCTGCACCATTGTTACTATTAAGCTGCTGTAACTAACAAATCTCTTTCCTGCCCTTCTCTCCCATCCTCAATCCTCTCTACACTTTTCTGTGCTGCAGAATTGCATGACTGCTTAACAAATATGAAAGAGAGCTACACCCAGTCTCTGTCTCCTCCTCGTCCTCATTGGCTAGATCAGATAACATCACACAGTCTTACTGAAAAAAAACAAAACGTTGCACATAAAAAAGCACTCCTCTGCACATATTAAAGATATAATTCAGTCAAAACAACTGAAAAAAACCTCAACTTGTGCTTTTTGAGGCTTTGAATCTAACAAATGCATACTCCGATGTAGTTTCTTGACTCCATACTGAGCCTGTGATAGAAGAAAAACAGGAGGAGGGAGTGGAGGAATCATAATCAGTCTTTCAGCACAAGTTCATCTGCCCCTCACACACCGCTTCCCTTTAAGACCCTGGCCTACAAAGAAGGGGTCAACAGCGGCATTCCTGCTTTGATATCAAAGGTCCCCTGGTTACTCATAGCCTGAACAAAAGCTTTTTCATCTGGTCAGTGGGCAAATCCCCTCCCCTACTCCCTAATAAAAGTAGGGCCCATTGATGTTTCAAAAAAGCCACTATGAGAAGATTGTTTGATAGGCCAACAAAGGAATTCTGAAAATAACTATTTTTTTCATTCTTCAATCCATCACCGTTTTAAAATAATCCCTGTTCAGAACACTTCTGATTATTTTGATCATGTACGTTTTGATTTGTTACTGTATAATACATGTATCAATATTGTAAGATCAGTCTCACCTGCTCATGATGCTGCTGTGATCTCTGTGGACACAGGCTCAATCTCCTTCACAGCCTCCTCAATCACTTCGATCACCTGCGCCATCACCTCTGCACACTTTCCCGATGGTGATTTCTCTGTCTCTGGCTGGCTGGCTGCTGCCTCTGTCACTTGGCTGGGAGTGGCGACCTCTGCAGAAGCTGTCATTTCAGGTTCTTCTGACTGCGTCGAGAGACTTTCTGACTCTTGTTTTTCACTTTCAGGTTTCTCATCTTTAACATCAGTGTCTTCAGCGCCCACAGGACCGTTGCTGTCAAACTCTACCACGGCCTCCTCTTCTACTGTCAGTTCCTCAACCACCTGTGCTATCTGCAGAACCATCTGGACTGGCGCGTGGCTCTCAGTCACGTTCTCCTTGTCCTCCTCTGAAGGGGCGGACTTGGTTTCCTCTGATTGTGGTTTCACTTCCTCAGCTGCTTCTTGTACTTCTGCTGTTTCCTTGCTTGGCTCCTCCTTGACCTCTTCAAGAGCTTCATCTGTTGGACTATCTGCCTTTATCTCTAAAACTTCTTCCACTATGACGATTTCTTCACTTACTTTTACCTCCACAGCTTTCTTCAACCCTTCCTCTGATTTTTTCTCCTCCTCTACAGAGGCACCAAGGCTCTCTGTGACCTCTATTGGGATTGTGTCAATGACTTCCATGGCAACGTGCAGTGGCTGTGGTGACTTAGGTGCTGGTTTTTCGCAGACGACAGCAACAGGGGTGTCAGTGATAATAGGGGTCTCTGCTGGGATCTCAATCTCTTTCTCTGTGGTTGCTACTGCCTGGACTGGTGCTGGGATGGTGGTAGTTGGGGTGGCTGGCTTTTTGGGTTCAGGTGCATCTTCTGAAACTTTGTCCACGGCATCCAGAATGACCGTCTGGGCAATGACCATGCTCTGGGCCTCAATTTGACTGGCCTGCTGCACGTCATCTTCGATATCCACCATCTTCTCGCTGGTCTGCTCAATGACAGCATGGATCTCTGTCTCTGGTGTTTCAATGGTAGTGGCCTCCACAGACTCTACGACTGTTTCCTCCTCCTTGGTTTCCTGCACCTGGATTGGCTCATCACCGACTGGCTCTGACACTGATGCATTTTCCATGACCACCACGTCGGAGGTTGCCACTTGGTCAGGCTCCACACTGCTCGGGGCGACAAGGACCACTGTTTCTGTGATAACAGGAATCTCCTCACTTAGTAAAACTACAGGAATGGCTGGCTCGGTCTCCTTGGTGCCGGTGTTCTTTGTGGCATCACATATGGCGGATGATATCTCATTAGTCACAACTTGAACTATTTCTTTTACAGGGGTCATTTCTTCAGTGGCAGCAAGTTGCTCCATTTCCATTTCCACTTCCTTGGTTTCCACAGTTTGCTCAGTGACTTCTACACTCTGGATGCAGACAGCAGTTTCAGATGTTGGTGTAATGGGATTGACTACTACAGCTTTAGGAGAGTTCTCAGTCATGGTCGTGGGCTGAACCACTTCAGACTCCTCCAGAACAGTGCTGATGATTCCAACCTTCTCAATGTCGGGTTCATAGCTCTCAGTGGCGGCTTGAATGTCTGCCATTTCACTCAATGAATTTTCAACAGCATGCTCAAGCAGAGTGGTTTCTACTTGGTGCACTTGGGCCTTGAGCACCAAATCTTCTGCAAGATTGGCTTCCTCAATCTTTGCCTCCTTTTCTTCAATTGACACCTCTGTACTTAAACCATCACGGATTACAGCCACACACTCTCTGATGGGCATTGCAGGTTTCTCCAGAGCTACTTTGGCAATCTCCTTGGTTCCTAGGCCAGTGCAGATAGCCATGGCCTCGCCACTAGAGTGTGGCTCCAGGATGGTATTTGTCTTGGATTCAGCACTCTCAGTTGGTGGTTCATACTCAATTTTTTCAGTGGCTACCTCTACTGGCACATCTTCAACAGTCACAGATGTCTTGACTGGAATTTCATTGATTTGGGCCTCAATACCCTCCACGACCTCCTTTGCACTTTCTGACTTGGGTCCCTGAGGAACAGGGGTGGTTTCTGCAGGTGGAGCTTGAGCAACAGGTTTCACCTCAGCTGTGGACAGTCTGCGCCCTGTGCGTCCTGCAGCTTTAGGAGACAGAATAGCCTGGTCTTCAGATTCATCATCTGCCACGTCAGTGTCAACAGACTTTGGTGTGGCAGCGTTCTCTGCTTCCTCTGGAATGTCACTCAGCTGCTGATCATGGTTGTCATCAATATCTTCCATGATGGCTGGGATCCATGAAGGGGATCTATCTTCAGCAGACACTTTGATTTGGACTGTAGCTGACTCTGCTGGTTCCTCCTGTGTATCTTGAACTTGTTCGTCATACTCTGAAAGAGGAACCACTGCTGGAGTGTCAGAGTCCTCCTCACCTGAGCCCTGTTCAGTGGAGGCTTGTTTGTCAGACTTCTTCTTCCTGCGTCCTGGGAAGAACTTTCTCAAAGAGAATGACGAGTCATCTTTGGGTGCTTCACTGTCTGACTGGACGTGTTCTGCGCTCTCCTCAGCCTTTTCCTCAGCTTTGACCTTCTTTGACATAACTATGCGTTTCAGTGTGTCCCAAGCTGACTCTCTCTCAGGGGGGCTATTTAAAGGTTCAGGGGAGGAAGCAACTTCACCTTCACTCTCAGTGTTTTGGGAGGTAACGAGAGCAACCTCAGCTTTGCCCTCCTGCTCTTCTTCTTCTGCTGCTGCTGCTGCTGCTGCTGCTTCTGGAGCATCCTCTTCAATCTTGGTCTCCTCATCATCAGAATCAGAGGTCCTTCTAGTCCTCTTTTTGGGTCCACCCATACACATCAGAGCCTCCCAGGACACAGAGGTGTCCATTTTCTTTTTGGGCTCCTCATTGCTGCTGACCAATTTCTCAGTGGTTTCAGTCTTTGGCTCTTCCTCAGAGGGCTTATCCTCCTTCACCTCCTCCTCAACGCTCTTATCTGCTAATGCAGTGCTCTCAGAAGAGGACAAGGTGGCTGACTTTGCTGGTTTCTCACCTGTGGCTTCATCTTCACTCTCAGAAGACCTTTTTACACGCTTCTTAGGCGTCACTAGCTTCTTGAAGGAGGACCAGGCAATGATGCCGTCTTTTTTCTTCTCTCCATCAGAGGTAACTTCACCATCAGTCTCTTGGCTGGACTCCAGCTGGCTCACCTCCACAGCCAGAACATGCTCTCCTGACTCCTCTGGAGATGAGGGCCCACTGTCAGTTTTTGGAGCCTCTGCTGACTCAGTGGAGGATTGAAGTTGCTCAGACGCCTGCTCCCCAGACTCAGTCAACTTGGTCTCAGTATCTTTCTTGTTCTTCTGTTTCTTAGTGGAGAGTTTCTTCAAGCCAGCTCCAGTGAAAAGCTTTTTCAGTGGGCTTCCCTGGGGCTTCACCTTCTCCTGTGATGATAGCAGCTCAGCCTCAGATGTCACCTCTGCTGGAGCTTTTTCCTCTTCCACACTAGGTAGTGTCTTCTCCTCGTCTTGTTTGACCTCATCAGTAGTAGTTTCTGTAGGAGCAGGAGTTTCACTAGTGGCCTCAGGCTCTGGGGTTGGCTCTGATTTTGCTTCCTCAGGAGTAGCTGGTGCCTCTTCCTTGGGCTCTGATTTTTCTTCCTCTGGAGTCACTGGTGCCTCCTCCTTTGTTTCTTGCTCTGCTTCAACCTTCTCCTCCTTATCTTCCACAACAGCAGCAGTTTCTTCTGTCTTGGCTGTCTCCTCCTCAACAGCTGCCTCCTTGTCTTCCTCTTCTTTTGTCTTCTTGATGCTGGCTTTCTTTCGCAGGTTAGAGAAGAGTCCTCCGCTGAAGAACTTCCTGAAGGAGGACACAGTGTTCTCCTGGGATGGTGGACTCATCTCACCTTCCTTCTCAGCTCCTTCCTCCTTGACTGCTTCATCAGTAGTTTCAGCTGCAATGTTGTCACCTGAGACATCAGTGGTTTCAGCCTTATCAGTATCTTTACTGACTTCAGCCTCAGCAGTAGATGCCTCTGTGTTAGCCTCCTTTTCTTCAGTCGTGCTCTTCTCCTCAGCAGTGGCAGCTTCCTCCTCCTTCTCCTTTGCAGGTTCATCAGTTGCACTGACCTCCTCTCCTTCTTTATCTTTGACTGTCAGTAGCTTCACAGGATCTTTCTCCTCACTTCTGTCCTTCTTCAGTGTGAACTTAAAGCCCACAAAACGGAAGATCTTCTTGAAGCCCACTTCGCTGGCATCATCAGGTTTCTCCTCCGCTGCCTTCTCCTCAACAACGGAGATGTCATTGGCATCAGGAGACTCTTTCTCCACTTTCTCGCCATTCACTTGAGGAGCCACTTCATCCTGGATGGTGTCCATAGTCTCAGGAGCCTCCTCCTTCTGAGCTACAGACACACCATCTGGTTGGCCAACTGAAATGACAAGAAAAGAAGGAACTTTCACTCAGGTTTACTGCTTCCTACTGTGAAAGGAGATAGATCACCAAAAACATTCCTATGATATTTTTTTAAAAATGCTGTGACCAGAGCTACAGTCTGTTAACCTTCAATTTAACAACCTAAGGTAATGATGAGGAATCAAAACACTGGCCCAGGCAGCTTAAATCCCTGTGTTCAATAAATATACATATTGCATAACTCCAAAAAAAAAAAAGTTTTACATTATTGATTCAAGACTCATTGCCATCTGCAGATAATCAGAAATGTTGTAAAAAAAAAAAAGTATTTGTAGAGACCCTGACCCCCTGAGTTGATTTTATCAAGCATATGAATACTTAATTAAAATCAGATTGCAGTTTGGTCGAGCTAATCCGTTGCTATGTAAACACGCCAAAGAAAGAAAAGTTTAGGCACAGACACAAATAAAACAGCAACCCCTGAAGGCCACTTCATAGAAAAGGTTGCACAATGAGAGTAATACTGTTGCCAATTCATGGATTACTCTCCTAAAGCACACTGCAGGCAGACACACAGCACAACCTTGGAGTGGTGCTTTGCCTGAACTACTTCTAATTTTTTTTATGGTTAAGCTGGATCACTTTGTTCCATTACTATGAGTAATCCACTGGTAGTTATACAAAAGTAAGATAAATGGTATATTAGCATCTGAGATAAGAGACTGCAACACACAAATGCATATCAGACCGGCTTGCCATGTCTGTCTGTGTTTTGACAGAGGAAGGCGTAGGGGGATGATGGCCTGCCAGTGTCTGAAGCTTTTCTTCTTTTTTTTCTCCTCTTAGATCTCACTACAGTCTGGAAAACCTCACATCTGATACTCCTGGACTCTCAAAACAAATTCCCAGCTCTTTAATGCCTAGATATCAGCTTACCTGATTACACACTCTGGGAAACATAAAGACACATACACACTCCTTAAAGCATGTACACTGTAGGAACTACCACCCTCTCGTCACCTCTTTCTGCAAAGCACACGTTCAAATACTATGAAGCTATAAACTACAAAATAAGTAATTAATTCAGAACACAAACAACTGTGAGGAAAATGTGAAACAACATGGCATTTCCCAATTCCTACTGTCAGTGTGATATCTGATGTGAAATGTGAATTCACATTCAGTATGTAAATGAATGTCAATATCTATATAAGATGTTTTTGTCTCACACAAAAATGTAAAACTGTGTGCCCACAATCCGTCCACATCCTTTTCCTAAATTATAGACAAGAAGCTTCACTCAGTGGCGCTGCATTCCTCGGCTATCTTAGCCTTCAAATAGAAAAACTGTTATTTAAACATTTACCTGCAGGAAATTAGGTAACACCATTAACCAAATATTGCAGTATTTAACACGAAACTTATAAAACACAATAAAGTGCTTTCATACACTAATGTTGTGAGTGAGGGCACACCCAAATCTCATGTATGCATTTGACTTGAAAGGAATGTGAGCTATGCTGTTTGCTGTATGTTTGGGGGAAATTATTTTAGGATGCTCTAAACATAATCTGAAGATAAATTCTATGGGAATGTTTATATGTTTTTCAGTTAAACTGTGTCTCGACTGTGGCCGTGTAAGATTCAAATCAAACAATACAGGCCTCTACTACCCCTCCTTAAAATACGTCCCAATCCCCTTGACCCAAATTCCACCACAGCAGGATGGATGGGGACCCACCCCCTTCCCAAGGCACACACTCGTGCAAACACAATAGCCCTCTAACCCACGCTGGCCTCTGAAAATAAAGGAGGGGGCAGGGGGGTTATAAATTGTATTTTTATAAATTGCTCAGGCATACCTTTATTCAAGTTATGGAAATTTGGAGTTTGCTGACTTCACCAAATTTACATAAACATGAATAAAGACATGCCCGGCCAATTTATAAAAATACATGAGTGTCACATGGTAGTGGAGTCTCTCTCACATAGGTGTTATTTTCAGGCTTGTTGTCCAATCACACTGTTGTTAACCAAGACCAGAAGAGGACAAGATGGATCATGTAACAAAAGTCAGCAAAGAAACGTTAACCTAATATGAAACTAATCATTTTACTCATTGATGCAAATTTAGCTCAGCAAAGTCAGCTCAGCTATGTCTGAATAGTAAATCACTGTCCCTCAAAGCTGTTTTCAATGAAATTCCGGTGTGTGTTTGAGGGAGGGGTCAGACTGTTAGTGAGCCAGACGAGGCCGTGTGTATCTACATGGATAATAAAACAGGAACCATGTTGATTTAACAGACTACTGGCATCTCTCTCGTCTTTTTGATCTTTGTTTTCCGGCCCAACTTTTTTTTCTTCTTAACGGGCACACAACTGTGAACATCCCTAGACTTGAGTTGGTTTGGGCGGGGGGTGTAAGGAGTAAATGTGTAGAGGAGGGCGGGTGTTTTGAATAACGACTGTACTAGAAAGAATGTGAGTGTGAGGGGTGAGGCTACACGGGGTGAGGAGGGGACAGTTAAGAAATGGAGAGGGGGGAGGGTGTTCTGCCCTGAGGCTTCACTTTAGAGGGTGTTACACATCTCTGATACAGACACACTCGTTCATAGTTGAAATGCTTCTCCCTGCTGGAGACGGGCTTTGTTTATGTGCAACTGTTGCAAGATGATGCTCTCATATTAAACATCATCGCCGCGGCCAAAAACTAACGATAACGATAATCTTTCTGTTGTGGCAAACTACTATGGGTTGGTGTATATGTGAAAAGAGGGCGAGGGGGTGGTCAGGAAGCTGAATGGCAGCTATTCTTTCTAGACATTATTTACAAACTTTCCCCAAATATATGCAAATCCTTGTTATAATTACTATAATCTGGAGCAGAAGCCCTTTAAACAAAAGAAGTCAGTTAAAAAAAGAGGCCAAGGAGACCCCCCACACCCAAACACCCTCCCCCAACACAGACGGGCCCAAGACCCCTTCAAGCACCCCCTCTCTTTATCAAAGGTGTGGTCAGAGTGTCTCCGAGGCTCCAGGGGACCCTACACATCACCAGTCGCAGCGCTAATAACACCCAAGTTACACCATTTGCCTCTCCCTTATCTCATTAACATCAAGTCAAGCTCTGGTGTGACAGTAAACCATATTATCTTGCTGCAAAATGTTAAAAAAACAAATGTTTATCTATTAAAATCAATGTTTTGGAAGTCAATGTGCACAGAAACCAAAACCTGAGGAATCAAAACATTCCAGACCTGCTCCATTTGACCCATCACTCACAGTTATAAAGGCCTGAAGAAGAATCAGTTTTGGCATGTAATTAATTCCATACGCCCCTCTCTCCTCCCTCCTGATTCTCTGTGGCTAAACTGAATAACCCCACTGGGAATTAGGATCTCACTCTAATCTAATGAAATACTTCACATGATGGGGCGCTGGGAGGTGGCTCAGATGGTGACACGAGCTAAAAGCAGCCTTTGAAAATATTTCTGCAAATGCATCTTCATATATTTCTATCTGGCAGCTGTCACCGTGTGAAATTCTTTTCCCATCAAGAAGTTTGGGAAGCAGTATGGGACATATACTTCAGAGTTCAGGGCACTCATTCGCTTTGTCAGTCAGTAGTAGTTAAAGTGCTGTGAAAGGTTTGATAGATAATCAGATTTATATTAGAGCTGCTGTAAAAGGGGATAGAAAAGAGGATGCTTTGTAGGAAATACCGCAACTGTTCTACAAAAGCAACTGGTGATGCACAAGAATCATGAATGAACACTTGATGATAACTAGAGCTCACAAACTGTAGTAAATAAAAGTTTGAATTTCATGAAATGAGAAATCTACAGTGGTTAAACATTATTTAAATTTTTTCATGTTGAGGATGTGAAGTTGCCAAAAGTAAAGTTATATTCAATAAAATCACTCGACCGTGCCGAGACAACTACAAACCACAATGCTAACTAACCACACCCTCAGGACAACAATGCCTTCAGCGATACACACTCATGTAAGCAGAAACCAGTGCTTTGGTTTCCAACATATCCTCCTCAATAAATGACAAAAATCCAATGAAAATAAATCAAACATCAGGTTTTAACCTAACAAGCACAGTAAAGCAGCCACAATATTTGTTTTTTTAAGCAAAGCTGAATAAATTTTGCAATGACTGAGAACCATAAACTGAACTAAAACCAAATTGAATCATTGTGCTTACCTGTTAGAGTAATTGTTCCAAGCATTGGTAAAAGTCCAAAAATACTTTCTCCAAAAAAGTTACAAAAATATAAGACACCAAAATTTTAGATGATGAAAAAATACTTTTTTAAATGTCTCCTATTCAGTCTTTGTATTGTTTCCCTTCACTTCACTGCACACTCAGTAAAATCTATAAGGTTTGCTTCTTTGGCTCCGTCTTAACTGGTAAACTCAATCTGAGGGCAGAAGCTGTCTCTCTTTCTTCCAGCGCTTCTCGCTCAGTATGTGAAGAAAAGAGAGCCCCACACACATTTCAACAGACTGACATACATGTCATGTTAGGACCACCCCTGCCTCCCTCTTCCTCCCACCTCCCTCTCTATTCTTCAGCTGTTCTGAATGAGCTCCCACCACCCCCACCCCTTCCCTTCCCCCTCCTCCTCCCCCTTCCTTATCCACTCACCCTCCCTCAGACTTACAGCTTTCCACCCAGGATTGACTGGAGCTTGTCATGTGATCTTTGAAGGAAGCACCCTTCCAAAAAACTGCAACAACTGTACATGTGCATACTCCATATAACACCCCCCCCATCACCCACCCTGTTACGTGTACACAAACTCAAACACGTTGCTTCTTTGGAAGACGCTCAACAGTCTCATTCTCTGGATACTAAATGCCCACGTGCATCCTCGCAAGACAGTTTCTCACAGACTATTAAATAAAGCAACTGGAAAACAGTCTCAAGCACTCACCCCACCTTCTCACCCCTCTAATTCCTCTTTCAGGAGGCAACCAGGCTCTCCCATGTCTCTCATGGCTTATGTCACCAGTCATGCCGAGGAATGTTGACAGAGGCAAACAAGAGGGAAACTTCATGGTTTTATTGGGATATTATGTTTTTTTTCTGCTTTTTTGGGTTCACAACCCCAATTATTTGAAGTAAAAATGGCAAACCTAGACTACAATCCCAAAACTTTAAAAACATCCTTGTTTGGGGCAAAGTTCATACCAAGGGCCTAAACTAAGCTGTGAACGGGGGTGCCATCGAGTTGTCGACGACCCCCCTGTGAATGTTAATAGGCCCTTCTCAATTACTCCAATACAGACGCATTTAATTCAGCTTTTGTCTGAGGAGGGGGGAGACTAGAAGGAATGCAGATAAATCCTCAGGTAAATACCAGCATAATCAGATCTGTCACACTTCGGCATTGTCCCAGAGGAATGTGTGAATTCCATCTAGTATGCCCCCAAATGGATGATAACAGCGGTAATCAAGTGCTGTCTGAAAGGCCCCCCCTTCACCCAAAGAGTGTATGTGCATGCTTTAAAATGTGGGCACAGTATTCACACAGTAGGAAATATGTTGATTACATGTCTAACCTTAATGATAGTATCAGCTCCTGTTGCAAGATTATTGAAGTCAGGGGTAATATTGCACACAAGAGTAAAACTATCAGCTTAGACAATAGTTTTGTGTGTTTTTCTTACTTAAAACCTTTGCTGGAACTTGCTATTTCCCCCATTTCTAAAGTACGAACTAACAAAGCAACTTCAAATCAAATCAGGTCAAAAACAAGATAAGTGTTGAACAAAACGTGGGCAAAAACAACTCATCTCATTTTCACTTTATTCAACACAACTTCCTGTGAGTTTCTTCAGATTCGATGAATTGAGAGAGCCATGAATACCAAGGTCTGTGCCCATGAATGGAAGGCTTCATGGTTCTAATCAGAGCTGGCAAGAGCGAGAAAAGAGGAGTCGAGGGGAGAAGAGTCACAAATCTAATGAGAAATATTATTTTCAGAAGAAAGTTCAAGACATTAAATAACATTAATCTTTATAAAGTTACGGATAAATGCTTGCTTATATAATGTTATTCTATCTATGCATTAATAAGTAGCTGCAAGTTAAGAGTTAAATCCTATGGGCATATATATGAATGAGTCATTCACTTAATCATTCATTAAGAATTGTTGCATGACACATCAGTGAGGCTTTCTGTTATAGTAGTGACTCATGCAGTAGATATTTCACTACACTATTTGTCCACGCTACTTTATGTACATTATGCTGAGTGGACAGTGAATCAGACGGATGGGAATTCAGAGTTTGATGAGAGTACTTCCGTTGGATCAGCCCTCATCTTCCTTTTCCCTCCCAACTTCCTTCATATGACTCATGCACATCAGTCACATTCTTGGACTTCCATACATACCGAGAGATTTTAATTTAGGCACACACACACAGCTTCAGGCTACACTCAGTTGTTATGGGACATACTGCGGTAAATAATTCCAATGGTTCATCTTGGAGTTACAGGATGAGGTTTATCTTTGTATTATTACCAACAAATCACACGAAAACAACAAAACCAACAAAATGTGTCTATGTTGCTGTCTGGATTGTCATTCAAAAACTATTTAAAAACACACAAAAAGAGCTTCCACATGGCACTAGCGACCACATTCCTTCATTACCATGACATAAAAAAACATAAAATTAAACTGGTGTCACATGAAAGTTTTGTTTTTCTTCTCTGTTATCTTTTTTGGTCCAAGTGCTAATTTGATTAACCCCTTAAACCAGAGAGACCTGTCAGTGACCCAGTCATTACAAACTAATTCTCTGCAGCCAAACACTGTTTGAACCAACTAGAACTTTATTTTAAATTTGAGTAAGGTTGCAACTAACAATCCTCTTCATTATTGACTAATCTACAGATTTTTTACTCAACTGATCATTCGGTCTAGAGAATTAATGGCAAAAAAAGTTCTTAGAGCCCTCGATGATGTCTTAAGATGTCTTGTTTTGTCCAAAACTCAAAAATGTTCAGTTTGCTATCATAGCAGACAACCATAAAGTTTTCACATTTGAAAAGGTGGAACCACTGAATTTATACAACCTTTGCTTAAAAAATGACTTAAATAATTAATCAAAGTAGTTGCAGATTTATTTTCTGTTGCTCGACGGATCTATTTATCATTATAGCACTAAAATTCAAATGGAGCTCAAAACTTACAAACAACAAAAAAACATCAAATATGTCAGGCTGAATTTGGGGTAAATGTCTATAAAATAATGGATGAGACATCTATAATATTTCTATTTGAATGGTGCAACTTTATAATCATGTTGACATACTAACAGATTGGAATAAGATCATTTCACAAACCTTAAAGCTACTTGAAGGGAACTAAAAGGGGAAAACTGCATGTTAAGAGGTCACATTATTTTATTGTTTTTCCTTCCTTCTTTGCTTTCCCAGCACAAATGGGAGTGTATTTTGTATTCAAACTGCAGTTAAGTCAGGATAACATACAGCCAAGTCTGGGGGGTTGACGCCCCGCATATCTCGATAACTCAGAAAACGTGCCTGCATTCAGGAATGTTTGAGGAGGGGTCTTGAGCGGACGGGGCGGGTGGTGGGTTGGGGTGCTGGGTGGAGGGGCTTTTTGTAGCCTGTAAAGACGTGCATGACATCATCGGACAGGACAGAAAAGACCGCCTCCTACTCTGAGAATTCCAAGAACTGGATAGGATGATGGTGAAATAATTGGAGGAAAGGGAAACGAAGGACATGAGTGTGTGCGTGTGCGTGTGTGTGTGTGTGTGTGTGTGTGTGTGTGTGTGTGTGAAATTGCCCAAGATCAGAGAGATTCTTCATTCAATACCTCTCCTTTTTTCTCTCCTTTTTATTCTTTTTTCTACTCCTTTCACGCTCTCATTTTATCACCTGAATCCTCACCCCAGTCCTCTTTAATCCTTCTCCCACTCCAACACTTTCTCCTCTATCCTCCTGAGCCTCCATCCCACCCCTCCTCCTGTTTGTGTGAGGGCCAGAGGGATGGATAAGAATGTCGGACAGGAAACACAGTCATTTCTTGACATCACCATTTCCTCTTCCTTTCACCCGTTTCCTCGAGTTACACTTCATTCTGGACTCCGCACAGTCTGTCCAAACACCTTTCCGCTAAGATTTTATTTTCACATTACGTGATGTAGCATGATGAGACGAACACTGTAGTCATGACGTCTAAGATTTCCTGACAATCTTTTGTTTACTGTTATTGTGAACAATGAAGGATCTTGTTTGCAGCTTTCCGCATACAGAGAGAAAGTGTTGATTCATTAAAATCAATATGATCTTTCACGCAAATGCCAACAATTAAATTTAAAATCAAACACACGCACTTCTGTTGCTGTTGTCTTGCTTCCACCAGCTTGTTAGACAGCTGCATCACAACAAAAACAAAAAGGCTGCTTTTAAATTTGGGTGAAAAACAGCATTTCTTCCAGAGGAGTATGTTTAGCCAGCCTTGCCATCTGTTATACTTGTCTTCACTTTTCTCTGCATTCCTGAAATATTTGCACAGGCAATTTGGCATTCCAGTTGTTGTTATGCATCATCTTGTCTTCCAGTACAGGGTGAATTGTAAAAATGGGGAAGCGGAAGATCTAAAGGAGGCCTCCCGGAGCTTGAAAAGACCTTGTAAATGGTCCACATTTACACATGGTGATCTTTGATGTGTGTTTTGACCCATTGAAATGAATGTTTCAATTGATTGTGTGTATTTAAAGTCTAGATAGTAGCGTTGTACCAAATAGTAAAGAGAGAAAGGGAAACTGGTTAAAAAAACCAAATATGCTGTTGATAAAAATGTTGCTCAACACCAAAATTGGCTCATCTCACCTGTTAGCCAAAAGAGAGGGTTCCCACTCCCAAGCCAGCTGTATGCACGAGAACTTGCCCAACAATACTCTTCACAATTGATCTTATCCTTCGTCTTGGCTGCTTATCCATCTTCCTTACCTCAGTCTTATGCATGGCTCTGCTTAACATTAAGTTTTGGCAGAAATCCATTAACGTGTGCTTGATCCACACTGAGAAATTGTTCAACTTAACAAGTCATTTAATCTCAACCGAGTGTTTTAATCTAATTTCTCTCAAAACAGCCAAAAGAGTGAGATAATTGTACTTGTTTTCACAACAATTTTACTTGTTTTGGGACTTTCCTAGAAAAAAAAGTCTGCAGATCGCTGAAGTATCAGGTATCCAGCATCAAGTAGATTACACTTAATTCTCGCATTGGATACAAGTGAAAAACCCTCACCTCACTGACACATTCTTGGCACTCATCTAAAAAAGATTTTTATCATTAATTGCATGGTAAAAATGACTTATTATAGTGTATGGATACTTGCTGCATTGTAACAGGGGCCATAATGCTATTAAAGAAGGAGGAGAAGGAGGGGTCAGTCACATTCCTGCTCTATTCTCTCAATCCTCCATGTGCCTGGGGGAGGTTAGGGGCTGAGGAGGGAGATTAGGTTCCCTGATGCCGGGAAAGATGAGAGAGGAGAGCCTGCGGAGATGAGTGGGTCCTGGGGGGTCTGAGAGCTCTGGTGGGAGCCTATCATGAATTTGACCTTATTACTGTAATTTTAGGTCCTGTGCACTCAGGACAATCCTTTGAAAACCGCTGAGCCTTTCTGTCCAGTCATATCAAATGATTTGATTGTGACAGAGATGTACTCTTTACAAACATAGTGTATGTTTTGGATATGGTGCATTTTGGATACAGGATATTTTGTGTCAAGCAATCGAGACCATTTGTCTCTGGTATGACAACTAAAAACCTGTCAGACTATGGAAAAAATAACTTCTCCTTTTGTGTCTGGGTCACAGTGATCCATACTAAGTCACATCTGTGGCTCTGAGTTATTTATTGTTCAAACAAAACTGCTTTAATTGCCAAAATTAGCAGCATCTACAGGCAAGTAAGTATTCTGGGAGCGATGTTAAATTTAGATACTGTCTGCAAACTCTTGTCCATTTTTATATTTAACCAAATCCTTTTGTCACTACAAGTGAGCCAGTTTATATCAATTCTGCCAGGACCGCTTAAATCCAAGATGTCAGTCCTGCCTCTCCAAACTGAAATATCTCAACAACTATTTAATGGATTGCCATTAAATTTTGTACAGACATTCATGGTGCCCAGAGGATGAAACCTACAAACTTTGATGATCCTCTGACTTTTTCTCTAGCTCCACCATGAGGCTGATATTTGTGGTTTTAAGTGAAATGTGTCAACAACTACTGGATGGATTGCCATGAAATTTGACATAGACGTTAATCCCCACAGGAGGAATTGTAATAACTGTGATCCACTGACTTTTTTATGTAGTGCCATCATCAGGTCAAAACTTAAATGTGTCCAGTATTTTCCTGTAATACTTGGTGCTAATTAGCAAATACGTGCTAACATGCTAAACTAAGACAGTGAACATGGTAAAGATTATACCTGTTTAACATCTACATGTCAACATTGTCATTGTGTGAATATTAGCATGCGGATGTTAGCATTCACCTCATAGAACTTCAGAGCCTGGTACGACCTCACTGAGCTGCTATGCTTGTTTTGTTACACCACAACCAAGCAGCAGCTACAATTATGTTTGGATTTATGACTCTGTTCAAACATAACAGTTATAACAGACAAATTCTGTGCGAACAAAACACAAAGCAACTTATAGTAAAATCAGCACATGAGTATAATGAAGTGGATAGGGCGTGGCGGTCGGGATTGGGAGATGTTTGGTATGTGTGAGGGCAAAGAGAGTGTTACTGATGTCTTTTAATAGACCATCTGACTGAACAGTGAACAACTGGTTGACAGTATTTTGGTGGTTCCAGCTGAGCAGTTTGTATTTTTTAAAAGCTTGTTATCACCCGATCATGCTTATGTTGATGGTATATTCGATCACAACTTACTGAAGCTTCATTTTGACAGCTGAAACATTGTTGTTGAGCTTTTTGCTGTTGCCTTCAGTTACCAGCAACACTGAGAACTGCACATTGCATTTGAGGAAGAGGAGGAAAAAAGCATCCTGTCTGTCAGAGACAGTAATTGACAAATGACAGGTTTCTAATAGAGCTCTATTATACTCTCTTGCCCTGAAGTATATCCTCAAAGCACCACCCTTCATAGCAAATGACTCAATATAACATGCAACACAGATGAACATAATTGAACTACAGACTGGACAATGATGGATCTTGAGGGACTGAGGGGCTTTCAAGCACTCTAATCTAAAACTCTGCCTCTCTAACACTTTCCTCTGGGATCACTTCCCTCCTCAAAGGAAAGAGAAATCACTCTGACATCTTGCAGCACTTTGACGGTTCAGTGTCTGCGCAAATACAGTAAAAGCCAAGGACAGCAGAATTCCTCCCAGTAGTGTGAGTACAGTAGAAAAAAGATGCACAAGAACATCTTTAGTAGAAACATCGACTGTAATGAGCATTGTCAGTAGGAATGTAAAAGTGGGCAAAAACCCAACAGGGGCGAGCGAGCGGCTGGTCTGCGTTATGATGACAGTACAGCATGACGCTTTATTGGCGGAGATCAGACAAAGCTTAAGTGCAGGGAGAGGTCGCTTCCACATGCATGATGAACGTTTTGGCGATGCAAACACCTCCGTCTCTCAGATCCATGGCCACACACACAAACACACACACACACACACACGCACACACACAAACACACACACACACACACACACACACTGCTAAACTTTCACCTCGTAAAAGTTTACACCTTGTCTTACTTTTTGACACATTTTGTTACATAGAACAGTAGGGCTGCAACTTATTTCCATTACCAGTTAATCTACAAATGATCTTTTAGAGCCTCTGAAATCTTTTCATAAATAGCTCAGCTCAGGTTGAGAGATGCTCTAAAAGAAATTATCTTTTCATTAATTGATCAAATGTTTAGTCTTTAAACTGTCAAAAGCTGTTGTATGGGTCCAGTTTCTGATGATATCAAGTAGAGAAACACTCCAAACACAAATGCTGCAGGAGCTAGAATCTGCAAATTGTAATTTTTATTTTATATCCATTAAAAGACGATTAAATCTTTCGTTTAATAATTTTGTATTGATCAAACATCAAGTTTTCAGCACTAGGAGAATACAATGGGTGACGCAAATGCTCTTTTCTTCTCTTGGACGAACAACTTAGAGAAAACTGATTAATGTGGTGAACCGCACCTAACTGCTCCCTCGACTAGTATAAATCAAGCAACCGTTTGCTGTTGCACACGCATTATTTGACCTATAAATGATGCCCAGAATTCCTACAAATAAACTCAAACTGCTGCACACACTCACGAAACTCACACTGTCAGTATTCTCTCCCTCTCAAGCCTCACAGAAATCCACATCTGTCCTATTTTGTAGCCTGCAAGCCATCTGGGAGGGACAGGCAAGACTCTAGCCAGTGAATTACATCAGCTATGATGTCATTCTTTGGACTCCCACTGCACCGATGCGCCCACACCCAAAAACTAGCAACCAAAACACATATGCAGGTTCAGATGAAAAGCTACAACAACAGCTGACTCTACACAAACATGAGTTACTTTCTTAAAACATTTTTATTGTTACACACAAAATTAACTCTAGTGAGGGAGATGGGTGATATTCTGACAGAGATGAAGCAATAATATGTTGATTAAATTTGAAGAAATGGTGCATTTTGTTCCTGGCTGATGCAGTAGGTGGCTGCAGCTGATGTCTTCCTTTCTTTGTCCTAATCTATTTTTTACTGCACCGTCTAAAGCTCTTTCCTTGCCTCCCTCATTTTGAGCTCTCCATCAAAACTCTGGTCCCATGTATTATTTATTGAGTTCCTTTCTGTCTAATAACCTGGTGTAAAACTCTGCATTAGTAAGCCTCAGGCTTCCTATCTGTGCTTTTTCAGCCCATCTGGCACCACAAGCAAGTTAAAACAGACTTAAAAAATATTTTTCTATGTTTCATACATAAATGAAGGCCTCCAAAGATGAAATCCCAGTATTTGTACACAGAAGGAGAGAAGCCTTCCTCTCTAAAAGACCCACAACACAAAAATCCAAACAAAGCAACTCTGAATTTGGACTTCTGACTTCTTATTTATCTGGACAACCTGTCAAGCATTTTCAAGAGTTGCCTCATAACACAAAATACAACCTTTGCTGGGCACAGTGACCTCGTGTGAACCAGCAGGTTCAGTGTTTGTGTTCATAAAGGGGGTCGACTACTGACTGGAGAATGTAACATCACAACATCCTCATACTTTGATAACATTTTAAACAAATATTTTATTTGATTAAACATTCTTTGACAGATAACAGAGTAAAATATTTTTCCTGTAGCATATACACCTGCTCTTTGCTTACATACATTCAGTCAAACTATAATTAGGCTGATTGACTTTAACAGTAAAAATCCCCATTAAATTCTGCTGTATGGTTCCATATTATGAGTGTTTCCAATCCCCACCACTGAAAAAAGTGAAAAAGTGTGCACCAAGTCAACAGATACTGCTTTTTAACACATAAATTCAGTTTGGTGTTGCATTGCTTTGGTTGCCAGTCATCATGTTATCCAGTCTGGTGTGTGACGCGTTTTGGGTGTGGTGTTTCACCATGTTGGTCCTGAAACTGTAAACACTCTGGTATACCTGATAGAGATATATTATGATTGTGTGTTTGCGTATGAGTGTGCTTGCATGTGTGTGTTTTTGCTCTTGCGTCAGTCCTTTGATGTGCAGCCTGTCCTTTGTTATTTTTCGTCGTTATCAGAGAGATTCCTCTTCCCTTCCTGACTCCTGCAAAGCGTTGCTGTCTTTATCAGGCTGTACTAGAGGTAGAGCAGTACCGGGATGTGAACCCCCCCCCCATACCTTTCATTCCCATATCTTCTCTCTTTCTCTCTCCCTCCTCCATTGTGTATCTCCCTTCCTTTCACTCCCCTGCATTTCAATCTGTGGCCTTGAAGATCTTATACAACTTCATTTATTTTCTGTTGTCCATCTCCTGTTTTTGCCCTGGTTGTGAAAGCTCTATGATAGCAATATCAGTCAGCAGGTTTGTTTGCCTGGTTGGAAAATTTAAACTGGAGGTCTTCACTAATGGGCACAGTATTTGAGACCTGACCCAGGACTCAAGTCGGTTCAGGTCCAAGCTTTATTCAGCCCAACACGGTTGAGTAGGATCCCTCAAGTCTGTGTGTCTATATGTGTAATAATCAAAAAGATCTCAGTGGACCCACCATCAGCTCTGATCATGTGGTTTGTCATAATCATCACAGGAAAAAATAATTTTTGAGGCAGAATGGAGGGTGAGAAGTGTATATTATGAGACTTGTATTGCTACTCTTTTCAACCGTGGCTGATTGTTAACTGGTGGAGCATCATGTTACTGCCAATGCTGGTGTTTTCTCTCTCTATAAGTGTCTGTCTGGACCACATTTTGATGTTTTTGTTGGGGCATTTACAGTAGAAAGAGACATGACAGGAAATGAGGGAGAGAAAGATGCAACAAAGGTCCTGTGCTGTGGTTCATGGTTAGCATCTTAACCCCTAAACCACAGGTGTGCCTCTACCTCAGTTTGGGTAGGTTCTCATCATGGGTCCATTTCAGATCAGGTTAATTATTTTGGACCATTTTGGTCACATAAGGGGTTTAAGGAGCAGAACTGCCTCTTGGGGCCACTTATGAAAAGTAAAACCACACCAAACGTGGTGAGCTAGGCCACTGCATATTCATTTAAAATAAGAAGCATCAGAACAGGTGGAAATTATAGTGAAATTACATTTTTCAACAAGAATCAGATGTTGTGGGCTTGTAAGCACAAACACATGATATATCACTTTGGCCTGAAAACCTGCATTGAGAGTAGAATGCATAGAAAGTGTCTCTCATATACACATAAAAGCTGTTTTTTTTAACTCTCAAATATCAAAATTGGTATCAGCCTTAGAAATCTATCAGTCATGCTGTAGTGGTGATATTAGTTGTCATTTTAATAAAAACATATATTGTTCCCTTCTCCTTCTGTCATATATTTCTCCACAGAGCTAATTAACTTATAGTATATGTTCATATAAGCATCTATTTCAACAACCAAATTACTCTGTACCAGTCTACATGCCACATCATCTCATACACTCTGTATCTCTGCTCTGAAGAGGGTATCAGGTTACTCTATAAATGGACAGAATCGCTTCATTAAATAGCTTATTAAATAGGTTATTTGACAGAGTGGTATGCATATCTCTGTGTTTTAAGTAGTATAGGGTTTCTCCTTCCCCTGGGCCATACCATATTATGAAGTGCGCAGGTTGCTTTGTGCGGGGGCCCGGGTCACGACCTGCTAAATATTTAGGGAGGGTGTACACGCCCCTGTAGCCCTCCCAGATTGAGGGAGACATGATAGAAATGGCAAAGAAAATAAACAAACGCAGCTTTGGAGATAGACAGAGCAGACTGGGGCACATGTTAATTTAAGTGGAAATACATTTTTACCTAATTTATTACAGGTTAATGATTATCTCAGATTACTCATTAAAAATGTTCATAGTGTCCACTGAGTATCTTCCACAGGACCACAGATGGTCTCCTTTAAATATTTGCACTTTATAAGGACAATGTTTTGACTAGTCTATTATACAAAGAGACAAATGAGACCTACTTCTGTGTTCATTAGCTTCTACGACAAAAATATGAATATCCAAGACTCTGTGCAGAGGCGTTGGAGGTTCAGTGAGAGACATATTTACAAAAATCTAGAATATATTTAGTTTTAAGACAGATTCAAGCTGATATTTCTGCAGCTGCTTGCACACAAGGGTGAGCTCAAAATCTTCTTGCATCTGCCCTGAAGTGCAGCATCACACACACTAAGACCATGTCCAAATTTACAGAACAGGTGTTGACATTTACAAGCAGCAATCACTTGACAGGTTACGGAATAGCAAGGACCAGAAAGAGAAACAGTATGTTGGGTATGTGGGTGTGTGTGGGTGGGAGTGTGTGTGTGGCTCCTATGTGAAAAGCTGCAGGTAGGTGTCCCTCATGTGTTGACAAAGGGATTACTTTAGGATCAAGTAGATCTCGCAGAGCCATGAAGACATCTGCAGATAAGAATTTGCACACACACACACACACACACACACACACACACACACACACACACACACACTGAAAACTGACACCACACAAACAAGCTTACCTCCTGCCACCGCTGAAGAAACAGTACAAAATCCCAGACACAAACACACACAAACATCACCACTACTTACCTCAACAACCACAGGAACAGCACCCAAAACCACACACTGTAAATAAACAGCATGGGCAACACACACACACACGCACACACACACACACACACACACACACAAATACACACACCTTCTGCCAGTGTGTTGTCCTCAGAGTGTCCATTCAGGCTGGTCGTACTGGAGATTTGTCCATTCTTCTGTAGAGCCTGAGAAAGAGACAGAAAGAAGAGACACTCTGAGTCGAGAGGTATTTTTTTAATAAAATTTTTTTAATTGCATTAGCATATGCAGGGTCACATTGGTGATCACATTTTTTCCTTTCCTTTACAGGAATAGTTTGACATTTAGGGAAATAATCTTATTTACTCTCTTGCTGAGAGTAAAATGAGAAGATTGATATCACTCTTGCTTAGCATAGCATAAAGACTGGGAGCAGGTGAAAACAGTTAGCCTGGCTACGTTGCAAAATCAATAATTACTAGCTGTTCTAAAACTCAGTAATGGACTTTATCATGTTTGTTTAATCTGTACAAAAACCACAGTGTAAAAAACGTAAAGTAAGGGCTATTTCTTAGCTATGCGCAGTGACTTTTCTTGAGTCTTTCCAGGAAACCAGTGAATTTTGGCAGTTTCGAGAGTGTTATGAATATTGTCATCTCCCTCTTCGACAGGAAATGTCAAACTATCCCTTTTAGGCATTCAAGATGAGTAAATATAGCTTCACTAAGGGACTAAAAACTGCAAAAACACCTATTCTCTCCTACTACAGCTTATCATCACTCACCACCATACACTGAATGAGCTAATAAACGCTTTTATCTCACACACATCAGGTTTTATGATCAGTGAATCAGCCTGCCAGGATGCTGTTAGATCCTTAAATGGTGTGTGTGCTGTCACCACGTTACATGTCCGTAAAATCAGTCTTCTTATCAGGTGGTGTAAATGATCGTTAAAAGATGAAAAGATCATGGCAAGGACCAAAGATGGATAACATCAGCTAAGATCACATTCACAACACCTCATTAAATTCATATAAATTTAGCTAATTATTGAGCTTCAATAATCCTACAAACTGTAGAGAGATGTACCAGCAAAAATGAATATTCCAGGAATATTGATGATACAAGAGAAGGCCAAAAGTGCAATTTCACAGTCATTTTTCATTATGAACATACTACAAGTGTGCTAACAAGTTAACAAGACACAGCCGGACTCACAGCACCCTTATCAGTGGATCTGAGACCTGAAAGAGTTTTTTTTCTGGCAGCTTCAACTGACAGCTGTACAATGGCAGGCAGGCCAGAGCTTTGTCTGTCCCGACCAGGGGAGAGGGAACCAGAGCCTCCCCACAGAGCTGCTAATCTAACTAATGGCTCCATTCCTAGCAGCCCAAAGTCCTCCAGGAAAGCCCTGGAAAATGACACCACAGAGGAGACACTCTGCTGGGGACAAGGTGCAGGGACGTACTCAAAGATGGGAAAAAGAAAAAAGAGAGCAGGTTGGAGGGTAGGAGGAGGGACCTACATGGTGTTGTAGCTACTTGTGAGGACTGAATAAACGTTTAGAGAGTTTACATTTATTAAATTTTAATCCAAATTATCAAGCTGAAGTTATAAATACAATCAAGAACATTTCCTACCATATTTTTTTTGGTCCTATAGTGTTCAGTTTTAACAGTTTGACCAGTGAATATTATTTTTTCTATCATTTGATCTGTGAATTACTTTTCTAATTAATTGTTTAGTCTATGAAAACAGTAAAAAACATCCTTCATATTTTCTGAGCACAAGGTGACGTCTTCAAATATTTTGTTTTGTCTCCCACCAACAGTCCAAAACCCAAATGTATTCAATTTACCCTGATAAGAAACAGAGAAAAACAGGAAATCCTCACATTTAACGAGCTGAGACAACAAAATATTCAATGGCGATAATCAAAATAGTTGCTGGTTACTATGTAAATATTCAACTAAAAAAAACGAGCAAATAAAGACACAGATTCCATCCAACATAAAACCTTGACATGCAGAAACACCAAATGAACAATCAGTACATTCAACAGGTCGTGGGAATCTACAAATATGAAAACAATTACTTGTCACTTCAAAGCAACTTCTACTATCCCGTGACACGTGGCTGCATTAGTCTAGATACATAAAAAAAATCTAAAATAAGCTCCTGCACTAGCTGCACAGCTATATTGCCATTCAACAACCTGTGTCAGTCATTTCTTGGAGGCACCAAATATCAAATTTTTTTGCCAAACCACTTAGCGAGGTGGCCTAGATCACATTGTGATCAGAATTTCTCTCAAAACATATTTACTGCACATCATAAAACAATCATGCACTTTACTCCTGTTCGCTCCCGGTCAAGTATTCTCCTCCTCCTCTCCAAACTTCATAGAAAAATTGACAACCTTGTCATAGAAAGAGTGCATACAGCTTGTCTAGACTGTACTTTCTCCAGACAAGGCTTGAAATATAAAGAAAAGGATGAAATTAAGAATACTGGTAGCCATTTCCTAGGAATGTGCTGCCCTGCTGATTCAAATATTGCTCCAGATCGTGAAATGCACTGTGGAAAAATGTGGAAATGACTTCAATTTACCAGATGTGACTGGATATCGGAATACTTATCTATTACTCATAAGAAATTAAGAATATCTGAAGTCAAACATATTGGAGTAATTAACACTCACACACATAAAAAGCGTCATGGTTCAAATGCTTTCACACAGATGATGATCATTTTTGTCCCTTTAAAGCCTTCACGACCTCTGATCAGATTTGGTGTTATGAGCCATCAGCTGACCTCCAAGACCTGCAGCCACCCGCCCTGCCCTGGTCTACCTCATGACTGGCATTCCCAGCATTCCTTGCCACAGACCCCCCCCCACCCCCCCAACACCTGACTCTACCCCCTTTTCTTTCAGTCCACCTCCCCAAAATTATCACCCCTTGACCACCTCTGCCCTTAAGTTACCTCATCAACCTCTTCTCACCCTCATAAAAAAGCCACTCCTCTGTGTGTGAATCTGAAATAATGCTGCTGCTACATTCTCATCATAGCAAGTGTAAATATGTCCTGTTATAGCCGTGACAGGAAGATTTGGACTGTCAGAGTCATTTCCTGGTTATATAGAATAATTAAATATTAATTCTGCTGAACTTTTTACCATTTTTAAAACACATATTTCTTTTTGAGAGAGAGTCATAAATATTTGTGTTAAGCAGCTCTTGCGTAATCAAGTGAGTAAAGAGGATAATTTTGCTCTAAAATCGAAAACGCTCTTATATCCCACCCATGTAGAAATGACTGAAGGCTGCTGTTGATATTATAAGAATTCCAGTTTCAGTTTATCATTTCAGTGAACTGAATCTGAACCGACCCAAAACTGACCCAAAACTGACAGGTACTGCATCGCCCGAGCTGCTCTGAATTCTTTTCACGAGTTCCCAGACAGAATACGTTGACGTTTCGCTGCCAGTTGTGCATTTTTTTGACGTCTGCCTGGCCAACATGGTCTGCCACAAAGACCTAAAGACAGACTTAGACCTGCTACAAAAAAAAAAAGTGCACAAAGGCAGAACGGTCACACAACATCTGCAAAGCAAAACAACAGCAGGAAAAAAAGAGAGAGAATGTTTTGTTTGTTTTCCGTCTGGTTTCCTGTGTAATATGATCTAATTTAATTTAGTTCATGGAAAAACATTTTACCAGCCTTATTTTTATTTATGTATAGTTGTTATTTTTCTCTTTTGAAGCATTCTTGTGTCCATATTTCATATTACTAGACAAATTTACAAGAGGAATAAACATACCTGCCCTGATGCAGGCGATGCGCACTGTAGCTTACGTGCAGTATAAACAAATGAATGGACTCACACAGGTAGCACTTTGCGCTGTGTTTACTGAGCACATAAAGCCAAGTATCAGTAAACACCTCCTGCTGCTGCCTCTCTTCCTATAAAGCCTCTCTCAGCTCTTTTCATTTGTGCTTATAGTCTCATCTTCATTTATCACAAGAGGCTAAATACGCCATTATATTCTATCTGCCTCCCTTCTTCCCTGCAGCCTCATTCACTTGAGTGTTTACAGATCCATTAGGCTCTGCTGTGTGACTGTTGGTGTGGCCCTTTATCGTACATGCTGAGTCACCAATCAGACGTAGCTCGTTTTATCCAACTTGTTAAATTGAATTATCCAAATAGGCAATTACAATGAGTGCCATACATTAGATAGCATATATCCACTTTGAAAGTGAAATCATAATTCCCTTCTATTGACATTAACTGAGATGAGAAAGAGTTTCCCCACTTGACTAAATTAAATTCTTATGTCAGGTACAGTCAAGGGCAGAAAATCTGCTCCAAAAACATTAAGGATGACTCTGGTAATATTCTATATTTCTATTATTGTCAACAAATCCCACAAGAAGACCAAAACTAATCATGAATAGATCCTGCTAACAAGTGTTGCCTGTGCAGCTAAAGCCTGATCTTTCTTCTGTCTCAATAGAGCTCCATTGTTGTCCAAAAACACATCAGTGAGCCACACAACACCTAACTCCTGTTTGTTAGCTAAAAACTAGTGTTCAGCTGTTTTATTGAGCCTTAAACTATCTGCTTACTAAAATGAAACAATGTATTAGTGACCTGCTTTTATAGGTTTACACTTTGAGAAGGAACCAATGGGCAGCGTTGGACTAACACATCGTTTATTTTTGTCTTTTCATGGAATTTGTTAACAATGAGGGAAAAAAAACATCTTCTGTACATACATCCAGAGAATTATAGGGATTTCTGTACCTCTTTACTACTACCTACACATAAAAGAGACTAAATTTACTCTCAAAGCAAACATAATGTTTATGCCCCATTTTTGTTCAAAATTGTGTAAACAGAGATATGGGGGTTAATCACAGTGTCATATTGGTTCAAGGAGCTGTGATTTTACTGATTCTGCCTGTGTTGTGACGTTACATTTGCTATGTCAGCCTTGACATATGTAATAACAAATTATTCTATCGCAAAAGTACATGACATAGATTTAGCCCATTAACATATAGTTCTTGGATAAAACAAGATGTCTTGCCTGAAACATGAGTAGTAAATAGATTAATCTAGTTTAATTTCACAGTGCACCTTTTATGATAAAGCACCCCTATAAAGTTAAGATCGGCACTGGAATAAAGTTTTGTTTTTTGCCATTTTCTTTCTCACACACCATTGCTCTTTCTCCTTCGCTCAATTAATCTTTGATTCTTATTTCCTCCTATCGCCTATCTCTTGTTTACTTCTCGGCTGCATCCCTACACTCTAAAAAGGCAGCTGGTGGCTCCAGGAGAGAGACGACCCGCTGTCTCCTAAATCACTCCGCAGAGGCCAGCTGGGGGAGATTTATACCCCTTAAACCAAACACAGAATGCAGGAGGAGGGAGTTAATGGAAAAGAAGAGGGTGACACAGCTGGTAAATGACATCTCAAACCCAGGTCTCCACTCCGGGAATCGGACAAGAGAAGAGGCTGAAATAAGTATTCAGAAACAGCTTCAGTGACCTTTATTTAAATCTGATTCCCTCAAATAAATTAGAAGAGGTTTAATGTAATCAAATGGGATGCAAGACAAGGGAATCTAAAATAGCAGGTGAAATTGATTTAGGACAACAACAGCAGCATCAGTTTGGTTTATAGACCTTATATAAGTCACAAAAATATAACTCCAGCCTGCAGATCTGTCAGTCATAATGAATTCAGCTGTCTCGGTTGAACATCTGTGTTGCAGTTTGGAAAAACTATCACTTGAGCTTTTTTTCTCAGATGAACATATGCACACGCAAGCAAACTCGCAGTAGGAGATAACAGGCTTAAAGACTCTCTGTGGGGCCGTAGTTTGTTCGTGACGGTTAACCTTGCAACCTCTTGACCTTCGAGGTGTGGACAGAGTCTCTGTGCAGACAAAAGGAGGATGACGCCGTCACAGGGGGCAACTGGGAATGAAGAGAAGGAAGATAAAGACAGAGGGGAGGAGGAGTGAGAGGAGGTGAAAGCAGAGATTTGGAGATAGAAGGAGAGAGGAGAAGAGAAAGAGAGAGCCAGAACGAGGAGAAACAAGAAGAATGTAATAGATAAGGGACTTGGGGAGTAGTCCTTCCCTTGTGGCTCATTTTAATGTCACATTATGTTCAGTAAATCATCCTGTTGGATGACTCTTACCCAGGTGTATGAGTAAGGGTTGATGTTTTTGTTTTTTTCTTTCTTTTCGTGTAAAAATAGCTAGATTCTCTAAAAGGAGCAGACTGGCTTAAACTAATTTTCACACCAATTTGATGTCAACACACAAGCAAAAATTGTGTTTCCTGCAGCATGAAGACAAGGTCCTCTATGTCCTCAGATAATGTTTCAGGTTCACAAAGTGAACAGAAAAATAACAAGAAAATGAAAATAAGTTGTGGATTAGGCACCGGAGTCCTACTTACTTTACTTTGTACTTAAAAGCAGACAAGACATGATCCAACTACAATGTTTGCACTACAAGTTACACAATGTTTTGTTTGCAAAATCTGTTGATGTTTTTAATTAATTTTTAGCCATGCATGAGATGACCAGACTAAAATTATCTAAATTTTGTACAGATATCCAAAGTCCCCAGAGGAGGAACCCTACACTGACTTTGGTGACTCTCTGTATTTACATTTAGCGCCACCAGCAGATCAAACTTTTCACTTTATCCAGTGAAATATCTCAACATCTACTAGATGGATTGCCACAAAGTTTTGTACAGACAAATGACATTCCCATTAACCTCAGCTGTACTTTTTGTTTAGGGCTAACTAGCAAATGTTAGCATGATAACATGCTAATCTAAGATGGTGAACGTGATAAACTTTATACCTGCTAAACATCATGTGACTGTGAGCCTTCAAATTCAATTCCTGTAAGTGGGTTTTGGCACTTAGCAGCTGCCCAAAAGCTTAGAAGAACACAAAAAAGTGTATAACAGTAAGTTTATTCTCAGGTTGTCAACTTAACTACCATCTGAACAGTCCTGATTAATCAAACCTTGCAATCAGGTATTCTAAGCAGGTAAAAACGAGCAACGTGAGGTATTTGCCAATAAATATTTCGCCCAGGTCTAACAGGAGTTTTCAGGGGCCTGTGTGACCATCATGTCTGTCTCCCTCTCCCTCCCTCCTTCTTTCTTCATGTCTCTTCACCCCTGCCAGCCCCCAATCTATTATCCCTGACCCCCACATTCAGTACATACCAAAGATCAAAGCCTGACAAGACCCCCGAAGAACACTCTCACTGTTTCCACAATCCATTAACTCTGCTCAGGTGCTCAGATGGTGAGTACCTGAGCTTCTGTGTGTGCATGACCATGTGTGTGTTAGTGCAGTCTAGTGCAGGCTGAAATGAAATAAAGCAACACTGAACGAGTCAAATGAGACCTTATCACCTTGAATTTATGTCTCCAATCAAATCATACTTCTAAAAGTTAATACATTTTGGATAAATTCACAATAATCCCTTAGACATTTGGATCGAGCCAAATCTGACAACATCACGTCATATCCAGAAATGTTACAGATTTACAGCAGATTGGAAAGTAACCATCTCCACCTTTTTCTTTTTTCCTCTTTCTTTCTTTCCAGTTGTCTAGTCCACTTCTGCTGTGTATACAGAGCAGGTCTGACTGTCTGATTTTATTTATGGTGGCTTTCAGGAGGAGGCATCCTTAACCGTAAATCTGTCAGGTCTTTACTGGCAAACACACAGACACAAGCTGTATATGGAAAAAACACTTTACTCCCTGTGTTTGTGTGTGCGTGTGTGTGTGTGTGTGTTTAAAGGTGTGGCTGCCAGTTGTTTTTTTTAGTTTTTTTTAGTTTATCTCTAATGGATAAAGGTCCAGCCTGTCCTCAAAAGAAATATGACTGTATAGGTCGAAAATTCAGTCGGCAAAAACGACCTATAGATATGTTTGAGTGACAGACGACATCTAGCAGCTGTAGTAATTATGACCTGATGTCATGTGTTATGTTTCCAGCTGTGAGTCAGGACATTTAAAAAAAAAAACCTTACTACCATTGCCATGGTGTTTACTGTTGCCATGATGACGAAGGCTACCTAACTTTAAGGAAGTAGTAACTTTAACCCACACCACGTTTCAAATGATGATTTTAACCCAAACCATGATCTTTCCCTAAGCCTAACCAGACCTTAACCACAGTGTTATCACATCATAAAACATCATTATTTTTTAACAGTGATTTGTAACAGTTTTGGAAAGCAGCGATAGAGGTGGCGTATTAGAAAAGACACCTATGGGTCGTTGTGGAGTGCATGGTACAATCAACCTATGTGGTCATTAAATAAGAGGATGTTTTGCAAGGTCACATTCACTCTGTTGCTTGGCTAAATCTTAAAAACTGTCCTGCAATCCATAGTAAAGTAGATATTGTTTGGGATTTGATTATAGTTCTCAGACTCAGTAATATGATTATTTTAAAATAGTTTGGGGTTTAAGCACATTGAAAGTTACTCAAGTTACAATAAAAGTGCAACTATAAATGACATAACAGTTTTTATAAAAGTATAAATTTATATTTTTGATCTGATAAAATCCTGGAAATATAAACAAGAGTCTACAGTAGCTTTGAGCTAAATGCTAATGTCATCATGCTAACATGTTCACAATGACAATGCTAACACCTTGATGGTTAGCTGGTATAATGTTTATTATGTTCACCATCTTAGTTTAGCATATTAGCATGCTAAAATTTGCAAATCAGCACCAAACACAAAGCACAGCTGATGCCGATTGGAATTGTGTCCATTTTGCAGGTATCTGGTCATAAACCAAAATATTAGACACATTAAATGTTGATCCAAGTTATTACAATTCATCCTGAGGAAAACATGAATGTCTGTACAAAATTTCATGACAATTCATCCAATACCTGTCCAATATTATTTCACCAACCAACACTGAGATCCCTGAAGCCAGAGACAGCAGCAGTAGGTCTTGCACGCACCTTAAATTATTAAACCTATGCATTGAAAGGACTCTGTGTTAGTTATGTAAGATACTTTAAAACAGCAAACTGTTCAAATACCATCTTGAATCACTGTAATGGTTGGCATTAGACATGAGTCTTGCATTTGCTTTGATGAGACTTTAGATTTGATTTGGACTTGTACCAAAAGACCTGAGAAACAGCTCTGGTGGTAACTGACATAATTGATCAAATTTCATGAACTACATGAAAAGAAGAGAGATAAAATAATATCTTCAGAAAGTATTTTGCTAAAAATGGTAACCTATCATATTTGGTCTTCTACATCTCAGCCCTGGACACCACACCAGTCTCTTTGTGTGACTGTGTGCTTTATTTGATTTCCGCTTAGTTCATATACATGACGTGAGAGGACAACTCAAAGGACACTAAATTAGATAAATAAAACAGCAGGGATAAAAATAAGCCGAGACTCGAGCGTGTGTGTGTCTTTATGTGGTCGTGTGTGTGAGAGAAAGAAATGCAAACCAAAAGTCTGAGTGACCCTCGAGTCCACACACCTGTTAGTTGCCATTTCAGGCCAACACATGAAACCAGGTTGTCCTTTACCTACATCAGTGCATCACTAACCCTTTAACCTGACGTCTCTATACCTCCCACAATTTGTCTGTTTTTCATCTCCCCCGTCCCTTCATCTGTGCGACTGCTACACTTGAACAGCAAACGGAGCCAAACAACAACAACAGCCTGGTCAGAGGAAAGACCCCCCAGGACATGATCATAATCAGGCCACACTGGCCAGTGTTTGACCCCAGGGGCCTGCCTCTCTAACTGGGTTGTAATAACAAATCCACCCCCTTTGCTGACCCGCCTGTCATGAATCTCTAAATATCTCTGAGCCCCGATAAGCATCTGAGCTCCAGAGTCATATATGTGAGAAAAGAAGATGACTGGTGAGAAGGGGTGTCTGGAAAGAATACAGATGCTATAAACATGGATTTAATTAGCGAGACACTTATACCAGACTTTGTTTTTTATGGCCTTAGGCCTCAAATTACTCTTAGATTATTGCCTTACTAATGTCTATATGTTTGATCTAAGTTTTGGCACAGAAACAACATTCAAGGTCAAATACGTCACTTAAACCACACATGATCTTTGACTAATCTTTCCAAAGGGTTTGAAGAACAGTTTCCAAAGTCAAATATTTTTGGATAGTTAATGTGTGTGGTTGAGAAACAGCACATATTGCTCCTTACATCTGAAATGTATTACTTCCTCTCCATGAGCAAGAGGAGAGAAGATGTTACAGTAAAGATGTGGAGAGAGTTGACATAAGCATAACTGCTGTTTGGCACAACTCTAATGAATTTAAGTTACTATTTATTACCAGAGACAATAAATTTTTCCTGAAAATGTTGGAACATTCCCATGTTGTGCAGTAATTTTTATTTATGTGGTCACAGAATCATATTGTATAATGACATGTTTCGACCTCACATTTTTATTTGAAGATATATTTTTCTTTTTTTGGTTTATATGTGAGTCAATAAACTAACTAACGAAGGTTGTGTTGAAAATTTTGTATATTAAAATAAGTTAGTGTGATGCTAATGTGTGTAGTGGATTATGATGTTGACATAGAATAGCCTTTATTAGCTCTGTTTACTTGAACAGGTGGGACTCAACACACTAATTTACTTTTTTCAATAGCAGATTTTGTAAAGCATCAAGACATGTTTTAGTGTTTAATGATACTCTATAATACAGATAGGTATATTAATGAAAAACAAACAAACTTGGTAACACTAACAACCTGTAAACACAACACTGACATATTATCACCTTATAAGGTTGTTGTGGTGAACCAGACACAGGACATTATCATTCATTTGGAGTCAGTCCAATATTCACTCTCATTTTAGCTCTGTTTTGGTCTCCATCAACTTCTGAGGGAAATATCTTTTCATCCAGAGGTGATAAGTTGTGAAAAGCAAAATGTCTTAAAATATGCATCAAGTCATTGCCTTTAACTTACAGATATCATGTAAACATCTGACTCACTAGTTGCTAACAAACTGCAGAGTCAGGTCATAATTCTCTCATTCACTATAAGCAACGCCTCTCATATTACACATAGTCTTTTGATCCATAGTTTGCACAAAAATTAGTGCAGCTTTAAAGCACAGGAGCAGATGTCAGCTGGACGAGAGGAATTTCAGAAGAAATTTGATGTCATATATTATTATGTATCATATTATTTCTCACATGTTGCTGGGTGCCATTCGACTCGCTGCTCTCTTAACACAGTTAAAAGAGACATGTGAAAGAAATCAGATTTAAAAGGAGGTCTGTTTTCTAGCCAGAAAACAGCCGACTCCTCATAGTTGTTCTCCTCATCTCATTACTTTCATTTGTCTGCTTAACAGAGCAGGAACAGTATATGGACTTGAGTCTGCTGATGTAATTACGTAGTCTAAAAAAAGGGGGCACAGCTTAATCACAAACAAGCACATGTCAAGTCATGGTGGCTTGTTGTCTTGCTAAATCATGGAGAACTGTCAAATGCAACGTGGAAAAATTATTTGTCGTATAGTATGATGAAATATTGTAGGTCTGCTTATGGAACATGTTCATGTAAAAAAGGTTAGGTCTTGCTCATGGAGGAGGTAAACTGTACGGTTATATTTCACTCCCCATTCCAATAAAGCGGTGAGCAGTTTAAAACAACACTTCCATTTGGCTCAAATGAGTAAGCAGTGACCACCTGATTCACTGTGCTGTATGTTTCTAATTATCCTGATACAGCAGTGGGCATCATAAGACACCACTTACAATTAAAGAGTCCCAATGCAACAGTATACACAGGTCATGATTTGTGACGAAAGTGCAGTTAGTCATGACTCTACCAATTACAGTAGGAATCTGTTTCGTCTACAACAGGATCAAGTATCATAATAAATATCAGGGGTCCCACAAGGCAATCCTGTTTCATAAAGATTTTATGAAGAACTTTGACACCAGAGACCGGGGTCAGCTACTGAAAAAAAAAAAGATGGAAAAAGTAAACACATCTTGTCTGGTGCTTAAAGCCTGTGTCAACTTTTTACAACACCAGGATCTCTTTGTAACATTAACTAAGTGCTTTCAGTTGCATAATATATAACCATAAGAACATTAATCATGCTTTTATTGCCACTAACGGATAAAGTAGAGAAAGCAAATTAAAATACGTTGACAGTGAATGTTTTGCAGATACAATCAATATGAACATTTTGCCACTTTGCAGATGCAGCACATTAATTAAAAATGTTTTTGCTGTTGCAATTTAGCAACATATAAATATTATGTTTAGGATACATACTGTTAGTTTTATACACATTTCAGTGGTCAAATAAGTATTCAGATACTTGAGTACATGTACTCGGTTACTTTCCGCCACTGCTCTTTTTATTCCCAGGTTGATGGGTTTTACTATTATTGGACAGGGATTGTGATATACGAGTTGTGAGCTTGGTCAATACAGTAAATCTCAGGCTGCACTTCAGCTGCACAGATTAGAGAGGCAACACCGCCCCACATGAGTGTACTAACCAAGTGAGCAGCTGCATCGAAGCCATGATTCACCATTTGTCCTTCAAATGCCCCAAGTCCCACCAGCACTGAAGACACACCAGTACAAACACACACACACACACACACACACACACACACACACACACACGCACACATCATGACCTCACACATCTTCCACTGTGCTCTATGAGGCAGTTAGTGCTGCATCAGGACCAAAGCTGATGAAAAATGGATGTGCAAAAAAAGAGCAAAAGAGAGGAAGGCAGCAACCAAAGGTGAACAAGTGCAAGAGAGAGTGAGTGAGGGGTGAGGGAATGAGAGACACACTATTTATAACACCACCTTTTTTTAAGCTTACTTCTTAGATCCATAAAAAATATTTGATGGAGCCTTCTAAGACTTAAGGTCCAAACAACATAGAAAGACATGCTCTGACACTAAAGCATGTCGTTGTTCAAATGCTTGAAATGGCATAAGTTTAAGTTTTCCTGACAACTTGCTTGGTCATATGAATAATGACTGTGAAGAGCAAAGCCAGAGGTAGCGTAAATGTGCTATGCTGCAAAGTGTTTGACTTTAACACTGCAGACTGCTGTTTGCATCCTATCTCCTTCCAACAATCAGCACTGGTTTCATTTAACTATGGTCACAATCTTTATCTAACCTTCACCAATCAGTTTTAGATGATTAAACTTAACCTAATCTTAACCACAACGGTTTCAGATCAGTGTTGTAACTGTTAAAAATCAATAAAAAACAATGTCATCCTGCTGATAGGAGCCTTAGATCAAGAAACACTTGTATGGGCTGTTTTGGAAGACTGTGACACACATATATTTGTAGTTTAAGTGTATTATGTGTTATTGTACAATGACACATCATAAATTTTAGTCATGTATAGACATGTAAATTAGTGAGGTGGGATCTAAAGAGTACGATTTTGTTTCAGCACTTTGGATCTCAAACAAAATGGAGTAACCTGGTGCATCTCCACTCACGTGGAAAGAGAGATGAGAGATGAATCATGGACCAAAAAGAGGAGAGGGCGAAAGAGAGGCACTGTGGAGGAAAGATGGGTGAACGGGTGCACAGATGATGTAATGGAGGTAGCGGAGAGGTTATTTGAGCGCAGTGCTGCAGTGGAGGAGCCAGAACAGACGTAAATACATTTTTAAAACAGTGAACTGTGCAAAAAACGATGATAAATTCATGCCACAGCTCTAACTTACAGACATCAATAAGAAAGTGAACACCTGTATGTGAATATCACAGCCTGGCTCTATATTGTGGCAAAAAAGGGAAGTCACACAGGTATTCTATATTACAAAAGCAAATTTATTTAAAACAAAGTACTCAGAACAAACCAAAATAACAAATTGGTGTGGTTAGTCTGTAAGATCAGTGATGTAGGGATTGGATGAGTGAGTGCATGATGTATGGGTGGTGTAGGGGAGAGAAGAGAGAGTCTGAACTAGCAGCTTCTCTGGCTGTATATATGTGTGTCCCATCTCACTAATCAGCCCTCAGGTACCCGCCCCAGCAAACAGAGCACAGCAGCAGCAGAGGGGTCGTCACACTGAAGCTCCTAAAATCAACCAACCATCCACTGATTCATACACAGATCATGGGTCAAATATGAGCAACCTAAACTATTCAGAGCATTCTTTGTGAGATATGTATTATATTGCAATCAGATGTTGTGCATGATCACAATCTAATTATACAAAGACAGATAACCTCATTTATTTAAAATGCTGTAATGTAGTTTCTTCAGGCTAATATCAAACAATTATTTGATTTGGAGGAACTTTGAGTGCTCTTAGCTAACTTTGCTTTTGCATGCGGACAAAAAAACTGGTGAAGGATTAAATCCTTATACATATCATGCTTTTTGTGATTTTCTGTTATTTTTATACTGTTATGATGTCGGATGTCTGTGTTAAACATGGTTAAAGGTCCAAAACTTGAGGTGAACATATGTAAAAATGCTGCCTCCATAGCCTTTGTTGCTAAGGTTAGAGACAGGAGCTGTAACTGTAACTGTAAATAATGCAAAGATATTCCAGTAGAGCCCCAGAATAAAAATATAGACCTGGAAATGTGCATGTCAGAGAAAGACAGCAAAAGAAAGCTGATATGGCACAGTCTCCCAATCATGATTGACTGGAACAGAGTGGCTGTAAGTCTCTGTGGAGTGATGATGTGTCAATAAGACGCCATCACTCAACAAGACAATGCTTCTCAATCAGGAAAACTCCTCCTAACATCTCCATCATCACTACTGCCAACAAGAAGCACTGATACTGTATGATTACGTTGTGTTTGTGAATCTAAAGTTGTAACTTCTAAATTGAATAAAAAACCATTTTCCAATTTGTGTTAACCAAATTCAGGCCTCAATATGAGCATGGCACCACAACAATCATGTCACTATTTGAAACAGTCCACTTCTTTTTTATCATCTCTTTGGCATAAAGTGTACCCATTTCTTCATGTGTTTTTATGTTTTTTTAAGAAAAGTACACTCAGAGTCAAGTGAAAGTGAATTTATGACACTGAATTATCAACGCACTCAATCACAGTGTCTTAAACCGGTTGCCAAGCTTAGATGAAGCAAAAATATCTACTTGAAATCCATAGTTACAGTTTGCAGGTCTGTGTTAGTTGTGGACAGCTCAACCAATTAGTGATTTTTTTCCTTTGTTCAATTTGAAGAAGTTTTAAAGGCCTGAAGATGTAAAAATTATCAAATATTTCACATCAAATAAAAGAGAGATAAAAGGAAATTCTGAGGAATATAACATTATTTTTTGCAGCAGAAATATGTTTATTCTGCTACTCTGCAACTGCAATCTACAGTCACGTCAATCATCCTCAGATTTACATTGCAACCAATAACAGATGTCCTGACACACAGGCTGGGAACAACTACATTAAACCACAGAGGATTTTGACTGTAATATGATCATCACACTGCATACACTGCAGAGTCATGGGAAACATTTCTGAATGACACAGCTTTTATGATCTTGTAAATGTCCTCTCATTTCTGGACTTAACTCAGTTATTTGGTGGAAAGACGAACAAACTTATTTCAGTTCTGCCGCACTGTAAACAATTTAATGGATAAATGAGCTGGAAAAATGAGCTGGGAACAATGCACAGGCGCTGTAATAAACAAAAACAAGCACAAAAAAAAGAAGCATTGACATTATGTAACTTTTTTTTTTTTGTTGATGCCATTTCGGGGTTTGACATTGTCCTGCGGACTCATTATTAGATCAAATAATTTGAGTGAACTCAAATTTGTTGGATAGAGGAATAAAAGAGCTCTGGTTTTTCACATCCTCGGTACACACTTTTTTCACTGTAATGGAGCTGGCAGTGAATCTGAGAGATGGAAGATACAGCACTGGGCTGTGGGACAGACTAATTAACAGAAAGCCACTTCCTGTTTCTCCTCTACTAAAATGAGAGAGAAGAATCATACATTTAATTTGATTTACTTTTTTAGAGCAAAACAATCACCATGGAAAATTTACTATAGTTGACAGTGTGATGGTAAATTATCTTAATTATATAATATTTCATTAAGTCATATTTGGTTAAGCAATCAGTTTGATGTTTTGGAGCATTTTTGAGTTTCCTTTCCAGTTTTGTGACTGCAGATGTGTAAAAAATCATGATAAGAACGCTTTTACTGTCAAAGATGATAAGAAATGAAAGTTCATGGCTGTTCATTATCATTACTCATAAAAAAAAAAAAAAAAACTGGTGAGGCAACAGTTTGCACAATGCAGTTACAGTTTGGGAGTTTGCCTTTACATTTGGGGATGGAAAACTCCCTCATGCTTAAATTGCATTCCTCTGATTTAATACAATTTCTCATGTCCTTGCATGTGTGGAATAGTACAGAATAACCTTTGTCTGTTGACTTTCTGTTCTGACTCCATTAATTGAATTATTTCTGACACACAGTGAAAGATGTTTTGGTTTCCACAATGAAGATAAACCTCTGGAGAAGGAAACTTAGCACACATGTCTATGTCAGATCTCACTGTCAGAAGATGCAAACTAACATTCCCTAAACAGAATTTACCAGTTTAGTTTTGCTTAAGCTTGTAATCAGTTTTAAGCAGATTTGTCTAATTTAGACTGATTATTAGATTAGCTTCAGCTGAATTTAAGAAGTAATTTTTACACATCACTTTACACATTTATGTTTACACATTTCTTGACGGCCAGTATGGACTGAATACTTACAGCGAACAAAAAGTCATTTGTTGTACATATGGACATGTCATGTTAGGATAGACTTGAAAAAATGCAAACCTTTCCTTTAAACAATATTTTCTTTGAGTTGCAGTTGTTTCTCTGGATGTACAATGTGTTATTATATCAGTGGTGTTTACAGCAGCTGATGTTTTCTCTGCATGATATGCAGAATATGCAGGTGAAAAGTACATTTTGAGTGGAAATGACTGATTGAATGAAAGTAAACAAGGAAGTTAGCTACATCAAATACATTTTTACTTTTACTCTTTTTTTTTAGATAGAATAGATTTGTTTGTAAGCCCTCTGATAGTAAGACAAATAGGCCTCATACCTTCACTTTCTACACTCACACTTATAAACACACTCTGAGTTTGCTCTTTTCTTTTTACGAGAGCCCATTTTCACCCAACCTCTGTCATCAGTGTCCTTTTAAAATCAGGCAGGAGGGAGGACTAAGGGAACAATCGGCTGATTCATCTGACTTTATGTCACGCTGGCGGGTCCCCCTCTAACTCTCTTTCTCTCTCAAACTCTTTTTTTCTCTCTCTCTCTGGACTCCACACCCGTCCCCTCTGCCCTTGCCCACCCAAAATGCTGCTCCACCCCCTCCCCTGTTGGTTTCTTCCTCTTGTTTTGGGCCGGTGCACACAGGGGCCCCCGGCTTGTCCCTGTCCCAGCCCATCCTCAATGGATCCTCTGTTTGACCCCCCCCCCCCCCCCACTCTGTCTCTCTCTCTCTGCTAAACAGGATAATCAGAGCCACAGCAGCGTCTGATCAGCCGCAGCTCATTATACAGGAACGTATGAGCCTTAATCAGCACACATTACATTATGTAACATGATGTTGGATGATTGGAGTCACCTGCTGCTGCTATTGTGATGGGTGAAGGATCATGGAGGACATGTGATGCAAGTCTCATGTCTGTCTAGGTGGTTACTTGTAATGTGTTTGCTATTGTTCATTTGGGAGTTAGTGTAGATGTGTATAACCACACTGATATATACGGCAGTTTCACATCAGTAACAGCGAATTTACAGAAAGCTCCTCTCTAGCTGGGGTGCAGAAAAGAGAAGTGGATTAGGAAACTAAGAAAGAGTCCCCCGTTAGACACATCCACTCTGCAAATTATACATGTTGGTCATGTTTAAAAATTAGTAATTTTTCTGCACGTTATTCTGTTAAAACTCCTGCAAGATTTTCAGCTTAAAGAGCAATTTAACACATTGAAAACCTTGTTTTTTTATTGATCTCCAGTTGTGTAACTTCTCACCTTGCTGCAGTGATGTAGAGGTGTACTCCGAGGTGTGTTAGTACACAGTGACATCACAGCTGGGTGCAGGTACATGTGCAAAAGAGCACATAGGAACTTGAAACGTTCAACCAGAGAGGGCAGTGAAACACTATTTTTCAGCCTGGTGTTCAGTTACTCTTTAACTGTGAATAATTACTGTTGTACTGCCAGTCGGACAAATTTAGCATCGAATCACAAGGGATCTCAGACTCTGAACAACAATCCACATTAGCTTTCCTGCTAAAATGTCCTTATCTAACTTACAAACATAAATACATGTCTTGTCCTGCACTTTAGCCACCAAACAAACGTATACCAGGAGAAAGTGCACAGCTAACATCAGTTAGCAGACTAGATAGCTGATTAGCCGCTCAACTGCAGCACATTAAACAGTATGTAAATATATCTGCAAATGTCACTTTGGTCTGGTTAGACACTGGTTTGGTCATTGCTCAAAATCCCTGTTAGCGACACGCTGTCTGTCCATGACTTGTAGCTACAGCAGCTTGTATACAGTGTAACACCAGTAGCCTACCAGCTAATGTTAATCAAACAAGCCCCCGACAACCCTCTAGCCAGCTGAGACAAAAATTCTCCCAAAAGACTTTTTTTTTCAAATTCATTCTAATAATTTTATTATTAACAATACATTTAAAAAAAACATGTTGACATCATTTTTCACTGCAAAGAGGGATGATTAAATGTGATTTCAGTTGGACTTTAAAGGTAAGCTTACATTACAACTTTGTGATCATGATTAAGTAAATAATTATTCTATCATGCGCAATCACCTTGTTTAGTACATTTCACTTCCAAACTATAATGTTGCTCTCACAGACAATAGTGCACAGGCAACAACATAGCGGTGGTGGGAAAAAGCTACATTTTTTCGATGAAAACATTCTCAAATATTCAGATGAGCTGATTTTGTGGCATTAACAAAATGATTCCTGTACTGTAGATTGCAACAACATAACCTTCCTGGAAGCAACTCTGCAATCCGTGTAAACACCTACGTGTATCATGACCTTCATCTGATTATTTTGATAACACTTCTGAGGTTGTTGGAGACAGTGAGGTATGAGGAAGGCGGGTCACTGGTGGTGGTGGTGGAGAGAGAAGCATTGCTAAAATTCCTCTGTGGAGTGAGGAGGATATTTATTGACTGTGTATCAAGCAGGAAGACTCCATCCGCTTCAACCAAGCACACACTGTCACCATCCAAAACACACGCAAACACACACACACACACACGCACTTCCCCCCACTTCCTTCCATTTCCATGTAAAATCAGTGTAATCTCTGTTTACCATTCAATCTAAATAAATGGTTTCCAAATCACTGTTTTCATCTTAGACAAAAAGCCTTTCTTATATCCTCCATTTTGTAATGTGTGAGGAATAAAACACTTTGTGCTTCAGACAAGGTCATGGTCTTCTTCTGTGTTTCATGACAAACTTAACAGATTTGCAAGTACAAAATAGGAGCTATTTGAACATTTAAGATTTTTCCTCACTTTTCAGGATTGTTGACAGCAGTTATACAAGTATTAATGTGCACGGAAAAAGCGGTGTCATGGATGTGTTTTACAAAATATGTAAACTGAACATGCTTGACATCATATAATATTTCATATAATTTCATGTCATCTTCATATCCTTAGTCATCATATGTCCATAAACCAGTCTGATCGTGAGCTTCTTAGCTACCAAACAGAACAATAATAAACTTCCGCGAGACAAATAATCTCACGTTGTAAAGCCATTCCAACTTGTCATGTCGAAATTAGATCACATTCAAATTTGCGTCACTGATTTTACTCAATTTAGCCAAGAAGATTCAAGCAATGATTCAATAGTGGCTTGGGCAATTGATGTGCTTCTCATATTTCTACAAATGAAGTAAAGTGATCCGATATTTCCCCGTACTTCCAGTTCTTTTGGCTACTGATCACCTGTTTTTATTGATGTGGAATGAGTGTGAGTACAATAACAAACAATATGAGCCTGGCTAGTATCAAAGCTGCCAGCAGCCAAGGACAGTGCAGGCATTGTGACCAGCAATGTGCTACACGGAGAGACGTCTTGTCAAAGGTACGGGCACATGAAGTGTATCAGCTGGAATCACAAAGCACAATAGACACACTAAAGTCAGATGAGCACTTTTGAAACGTTTCATATCATACATTCCAATGTCACGAGTGAAATACGAATGAAAACACCGCCACCACGATGATACCTGTGATAACAGCTCAAGACTTAACAAAACATCCGACTGCCACACAGATGATGTCAAGTCACTGGAGAACAATTGTACAAACACGCCGGCATGTGAAAACAGGAGCAAACAAGACACATTCTTGAGAATTAAACAAGAATGAGCAAACGTATGATTGAAATCTTTACCAAACGTTATATCCTTTCTCTCTCCTAACCTTCGTCTCAGCGTCATTTGACCTTTGTGTTGACCTTTCAGGAAGACAGACTGGCCACAAAATGTGACCTGTTGACCTCCTGCCTATAAAAAAAGTCAATAAATCCAATAGATTATACGAGGCGTGAATAGAGCAGGTGGTGAAACATACATAGTCATTAGCAGGCGCTTTCCAAATATTCACTCACACAATGCTGAGCAATTTACACACAGCTAAGAGTGCCGAGTCTGCAAGATACCTCTGATGATGACAGCCGGACCTCGACACGCACTGCACGGCCGCACAAATGAAGAAGGCGTTAACTTTTAAAAAGAAGAGTTCAGTTGTATTTTCATTAACATGTGGAGATATAGCATAGCACAAGAGTTAATCAAGCCTACAGCACATTTATTATCTGGCATTAACTACAACAAAGTGTCAAAGCTCACAGTGCTGAACTTCAACAACAGACTTAAATGGGACTTTAATGGGAGGAAAAAAGTTCATGCTTATAGGCTGCAAAGTGGGCTTTCTCTCCAAGTAGGTTCCCATTGTATTTTTATTAATTATTCATTAATGGTTTTGGAGTCATGAGGTCTAGAGAATCCTGAATGATACACATCAGCACAGGATGGGACAAAAAAAAAAAAAAAACTAATAATGACGATTATATTATGAAGCTGAAAGGTTAGACCTTATTCTGTCTGCTTTAAATGGTGAGTTTATGGTGACTTTTGTGAAATCATGTCTCTCATGTTTTATTTTCACATTTCTTTCCTATTATTTTACTAGATTTTGTCTATTTTCTGATGTGTACTTGAAACCAAAGTTTAGTTTCTCTCCACATCTGTTATAACTATATGTGTTCAATAATTTTTTATCTTGACTTTTGTGTTTTTGGATTTTATTTACTTTTTATTTCTTGTTTTTACTGTGAAGCACTCTATAACTCTGTTATGGTGCCATATAAATAACATATTACTATCTTATTATATTATTATTATTATGTATTTTTAATTTGTCTAAATTTGCTGCCTAAAATTTTTAACTTTTCTACCTTTGTGCAGGTAAAAGAAACAGAAATCTGCCAATTAAGATGATATTTATAAAGAATCCTTTCTGAAATGTTGTAGAGGATTACTATTTTTTAATTCAAGTCGAAAAGCTAAGGATATTTCGATCTCTTTGGGGGAAAACAACATGAAAAGTGCAGGATGTGAGCCTGTTATTATTAGTGTGTCACACTCTTATTCAATCATCCATCACTGCTTTCTTCAAGAGCCCCAAAGACCATCAAAAGAAATGAATATGTGTAGGTTCGTGATCCACAGTGTTGATGACTAACACCCTGAACGCAGGTGGTCTGTTTGGTTATAAATCTGGACTGTTTTATTACTGCGGGACTGCAGACACCTCGACCCATTACTCAGCAAAAACAGCATCGGAGGCGCATGGAGGCTGCAGCGCGCTACTGATGCACACAGAGTGGGACATATAAGGGAGAGAGGGGGAGGAGGGGGACGACAGGTATGTTTGCAAACACACAGGTAAGCGGATATAAAAGAATTAAAGTGAGGAGCGTTACAGCAGACAGTAGGAAGCAGGATAAACGTCCCTACATCATCCAGACTGTCTCACTGCGCTCTCGGCTCTGTGCCTACTGCGCAGGGAGGTGTGGTGAGCAGTGACAGGGACCAAAAAGGTGTCAGTAGTTAAAGACTGTACCTTGCTGTCGAGGACGCTGCCTCCCTCCTGGAGCACCTTCACCTCCGCACTAAGCTCCCCGGCTGAGGCTGAGGCTGAGGCATCCTCCTGGCTCTTCACGTCCCGCTGCACTGAGCTCTCTGCTCCCATGGCTAACAAACACAGAGGTGGACACTTCTTGTCTTTGGTTATGTTCAATTTAAAGCAAAAAAAAAAAAAAAAACTACCCCGAGTCAACCACGAAGATAACACACACAACTGGGTTACAGAAGCTGGTATCCAAACGCGTCCGAATTACGAGCTCTACAGTGCAGCTCCGCCCCGGGGTGGCCTGGATCTGGAGTGATGAAATGTGAGGACCAGCAAACTGTTTTAGGACACCCCCTCCTCCTCCTCCTCCTCCTCCAACCTCCCACACCTCCCGTCACTATCACATGGGGCTCCGGTGCGCCGCGGCACGCCTTGCAGCAGCAGCAGCGGCAGCAGCAGAGACGCTGCTGATGGAGGACAGACGACAGCGCGACAGAGGTGAGAGAAGAGGATGACGGTTAATAAATGAAATGAAGGCTTTATAGCCTCTGGAAATGTTTATCCATCCTCTGTAGAAATTAAATCTATCCCAAGAGATTGCTAAATTAAATTAGAGCTGTTGATGTAAAACACACATCACATCACAAATCAGGGAATCGTCATAGCAAAACCTGCACAAGTCAAAGGGGGAAAATTTGAAGTTTTATACCATAGGAATGATTAAAAAAAAAACTACAAATATTTATTTACACTTATTTTCGTTGTATACGATTTTATACTTTTCCTGCACTAAATTTTAAATGGAAATATTTTTGCTCCACCACATTTGTCTGATGGTTGTAGTTTTAGCAGAACACGTTTTATTTTTACATGCAAGACACCGAATAAAATGTAATACATTGTTAGAGTTTAAAGTACCCAGATATTTTGTAAAGGAATGGTAAATGCATTGATATAAACTATAGCACTGTTGATACTGAATTTTTGAGGCCATTAGGAATAATACTATTTGAGAGTTTAAAAAATACAATATATCTGCTGATTGTCTTTTTTTCATAAACCACAATGTGTACTGATAACGATATATTGGTCCATAGTCATTTTTAAAAACATAAACAATCTTGATATGGATCCTTCAGTCAGTTTTTCCCCAACTGTGACCATTATACATACTGAGTGGGACATTTTTTAGTTGAAAAACAAACTTGTCAGTGGTTCCTGGTGAACAAATTATGTAATGGTGACACTATTTCTAAATGACCACAAACATCCTTGTGGGGCTTTCTGGTGGGTGTATAACATGTAACTATGATGTTCCCAACTGGGAACATTCGTCAAATATAACACACCGTCTCTATGAAGATGAAGGTAGATGAAGGCAAAAATGCCACAGAACATTTTTTGAAAAGTCTTTTGAGAAGTGTATAAACATGTAAACAGATGCCAGTGTATCTACAATAAGTTAATATGGGTCGATATATAAAAACTACTTTTACTAAAACGTTATCAAACTTATTCTACCACTGCAACAACTCTTGGCTCTCTGTCAGGAGAAATGTGCTTTGAAATGTAAATTTGCTTGGGTTTAAAATGGTTTCTGTGTGCATTTTGTGGTAATATTGTGAGGTAGTTTCATATCAGAGAAAGAGATAGAGATAGAGAGAGAGAGCTACTGTTTCCTTCCTGTGGTTCAATCATATGAACTCCCATCTGACTTCTCAATACTTAAATCGTCATAGTTTATCCACTTGGATTTTTCAAGTGAATTTACAGTGAAGTTCAAGATGGTATCTCACATTTCATGTTAATCAGCCACATAACTCAAATGTATGGTCAAGAATGTAATTATAATCTAGTTAAGAGTCTCTAATCTAATTTTTCTCCAACATACAAACCGCACAAAAACAGGATATGCATCATCCTTGTTTGTATAGATTGATTTTTACTGTACTGACAGCGCCTCCTGAAGTGTGTTAGTGTAGAGCAACTCTGCCTCGCTGATGGGGAGATGATGTTTGTTTAAATGTTAATTGCAGGTTGAGCCATGTGCCATTTTCTTTGGAATTTTAGAACGCACAAATTACAGCCCCAACGCTCAAAGCCAAGTTCACACAGGCCTAGACGGAGGGTCGCTGCAGCTGAACCACAACCAAAACACACGGCACAACAACAGAAAACAAACACTTTGAGCAGAGAAACACAGTATAGAAAAATGAAAATAAGGTAGAATACATTCTGTGGTTTATGTCTGTCTTGTGGTTTGTGGTGACTTGTGAGCCGAGATTAAACAGTATGAAATAAAGGCAAATCAGAGGTCATTTTATTTAGTCTGGGGTAAAAAAAAAAGAAGTTATTTGTAATTTGAACAGATGGCAAAAACCTGAAGAAATAACACTTTCTGAAGCACACTGAAGCAGAACTATGGATTTTAAAATTAGGACTTCAGATCTGACTTGAACTTGACTTCTTTTGACATTTAACAAACTTGAAACTTGACCGCTTGAAGACATCACTGAGACATTTAAGTCTCATGTTTTAACCTGATAAAATCTCGAAACAATAAGAAATAAATATGACTGCGGCTAGCAGGCCTTACATAAACACCTCAAATATTTAATTAATAGACATATGGATTAAAATGTCTAGGTCTCATATGTAAAAAAAACAATATTAACACAGCTTTGAATCATGTATGGCAACACTTAGCAAGAAATTGTACTTTTATATGAAGATGATACCCTAATCTACATGAGAGTATGTCATTAATAACCAACAAGATTTCAAATCCTAAAATCATTCAAATTTGGCGATGAATACAAATGACGCCAATGCAAATGTCACCAACACACCGAGGTTCTTCTATGGATTTGAAATTTTTCCACAAAAACGTAAATTTTGTTACAAACATGTTGCGAGGCAGCCTGTCTCTATGTGATTGAGGAACCAGTAACTGTAGCTGTAAAATTACTTTCAACTTCCTGAAACAACTGTCATCACAGAGTCCATCAGCATTTTAAGCCTTTTGTTTTTTAGTTGCATTATTAAAAGGTTCAAGTTGTTTGGTTGTAAGGAAAAACATATATTGTCCTGTCTAGCAGCCAAAGAACAGAAACAATGGTTGGATCCCCTGTCCTCAACTATCCACATTTAAACGTCAAACACAGAAAATGTAGACAATTAGACATTTGAGACAGAAGATGCAACTTTGTCATAATAGTCCTTCCTTTAATTGGACTTCTGTAACACACAACTTGCCTCAAAATAATGTTTTAGAGTCTTGTTAACCACAGTTTAAAAATTATAATTACATATTGCAGGTCTTGCAATAATCATGATGTGATTTCTCATCACCTTTGTGATACTGAATCATGTCAGACTACCAAAGCAGCATTCTGTCAATACATGATTCAGTAAGTAGTACATATAGGCTGCTCATGTTGTAAAACCACAGAATGACTTCACACTCGTGTCGACAAGAGAGAGTGAGCCAAGACTGAAACCCTCATTACAGTTGTACACAGATAGATGTGTTAGTGAATGACCTTCAGCATGTCAGGCCGATCCGCAGAAGTGCTGATGTCATCTGAAAGAGGAGGGGGGGGATGGGGGAAGGAGTTTCTCATTAAAGTGAAAGCCTTACCGGATATGTCATAGTCTCCGCTCAATAAAACAATAATTTAAGGGCATATTAAAAAGGCGTGCTCTCTCTCTCACACACACACACACACTTACTTACAGGAGGGGTAACATTCACAAACAGTCTCTTTCACTGTTTCATGCTTGTTCTATGGAAAATGGAAATCTACTCCAGGGATTTTGTCCAAATACAACTGACCTACTTCTTTTCTGCTGACCACTGGCACTGATGTATAGATCTGACTATATTTGGAAAGCAGTGATTATTGCTCTGCTTCGATGTGAGAGGATGAGCAGAGAGAGAAAGAGATAGAGATATGAGAAGTAACAGCCATCCAAACAATACAGAATTATAAAATTTAAACATATTTGGCGTCTCTGAGACTGAGAGAATCTCCAACTTTTAGACACAAGAGACTGTTTCACTGCATTGCTACAGTTTGCAGATGGATAACAGGTATCTTTGTGGAAACAGTTGATACTAGAAATGAATATTTTTGTAAAATTGCAACAGTGAAATGTTGGCAAGCTTCGTGTTTTTCAGAGACAGAGAGAGTTGAAGAATGTGGCCCTGAGGGTTGATGTCTGGCGTGGGCACCGAGCAACGGCTCGCCCAGACACAGCAGGAGGTCGTCACATACTCTCATACTTGGTCAAAAACAGCAAATTAAGGGTTTTGCTCCAAAACAAGGTGGGTACTATTTCAAAAAAGAGCCGCTATATTTGCATAATTATTGCTGGACAGAATTGTGACATGTGATGTGAAACAGATGTTGCCAAAAACAACACTGGCTTTAAAAAACTGTAAAATGAAAGCATCTGTGTTTCTGAAATGTTGCTGCAACTAGCATATTTTTCTCTAAAATGAATATCAAACACTCTAAGGTGATATTTTTCAAAACAGTGCAACACTTGTGCAATACCAAAGTCATAATGATGAAATATTATCAGGTCTAAGGGTCTCTTGACCAGACAGGAATGTGACTCCTAGAAGTGGAGCTTAACATCTTAAGTTTAATGAACTTCAAGGAAATGACAAAAATCTTCATCATTTATCCAGAGATCATCTGAGCTGTTTTCCAGCACTTACACTTACTAGAGACGTTTAAAGGGACCTGTCCTTGGTACTGAAATTAGCCAGTCTATTAAATTTGAGTGCTAAAAGACGAAAGCTTAAACAACTGGAAGCTTTGGCAGATTGAGTCAGAAGATCGACATAAACAACTCCATCTTAAAGCTGGGATTTTCCAGCACATTACAAAGCCATGACGAAGACCCCTCCTCATCAACACCATGTCTTCAAATCTGTCATCAGCTCAAAACAAGAGGGTTCAGTCTTTCCCTCTCTCTCTCTCTCTCTCTCTCTCTCACACACACACAGCAAATATGCCGTTTGAGCACTACTGTATAAATGAGTGCATTCCTGCAGCCTTGACTGTAGTTAAAGTGCCAGATCCTGCCTGGTGAACACAGAGAATAACAGACTTAGCAGGTGTGGAATGCCAGCTATGACAGAAACACACATGTGCACACATGTACGTTGGCTTCATGTTGCAAACCCAAACACCTCATAATGACAGATGCTGCACCCTGGGGTGTTGCTGGGGGGCCCGATGGTTGGCTTTCAGGCACGCTTCTGACACAGGGATCTTCCCCCGTGGGTGTAGAGCAGCAGTTGTGTAGAAAAACAGGAGAAAATGTTGAAAACATGTAAAGTTTTAATGTGTAAGTATGGTAAGAAAGAGAAAAGAGGAAGTTTTGAGACAAAAATAGGTTCGTGTCGAGGCGTCTCCTTAGAGAACCAAAAGACAACAGGAAGAGAGTGTATGCCTCCAAACAACAGATGGGCTGAGCCACAAGTCAGCTGCTGGGTGTGAAAACACAAACACACAGTTTTGGAGTCAATAAAAGGAGTTTTTTTTTTTTTAATGAAAGGCACACACTTTTGACCAAAACGTTTTACATACAACTGTTGTTACTGAGAATACAGCAGTGTGTAACAGTTTTTGGTTACATTTGAATATAATGTTAAGTTTAAACTTTGAAATGTTGAGTGTAACTGAAGCTATGGTTGAAGTATTAATTTACAATGTTATTTCTGTCATTAAATCACCTCATCATAGACAGTGGATGTTACTCACATTGATATCAGGTAATAAAAACTGGTTGTCAAAGTGGACAGCTTGCATTTCAAGACTGTTACATTCATCATTCTGGATGGAAACCAGCCACAACCTGAGTGTGAGCAATGGAAAGAGGTGAAAAAGGAACAATAACAAAAGTTATATATAGAAATGTAAACACAGGTTTTAATGGCAGAGGTGGACCCCCTCCACAAATATCACAAAAAAAAGTGTAAACCTTTATGAAATGAAAAATTAATCTTCAAAAGATAAGAAAAAAAGGCATCAGGATGTGGGTGTCTTACTACCTCTGTTAAACTGTTTCGGAGGGAAAACCCTGAAATACAGTCACATAACACAAATAACAGGCATTTCAGGCTGGGTATGTAGCATATATAGTTATCTTGTCACATAATAATACTTTAACAATATGTCAGAAGGGGTTTAGAAGTGATCAGTGTTACTTGATGGCTGTAGTGATTTTAATTTAAACAGCAGTATAACAGTAAAATTCAGCAGTATCCAGCAGGACACTAACATTTACATTAATACCATAATGGCTGTTTGTACGTACATCAACAATTTAGTTAATAAATACACAAGCTGAACCCATTTCAATTAAAAAGCTTAAGACATGTATAAAATCAGCACCATTATAAGACATTTGAGTAATTTTTTTTCACAAATAAGAAAGGCTTAAGTTGAGGAAAACATTAAAATAAAATCAAAATGGTTCAAAGACTCTTCCGTACATAAAACACATTGTATGGAGAGGTCAAAGGCATACAGGTTATATGTGATATGGCTGTAAGAAGTCATCTTTGGCATATTACACACATGTGCAAATACAGCATAAAGATAATGCTTTAGTTGTTTTGTTGTTGTTTTTTTTTTTAACCAGGACATATTACTGTGATGTTGGGAGAGATTGAGCTTGCTGGAAAGAGAAAGAAAGCATTTCCTGTCAAAGGTGCAGGGGATGGATGAGTCTGATAGTGCACGCATGGAGCTGAAGGTCCTGAGGACACAGCAATGAGCCTGGGAGAAAAAAAACAACATGATGAATTAAACTGTGTGCATGAGTAAGAGAGGGTGTAGCCTCATAGACTGAGGCCTTGGCACTGAGTCAGTGAGATAGTAAACTGAAAACTCCAGGGAGGAAATAAACGTCTCATGTAACAAATTATATAGACAATGACTGCTTCTAAAGTATTTATAATGATACACTGCATGCTCCTTTATGACTGGAATGGCGTATTTAATGGAGTACTTTATGATGATGTATATGTGATAATACCTATGAGAATATCTTATGAGAGCGTGCTCAGAAGAGTCCGGTGATCTCCTCTGTGACCGGGTCGAGGTCAATGTCATAGAAACAGGGTCGAGTTGGCAGGCCGGGCATGGTGCTCATCTGAAAGAGAGAGATGAAAGTAGAGGGTAAGAACTTTATAGCAAGAAAAAAAAAACAAAAAAAAAAAAAACGGAAGAAATTAAATCAAGCTGTAATCCATTATGCATTTGGCTGAATATTTTTAGGGCTCAAAATCCCTGAGCAAAATATTTTCTGATTTTAAACTCTGCTCAAATGTGACTTATTACAAGAGGAATTTTGCACACGAGACCAAAATTTCTACTCAACAAATTCCTTAGATTATAAAACATGACATTTGACAGAGCCTTCTTGTGCTACACTTTATCCTTTTTTAGTGGGACTGTACTGTGTACTGATATGTTTGATCATCATGTTTTTTCATATCTTGAATAAAAGTGAAAACTGTGACTCTCACACTCACGTCTCTCTTACTGCTGGTATATTAATGAACTACTTCTTGGTTTGAACATTTAGACGTTCAGGTTGTTTACAGAAAACATTAAGATCGAAACGGTGTAAATATATTAACCAGGAGTACATGAGAATATCCAGCTAAAAGGACATTTGATAAACAAAAAATATAAAAAATGTTATTATGATATTTGCTTGACAAATTACTCTGAAATAAATCAATGCACACAGCAAGACAGCGAGGAATACAGCTGATACATTTTTTACAGCTCTATTGTAAAACAAAGCCTTCTTTATTTAATATTGTATCTTCAAGTCTACGCTCTAAATGAAAATGTACAAAATAACTATAAAACTAACAATTTACTTTTCTAAACGACTGTTACATTAAATGAACTGATCCGTACTGAGAAACGAATTTTAGCAGCTGATTCATATTTTTTGTCGTCATTTTGTCTTTGAAATTCTCATAAAAATGTTATTAAACACAGAATCAAATAACAAGGAATGATTACAATCTCGATAATAACTAAGACATCATATTAAAACCTTCACCACAACACAGCTGTTCTATACAAAACGAGAACCTACTAAGATTTTGTAAAACTTGCGTAAACTTGACACAATAAGATCAACCCCAGCCAGTTCAATGACTATAATCTAGACTCATTTAACTCCAGGCAGACGAATGATCAATGTGCTGCCAACCTCCACTTTAGCAATGATGACTTCAGCTCGAATCAATGGTTGCTTTGTTCTCATCATGCTCAAAATATAGATAACAAAAGGCTGCTTCACAGATGTGAGACAGACAAAAACAGAGATGAGGGGCTCTCAACAAAGTCAGCCTGGTAATACTCACTACCGCACTGACGGATCGAGATCACTGCCAGAAAAAAAAAAAAAGAGTACGGAGAAACAACTATTAAGTTTTCATTTGTCCAATAAGTAAAAGAAGCTGCATTTCATTACTGGAAGAGTAACAAGCACTACAAAGGTCATGCACTCCAGAAAGTTTTACTGTGAAAGAACCAAAAAAAATCCCACACAATGTCGATCACTTGAACTCACAATATTAACAGTTCAGTTCTCAGACCTTCATCAGTTAAATTATATTAATTCTACTGATGATAAAGGTAACGTTGGTAATAATGTGAGTACAAGTGATTAACAGTTTATAGGAGTGTTTGCTGCATTTCTGGATTTGGAGCATGTTCCCTTTAATGTTTGTGTTTTCACTCTTGTGTGTGATTTGTCCTTATGGGCCACTGTATTTTTTAATTCAGCACACTTGTCATTAAGACTTTCTGCTGTACAGCAACTGATACCTGAAATAGTGGAAACTCTTAATGCTTAGGATTCCTGAACTGGCAATAATCAAAAGGTGTGTCAAGCTTTGATGATTATATATATGTATATATTTCCCCAAGAAAAACAAGTCCTTAAGTGTTTCCCTTGTATAGAAATCCCCCTGGATGGATGTAAAAGCAAAGAAAAACATTTGCATTGTTTTCCTGCTAATAGTTACATAACATTTATTAACATTTATTTATTCAACACTATTTTAAAAGACTGCAGCACATGTTAGAACCTTGTTACTTTAACCAGCTCAACCAACTTCTATCACGTAAAGCCATGTGGAACTGTATTGAGACAGATTAAATAAGAAGAAGAAGAAGAAAAGGGGGGGGGGAATTCTCCCAAATTAAATTTGTGACATGGACAGGAGAAAGCATGTGAATGGAGACTCACGCGTACAGTCAACGAGACCTTTACAGAGTAGATACTGACAGCGGGTTATGGTGTCTAAATCTAAAGTAAAGTTAATAAGTGTGCATCTACAGTGTTTGTTGCACAGTAGAGGGAAAAAAAAAGGCTTGCACAGTATAATTGATCAAAGGCAACTGTCTGACTCATAAAACACTTTCCCCTCTCAAAAACCCCGACCAAATCATCCCGGCCGAGCTGAAAAGTAAATTATCTCGCTCATTAGACAGGGAGCGACATTCTTTGCATGCCTCCCTCCTTCTGACCCAGGGCCGGTTTTATGGGCCCATTAGTGGAAATGAGACAGGAGGAAGTGACCAGCCAATTTCCTGTCTGAGGAAACGCAGCTCCGCAAGTAAACTAAGGCACAAGGCGAGGAGTACATGCTTACAGCCCCGCACAGCAGAGGCCAACCACTCAATCTCGTGGTTAGTCGGTCTGATGTCAACAGTGACAGCTGTTACAGGACACTGCTCCGACCATCATAATGTTTTAACCACAGATGACTCAAACTATGAACAGCTTTAAAGGAATTCAATATCACTGCACTAAGTCATAATCTAATGGAGTGCATAGGGAACAATAATGGTGGGGGAATTACTTCATTTCTTGGGCTCCTTTTGATCGTAACATCACAATGTTCGAACCGCCATGACGTCATCATCCCACCCAATGGAAAGGTTTAATGTGTTGATATTAAAGGTGGGGGGAGATAAGAGACTAATAACAGGTGTCGATTATATGAGCCTTGGGCAAAAGTTCAATAATTTTCAATATTCTTCTCTGGGTGAATTTCTGCTATTTCTTCCCATTTGCATCTTTTTTTGTTAATTCAGCCTTCTCATGCTGTCAAAGTCCCTTAAATTCACAAATTACATCATTAACATATGACCAACGGCTGGAGGGAAAGATCAGCTCTCCTGGACTTAATCCAACAGCACAACATTACAACATAAACAACCGGAGGTTTCACAGATTGATATGTAATGAAAATTAAGTTTGGCTAAATTGTGTGAAAAGTTGATTAAAAGCCCAAAGTGAGTGGCTGTAGATGTCGTGTCTGAGCTGGATGCTACAGTAACGAGGTAAAGGAAGGGCCCCAACTGTAATATTAGATTCAGTATCTCATGCAGTGAATCACAGCTTTGACACTTGCAGATCAGGCATCTAATTTGTCAATTTCCCAAGCTGTCAAAGTCTCTTACATTCACAAATTACAACATGAATATACTGTATATGACTGATGATCTCTATGAGCCAGCTGGTCCTTGGATGCTGTTCTTCAAAGTCAACCTCATCTAAAAAACCTGTTTTGCTTTTTGTTACTTCACTTAATTGTGCGAGCTTGACTTTGCAGAATGATGAATGTGCTGAGTTTGACACTAGAAAGCGGTTTTCACATTCAACTTCTGAAAGTAGGCTCACCTTAAATTATTATTCAAAGTTAAGTATTTTTAGGTGTCTTAAAACATGTCTTCAAATAACATACATAAGTTTTGTCTTTGCAACTGGCCGCATCCCCTTCACCTCCATTACGTCCAGGATGTTCCAGAGATTCAGCTGATCGACCTGGAGGCTTTACTCCACCACCAGCCAGCAGCATCTACACACCGGGGGGATCCCATTTCCTATCTTCATATAGAAATATGCTTCATATTGCTGGAGTCTAATAGTCTAAGTCTTTCTGTTGCCAACCTCAATAAATAGTTATACACTTAAAATTGAACTATTTTATTAAAGTAAGAGTAAGAAGCCACATATCAGAGAAAATTACTGTTGACAGCTGTAAAAATGCCAACTTCTCTTCATCCATCTTTACTAGTCTAGACACTAGGCACCCGTCTTACTATATTTAATAACAAAGAGGGGCTGCAATAGAGAAATATCTCCCATCGCCCCTCACCAGAACCCACAGTTTTGCTTTATTTTTTCCAAATGGAACTAATGACAACTGTATGACAACAGTATGTAAAACTAAAGATATGCCTCAAAAAGTCACTTCAGAAAAAGAAGATATTAGGCGGCTTTCAAATAGTTGGATTCACATTTAGCTTCTCGTCTCTACAGTATTAAGTATCAGGCTGTACATTTAAGTATCAAAAGATGCGGTGTTCTCTTGGTCCTCCTTTTCCAGCCTGAGAACATGTTGGCACTCGCAAAAACACACAACACTCCAAGGCTAAAGTTGGAAACTCCACTCGGCAAAATAAGTCCCTCCATTATGCCCAAACACAATGTGTCTTTGTCAGGGAAAACCCTGGAGGAGACAATACAGCTGGATTTCTACCCCCCACTGATTTGGGAGAAGAGTCTCGGTCAACAAGCAGCCAAAGCCACAGAGGAGGATTGAAGAGCTTATGAAAAGTAATTCAAAAGCAAACACGTGAGCAATTTAAGATTAACTTTACTTACAGTAAATTACAGTAAATGTGAGACAGTTTAAATATTTTATCAGAGTCAAATGAATGCTTCATATTGTATGTATGTTCATCTAAAGAAGTTGTATTCTTAGATGTGAAATGATTGTGAAAAAAAAATCATAGGAGAACTTACAGAGTGACTGAGAGCTGAACTTCCTTCAGGGAGCATTTTGATGTTTACAACTTGTCACTGTTCAATGTTAAGTTCAGACAATAACTGTTATATAACTTAATTCTGTGACAGACATGAGTCTTGCTTAAGATTCAGGTTAAGTTTAAATTTAAAATGTTCAGCACTCAGGTACTAAAGAAAAATACGTTAATACAACTGCAGTGTATTCTTTGGACGATAATATAGAGACTTCTGTACAATGTAGTAATGAGGTGTAAAGCTGAGGAAGTAGTTGAGAGATCAAGGCCAGTTCATGTGCTGACATGTACTGTATGGTGACACTGTGTAACTAGTCTATTGTATCTGTGTATCCATTGTGACTGGAGTAACTGATGTGAAATACAGTTGAAGTACAGGTCAGTTTCATAGATAAGAACATGGATTTACTATTTGTTGGTCTTTGAGTCATTAACATGACTTAAATTAGCCAAAATAAATTAACATCTACTTTCATCTCATGTGTGTGTTCTTTCATGTCCCCTTAACCAATCTACAACTTGTTACACATTAACCAGTTGTGAGCATGTTGGATATCCAGCCAGGAAGGGGGTTTCTATAAATCTGGACTGTTTTGGGTTTAATGGTGCATTGGAGGCAGCTCTAACGGGATATGAACTCTACAGAGATCTATTGTTCTGCTTGTGACCCCTCCCTCACATTTCAGAGGAATGACATCAGCCCCTTCCTGATTCTTCACCCTGTAAAGACCCTAAACCCCTTCCCCAGCTCGGAAGCTCCTCCTCGTCTCACACTCACGCCCTCACCGCCTCAGGAGTTTTGGTGGTCAGAACTTTCCACCTCTCCGAGTCAAGTGTCACTGGAGGGTCTGTGAATGTTTTGCCAGTTTTCATTAAATTCTAAAAAAAAATGGCAGAACATACACATATTATAAAATATTGAGAGCCAAAGCACAGTTGAAACTTTTATCAAAATAATGAAATTAGTTTTGCTTCAAGTTCACGTGATAGTTTTAGAGTAGAGAACAGTTAGATGCTCAGTCCTATAGAGATCAGAAGTCCATTCCCCTTCCCATGCTAACCTCTGCTCCACTTGCATCATACAGTGAATTTTCCCATAGAGGGTTTCTTTCATCCATCCTAAAAATCTGTAACAAGACACTGGCATTTTCTGTCTATATTCTAAAGGGCACTGACTATTGTTCTGAACAGTATGATATGAGCACCATGTGATATATAAACCATTAGAACTATTTTTAAAATTGTTGTCTGGTTGAGGCTACAGAACAGAGAACAGAAGCAAGCCTGGAGTTGGGTGAAACTTGAGCTCTCTATAACTTTAAAAATTCAATCTATGGATCAGTCTGGCAGACGGACGTTAACCTGAAGAGTTCAAAGAACTACCAGGAGACTCCCTTTGGGTTTGGAGTCACAGTTCAAGGGTCGTCGACATGCCAGTGGCTCCGCGGGCCACGGCAGATCAAAGGCAGGGTTGGGAGACTGGACAGACGCCACACCAAGATACTGCCACCCCTTCCCAGCATGCCCGGTGTTTGACACCTCTGCCTCTGCCTATCAAAGCCCAGCCCTCAGGGCACTCTGGTGAAACAGCGGGAGACAAAATGCTCAGGAACCTGCTTCCTTCCTGCTCAGCCCATCATCAACCAAGAGGCTCCTTCCAGCCTTGTTCAGCTCTAACCGGCTCAGTAATACGGCTTTCAAGAGAAGCAGGGGAGCCCAAACCATAAATGTGGTTATGGATGAACTCATGGGAAAGAGGAAGGATTATGGGATACAGCACCTGCAAGGCCCGATGATCCTATGTGGTTAAAAACAGCCACACAGTTGTCAAGACTAGAAGTCTTGACAAGAAGAAGAAGATGGAAATTAAGTTTCTACTGTGTCACAGCACTGCAAAGCTGCCTGAATTAAATAAAAACAGACAGAAGGGAAAAATCAGCTCTTTCAGACTTAACCTCACAGCAATAAACCACATTACAACATAAACAACCATGGAGGTTGTGGTTTTACAGATTGGGCTTTTAATCAACTTTCACAAAGTTTAGCCAAACTTAATTTTCATCACATATCAAAGTGAGTGGCTGTAGATGTCAGTGTTTGAGGTGGATGCTACAGTAACAAGGTGAAGGAAAGCTCCGGACTGTAATATTAGATTCAGTGTCTCGTACAGTGAATAGCCGCTTTGACACTTGCAGACCAGGCTACATAGACAAAAATGTTTCAATGCAGACTGACTAAAAAACTAAGGAGACACGTACGTGCAGTCAAACACACACAAAAAAAACATTGTGCTACTACTACTTTGTGCAACTCAAATTCAAAAACATGTTCCTGATGTGACTTTGAACTAAAATCACTAATTTATGGTGCAAGAAGATAATAGTTTGTAGTGATATTAAAGGGGGAAAAAAAAAATCAAGCAAGCAAGTAAAAAAGTAAAGAGATAATTATTAATATATGGCCATGCTGCACAAAACAAGTTGAGATTCGATTTGTAATAGAGACCTTGTATTTTAGGTTCTACAGGTCAATTACGAGTTGCTCTGCAGCTGTATGTAGTCTAAGTAATTGACAGAAAAGTGACAGCACAAACAGTTTAGATATATCTCGTCTGTGCAGCTTTGTGGATCGAGCATCTTTTAAGAGAGACTTAAGTACACATTAGCCTGCTGCTCCTGAACTCTTTCAGATCACGTACCGTTCCCACAAGTGGGTAGATGAAGCCGGCCCCGATGCTCGCACGAACGTCTCTGATTGGCAAAACGAATCCGGTGGGTGCACCCTTCTTTTCAGGCATGTGGGACAGGGACAGGTGGGTCTTGGCCATGCAGATGGGTAATGAACTAAAGCCCTGGTTATAGGAAAATGAAAACACAATGATCAGTATGTGTGAGAGAGAGAGGAAGAAAGAGAGAGACATTAAGGAAAAGAAAAAGAGACTAGTTGAGTGATTCCTGTGTGTGAGTCAGTTGTTTTTGCAGAAGCAGTGATCTCACCTGTTGATTGTAGTAATCTATCTTGGCCTTGGCCTCAGGAGAGAGCTCGATGTCATCAGCTCCATACACTTTTTGGGCTATTGTTCTGATCTTCTCCACTATTGGCATCTACAGGAAAGACAGTGCATCAGAGATAAGTGGAAAAACAGGTCAGAACTCAAGTAAAGAGGAATAATAGGGGAAATTAGATTTATTGAAGACACATCCGTATGACATCAGGGTTAAAAAGAATTACACAGAGTGAATTAAATCATCCAACATTTTTCTACACAAACACATCTTTTATTGTGTGACTATTACTGGATACTTTCTCTGCAGCCGAAAACAAACTATCACCCTGCCATATTTTACATACATATAATAAATTGCACCATGGAGTCAACAGGACCACACAGTATCTTAAGCATTATTTCAGTGCCCTTGATTTAGTAATCTTTCTTTTTGTCATTTTATATACCCTATATTATCACACTGCTGTGGATGGTAGAAATGTGGATATTTTATATCTAGGTTCTCCTTGTCTATTGTGACAGCTATAAGACATGCTAGCACCTGAGCAGGGAGATATCAAAGTTTAGTATTTGTGATTTGCCAAATCGTGAAAAACTGCCTTCTCTTATGCATCTTTCTGTGCTAATGCTTGTCTACCTACTGCTGGTGCGCGGCTTTATATGGAAAACAACGGGGGTGGTTGTCTTCATGTGCGACATACGCTGCCAGTGTGTTCTGCACTGTAGTTAAGTCTGTGAAGTTACTTATAGATCTTGGAGCACTTCTCAATCCCTGCAAAATGAAATAATGAATTTATATGTATTTTTCATTAAAAGTTACTGACTACTAGTTATAGAATGTATAATAATCATAAACAAGCAAACTGTTATTGCAAGTTGAGCCTCACAGGGAGTTGAATTTAAACATGGGTACAGCATTAGTGTCTTTAAATGGTGTCACACGTGTCAGAGTCCTGAAGTCTGGCTCACAGGTCTGCTGCTTTCTGCTGTGCTGGCTCCTCCTACTCAAATGTTGTCTTGGCTGCAGATGTTTTGAGACCTTCTCCGTCTTTGTTACCCTGCCCCCGCACCAACAACTTCCTGTCCTGATGTTGTCTGTCACGTCACATATCTTCCAATTTGTCATGTGTCATGACCTTCCTCCTAACTCCCACCCCAACAACTTGGCACTGTGAACTGGGAACAATGTTAAGAACAGATAATGAGCATCAATTGGATTTATTGGATTCTTGGTATGCGGGCACATGCATACTGTAACTGGCTGCACACACAAACACACATGTAACAGTTAATTTAAGTCACAACTTCCCAGACTCACTAACTCAAACCTGTTGACGTTTTTACCTGCACATTATGATGTAAGTAAATTATGATGCTATCTTTGGCTTGTTGTAGCCAAGCCAGAGATAGCATCATAATTTACTCCCAACAGAAAGTACTCAAAATTGAAAAAGTAGGGATTGGGATACTGACAACTGCCTATCGCACAGTAGTAAAACAAAGGTATTCAAGTGGTTGACATGTCTTTTAATATAAAGCTACATTCTTAATTATGATCAATGGATAAACAAACAAACACTGATTTTCCAACAACAGTATCTGCTCTCACCTCTATGTTGTAGAGGAACTGGAAGTCGCTAGGTCTGCTGGCAGCATCGTTCACCGCCTGGGCCAGCTCTAAAGAACCTCGACCGCCCTGTGCCCAGTGGTGGCACGGCACGGCCTCTGATGCTCCGCACTCTTTTGCGATCTGACACACAAGGTCGATCTCTGCCTGGGTGTCTGTCCTATAGAATCACCAAGAAGACTGTTGTGAGCAGGGCTTAGTGGTCATCATAACAACAACAACTTAAGTATTTACACACAAAGTGAACAAAATGAAAATGGTGCCTGTGTGGGTGAAAGGAATGTACGTACTATCCCATTACTAACATGAGGTCTATTAAATTACTATAAATGAGTGAAGGGTTGGTTGTGTTTATGTGGATGTGTGTGTTTGCACGCATCTTACTTGAAGACATTGAGCGCCACCACAACTGGTACCCCAAACAGGTGTGCTATCTGGATCTGCTTCCTCAGATTACTATGGCAACCACCTGCAACTAGGTTCAGATTCTGGAAGAAAGAAACAGACAAAAATGGTCATAAAGGTATGATTGTAATTCAATGAATGAATCACCTATAAAATTTAATACAACTGTCTGTCAACCAAAGCACATATTAGTCATCATGACAAAACTTGGACAGGGAACTGTGACTTTAGAATTTCTCAGATTATGAGCCTGACCCACCCTTTAATGCAGTCCTTTACAACATCAAGACTGGCTTTGTTTATAAGGCTTCAATGAAAGCTTATTTTTAATGGCGTCATTTCATTTTCAGCCATTTAGCTATTTAGCAGGAGTTGTCCAAATATATGTACTTAAATCAGAATTTATGGCACTGACCTTGTGTATTGTTAGCAACAATTAGTATTACTTCCTCTTTGATGTGGTATATTGTTAACATTTGACATCATTACACTTTGTCTGGTACTGTACTACAATATAGAATAAGACTGTGGCAGTATCCCACTGTGAACAGTTATTCATTCATCATTCTCATTGTATCCTACAACATGCAGTACTCCAGTTGTACTGCCAAGCACATTAACAGCATATTGTGCCACTACTCCAAGTTTGACCACAGTAATCCAATCTTGCAGTGTGTGTGTGTGTGTGTGTGTGTGTGTGTGTATGTGTGTGCGCGTGCAGCCCCAGGCTCAGAGCAGTAGGGCCATGCAGGTCTCATAAATTAATTTCCCTGGCTCTGTTTTCCCCAGTACTTCTGGTTCTCATTACAGGCTTCACAATTAACTTATACTGCTTCATTATTGACTCAGCTGAACCTGCCTGAGAGAGCAGTGATTCTAGCCAGATATGGATGTGTGCTCGTGGACGCACAGACACACACATACACACAACAAAGGAAACCCACCTCCACTCTACTAGAGCCCACATACCCGGAAACCACATGCAAAGGTTCTATTTGTGCTGTTAATCAAATAAGTAGCCTTAACCATGTCAGTGGGTGATGTATTTGTGCTTATAGGTGGGAATTAAATGTCAGTAAGAATATAGCTGGAGAGCAGATAGGTCAACAACAATCTGAAACTTCCTTTATTGCATCACACACAAATCTGTCAAATAATGTCTAATTTCCCAAGATTTTCCCAGCCAGTTACACACACACACACTTGTCCTGAAGAAGCAATCTGGGACAGATAAAGGATTTGATAAATGATGGGCAATGATTGTGTGAGCTGTTTGTCTCAATATGTAAGTGCGCAGAAGAAAATATCTCTATACGACTCTCTTTCACATCTTTACAGAAGGTCAAGGCTATAAGAGGCCCTAAGGGGATGTTGGGAAAGTCAAGGGCCATAAAGCTACAACAAGAGGATGTTGTATCTCCACCCACGGTCATGTGTGTGTATGGCTGCAATAAGTTAATTCAAAAACAGCGCACAGGCACTCTACCAAATAGCGTTATGTTAATGAGCACATGAATGTTTCATAATTGGAGCCTTGCGTTGGCTAATGACTTTAAATAGTCATAAAAGAAAATTAAAGCTAAATGTAACAAAATGGGCCCAGCCAATTATTTTAATGATTGATTGGAAGAGATGTCACAAACCTCTAGCTCCTCAGCTCAAAAACGATGACGTGTTTGTCACATCTCCCTTGTGTGTGTGTGTGTGTGTGTGTGTCCGCACATATAGATTAGTGCATGTAAATGCAGATGCAGGGCTCATACCTCATCAATGTACTCTCTGGGAAGAGGTGCGCCTGCTGACACCTGAAAACAAAGAAAAATAATCACAAACATCAGTATTTTATCACATTTAGCTATGTATTATTTTATTTTCCATCTAGTTTTGAGTTTTTGTACACATTTATTTGTAATATAGAACTGCTGTAGTCTTGCCTTGTTCCCCTGTTTAATGTTTTCTTGGAAAAGCCAAAAAACTACTGCTGTTAATTTCCTGGGGTAAATTTCAGTGAATGGGATACAGACCAATAAAGAAATTCTAAGCAGATTTATACAATTGTTTTATTGTATGAAAGTTGGTTTTTCAAATTTGAATTTCCTGATGACTAAATGCACAAACATCTGCGGATTTCCAAAACAAACGAAAACCTTGGCCTGAGCTTTCAGAAATGCTGTGTTGCCCTTAAATGACCTTTGTGTACTTTATGTTGGCATTGGTGCATCCACAGTACTATAGGTATATTTTATCTCTATGGACGGGTGGCAGGTCAGCTTACACACTGAAACATTTAAGAAGTAAAAGGAGCCAAACCACACAGAAGAGAAGTTTGTCCATAAAAAAGGCACCAAAATATTCACATAACCTTGCTATGTGTAGAGTGCGATGTATATATGTGTTGTTTGTATTGTGGATGAATATGCACAAAGGTAAGTTTCAGTGATTGTATAAACTGGCTAATTATTACATTATATGGAGTTACAGTTATTTAATAGCGTAGTTGTTTATAACCATAGAAAGTACTGAGGGATGATTGTGACTGTGTAGTTAACAGTGTCACATGCTAGTTAAGGTTGTTAAGGACATCCATCTCATTGATTATTTAATTCTCTTGCATCAGAGAAGAATTGTTGAAAGAATGTAAAAGCCAAACTGCAAATTATATCAAGACAGCATGACAGAGAGAAAAACAGATGTGGTCATAATTCAAATACATCGCTGGGTTGACTGTGTTGTGTTACATTTTCAGTGTGTTGCGGTACAACTTACATTTGGACCTCCGCCATGCATCTTTAGCGCTCTAACAGTTGCAACCAGCACCACCACATTGGGCCTCAACCCCGAAGCCCGACATTTGATGTTGAAGAACTTCTCCATCCCGATGTCCGCTCCAAAACCAGCTTCAGTCACTGCACAGCAACAGACAGGAATGTTTTTATATAGCACAAGACAACAAAAGTACAAGTGTTAATATGTCTATCAGTAATTTAATCACAGTATTTTAAGATTCTGGCCAGCATACAAACATAATGTAAGCAAATTGTGATAAATCAATGATTGTTATACTATTTTCCATCCTTTTTTTCTTTTCTTCTTTTTCTTTGGAAATTCACAAATTAGTATTAGTATTAGTATCGAAGTATCTGCACCGTTCCAAAAACTGTATCAGCAGAGAAATTAAAACAGTTAGAGAAGTTTGACCAAATGTGCAATCAAATTTGAACTCCAAACGACAACTTTATATACACATGTCAGTTCAGTTATACATCTTTAAAGAATCACAGGGATAAGAGGGAAGTCAAACTGTGTTTTTGTGTGAACAGTAACACAGAACTGAGTGATGGGTTCACTGGAAGGGCTCTCAAAGACACAGAGGGCCTCTGATATGGACGGCCCTTCACACAGGCCTCTTGAACAGGCTCCAAACAAAGCAAATAGTCCACCTGGAATGACGGCCTTGTTAAGATAAGGTTTCCTGTTGCATGTGTGTGACACTATTGTACTACAACACTTGCTGGTTGGCCAGAACCAAAATTTAGGAGAAGACTGAGAATTATTTCACACCTAATCTGTTGACTGAGGTTTTAACAACTTCTAGTGTGTTTTCCAATTCAGTGCAGTCCGTTTAGCCTGGTGGGAACACTGTCATCTGAGCCGGGTGGGGAAATTAATTACTGCACGTACACCACCGAAAAAGGTGGCCCTTGGTCTGCTTCCAAGCGAACTCTGGTGCTGTTTGATTGTAGTGAAAATGTGTCATGAAACAGCCACCGGATTATGTAATACAGACATGTGACACTAATATTTATTCAAAAGCTAAAGAAAATGTACCATGACATGCAGTTTCTTTCCTCTGTTTCTAGCTGCCAGTCAGTATTTATTGCCAGTAAAGTCCAGTTTGAGTATAAGCTTCATGAGCTCTTTGTGACCACCAGAGAAGACCAATAAAGCCTTCAAGTACAGCGTGACTTGCCGTCAGTCACAGGAATAAACTTTGTTTTGATTTTCTCCCACAAGTCCATATAATGTAGATGGGTTACTAGTCTGTCCATGTGACTTCATGTTAAAAACTCTAAATTAGCAACATGTGAATCCTAAATAGACTGCAACTTAAATACAAAGATTGATCATTTCTTCCTTTGGTCTAGACCAGTTGAACCAAATTCCTGGTGTGTCAGCACGTGTAAATCTACATTGAATGCAAGTCTAAACCAGTTACATTCATGTACTAACCATATATTCTGTGTTGGCAGCCTATATGCACAACACAGTGGCCAACAGCTCATCCCCTGAACGTTTAATTTAATTAAAATGATAATGAAACATGACTAGGAAGCATGTCAGGAAACAAATCAAATTACTGTGATAAATGATATGCATGCGTTTTACATGCTGCTGTGTGCGAGTGTGTGCACGGATTTTATCTATGTAGTAAACGGAGACTTTATAGAGTGTAGTTAACCTTTAACATCTACAGGAATGATTTACATCAATTCCTTTAGGATGGAAAATCAAATATATCATTGATTCTAACAGAAAAAAAATCTATTATTCCCAATAATCCTTATTAGATAAACAAAACAACAAATTTACTATGACATATCAACAGAGAAGAAATTAACTGAAAACATTCATTGTTTGGTTATAAGACAACAACATATGGGACCTTTGGCAGGGAAAGAGTAATTCACTGTTTTTGGCTGACACAGAGCACATCTGTCTGAGGATTTAGTGAGAAAACAAGTGTTTCCATGAAGAAATGCGTCACTCCGCTTTGTTTGGATCTCTGCATTACTAGTGAAAGTGTGATGTATTTCACTGAGGGAAATTATTGCCAGAGGAAGAGAAGACAAAAGAGCTAAATTCAATTAGAAAGATGAGAAATCTTCTAAGGAAAAGAAAAGCAAAAAAGCATAATTTTATTACTAGGGCTTAACAGTTTCTAGAGGAATAAATTACAATATTAATGTAAAGCAGATATTGTGGTTTGGGGGCCTAGGAGGCATCAGACATGTCTTAACAAGTCTCTGAGTAAAGAGCAACAAATAAGGGATTAGCACACAAATGTAACTAGACTTTATTTGGCCACAGACCACTGACAGAGTGTAGTGTTTCTCATTAGCACCACATTAGAGTTTTGGTTCTAACCGGTTTGCAATTGAAAATCACGTTCTTTTCAGCAGCCTTAGTGGATTTTGAGATGAATTGTGTGATCTCATTCACAGAGAGCACTCACAAACACAAAAGGCAGAGCAATGCATATTTAAATCAGGAAATGAAAGAAAACGATATACGTAACAGCCAGTGCGCCAAGCCTTCCACTACCATATTACACCAAACAGGAGATTGACCCCAGAGCACGTCATGAGGAAACACTTGCAAGCTTCCTGTTCTGTGTGACAACCTTGAACTGTCCGGAGAGCAAGGGGGAAACGAGAGGTCAGTATTGTTGTGAGTGAAAAGAGAGCTGGATGGTGTTACCACCAGTCAAAGCATTGGTATCAGCACCCAAAGCCAACAAAAACACTCACAAACGAGGCTGGAAAGTAGGCTAGATCAACATGACCAACACTTCCTGTTAAGTTTACAATAAGCCATGTTGTACTTCTGAATGGGGCTGTAACTAACATTTTTCATTGGATTAATCTAATCCAGTTTCTCTAAAACTAGAAACCTGTGAAAAAAGTCCATCACTTTATCCCAAAGCCTGACATGACCTTTTTAAATTGCTCATTTTGTCCGACTAACAGTCAAAATCTCAAATAAATTCACTATACAACAGAGAAAAGCAGCAAATCTCTACATGAAGGTCTTTTTTCTTTACTTTTTGCTTGATAAACAATTAATTGATCATCAAAATAGATGCTGAGTAAATATCTGTCAATTCAGCACTACCTCTAACTTCATACTATCTGAGGGCTGTATTTAGCATTTATTTTAAATGGCATTAATGCATTTGCCTGTATATACTATAAAGTGCTGATTCTGATTCACAAACCAGTGCACATTGCAGGAGGAAATCTCTGAAACAGAATTAATGGAAATTGACTCCATTATAGAATACTTCCAAATGAATCCAAGTAAATCTCTTCACAAGTTAATCTTTTAAACATAAAACACTTTGTTTAAACAAGTTTAAGACAAGTTGAAGTATGGACTGTGTGAGATAAACAGGATACACATGGTTTTTTACAAAAAAAAAAAAAAAAACTGGGGCAGGGTTGGAAATGTTTTACATGCTGAATGCATCACAATTTCTCAGTGACCACTTCTCTAAAAGCCCAAATGATTTGTTGCTATAGCTTAGGGAGGCTTTGCGGTGTGGGAAATCTTATCTTTATCGTGGGGTTATCTGTATTCAATACTCCAGACTGTTAATTACACAGGAATCCCTCACATCTGGAATGTGGAATTCATCTCCCAGAAGCCCCTTCCAAAAGTAGCTTTTCTCCATTTTGAGTCCAGATTCCAAAGTGACTTGAAAAAAACCCACAATAATACTGAGCATGATGAAGCATGGCAATGAGTTTGTTCATACACACCCCCACAACCCTCAATGGGTTCACAAAGAGTTCATCTACTTAATTTACTACATAAGAGAAGTTTTCTGAGAGAATTATACTGAACTATATATTTCTTCAAGAAATGGTTATAAGGTTAAAAGCTGTTTATTACAACTTGGGTCTTATTTTCATATTTTTTTGGTTATAGTTCCTTTTAGTAATAAGAAACTGTGCTCACCAAGTTAATTGCCGAGATCTGGTAATGCAGAGATATTGCTTAATAAACCTGACAAGATGAGAAGCATGACCAGTCGAACAATCATGCAAGTTTTAAGCAAACTCACAGGTTAGCCAAACTAAAACTAAATGAAAGACCAATAGTAAAAATACGACCCAAATTGTCCATTGTAAACATCTACCACAGTTTACAGACCTACTTCCTGATTCAACTATGCCTACCGTAGTTGTTCATGTACAAACATTAATATGCAACATCGAATTATTACCAACATTTCAGCTGCACTCACTTTTAATTTTACTTCACTTTGCTTACTACCAATAAATTGGTTTAGATAATCAGATAAACAGTTTTACACTGCCAATTATCTAACTCTCATGTTTCTTCCCCGGTTGGATCTCTTCACCTCAGCAATTATTTTGTTGGTGAGTACAAATAGACATGATGGCCAAAACTACAAAAAACAGACATGAGTTGTGACAAATCAGAATTATTTTTTAACTTGTTGACGAAATCAGATCATACAAAAACAAAAACATATGTGCAGAAATATTTATTTTTTCAACTTTACTGTGATATGTTTTGAGGAAAAGATTGTGGCATCAGAGAAATGAGATGAGAAGAGGGAGTGGGAGTGGGAGAATGAGGAAGCAAGAGGGGGCGACATGCATCCCAGCTGCCGGGGGAGGAAAAGGAGGGAGGTCGAGTTCCTTGCATACCTGAGAGTCAGGTAACAAACACGCAGACGGGAAAGGGAGGGAATGAGACGGATAGATGGAAAACAAGTGGGGTAGAGGTGAAGGTATAAAACACATAACACACATATAAAACACCTCCCTGCCGCTCTGCTCCAGTGTTGTGAAACCCAACTCTCTACCCATGCTGCCTACACATTTGCCCATCGCACAGATGACAGCTGAGGTAAAAGGAAAAGGGTGATTGGGGCACATATAACATGTGCACATTATTGCTCTCACACAGAAACCTATGCTCACATATACAAATACATAAATATAATGCTGGAGAGCATTTTCATGTACATCAAATGCACCTGACCAGCCCCACAAACTCCAACACACACACACACATTCCAAACATATTTCTGCAGCCAAAGTAAATGAAGACAGAAAGAGAACAGCGGGATAGATAGACAGATAAAAACGGGAATACTCAAGTATGCTTTGACGTTGCAGGGATTAGTGTGGTTTACTCTAAAGCATTCCAGGGCCTCTTAAGATTATCAATCTGCTTCCTTCCTCTCTCCTGTGTTTTTTACGCAATCTTTCCACCAGTTTCCTAGAAAGTTACGCGGGAGCAGGATGCCAGGGCAGCACACTAGTCAACCAGATGCAGGTAGAACAGAGGCAGAACCAGAAGAGAGATGAATGTAGGCCAAAGGTTGCAACAGTAGGAAGGCAAGCTGAAGTTCATGACTGGAGTATATTGTAAATTATAGTTTAATCTGCTCCGCTGAGGAAGCTTCAACCTTAAAATTCCTCCACACCTGGGACTCTTAAACATTACACTTAATATCCTCTTGTCTGTCATTCCCCAAGGTTGTGTGTGATCTGTATGCATGGACTGTGTGTCTTACCGACAAAGCCGTCCCGTCCAACCAACTTCAAAGCCAGCTTGTCTGCTAGCACCGAGGAGTTGCCATGGGCGATGTTGGCAAAGGGCCCAGCGTGGACAAACACTGGCGTACCCTGCAACAATTAGAGCGGCACACAAACATGCAGGAGGAGTTGAGAAAACAGTGTAACCCACAGCAACTCAACTGGCCAAGTTTAAATAGGGAATAACCAGCTCTTTCATACAACATCTTTCAGTCAAACTTTCAGGATAAACATTCAAGTGTGGATGCACTTTGGCTGGCAGTATGTTTGTCTTAACAGTAGGCACAAGTTAAGAGGTACTTGACTAGCAATGCCAGCCTGATTGTGGGCCAGGCTTCTCTCCTCTGTTGAGAGAGTAATCCAAGAAGGCTGGAAACAAACCCTAAAAGCACCTCAAGTGCAAGTTTCTGTCTTGGCAGTCACTCAAGCTTGTAACAATTACTTTCATTTGATATTTACATTGTGCCTAACCTTACCACAGTGAACATAAACATAGCAGTGAGAGTACAAAATGCAATACACATGATAAAGATATGCAAACATATGCTCAGTATGCACAGATTTCATTTAAAAAGTAGATGTGTGGGAGAATGTACTCTACAAGACAGAGCAAAAGTAAAACTTCACCATGATTTGACATCTGCATTTGATTGCACTGAGAAGTAAAGTTAGTTACAATTAGAGGCGAAAGATAAGCTAATTAATGAGTTACATGATAAGTCGAGTGGAATCGTTTATTACTACTTTAATACATCCAGACCAGACAGGCTTTATAATCGGTCGCCATCTGCCAGATAACATCCGCAGACTGCTTAATGTTATTGAGCATAGTAGCAATTACCCAGATCCCAGCATGGCCTTAGTGGTTGAGGCCGAAAAAGTATTTAACTGTATATCCTGGCCGTTTCTACCTAAACCTTAGATAACTTTGGATTTGGCCCAAACTTCATAAGATGGATACAGCTACTGTACACTGCCCCTCAAAGCATAGTCAGAGTTAATTGGCATGGGTCTCAATCTTTTGGTTTAGGTAGAGGAACATGCAATGGGTGCCTGCTATCACCACTCCTTTCTGCATTAATCATTGAACCATTGGCACAGGTGATACAAGATGATACACTTATCAAACGGATAGAAAATCAGCAACAAGTCTATAAAATTTCACTATAAGCAGATGACGTTTTAGTTTATGTACCAGAAAATCTACGTTCAGTCCCAAGACTGATGGATTGCTTAGCCAAATTTGGAAACCTTTTAGGATATAAAGTCAATGTTGATAAAACAGAAGCTTTGGCTCTGAACTCGCTGATCACACACCAGATGAGAGTGTCATTCTTTTTCAGGTGGCCTAAGGAAGGTATATCATACTTGCACACCACTATACCACAAGACTTAGATAAGTTATATAATAAATTAATTGATAAGATATCTGCTGATCTTAACAGAAGGGCTGTGCTACCCCTTTCTCTCTCAGGTAGAATAGAGAGTATTAGGATGAATGTGCTGCCTAGGCTGCTATTTCTTTTTCAAACTTTGCCTCTCACTCCACCAAAAAATGTGTTTACAATTTTAGATCGCTTTGTCTCCAGGTTTATTTGGCAGGGAAGGTGTCCACGTATAAGATACAAAGTTCTACAGTTAAACAACAAGGAGGGTGGGGACTCCCTCACCTTAGGTACTTCTGGTTGACTTATCAACTAATGGCATTGACCATCTGGATTTCAGACAGGGTGGACACAGGTGGCTGGAGACAGTCTGTACTCCAATGCCTTTATCAAATGCTCCATTCGTTGAGAATAAAGTCCTAGAAAAGACCTTGGGTAGATGGTCAAATCTACTCTCATAGGATGGAGAGAGGTGCAGCGGACTTAAAGTCTCTTTAGTGATGTATCGGTTTTGTCAAGTATTGCTCATCTAAAAAGGTTTTGTACCCCTAAACTTACTTAGATTTGTCCACCAGCTCATTGAAGACAAGGAATTAAAACATTTGAACAGCTGACTAATGAATTTAACCTGCCAAGATCAGATTTTTTTTTTATTTTTTTTTTTAGATATCTTCAGATAAGAACGTTTTTGCTCAAACATCCAAATTGGAATAGCCTTAAGAAATCTGATTCCCCTATTGAACAATGCTTGATAAAGATTCAAGACAGAAAGCACACAAAGAGACCAATATCCAATTTATATAGAGCATTTTCTAGTATGAAACAAGAAAACACCCTTCATACTAAACAAAAATGGGAAGGGGAGCTTGAATTAGAAATTGGCAAAGAGGTTTGGGAAAATATCTCTTCAGAAAGTCATAAAGTCACTAATGCAAAGCTATGGAGAGAGTTCCAGTGAAAAATAGTTAACAGATTCTATAGACCCCCTCACATCCTTTCCAAAATAGACAAACAAGTGCATGTTGGAGGAAATGTGGAGAGGGGTCAGCAAACCATACACATAGTGAATAGTGTACACAGTGCCCTCTCTTGGATAACCTTTGGAGGGAGATATTTGATTTACTTGATAATATATTTTGTTTTCACATACCCAGGGACCCATTGCTGAACATCTTTGGGACAATCCCAGAAGCAGTGATGAGCAGGAAAAAGATACACTTACTGCATATACTAATAACACTGAACTCGCTTAAAAAAAAAAAAAAAAAAAGATCCTCCAACCTATGACACATGGCAGTCAGTAGTTAAAGGAATTTACACAATGGAAAAAATAACGTTCATGTTGAGATTGCAAAATGCAGAATTCACAGACCAATGGTCCCCTTGGCTAGAAGTGATGGATGAGGCATGGAGCTAGGCATGCTTGGGAAACTTTTGTGTTTCATCACTTTAGCTTTCTGGTGCTGTGTTGGGTAATTGCAGCTATTAAATGTCAGTGTTTGGGTTTTCGTATTAATTTTGGTATGTATCATTTTTTTTGGGGGGGGGGGGGGGGGGGGGTAATGGTTTTATAAACACACTGTTTCTGAATGGCACAGTCCCATACATAGAAGTGATGAGTTGATAAGGGGGCGGAGGGCAGCGAATGAGGGTAGAGATGTAGATGTGCATATGGTTAATTGGTTCTGATGGACTCCAGAATCTAAATGTCAATCTGGGCACTGCTTAGCAGCCTAGGCCACTGTCCAATGAAGTCCCGTTCCAATTGGTTTGGTGCTATTTAACCATCCGCAAGTACTGTGGTGAAGTTCGAGTTACTAGGACTACTACGCTACGCTATGAGCTAGGTTGTCAGGTTTGTCAAGGCTTTACGCAATGTAGTAGCGCGACGAGGTGAGTGAGAACTTACCTTAATAATAAGGTAAGTTAAGGTAAGTTATTATTATCAGTGAGATCAGTATGTGTTGAAGAGGTCTCTTCTCTTCATAGAAGTTTGTCAGTATCTGACAAAGAGCCTCAGCAACGGGGAGGTGTGCCCCTCGTTCTAGGCTTTCCCCCCCGATACGGTGGCTCCTATCCTAAAAATTCTAACGCTGTTCTCTCTCAAGGGACATTGATTAGTATTTCTAACATATTAGAGAATTATTAGAAAGCAAGGAGCCTTACCGAAATGTAGTTGAAGAAGCCTTGGATAAGTGAAGTAAAAAGGACCGAAAAGATGACATGTTTCTATGTTTCAATACATCAAAATGATCTACTTAGTTTTATTCAGCACAATAAGCAAAACACAATATCTCAAAAGGGAGTAAAAAAATGACTTAGACTTCTGTTCCTTGTTAAAACAAGCAAATAAAAATCTGCTGAAAAAAGATATTCAGCTCTCCTAAGAGTTACATCTTCTTTAATACAGCGGGAGCTGAGACAGGTTCTTCACTATATTTGGCCCATCAGCAATCTACACAATATACATTTTTAATTCAAAGCATTTAATTGGATATTGGAACATGCATACAATGTATACATAAGTGGGTACCAAAAATGCTGTTATAAAACTACATGAAGTGTGCATGCACAGAGAATGTGGTCTGTGTAAGCCAATATCCTGTTTTCTGAGAATCTATACGGATGAGTCATTGCTGGAGAACAGTGGAGAGTACCGTTATACCACTCTGTTATCTCTGACAAATTTAACCACAGTACATCACACACCTGTATCTAAGCAACAGCTCTCAAGTAGCTTTTCAGTCTGTGGAACAAAGCAGAGCCCTTCTCACTCTTTCTCTCTTCGTTCTCTTGGGTAGGGAGCTTGAGCAGAATGCACTTTTGACCTTTTATCTCACCTAACAGAGTGAATGACAACAGAGTTGAGTATAAATAGTTGGTGGGTTTGGGGAAGTGGCGTAAAATTGGGAGGAGAGGAACAGGGAAGTAAAGGAAGTTGAATTTCTATTTAGTAGACAGAAAATGATAGTAATAGGTGACTATTTTGATGATCGATTACCACTTTTCAAACAAAAATCGCCAAACATTCTCTGTCCCAGAGATGCTGGATTTTTGAGGCTGACTGATTTTAAAAGACAGATTACTTAATAGTTATTCTTACTTGCAGCCCTAGATACATTTTTCTTTCTCAGCTGGGGTGAAACTCTTGCAAAAGTCTACAACTATTGCACAGACTCACAGCTGCTGTTAGTGTACAAGCAGCAGATCTAATCTGTACTTAGTACTGAATAAAAGATGTTTCGCAGCGTGCATCCAGCTTACACAAGGCAAGGTGTCAAAGAATATGGTTGACAAGGAAAGGTCTACTCCACAAGATTACAATCCTTCTGCTGCACTCATGACAGACTAAAATTTGCTGAGAAAACTGGTCAAGAAGAAAACTGGAGAAAGCCAACTGACCCATTGTTACACTGCATGTGAATTCCGTGAGAGGGAGGAAAAAGGAAGGATGGGAAGGCCTTACACGATTTTCTAAGCTTTTGTTTGCATACCTCTCCCTCTGTCTGCATAAACAGCCTCCCCTCAGAGGAGTAAATCAACCATTTAACAAGGTTCTGACAAATGCTGCCATTTGTCTGAATAAACTAGTAGTTTCAAGATTACATCAGCCTCTAACTACATGAAGAGAAACAGGGGTAAAAAAAACAAACAAACAAAAAACCCCACACTTTTAGTACGTTTAACCTTTCAATGACACATTCCTTTCTCTATTCCAATGGAATTTAAACAAACGTAACATATTACGTGAATTTCCATGTGTGTTTGGAACTCCTGAACTTCAACTTGACCCAGTTCACGCCTCACAACTCTTTCCACATCTGGACAAAACGGGACAACGATTCAGGAAATAAATCAGTCAAATGAAAGTGATGACTGGAAATAAGTGGAAATAAATGAATGAGTGGACATGAGGATTATGAAGACTGGGAAGGGAAATGAACAAAAACAGGAAGATGGAGATCATGTCACCATTTCCTCTTCTTGTGCATCTCTTATACTGTTGGCTACTGCGGCTGCAGAACAGTACTAAACTAATAAAATGTTCCCAGCCTACGTTTTCACACAGAACAAAGACTAAAACCTGAAAGCCTGAGTCAAAGACTAGGCTGTGTGACCTGTGAGAGCAGCTGAAATACTGGTTATCATTTGATGTATTTCTTTCTTTGTTGTGTCTTGTATGTTATATATTTTACAAATGTTTTCAAACTAAGGGGTTAATGTTAGTCTGTCATTCAATGGCTGCTCTACATATCAACCTGCTGTGTCTATCTTTAAGCTGACTGTTGGCAGGCTACTCTCGTTAAAAGTTTATGTTGTTGAATTTCTGTCTGAGCCAGTGGTAAAAAAATCATACTTATTTAGATTTCTACATCTTGATCTGACAAATCTTTAGATGATTTATTTTCAACTAAATGAAATAGTAATGTTACTGTGTTATTCTGACATGTTTGTGAAGAAATCCTTCTCCTACACTCGTTGAACTCTTGAACTCGTTTTTATCTAAGGGCTATTTGCTGGACTTAAGGTTTAGCTACAGATATCTTCGTCTTAAGCCTACTGCCTTAGAAAATGTGTGGTTCATGAGCTACCTCAACTGAACTAATTTTGAAGGATTGCCCAACCATGAGGTCTCTGTGAGATCATCTGTGACCATACCGGTTTGTAAGAAGGGGTAAGAGTTTGTGGAAGTGTACATTTAGGGATGTGACTGTTTTTAACCTTACTTCTGGAGATGTACAAAGCTGACTGGTTTGTGTTTGCAATCTTTAGAGAAAGGACCGCCTGAACAACATGCTTTCTATTAAAAAATACAAGACAATTGTATTTTTGTATTCAGACATTTGTATAATTTTTACTGATTGTATAATGGATTGTACGGTGTTTACAACTGCTTCAACAATTAACAATGTTTAAGGCTCTCTCTTATGTCTTTGTGTGTTCTTGAGTGAACCATGAAAAGATTTCCACAACAGACCATAGAGTAAACATACTTCCTCTCCCCAGCAAAGATGCATCCAGCCGGTTCTGTGAAACTCCACGTAGACAGGATGTGTGAAAAACACAGAGAATGACTGAGGTCTACTTAATAGACACGTACACAGGGAGCAGGTTTAAAAACTATCCCATTTCCTCTTGTACTATGTCTCCTACAAACCCTGTCCCATCTAAAACAACACTGCTCTAACAACAAGCTCTAAAACACACACACACACACACACACACACACACACACACACACACACAGACTTCCATATGCCAGCTTTATTCACATGTGTGCGTCTGAATTCAAAACACACAATCACGAGTGAAGAGGGCACGAAGGGCACAGGCGGTCACAGCGCGATGGAAAATTCACATGCCGCTCTGAGACCCGGCTGGTGCCGATACCGGTTCCCTGACCAGAATCACAGGAAAACCACTCAGGAAACCGTTTCACACAACAGGACCGCAATGCTTCCTCCAAAAAAACAGAAAGTAACCAAATCTCTGCTGCATGCACACTCCGCTCCCTCTACACCCTTGAAAACACTCAATCTGGGACACACTGTGTTTATTTTCCCCACCCAATAGCCATGTAATCAAGCTTTCTGTTCAAAACCAACAGAGAACAAACAAACGAGAAATAGCCCTACAACAAAAAGAGAAACACAAAGCTGTTATCAGAGGCATGACTGCTAACATTGTGCGTATTGTAAACTTTCAGGACTTAAATCAATCCAACAGAAAAATACACTTGGCTTGTGCGGCAAACATTTGGCTCGCAACCCAATGTTTCAGACTGTCAGTGAGGAAAGCGTGCACTGAGAGCATCAACATCAAAGATAAAGCAGACGCCATAGACGGGATGTGCAGACTACAACACATTGACCAGACACTGGAATGACCGGATGAGTAATGCACCATTACAGTTAAAGGATAAAAGAGTCATTTCAAGGATAGAGAGGAAAAGAACAATGTTTTTAGATCACAAACTTAATACTTTTGTGAGACTGGCCTGTTGACTTACATGTAACTTACAAGTTAGGTAATAAGAACTTAATCATTAGCAATATATCACTAGTTAACCAATTAACCAATTTCCTCTTGTGTGACATGCTACCACTTAACCAGTAGACTTTACTCAACACTGGTTGGGATCCTACTAGTGAAAGTAGAGTCCCCGTCTACTTAATACTGTTGTGCTCATTGTTATTTCACTTGGAAGGGGGAAAGTTTCTTTGTGCTCACCTTCAATCACCGTTAAAGGCCTATTTGTGACATCACAAGTAGTTTGGAGCCAATCGTGGTCCAGTATGTGTCATATGTAAGTGTGATGTGGAAACTTGAAGCCTCCAGTGCTCAAACACTGAGGATGGTCACGGTGACCCTACATCACAGGTTATAGCTTCGGTGAGGACATGAGTTTTAAAAAGTGATTTTTCCTTATTGGACGGTTTTATTTGAGCATTTTTAGAGGCCTGAAGACAAACTGATTTTTTTTTTTCTTTCTCATCCATTTAATCATCTTGTGACTCCTCTAGTTTCTCTTGACCACCAGGTTGGGAAACCACTGCCATACACTATGCTGAGTGAATTACTAATAAGCTTTATCTCAAAACTGAGAAAAAGTCCATGTCATTATGAACAATAATGGCAAACGAATAACAGATTCTGATATTCAAATAAAATATGGTGCTGAAATGATGTGCTATTAAGCTACCATACCTGTACATAGCTGAATACAAGACTGGTTGCCTACAATAGTTGATAACATTTTATTCTTTAGTTGTTAAAATAAATCCCAAAATTGATTTTATTAATAAAAATGTCATCTTCCAACAATGATAACATTTTTCTGGGCATATTTAATTGACAACCGAGCACAGGATGTAACTGATACCGGCCCTGGGGTAGATTGATGACATCTTCATCGCTTAGTGGATAAATTAGTTAATGGGCTAGTCTTCTATAAACTTCATACTTCCTTTAAGTGGACTTGTGTCGTATCAAGAAAGCAGACCAAGACTGAATGTTTGGTTTGTTATCGGTTCATTCCATCCATTAAACCTCCAAACTCCACTCCTCTCAATTTCTCCATCCATCACCTTGAGGGTTGGGTGTTTTCCTCGAGAACAGGGACAGCTTAGGGCCACTCATGTATATACACGTGTGTATGTGTGTGTGTGTGGACATGCAAGAATTGTTTATGTGCCTGTGTGATCACATGTCCACTTATCTAACAGTAATGTCTCAAAAGCAAAATGAAAGCCAGATGTTGCAAGAAGCAGAGTTATGTTATACGTTGTCACACCCAAATGAACGTTTCCTTAGGACAGTTGTATAAATCTGGATCAGATGTCCTCTGGACTGAGAGCTCCACCTGTCCTCTGCACACTGCTAAACTGCTATTAAGATTAAGAGCCAGGAAAAAGGTCAATCTATCATCCTTTTTTAAAAGCTCTCAGTGGAGCACTCTTTCTCCCTCTTTCTTGTCTCTGACAGCAGAGGTAGAGGCAGGTCTAGTGCACATTTTCCACTTTCCTGTGGATTGCCAACCTATTTATTCTACAAGATATGTGTCAGAGGAAAATCAGTTGAGCAGGATAACAACTATTTAAGTGTGGTTATGTGCATCTCTCACCTCGAGGGTTTGCATCAGCGTGGGCTTGATGGCATCTTTCATTAACACCGCCAGCGCCCCACTCACACCCTGAAAGGGAGGAAGAAAACATGAGTGTGGTGGTTGGAAATAAGGATAGGTTATCAGGACTGTGACAAAAATTAAACCTCACCAATACCAACAATTGATACTGATCTTAAGAATGGTCAAATGGCTTTCCTAAAATATGCCTTGTCAGCAATCTTTACACACCAACACATACATACAGCGTACACACAGTCATACACTCATTTCCACTGGGCTGGCCCAGAGGTGTGGTGATGTTTTTGCATCCTGGCTAATAAGAAAGACTTATGTAACTTTATATGGGAGCCTCCTCTATGACTCTGAAACAACACAGGCTACAGTCCTCAGTGGGAAACCAGAGCCAGCTGACCCTGTTGGATGGATCTGCTGAGAGGTGCTAAAACTCTGTTTAACTACTTCTTCTAACACGGTGCATGTCTAAAAAGGGGCTTTGTCATTACATTTGTTATTCTGTAAAGCACAACTATCTTCAAAAAGTGATTTAACACATTCTTATGGCCAGTTAAAACTGGAATTCACTCAATACTTTTGCTGTTGAAATGCTGAGATGTAGCGATGATAAACTGAGATTGTCTGGGTTAAAATTCCCACACTCCTTGAATGAAAAGACCACACAGTAACACACACCAGGTCCTCTGCTGTGACAGGCTGTCCAGAGCGGCTGGTCCCCACCACCATGCGCGCCAGTCTGTTTTTCATGTCCTCCAGGCTGTCTGCCAGAGCCAGGATGGCCATGATCTCGCTGGCCACTGCGATGTCGAACCCAGTCTGGAGTGTGAGAAAATACATACCAAGTATAAACCACAAAGGCAACAAACAGAAGTTTTTGGTCAGTGGCAACTGCAACTACTGGATCTAAAAAAAATGACGATTTACCAGCAATGAAACAGACAAAAAGAAATTCTGTAGTTTTCTGGTTGTAATGGTTTGAAATTCTGTGAAAGTTTGACTCTCTTTCTTTCTTAATAGTTTCTGATTGCTCAGTAAAGAACAGACATGGTTTGTAGGAAGGTAGCTTTGAGAGTAAATGAAATAAAAGAGTAACAAAGCATCACCAGCTTTATCTTAATGGGAAAGAGGATACATGTCTAAGGGATATGGCCTTGTTTTAGAATGATGCCTTTGGAGACAAAATAAAACAAATCTGTTTAATTTCTGATGTGACTTTCTGTATTAATTTATGTCAAATTAACTGAAAGACAAAGAGACGGACACAAGAATGAATAAGTGAGTGAGGGCTACCCACAGGGAAGTGTACAGAAAACCACAGAAGTCTCTATTCCACATCATGGAAAAAAGAAACATAACTTAAACCACATTAATCCACCAAGGAACACAACATTTCTATTCCCACTCCCAGTGATAATACCCAGAGGGGCTATAGTGTATCCAGTACTGGAGGAAGGTGGAGGACAGAGGAATGAAAGGGAAACAGAATGGATGAACTGATGGCGGTAAATGTAAGCATATGCTGAACCAGCTCAGAGGCTACTCCAGGTGTGTGTGTGTGTGTGTGTGTGTGTGTGTGGGTGGATGGGTGGGTCATTTTTCTCCTTCTTAAAACATTTGCTTTCACTTAAGCCTGCTTGCTTCCCATTGAGGTGAAGTGTTTATTTACAGGATTTCATTTAGCTGTCATTACTACAGACATGTGGGTGAAATACATCTGGGGTTTGTCATGGGCAGAGGAGATGGGAAAGCAGGGGAATGTGTGTGTCTGTGTGTGTACATCAGAAAAAGAATTTTAAAAAAAAAGATTGGGCTGGTGAGTGAGGTTACACTGTACAAGTGCCTAAAAACACAGGAATCATTTTAGTGATACAATGCATTGCAAAAGATGCCCACCAGCAAAGCCAGTAACAACAGTGTTTGTGATACTCTAGACTGAATGAATAAATATTTGTAATGAACAGGAATGTAACATATTTATGACAACTAGTGCTGTAGATGCCACAGTCCGAAAATACATTTGTTCATATTTTGGTTATCATAAAAACAAATAAAGCAAGCCGGTGGCTGAAAAATATTTAAAAAGATGATTGTTAGGGCACGCTGCATACCTCTCTGATCTGTCCTTTTTCGGTGTTTGCTTGTCCTACTGTGATCTTCCTCAAAAAACGGTCGTTTGTATCAACCACTGAAAAACAAAGACAAAAAGTTCAATTCCCTGCAAAATTTATTTTTCATAAAATCTACTACTTTGTGCATGAAAATGTCATCAGATATTATAACAGACAAGAACCATAAACTTTGAATAAAACTTGATCTGATACCTCAGACACACAGAAGATGTATTTACAGCCTGAGCCTGACAGACCAAATCCATTTCCACACATTGTTAAATAAATACAAACGCACATACACACACATGCACACACCGAACACCCAATAACTGACGGGAAGAGAGATTCTTATCTCTTACTGTGAGTAGGTGTTGACACCCTGAAAGTGCTTACGCGATGGAGGATATGCTATGTAAAAGTTTACTTACTCAGCACTTGGCCTGTTCTCTAATAATGTGGCTAGAAATCGGTTATGTGGCTATGCTGTTGTTACAATCAGCCTGGAAACCATGTTAATCAAACGTTATCCTGATGTTGCTTTGATGTAATGAAAGGAGAAGTAAAAACATGTCTTGTTACATGAACACAAAGACACACAGTCGCACCCACATAACATTAGGTGGTAAATCTGTTTTTAATCTCCAGGGTTTGTGTCTTAAGAATGCCCTCTGGAGCCACTGGACTAAATACCACATCAGTCATAGCAGCAGCTGCCTGGTTGTTCTCACTGACAACTTTAAACCAACACAACTACCACTGAGGTAGCTATTCCCACTCCTACCATACTCATTTATTATCCTGTGACTGATGGCTGCAACACTTCTACATAAAATGTGTTAATTCAATGTAAACATGAGGACCAGGAAGTTTTGTCATGGCCAATTTTCATTAAAGAGAAGTTTCTGCAGTCAGTACTAATTTTAGAATTCACTATATCAAAAAGGAAAATACACTTAATTCGAGATTTCATGTGACATTGTTTAGTCATGGAATAATTAGATACTTCTTTCATGTAAATTAGATTTGTGTGATAGCCATGATGTTGCTTTTGATAGAGTATGTCTCCGTGCTGCTTACAAAAGATCATACCGGGTGTTCTGTGTCAAGCACCACCATTTGATTGTCAATGGAAAACTGTCAGCAAGAAATATGAAATAACAACATAAAACATCATGCTCTCAACCAACACAGTGCCAGCTCTAAAATGTCAGTCAACAGCTTCAAGGGGAAATTCAGTTCTGTTCCAAATTTCAGTTTGACTTTAAAATAAATCATTACCCCACTCAAAACATCTGTCAGTTAATCAGTGGTTAACACTGCAAACTCCATATAACCACTTCAGTAAACATCACACTGCCTGGTAAAGTCAGTGATGTTTCCTGCATACCACCAGCATCAAGGTGAAACGCTTAAAGAAATTGATACTTGATTCAACATCATCTTCGCTGTAGTTTGAACATGTGTAAAGTTGAAGATGAAGCTTCAGGATGCTTGTTTCATGTAAAAAAAAAAAAAAGCTTTAAAATGTATCAAAAAAGCTTTAAAATGTTTCTGCTGCTCACTCACCCATTCACACACACACACTAACACACACACACACACACTAACACACCAATGGCAGCAAGCTACCACACAGAATGCTGGCGTGGGGTTCAGTATCTTGCCTGAGGACACTTCGACATGCGGACAGGAGGAGACAGGGATTGAACCACTGACCTTCTGATTAGTGGACGACCCGCCCTACCTCCTAAGCCACAGCAGCAACAGCAGAAGAGGAATGACAACCCACTGACCCAATAATTAAAGTACATCATATGTTTCAGACATACAAACTGTCTGGTTTTAGTTTGATTAGCAGAGACAGTAATAGATATAAATATTGAAATTCAGTTATATTCCCCTTCAGTGTTTCTCAGCCAGGCTGAATGTAAAAGCTTCAACCAGAAATAATGTGCAGAGTGAATTCCTATAATTCTGGAGATACCTCTCTGCCAGGTGATCTGGGAAGGGTCAAGGTCAAGACGGACAAAGGTGCTGACTTCCTGTGGTGTGAGAGATGCAGGGTCTATTTTATTGATGCCAAGACGCTGGAATCAAAAGAGAGAAAGAAAGATTAGAGGATCCTCTGTAAGGGTTTCAGGGAAGTGATGGTTGGATGCAATTTTTGGCTTTGGTTCAAATGTGTCCACATTTTGGTCCCATCTGTGCTCCTACTGCTGGATACAATCATTTATCTTATATTTTGTGAATATCTGACAACTTATATTACAAGTGATACTTTTCTTGCTATTTCCACATTAGCTGGACGCACAGTATTAAAGCAGCTGTAAAAGAAAAAGCAATTAAAAGACTATGAAGCAATCAACTAACTGTCAGGTTCAAAGGGTTTACTATGAGTGCTCTTCTTAAAAAAAAACACAGCTTTTTATCTCTCACTCTACAAATTATGACCAATAAATATTTTATAGTCCTTTTAACTTCTCATCCTGGAGCCCCTCATACAACAGGACAGACAAACACTGAGTTGACTTCTGTCCCAACTTCACCCTTCTATCTCTGTAACATCTGCCATATGCATATTTTCTGTTAACACTTGATATCAGGCATTCTTTATCAACACTACATAAAATAGCATAACTCACAGTCATATAAACAGATAGGAGCTTCATAAGACATAACTATTTGGAGATGAGGACAAAGTGATGAATCAGTGGGGACATTTTAAAAACAGGCTCACTGAGGTCCCCTAGTGGATGAAAGTGTCCTTTTTACAAGAGCTCAACAACAATCCTGAGGGCCGGTTACTGTTGTTGACACTAGTGATTCTGGCACTGCGGTGTTTAGACTTACACGTAGCCTGGCGATCTGGATGGGTGAAAATCTTCTGACTCCATTCACTGAAGGGACAAGTCTATTGAACAGGGCCTTAGAGGTATAAGACAAAAAATATGATTATGTGTGTATATGCATACAAATTACAATTCATACACAGTTGCATACTGCAATTTTAATTTCTGCAATTATAACCAGAATATCAAGATATAAGCATAGCTGACATTTAATTTAGAAAGTAACTTAATAAAAACGATTAAGTGTGCAGTAACACATTTCATAATTTACTTTTCTCATATAACTGAGACAAACAACAGTTTCACAGTTTACAAAGTGTGGTGTCAGAATTACTTTGCAAACTCATCATATGGTCACCTTGTCTGATTGGGTCGCCTCATGAAGCATCCTGGCATCGATGGCCGCTGCCACCAGGTTATTGGCTGCGGTGATGGCATGAATGTCACCAGTCAGATGGAGGTTGAACTGAAGTGCAAGTGAAGGTTCAGACAGAAAAGAGGAAGAACAAACAGAGACAGCAGGAAAGTGAAGGAGAAGTGATTAAACACAAGAGAAATATACACCTATTCAGTAATGTGGTGGTACACAGTGTGGGTTTGGCTGTCCCCGCTGAGAAACCATTTCCTAACCATGGGGGTTAAGAGTTCGGTATCACATGATTTATGTGGATTACAACAATACTGTAATCTTCCCACAGCTTTGACTTTGTCACCTAGGTCTTTAAAATATTATGAAAAATATTCTTTCTGTTTGGCATGAGCCCTTCAATCAAAAAGGAAACAAAACATTTTATTTTTCTTTAAAGATCCATGTATAACACACACACACACACACACACACACGCGCGTGCACGCTTTTCTTTCTGATTACTTTTATAAAAAATGTTCTAAACTGGGCAATAGAGCTAATTTGAGTGCATACTGCCAAATGAATGGAGCCTGTCTAGACGTAGAGACAGCTCCTTGTAAGCAAGTAGCTTGGCAGGAATCACAGTGCGGGCACAGAGACAATCAGGTGGGCCTAGCCTGTCCAAAACCAAGACCAGTCATACTTAATAAATTCTGAACTGCTTCTAAATTGGTTTACTTCTGATGATTACAGCAGGAGACAACGGGGCTTGGTGTTGAACATTTAAATTATTTCATTATAGTCCAATGATTCAGTCAGTTCTCATTATTGAGAGAACCATGTGCTAAGTCACATGCTGCTGCTGATGGGGAGAGGGCTGAATTAGCAGCCACGTACGTGTCGTTAATACTTGGCACTTGTTAAGGAGAAACTGGCACAGGAGTGAGTTAGATGTCTGGGTTGAGAATGATGGCTGAACTTGAGCTGAATTCTCTTCCTCCTGCTCCTCATGATGTCTTTTTGTGACAAACTTCAGCAAACTGCTTTGTTTCATCATGGTTTTTATCTTAACCTACGTTAAAAGCAGCTAGCTCAGTAGACTTCTGTTCCTCTGTGCAATGCGCGAGCTGTAAACTGAGTAAAAGATGAGGGGTGCAAAATGCACTGCCACTCAAAAAAAAATCTGACCTATCATCATCATCATATGGTGTACTCTAATTAGTCCTAAAAGGCTTTGCTAAGTGCTGACCCGCGTTGTCCGGAAACAATGTTATGCCAAAAGAAGGCAGTCCTGCACAGTGAAAAGATGCAAAGCAACAGAATGAATATGAGCTTTCTACTGAAAAGAATATATTTGGATGTAACTCTTGTAATCACCAACATTTTCATTAGTCTGTGTCCAACACTGCATGCATGTGTGTATTTTTGTGCACTTCAGGTCTTTGAAGCTAACGCTAGTCCTGCTGGGGAGCACTGAGAGTCTGTCTGTGTGTCTTACCTCCTCCATAGGGATGACCTGGGCATATCCCCCTCCTGCAGCTCCCCCTAGGCACAAAGAAGAGGCAGCACAGTCAGAGGCAGACAACGGGACAGGGACACACAAAGGAGGGGTGCTGTGTGCTGGACTCTAAGTGAACCTCTCCACCCAGACACAAAATGTAGCAGGGTATGAAATGCTAGCCTCACGCTGACAAAAATAGCTTATCACAGTTACTTGATACATTCCAAACTGCTGCTTTGGTTGCCTGACTGGCCAAATCTCACTCAATGTATTCAATGGGAAGCAAAACAAAATTGGAAATTTCATACCAAAATAATATCCACCACTTAGAATTGAAATCAGTTGAATGTAATGAAAATACAACTCCTTAAAGAATGTAAGTTGTTATTCATAGTAACGCTTTTCTAAGAAAATTGCTTTTTTGAGGATAACATTTAAATTTTTGAAAAACAGAGCAACAAAATATCTTTATTCAGTATCTCAAAAAAGTTCTCATAATGCTTATCATCAAGATAATAGTTTATTGTATTGGAGGCAAATTCACAGTGAAAGCACATTTTTCAGATAGGACATGTCATGTATGGACCTAGGTATCAATTACTGACCTTTAACCCCAAAGGTGGGTCCCTGGGAGGGCTGTCGGAGACAGGCGAAGGAGTTGAGCTTAAGGTGGGCAGACAGGGCTTGGACTAAGCCGATTGTCACTGTGCTTTTACCTTCGCCAAGTGGGGTTGGAGTTATACTATAACAGGAGACATACACAAAATGTTTGAATTTTACATTTTTTTGGTTTATGTGCATTCATGTCATCACAATTAGTGTGAAGCCAAGCAATTGATACATATGAATTACAAACTAAACCATCAAACCACGAATCAAAAGGATCACTTAATTTACATCACAAACACCAGCATTAGGGAGCACTGAAGGAATAAATAATTAAGAAAAAAAAGATTCAGTGAATGATTAAGTAAAACTCACCCAGCAACCAATATATATTTCCCATCAGGCTGTGTGTGGAGGCGGTCTAACAGGGAGAGGCGGACCTTTGCTTTGCTCCTGCCATAGGCTTCGAGCTCTTCTGGCAGCAAACCTATCTCCTCAGCCAGTTGGTCCACTGGCTTTGGCGTCTGGGCTCTGGAAATCTCTATGTCACTGACAAAGAAGAGAAAACATGACAAGTCATTTATATACAGTTATTTCTAAAGGGTCACATATGTCTTTTACACAATAATATTCAACCCTGTTCACATAATTTTTATGATGTACATGCAACTTAGATTAGCAAGACACAAGAAAAGACTCTTGTGTACTTGCAGATTTAGCTTAATTTCTCATAGTCTATCACAGATTCAGAGTGTTTCTGACATAACTGCTCTATACCTTGGTACTGGTGTCAGGGGCTGCAGTTTGAGGCTGCGCAACCGCCAGGGTCGGTACTGCTGCTCCTGGAGCCACCAACTGCTACTACGCACCACATTCTGGTAGACAAAAAGGAGAAACAGACGAAACAAGTTTGAGAACAGTGAAGGCAGAATACAGTAGCAACTGGGTCAACAAACAAGGTTGGTACATACTGAAATACAAATTGTTGCACCTGTATTCTGTAAGCCGCTGTGAGGTATCCCAACCCAGATTTTGAAGACATCTCAGTGGCATGTTCATCTAAGACAAAAAACAAAGGTTAATGCTCATGTTGACTAAAAACATGCATATCTATATTAAACAGCGGTCGGCCAGAATACAGAGTATAAGAAAAACAGAGGACACATGCTGTGAGTTACTTCAAGCCTACATACATTTAACCTCACATCCACAAGAGTTGTACTGCTTCCTAAGGCTGTCTTTACATGCTGGCTGTCTGAGCTGTTCACTGGTGAGAGCCAAACTCAATGGCGATACGTCATTATATGATTTCTAAAGAAAAACTGTTACATTGGGGGAAAAAAGCCAACAGATTGGACTATTACCATATATGTCTGGAAGACCCATTCTCCATGTTTAAGCTTGTTGGTCAGTCTCACTTCATGCACTTTAAAAAGGTTAGCATCAAACAGGACTGAGGTTCAAATCATTTGTGTGGTGACAAAATTTAAAAGCAGCACACAATGCCCAAGGTAGCAGTGCCACAAGGTAAAGTATCATCTGTATTTCACAACAAAAAACAATGGCTTAAGCAAGTGCAGAGCAATTCTGTCAGTGATCATTTGTAAACGGCCTTATAATGACTATTCCAGTATTCCTCAATACCTGTCTCCAAGGTGGACTCACAGCGGATGACGGCAGCCCCTGGCCTGACCCAGGTGGGTGGGATATCAATATTCTCTGTGCCTAATAGGACTACAGCATCAGCCTGCATCACCTGAGAAATGAAGAAAGTAGAAGAAATAAAGTAGAATATAAAATAGAAAAAAAATGAAAAATTCAAAAAAAGAGGATTAATATAAAGGTTTAAGGAAAAGATGTGAAAAAGCACGAAAAAGAAAAGTGGGACTGATCAGAATTTTTTATAGCTTTCTCTTAGCATAAATGTTACAAGCTTTTTACCAGCTCTGTTACAACCGATCACATTTTATGACTTAGCATTTGAAAAAGCAGAAACTGACCCCATGTGGCCAGACAGTAAAACTGCACATAACTGAATAATGACAACAGGTGGTTGAGTCTACAGAGCACAGAAAGAGGATTAAGATTTTTCAGTTATAAACAATGCGGTAAGGCTCCCAAAACACACTCAAAGCCAAAAAAACAAACAAAAAAAAACCCTTCAAACTGACCATAAACACTTTGCTCCTTCAAGGACCAAACAACAAGCTTTTAACAGATACATATCAAATATGTTTTAGGAGAAGTGATGAGAGAAAAAAAGCATGTGTGTAATGATTTAATTTTAAGACACACCTGGCTCTGTAGGTTCTTGAGACTCCAATGACTTTTGAGCGCCACCATTCCACTTCTCTCTATCAGGAACTGCAGGGCCACCCCAAGGGGTCCTTCAGCTCCAATCATCAACACTGTTCTTCCTTCCATGGGAGCATCTGTTAAAAAGTTTTAATTCAACATTAGCACATACCTTCTCCATTTATCAAGGGCCTTATTGCAAGATGAGAAACCCAACTGTCAGAATCAACGTGGTCCACATATCAATTACAGCCCATATAGTCTGTTTTCAAATACTGACCATATGGACTTTGCATGACATATTAAACCTCTACTAGTTGTATCCGGGATACTGAGAATAACCATGACCCTATGTACAGCTGACCTTTCACCCCTACCCTCTGAACCCCAGGCTGTGACTCCTGAAGGTAGCCTGGTGAGTCAGCAGAGTGAGTCAGCCATCTACTACTAAGTCCTAATGCCAAACTCTTTCTGGTGCACTGAAGTATCAGATGTATAAAACTCCTAAAATGTATCATAAAAGCTGTGAGCATGTTAGCCCAACACTCCCACTGATGTCATGACATTTTCACACACCAGCTTGTTGTAATAAAGCATATAGCGTGTCCATACTGGAAGAAATTAAACAAAGTACAAAATCTTTTGAAAAATATTTGCTTGCTTTTTCTTGAATTTATGAAATTTGAACAAAAGGTTTTTCTAAAGTTGCAGATTGCTTGGCATTCGTTAACATGTCTAGCATAATTTTCTGTTAATGTAAAACAGCAAAATACATGAATTTATTTTATACCGACTGTCAAAAACGTGTGAAAATTAGTACATACAGTGGTCTAAACTTTATAATTTAGTTTTATTTTATTATCCTTTTGGAGATTCCTTGTGTGTCTGTGGCAATTGTCAGACACACAAAACATCCACAAGTACAAAACAAAGCACATTACGGTTAAAGACAGACATCAAACCGTAGACTAAACTAAACTTGTTGGTAAGTATAGAATGAATAGGTATTTTATCTTCCCATGTCAGTATTTACTCTGGTATTAGAATACATTTAATTTGGTCTTTGTCAGGCGTGAATGTATTACCTACTAAAAAACATAAACTACAATTAGTTTATACTAGCCATCTGTAACAGCTGCAGCTAATAAAATTGATAATGAGTGGGTTTTGGTGTGGCACAATAATACTTATCATTAGTGCAACTAATGCTGTTTACATTAATCAAACTTACTCATTCATTTTATCAGCTACAGTCCCCTTAGAGGCAAATGTGAGTATTGTTACAGCTACTGTATGTGTCAAAGTGTACAGTTAGCTTATTTATCATACCTTTTATATGTTATATCATTTTCACAAGTTACAATAGTACCTACAATACTTAGTAACTACTGAACTTGGGACAGATGTCCCTTCTAAGAAACTCACCATGTTTCTCCAGCAGATCCACGACAGCGCTGGCTATAGGAGGCACAAAGCCTTTGTTCAGGTCTCCTTGGACCAGACGGCCCATATTCAAGTATGATATCCTATTTAAAGACAAAAACGACCATAAATATACAATTTACTGCATTTTTGCCATTTGCAGCACAGCCATTCTCAGTTTAACTGATTAATGTTTTGTTTTACGTACATCAGGCACGCAACATTTAAATGTTACAGAGTAAAAACTAACACTGACAAGTAACATTTTAAAGTACAGTAAGAAATATACTACAGTAGTCTTCATGATTGGAGGTCTATGATAAGTTGAAATGTTACTGACAAACATTTTTTTGTCAAACAACTAAAAGCAAAGTAACTTGTTACAGTCAAACAAAAACATTATGTATCTCAGTGTTTTATATGACAACCTAAACTATTTTTTATGAATTTGTCCTCTACTGAACCTATTCTATTCAATTTTTGAAGATTGTGAAGGGTGTCTCACTAATTTTCTCATTCACTTTTACTCAGTCTTAATTCTGTGCAGCACTTTCTGATTTGGGTCCAATCTGACACACCACGTGAGTAAATGCATTTATCTCTGTTGGGACAGAGAAACATGCACCACTGAAGCTCTATACCTACCTCAAAATGTCTACTGCTGACACATGAAAGAAGGGCATACCTATCAATTAAGGAAAAACACTCAAAAAGGAAAAAATGTCTAAGTGAAAGAACCCTAAACAGTACAAAATGTGCTACTTGGGGGAGACTATTATGTCTTTCTATGTGAGAATTTAAAACTTAAATTAAAAACTACTACTAGCTTTAATTGCAACTATTCTATATATAACCAAATATATCTGCATCTGCAGGGTTTTACCCGTCTACATCCTTCTCAGGTTTGAGTGTGTTGAGTACTCGATTAGTGAGGGAAGCGGGGGGGAGGTGGAGGTAGACACCGTGCACCCTGGGGTCCTCATTCAGCTTCAACACCTCCTCTATAATCTACATGCAAACACAAAGACAAAGAGACACACACACACAGATGAAAAATGTTGCTAAAATATGGAGGTATTGAACAGCCACAGTTGCATTAGTAAGTAGCAATGTCAAACTCACTGCTACTGACTGAGCGAGGAAAAAAGATGGTAGTCTTAAAGAGGAAGAAAAGAGAAGGAGGAAGTGAAAACATTTTTTATTAAAAACATAATAGACCAAAGATGTGTGAAAGTAGAGCAGTAGATCAGTAGAGCAGCAGAGTGCTACAAGGACAGGAATTTGGATGTTAATCATTTACTGTCAGTTGAGAAATTCCTGAGCTATTCCCAGGAATTCCTTCTTTCAGTATGGAAGAAGAGTCGGCCTTCAGCTGAGAGAGAGTCACAGCTGAGAAGTTGCCTCCCATTCCTAATTATATAATGTTGGAAAAGACATGAGGTGAAAAACTGATAAAATCAGAACCTAAGGAGTGCCTAAATCAATTAGGGAATCAAAGATTAGTCATGTAACATTGGAGAAATACTAACTTACAGATAAGTAATGTTTTAATTAAATTAAGCTTGTTTTAGGCTGTGATTACCATGACACTCCAATCACGTGCTGCACAAACAAATAACTAAGGGAATGGTAAAGCATGCACTGACTTGCTAAACAATGTGGAAAGGTTAGAACAGTTTGCCCGGGCAGATCTTAAGGCGCTGGGGGATATTACAAAGTTTCTGAGTTATAAGTTTCACTCACTTCATCTTCACTGCAATCCTTTGCCAGGCAAATCTGAGTGATGTTCAAGCCGATCTGTGGACATACATTAAGCAGAGGGTCAACAGCTGCAATTGTCGTGTAGATTTGTGAAAAGGGACAAAGTGAGCAAAATTACCTTTCCTGCCATTTTCTTATTGTTCTCCAACAAGCTGTCATCTTCACCTGCCTTTGAGATCAAATTAGCACAATGAGAAAAAACACACACACACACACACAAACCTCTTACTACAGGAATGTTCAATGGCTTCAGTAGAAACAGACAAGCTTAAGGTCAAAGGTTTATTAAGGCAAAGTTGTTTTCATGTCACAGCTTTTCCCCCCCCAAGATAAATTCACTCATTGGCTTTATACTGTTTTTTTCTGTGTTTCGAAGAAAAGATGCAAGAAACTTGTAACCCAGAGAATGTCTTCACCTAGTCTTGCATCTTTCAACAGGAATTATAAATCCCACACATTGCTTTTGTATTGTTTTTGCTTACATACCTGTATAATGGCTAGCACTGGTTGGATTGCAGGATTTCTTCTCTGCAGAGCCACCAGTGCTTCCTTGGTGCTCTGAACCACTTCCCTATGAGAGAAAATAAACTGGTCACCAATGTTCATTCAATCATTTAAGTCCACACTTATTGCACATGGCTTCAAAATATATATTCATGTCAAACACCATCGATATACATTGCAACAAGACTTTGGTCAAGGGACTCCTAAATGAAAACATGTTGCTAAAAACAAGCTTTAGAACAAAACTGCTAATACTGAGGATGTGTGGTTGTCTGTGAGGAAGTGTGACACTGTTAAACAGAAAGTATGACTTAACCCTTCTCACTTTGCTTGACATAAAAGCATGATTTGGGCAATTTTTTGCAGCAGGATACTACTTACAGACGAGAACAAATGAGTCACAACCCAGAAACATTCTAGGAAAGGAAGCAACACAATGCCAGTGTCACGGGCAAAAGTAAAGCCATTTATTTTTTTAAATTTACAAACTTGAATGTTTCAAACACAACAGAAGGAAAGGGGACAGAGACTGGAACCAAAGCAAACATTCATATAAAGTTAACAAATGGAGATTCCTATTATACTTATTGGGGGTAATGTAAACATACTCCACCACTAGTTTATTATGATCAATCATTCAATTCACTATATTCCGCACGGTAGTCTATTATTTAAACATTTAGACAATCACATACAGTAGAAACCATACAAAAAGGCCTATCTACATGCATATACGGTGATGTTGGAGATTTTACAAATTACATAGCCTCACAGTGAAGCTTTCCAGCATCGCCCATTCACTCACACTGGGTTATTAGCTTTATTCCATATGCACATTTTAGCATCGTGTGTTTGGCAACAAAGGAGCAAAGTTACATCAGCTGGCTTGAGACCTTCTGATGATAATCGACTACACGTGCGAAAGTGGCTGCTAGCCAAAACGCCGGTGAGACAGGAAATACCGACGAACACCAGTTAGCTTATCATTTCAGCAAAATACCACTAAACTATGTCTTTATTCGTTAGAAAATCATTAATACACAAGACAACAGCAACTGAGGGATGTCCAAGGTTTGGAGTACACATTTCCTCCTTACCTCAAAGAACTGTCGCACTCCAACCCATCTTCCTTCTGGGATCGTTTCCCAAAGTTGACGGCAAATTTCGGGCTGGTGCCGCTGCTGGTTGTAGCGCTCGCTGCTCGGAGGATCAACCGGCCGTTGGCAGCACCGACCGGCGGGCATCTCCGCGACAAGCCGCTCACCCTGCTTCCTGGACGGGCTTGGTGTATCCGTAGACTGCCACAAGCACTGCGAATGATGGACGAGTTCATGGTCGTTTCTTTTTAGGTTTTTAATCTTAGCTTATAAATTCAGCTTCTGTTTGTTCTCTTGCGGCAGCCGGCGTGGAAGTCAACCCCCGAAAAGAACAAAAAGAAAGTTGTGTTGAGGTGGCGACACACAGGGTCCTGATGGATGTACGCTGCATTCAGGGGCTGTCGGAAATTTGAAAATTATGAGCTCGGTACAGGTGAAAAACCCCTGAATATGGCAAATCTCACAAAAACGCGAAGGCCTATTTATAATAACACGAGCCAAATGTGTGACGGTCAGGGCGTGGAAAACATGTCACAGTTTATATGTCAATGCACATATTGAACAGCAGAATTCGATACTGAATCAATTTCAATATCAATTGTATGTATATAGGGACCACATAGTAGTGTGTACAGTCTGTTCTACTGCTAGAGCACTGTTGCTAAACTTTTTAAAAGATCACTGGAACATTTTGTCACAGAATCTTTTTTATTATCATCAAAGTACGAGAACACTAGGTTAGTCCGAGGAACACTTGAAAGCAGCAGCCTCACAAGTAGCTTGCTGTTGCGAGCACGCGCGTCCACGTGCTATATTGACCCAGAAAAGAGAGAGGGGGTCAACCTAGGACGTGGGGGTCCAGAGTGTCTGTGGATCCACTAAAGAATGAACTGACATCAAAGAAAATATGGTTTTTACTACCTTCATAAAGCCTATCGGTTATGTTTCCACTGAAAATAGGCAACATTGTAGATAGGTACTTTGGCACTGAAAAACTTGCACGTCCTAATGTGATAATGTAACCTAAATAACACGAAATTAAATTATGTCTCAGCTTAAGTAGAATCACCTTGGAACTCGTATTGGAAAAGGGTGCATCTGGGATATTCCAATATTTTGCAAAACTCTTAACTGATCATTTTAGAGCTGTGCTTAAAACGCTGGAATCAATAGCATGTGATCAATAGCAGACTTTTGGACCCTACTTTACGTAACTTTCCTGCTGTGATCGAAGTAGCCTTATGAAAAGGGGCTGAATCTACATGTCACAAACATTATGTAAAATACTAACTGATGCATTAATCTTAAGGCAAGGAACAGCTCATTTAAAATGTGCTTTTCTGTGATAATATTAAAAGCTTGTACTTAAAAAGTCATGTGGGCCAAAGACAGTAACGGTGTGATATAATGAATATAATCAGGGACATAGGCTACCCACAGGAGACTGGTAATATCAAGATATGTCTGTTTTCCTCTCTCATGTCACATACACGTACACACATAAGTACATGTGGAAGTCATTTGGGCTCGGTTAGGAAAGTCTTGACGTCAGTCTATCTCCACACAGGCCCGGCTGTGTCGCCTCCCCCAGGACCATCAGCCATCATTGCCATCAAAACTCATAAATAAATCCTTCACCAACGACTGCGTTTCAAGATGCTGGCACAGTTGCTGGTGACTGAAAAGATTAAATGATAGATAAGTGTGATGGACCCCGTGCCACATGTTCTGGGCTCCCATATATAATTTCAAACAATTCTGCCATGTTTTACTCTGGAAAGAGGCTTACAATTTCAGCCTGGCACTCACTTGGTTCATGTACTCTAGCTGTTCACACCTTGTCCGTCTTTATCCATTTGACGCTCCTGAGATGCAGCGTCACTGCAAAAGGGCCAAACCGACCGGGCTTCATTCCTGAGTCACATCTTCACCGGCGCATGGTGTGGCGCAATCTGTCACCCTAACAAAAAACCAAAGTCGAATACCAGTTTTAGCTCTATAGATAGCCGCGTTACTCATGTGAAGCCCCATTGTTATTTTTCTCACAGCCCGGACCAGTCGACTTCAGAAGTGAGAAGATGCTTCTGCTGCTGCCAAACCACCTCACATTAAAGCAAGCAGTTTGATTTATGTTCTGTTTAGATTACAGCAAAACAGGTAAGGTGCTTTTCTTAAGTGCTGCAATCTTGCATGAAATGGAGAAAATCCGGCAAACTGGCGATATTGTAGAAAAATTATTAGCCTTTATACCCAGTGTATGTTGGGGTGTATCATAAAATGTGGGTGTATTGTGAGATTTGTTTGGTGACAGCTACTCAGAAGACAAAAGCCTTAGGCCCATATACAAATTTAGGCCTACATTTTTTTTTTAAAAAGGCATTCTTTTAAAAGCTATTGTCAAAATAACATTATGTGGATTTATGTTGTTGAAACCATGAATTTACCTCATAAAGCTTCAAGTGTAGGAAGCCACTAAATGTCTGGATGTAGCCTGTTACCATTACTTTTAAAATATTTTAATCATGAGAAACAGAAGTTGCAGATAACCTTAAGTCATACAATCAAAGACTGTTTTTCAGGGGTATTGAGTCAATTATTGCCGTAGTTTTATATGATGATATCAAACTTGATAACAAGGGACACTGAAGTCGACATCTATGTTTCAGTATTTTATAATTTCAATATTTTATCCTCTAGATTTCAACACTGAAAGCAGGACAAGACAATGTCAATATCTGGTAGCAGGGCCTGAAGTACAGGAACTTTTGCACTTGTAGCATTTGAATGCCTTAGAATTTTAAAATTGGCTTCTATATTTCACACAGAAAATGTTTTTAGAGCACTCATCAAAATGTTGAAATATTTCTGTATCTGATGTGCATTATCTGCAGAATCTGATGCCCCATTTAGATTTAAAAGTCAAAATGAATGTCTGGACAAAGACGTCAAACAGATAACAAGTTAAAAGAACTTGTTTGGTGAGGAACAACACCTTTAACTATTCTCTTGAGAACCTGTTAGGCCAGTGCAGGGTGCTGGGAGGGAAGAAGGAAAAAGGCATTTAAGCAGGCATGACTAGGGCTGGGTATCGTTACCAGTACCAATACCAGTAACCTCAAAGTAATACCTATAGAGTACCTCATTCGATACCTTTCTTTTTTCTACATCATTCAATATCCATCATGTGAATGGAAGCATTCAGTTGCGTAAAATGTCACCACTCCTCCCCATCCAAACGATTTTTACACAAATACATTTTGAAAGTGTTCAAGTTATTTAAACATTTATTAAATAACTGTACAAAACTGTACAATGAAGTATTATCACCACAAACTTTATGGGTTGTAGCTGCTGTGGTAGTGACCCAATCACACGTTGCATTAAATTGAATAACACTTGAGGTGATTGGCTGTGAGCAATGCCATACAAATAGTGTTTTTTTTCTAGATCTAGGTACAAAAAGGATCAAAAGCAGGTATCCTTTGACTGGAGAAGTTTCAATACTACTTGGTACTGGGTTATTTCCGTCAATACCATAAAGGTATTGAGTACCAATAGCCAGCCCTAGGCATGACAGCTTAAGAGACACTGACTGTGTTTAACACTGTAAATTAAAGGATTGTTTTGTCCTTTAAAGTCAGCCCACTTTACTGATCAATTTTTATGAATGTGTGTTAGACAAGGAAGGATAAATATCTTGACATTTGTATCCTCTTTCTGTTCTCCAGCCCAACCATGAGGGACAGACTGAGCCACCTGCAGGAAATGTCCAACGGCCATGTGGAGCCAATGGAGTATGCGGAGTCCACTGTTTCAGACACCTTCAGCAACGTGGACCTGGAGGAGGAGTTGCCCCATGAGGCGGTCGTGTTCGACAACAGCCCTGCTCTGGTGGAGATCTTTGACCAGTCACAAAATATCCACAGGGAGATCCAGCTTATTCGCCTTGAGGTTAAAAGGCTTCATGAGCAGAACTCTCGTATGCTCCATAGCGTCACCACCATGAGCACTATCAAAAGAGACTCTAACGTCATTGGTGCTGATATAAAGGCTCGGGCAGAGGGCGTGTTGTCACGTCTGCGGGACATGGAAGGTACGGCCCACAAGCTAGAAGAAGTGCACGGCTCAAATTCTGCCATCACACGCGTAGCCAGAACCCAGTATGCTTGCCTCAGCAATGGTTTCCGCGATGCCATGTTTGACTACAATGAGGCTGAGATGAGCCATCGGGAGAACTGTAAAATCCAGATCCAGAGGCAAATGGAGATAGTGGGGCGTGAGGTGACGGGTGAGGAGGTGGAGGAGATGATTGAGACAGGCCGGTGGAACATCTTTACTGACAACGTTGTGAGTGAAGGGAAAACGGCTCGATCAGCTTTGTCCCAGATTGAGAAACGTCACCAGGAGTTGGTGGACCTGGAGGCCCGTATTAGTGGCATCCATGAGATTTTCCTGGATATCGCCCTGCTGGTAGAGGAGCAGGGCCCCATGTTGACCACCATCCAAACCAACATACAGAAAACTGATGAAAACATACAGGAAGCCCTTGTCAAACTAGGCAGGGCCAAACGTCATGACAAGAACAACCCCTTCAAGAGGATGTTTTGCAGTTGCTTCCCATGCTTCAACCAATGACTTTAGAGTACAGGGTTGGGTTGAGGAATGGCAAAATATGTAGTCTTGAAAAAGAAAAGTACGGCATCCTAAGGACATTAAACATTTTCTGAATGTGTCATTAGCACATAGTTCTTATTGTCACAACATGACCCGCAGAGCTATTGCATATTAACATTTTTTCCAGGAAGTTAAATAAAGGTTTAATAGAAAGGTGTTTTTATTGAGAAACAAAAATACTAGAGTAAAATTTTTAAAAATTATATTTAAATAATCCATTGATGTCAAAATTTCTGTATGAAAGGTTTGGGACAGGTATCTCGACCCAGAATTCAGTCCCCCCATGAGGTATGATGCAGTCCTGAAACAAAGAGTATTTGAAAATATTTTTCATATTTTTAAGCCTGCAGAGTTTCCACATGGAAGGGATTTAACAAATAACACAATGCAATGACTGTAAGAAATATTTTCGTATATCTAATAAACTCCAATGATATGTTACTATATGCAAGTTGAATCACAACATTTTAGTAAAAATTATTTTCCTTGTTTGATGAGGTAACACAGATCAAATAATTTGTCAATGGACATCAAACATATTTAACATGAGTCTGAAAATATTTTAGAAATGTTTAATTGTTAATATTTTCTGCATTTTTATGTAACTAGCTGGTCTGTGTTCACCAAAAATTGCACTATACTCCCACATTAATTCCTCATATTCAGCATCTCTTTTGAGCAACAGCTGTTTTACTAGGATTTATCATGTTATGACTTCATGTATAATGATACCTTTCTATTGTCTACCTTTCCTCTGTGATGTCTTGTATATTACATAAATAATTATATTAAAATACAACCTGAGTGTGGGTTTATTCTTCTTTAAACATGAAATCTGTATCAACAATAAAGACATGTTAAGATTTATTATTGGGTATACATCAACACGTTCATCAAGTTCTCACTCACAAACACTAGGGGCACTACTAGAAATGTTGGGCCTCTTGACAAAAGCTAAATAACAGTTTTGACATAATAAATATTTACATTACCTGACATGTTCTAGGTTCCCTGTGTAGCTCTGTGACCCCTGAATGATCCAAGCCCCCCCACCACCCCTAATGGCATGCATGACATACATCCACACACACCCAACACACAGGTGTCATCACTCCACAAACACAAGTGCAGCATGTTCCCTATTAGTTCCAGTCCAGTAACAATTAAGTCAGTCCTCAGATTTCCTCATTACATTTCTTGAAAGATATGTCATTTTACATTTTTACATTTCAACCCAGTCTTTTCTTCCCTGAGGTAAACAGAAACTAGACCAAATGATAAGCATCTCCCTTAGAGGAAGTATTCTTTTTTGCAGTGGGAAGACTCATGTTTGTCACCTGGGGAGGGCCGGCAGTCACACACGCTGAGCATAGAGCAGACAGGCAGGTTCCTTCTAGGGGAATGAAAAGATGCTCTCAAGCTCCTTGGACTAAATAAATCAGAGTGACACTCGTTGAGGGGTTTTACTTGCTTTCTGATATTGTGGGGAGCCAGTCAGAAAAGGTAAGATACTTTAATTTGGCAGTTGAATTGTACTTAGTACTGTTGTAGCAGAGGCACATGGACACAATTGGATAATTGATAGGACTCCTGTCGACTTAATTAGTGCTAGACTTTGCAGTTTGGAACGATTGACTAGATGGTCATTAAAAAGAGGATATTTATATGTTTATATCATATACTGAAGCAGCTCTTGAAATAGTTTCTTGAGTTTTCACTAATATGGTATGAGGAAATTGATTTTCTGTAAAAGAGTATCAGCGGCAGAAATTTAGGCAGACACCACAGTTTTGAAAGTTTTATGCAGCATTAGGTTGACAAAGCGAATATACTGGAAACTATGTAGCTGTGTATTGATTGCATATCATTCTTATTTTACCATAAATCAGCGTTTTAAAGGAAATGTCTATTTTTAAAGTGTCTTCCTTGTTCCTGGTTTAAATGGAGACATTCCAACGAGCTGTCTCACCACAACAAAAAGAACACCCACTGTAGATAAACTCACTATTGTGTGTATCACTTGCAGGACTATTGACGTACAAGCTTTTGTGTGTGTTTTGTAGTTTTCCTATGAACTCGTTCATACATTCACCCAGAAGCGTGTATATTTTCAGCTCCGTCACCATGACTCAGTGTTTAATGGCAAATTCTCTATTCAACTTTTATGGGAAGCATTGTACTGAGGGTGCTGACAACCCAACATGTACAGTAGAATGTATGTGATATTAACTTTGAATTATATATTTGATCTATTTAATCCTCATGACAACTTCACTTAAACTATATTTTCATTTATATAGCACTTTTCAAGCTTAAGTATAAAGTATTTTCCAGATTTACAGGATTTATGGAACAAAAATTAAAAAATCAGAAACCCTTGTAAGAACTCTGTGTATGACATTAAATATTAGGAACATGAGAGCACATATATCAAGCAGCACTGAGCCTATAAACAGATGAAAGAAATAAGTTGATATATAAATATGTAAAATGTGGATAAAAGAAATAAACTCATAAAGCAGGTGAAGTAAAAGAAATAACCACATATATAAACAAATAAGATGCAAATATAAGAGATGAACTCATATAAAGCAGATAGAATACCAATAAAAGGACAAACTCTTGAATATAAAACAGAAAAAAGTGCAAAATATATAGAAATGCATATAAAAACACTAAAATGACGATACTAAAACAAGCACAATTTGAAATTTTTAATGACACCATAAAGTAGTAATATAAAGAGGAAATATGAAAGTGATACCATAATAAAAAAGGAAAACATTGTTAAGTGTAGGCCATTTTGTAAAAGAGGCATTTAAAAGCTGCAGTGGAGTCTGCCGATCTCACACTGAGGGGAAGGCTCTTCCAAAACTGAAGGGAATACCATTGTACATCACACCAAAAGCTATACAAGCGGTCAGTACAATAACCAACATCTTGTGTCTCTCAGGCAGAATGCGGGACATGCTTGAGAGGCTGCAGACCATTCATGAGGAGGGGGTGGACTACGAGCCAGAGTTTTGTGGACTTGAGTATGACGAAAACAAGGTGTCTCTGTCTCAAGAGGCGGTAGTGTTTGGGAACTCCCCAGATATTGACAGCATCCTTGACAAGGCCCACTCTATACGCAAGGAGATCTCCTTGCTCCGCTTAGAGGTGGAGCGTCTGAGTGCCCACAATGAACGCTTTGGCACCTCTGTCCGCCGCCTCACCCTACTCAAAAAGGACTCTGACTCTATCGCCAAGGGGATCCAGCAACGCGGGGAGGCTGTGTACGCTCGCCTCCAGGCTCTGGGTACAGAGAGCAAGCAGCTGGAGGAGAAGGAAGGTCCTCACTCTGCTGTTGGCCGCATCGCCCGTGTTCAGTACGACACACTCACCCGTGCCTTCCATGATGCCATGGGTGACTACAACATGGCCGAGGAAATGCAGAGGAAGACGTGTCGGGGGCGAATCCAGAGGCAGGCCTCCATTATGGGGACTGAAATCACTGATGACCAACTAGACGTGCTGGTAGACAAAGGGGGTGAGGGCTGGGCTGAGCTGTCTGACAGCCTGCAGAAACGAGGTGCATGCTCGTCCCGCTGGGCGCTGTGTGAGATCAAAGGCAGACACAAGGAGCTGGTGGAGCTGGAGGCCAGGCTGAAGGTGATCCATGATTTGTTCCTGCACATGGCCGTGCTGGTGGAGGAGCAGGGAGACATGCTCAATCACATTGAGACCAATGTGTGTGGCACTCAGGAATATGTTGAACAGATCAATGTTCACATCAAGAGGGCCCTTCAGTACAAGAGGAAAAATCCTTTGCAGCATTGTTGCCCTTGTCTACCCTGCTGGAGACGCAACCAAACCTTTTAGGACTTGTTTTGATGAAGTTTTATGGATGATTTAATATGGAAATAAACATTTATCTATGTACAGAAAAAAAGGAAAACTAAAAATAAATGTGTAAGAACAGGGACACTAATGAGCGCAAAATGTCACTGAAACAGTTTTGCCTATAAGAGACTCACGATGTATTTCTAGAGTTGATGTGTGAAGCTTGAAATTGTAAAAGGTTTGGAGTTACCAGCTGACTAAAATCTGATGTACAGTAAAATAACTCTTTCTGTTATTCGGATCAGAGAATTAATCTAATTGTGGATGTGGGTTCATGGGAGGAGATTATACATTTTAAACTGATGTGATTTAAATTTAAATTGAATGGAATAGTTTACATTTTGAGCAGTTCAATGACACTAAATAAATACTGATTTAGTAAACGACAGTCAGTTTTTTGTCCTTGCCAGAACATCAGTATAGTAAGTTGGTGAACGGGGGAAAGTGGTGCACATGGTCACACCTTAGAAGAAGTGGGGTCATGAGAGAGATGGGCAGCAGTACGGATGGAAGGAGAGTTGACATATTGAAGTCAGCAGTGAAAGATGATATTCATTTGGAAGACTTACAACTATGCAGAAAAAAATGAGCAATGTGCTTCAGCATAAAACTTACCTGAGTATTTTGAAAGTGGGAAGAAATTCAGCCAGACAGACATTAAATAAACACTAATGTGAGAAAGTGAAAATTGAAATAGGCAAAGATAATGAGAGGTGTTGTTCATGACTGGCATGTTTGGATAAAAATGTTAAGTTGATGTATTGGTGATGGAGGACTGCAATTATGGGCTGAACAGGGTAAATTACATAGATGGTGTATAACTCAAAATATAGAGAGATTAAGTTTTGAGGTGTTAAAAGTTAGAAATGATGCCACATAATCTATAGAAGAATAACAAAAGTTCCTTCTTTATGAGTCAGACAAGCTATTATAACGTCAGACTGGAAAATAGACCATGATCCATTGTCAAAGGCTAGTCTAAACTACTTCCTGAGAGTATAAGTCAGCGGATGATCTGTTTACTTTAGTGGAGGAAAAGTATACAGCAGTTTATGTAGCTCATTTATTTATGTTATACTGGAAAAATATTAGAGCAAGGAACATGAATTACTGGGCCCCTCTTAATCACTGTTTACATTTATCCTGGCACATTACATGGCCCCGGGTTTGCTGTGTGGCAATTTAATTAAAAACAAATTAATATGCAAAACAGAAGACACAGGGTCTCTCTTCAAGACAGGGGCCTCAAGATCAGGTAATCATGTCAGTCGTATCCCCATATTTCCACACACTTCAATTGATTTCATCACCACAACCCCATTGTCACACATTTAACATGGAGCTTTCGGGATCTCTTGAGGGTCCAGGTAACTGTGGACAGTTGTCAGTCTTGCCCAGTTGGTAATCCAGCATTTCATTTAAAATAAAAACAGATTAAATGACTAAAGGAAATCCTTGAGCATGGTCCACCATCTCTTCACTAATGATGGTTAAAAAAACCTCTTAATGTTAGTATGAGCCACTAAAAAAGAGGAAATTCAACCTCTCTTCTCATTTCTGTTTGTGCATCCTCTCCTCACGTCTTAGAATTAAAGGTGAAAATATAAATTGTCATGAACACTGTTTTAAACGCCTTAAGACGTACAAAATGGACGTGTTTACGGGGCATTTTTTGACGTCTTAAGACGTACATGTTATACATTTTACTGCGCAGGCGCGCACTCTTTGTAGAAACTCACACGAGTTTGCAACACAGCGGAGTAGGCTACTTGACAAAACGGAACCACCCATCTAAATTGGGAGGTTTTTAAGTGACAAGCATGGGCCTGCTCGTGTATTTCTTTCTTCTCACGCTGTCCGCAGTATCGTTGGGCGATGCAAACGGTAAGAAAGCTCATTCTCTGTCGATTAGTGTTATTAGTCGTTGTTATGTCCCAACTGGTTTTCAAGTAAATGTGAAAGTTTGAATGGCTTTGGTTTTACTGCCTGTGTTACTGTGTTGTGTTCACACAACATGACAGCCAGTACTCGCGCGAGTTTGAACGCAGGAACATTTGTTTTTATTCGCGTCAATCGCGCAAGTTTGGCCGCGGGATCATTTGTGCTTATTCGCCCCAAACAGCCAGTGGGCAATGGCAGGCACCGGCTCCCCACCTGAACAACGGAAGCCAGCCATTGATGTTACTGAAGCTCAGCCTGCCTGCCAGCTGAGTCCCCTGCTAACAACATTCATACCGACACTTATCTGTAAACACTGAGAAATACATCAACTCCTCTGTTCGTTTTGCTGTGATAAACTGCATTGACCTGTCACACATAACTCCCCCCAAAAATCCGCTCATTTACTACACTTCCTAGACGACACCTACAGACCTTACCTTGGTATTCTGTCAAAATTCTTGATACTCAGCCCTAACATGACAAAGTTGTAGCACACACACTGCAGATGTAGAGGTCAGTGACATCAATATCACAACTCGCCACTGATTTCTTCTGATCTGTGTAGGAATTTGTGCACTCAAATATCTTTATGACTTTATGGGGAATTATGAATTATTATTGTGCACAACTCCAACATGAAATTATTCGTCCCGTGACATAACTCATATTAGAGTGGGTATAATAATAGGGAAATAGTCCTCCTTGTTGGACACAAAAGAGAGGTCAATTAGAAATCTGATTGTTATTAATCTTTATTATGATTTTGCAAGGGTATAGGTCATTTATGGTTAAGTGACTGAGATGCAAACACAAGAAAACACAAACAAGTCCATTTTAATTACATGCACATTTATTCCTAATACTACAGCTACAAGTACTTAACACTTCAACATTTTACAAACAAGACACATGAGGGAAAAGGAAACTGATAAACAAGGCTATGGCTCGTGAAAGTGTGAAATGCATGATGCAGAGTTATGTATTGTGTAGTTGGCATGAGAAACCTGATAAACAGAGGAGCTGACTGTTACCTGGGAAGCAGCAAGTCAAATCAACGGTAACACAGCTTAGTTCTAAATTGCCAATTGAAATTACAAATCATGAAAGCACCAGGGTTTAAGCAAGTTGATGGAGGTTTTGTGCTTGCTCCCTGGGGTGGCTTCTTGTGGAGAATGGAGTCTGTTGTGGTGGGGTGAGGAGCTGGAGTCTGGATCTGGTAGTGATGAGTGAGTTGGCCAGTCTGGACTTGAAAAGCTCCCATTGAGAGAGAGCTCCTGGTTCAAGCTCTCATGCTCTCCTAGGCTTGATCCTCAACTCATGACTCCAGATTCAGAAGATGCTCTGAGTCACATCTTCAGACTAGCAAACTGCAAGCGTTCCACCAGCATGGCAGAAAGCAAAAAGCACCAGCAACCAGCATCAAGCAGCCCAAAAGAGCTGCCTAAAATCTTAAAAACAGCAAACAGCAGCCAACAACACAGAGTCTCAGATAAGACACTGTTTTAAAGTTTTGGTCTGCCCGCCTAGAAGGTGCATCCTAGCCAATCCCAGGGGTTGCAGAGTTTTGAGGGAGCAAAGTCAGTCCCCCCTGTCATGAGATGGGGTGTTCCTTATCTGATCCTTTCTGTTTGCAGGAGGTTGTTTAGATGGTCTGGTCAGTGAGGAGTTTGGGACTCTCACTGTATTGGCCAGCATTCCTGGGGTGTTTGAAGAAAGAGCTGGTCTGTTGTTTGAGGCTTGTACTGTCTGCCTTTGAAACATGCAGGGACTTTATCCTACATCTGCTTTTTACTGTAGAGCACTGTTAGTCACGATCTACAAGGCACATCAGCCTTTTGTGACAAAAAAATTCTCTTTAGAACTGCTCACCACACTGGTTATGAGACTCAACACAAAACACAGCCATTACCCTCCATCTATCCATCCATTTTCCACCGCTTATCCGGGACTGGGTTGCAGTGGCATCAGACTGAGTGGGGAAATCCAGACATCCTTCACCCTGGCAATGTCCTCCAGCAACTCTTGGAGGATCCCTAGGCTTTCCCAGGCCAGAGGAGATATGTAGTCACTCCAGCATGTTCTGGGTCTGCCCTGGGGTCTCCTACCAGTTAGACATATCTGGAACACCTCCAGAGGGAGGCGTCCAGGAGGCATCCTATCCAGGTGCCCAAACCACTTCAGCTGGTTCCTTTCGATGCAAAGGAGCATTGGCTCTACTCTGAGCTCCTCCCCTGGCTCTAAGGCTGAGCCCAGACACCCTCCGGTGGAAACTCATTTGAGCCGCTTACATTTAGTCACTACCCAAAGCTCGTGACAATAGGCGACGGTTGGGACATGGACTGACTGATAAATTCAGAGTTTTGCCTTCTGGCTCAGCTCTTTCTTCACCACAACGGTCCAGAACAATGCCCGCCTTACTGTTGATGCTGCACCGATCTGCCTGTCAACCTCATGCTCCATCTTACCCTCACTCATAAACAAGACCCTGACATACTTGAACTCCTTCATTTGGGGCAGCAACTCACTCCCAACCCAGAGGGAGCAGTCCACGTTTTTCCAGCAGAGCACCATGGCCTCAGATTTGGAGGTGCTGACTCTCATCGCAATCGCTTCACTAACATCACTAATTTAGTGCCATACAGAATATTGTATGAATCTCAGACATCATTATTGCATATTTAATGATAAACATTTGCTTTGGAAAAGTTTGGACACCACTTTAAGTTTTGCAGTTACTTTGGAGCTAAATTTCTTCAGATTTATAATACTTTCTGAGATTTATACAATATTTTTTGTCAAAATAAACTTTACTTTTTAACTCCATGCCTCCAGTTGTTAACACAGACTTTTGGTCAAAATTTGAAGTCCTGAAGTCCAAGCAGAGATAACACTGACTACATTATGTTATTTTTAAAGACCAAAGCTGCTCCAGAGCCTCAGAAGACATTAAACAGGCTGAGTAATCCTCCTCATAACCAGTAAACTGATCTTTGGAATCAGTGGAGTGTCTCTTTACAGACAAATGAAGAATATGGTATGAAAATGTAGGTTTACCTCTTGTCTCAATAGGGCGTAATTTGATTCATATAAAATATTTGATCAAAATTTAATCTTAATTTTGCTCAAATTTTAATGGATTTTAGGTTGTAGGAGAAATTCAGATTATAGAACATGAACAAACCTGTAGTTTTTAGTTTAAAAAAAAGCTCTCCTTCCTATGCAAGAAAATCAAAAACTACAGTTATGTGTATAATCAGCTGCTGTTGGCTACTAAAGAACTAAAACTAATTTGATGGCCAGTTTTTAATTCTGACAGCTTGAGACTGTTGATCAAATGTTTTTCACAGACACAATAAAACTCTTATAACACAAAGGCTCATACATGCTTTGGAAGAACCTATTATTCATATTTTATAACACAATTTTTGTATTGTTTCAGTGTAATAGAAAGTACTGTCCACATCTCTGACAACAAATTACATGTGATTTCATTCAACCTTTGAATTTCTGAGCTGAAATTCAAAGGTTGTCCAAACTTCTTCACTGTATGCGTCTGTCAGGATATGAGTCAGAAATAGTGTTTTCAGTGGTGACAAGTCACCAAATATGTGCTTTTCTATTTCACTCTTTTTCTGTTTTCCTCCCTCTGAAATATTATAATATTATATAAAAACAGAGAAAGAGTGAACAGTAAAAAAAATCCCAGTATTACAGTTCATGGCTAATCCTTTAATTGTTCTTCACAAGTTATTGTTTTATACTATGTTCATAGGTGCAGCTCCAAAGCCGTATGTCACATCACTTCATGAAACAGAGGACTGGGCGCTGCTGCAGTGTGAAGTTCAGGGTGCTTTTTCAAGACCTAAATCACACTGGGAGGACAGTGATGGAAACATCCTTCCTGCTGAAGAACCACAGGTGATTCAAATAGGAAGCAGCTACAACATCATCCTCAACATTAACGTGACCAAGACCGGCATGTATCGCTGTGTTGCCACACAGGAGGAAATCAACCATCAGATTTATGCTGAGACATACGTGTATATCCATGGTGAGTTTCTGCCTAATCATATTTTGATATTCAAATGATTTTAATTGTGAACATGTTTTTAGTTCTGAAGAAATTTCAATGTGTGGTCAGACTGAAGACAAAGTGAATGAGCTCAAAGCAAGTTGAAAACATTTTAAACTGAGTGAAAACTTCACACTTACACTGAAGCTCTTTGACTCCACTTCAATGATCTACAGAGACAAGAGGGAGAGTGAAAGGGTCTGAAATACCAAAGAACTGGAGTTAGTGTTGAGTTGTAGATAGCCATTACCATAGTCAACTAATCAATTATTCAGCTTTAGTAAAGTAGATGATGCTATATACAGTAGATCTAAAACCAAACATTTTTTCAAGATCAGTGTCATTACACAGTAAGTTGTGTAACAATGCAAAGGAAGTCTAGACCTCTGTAGAGGATCTGTATAGTCCCTCCAGGAAAATTGCGATTTTGTGACGGCAATAATTTACACAAATTCAAAAAAATCTTCGCAATATTTGTGAGAGCTTGCAATTTTGCTAAATTACAGCAACTTTTGGCCAGATCAACAGACTGATTGTGATTTGGACCAATTGTGGCATTTGGTGCCGTGGTAACTTGTCATTGCAATGCATTCAGCAAGGATTCAGCTGCATTCAGGTGCAGGTAGAAGATGGACAAATCTCACTTGCCAACAAGAATGATGCCATTGACCAAGCAAAACAATTCCTAAATGTCTTGTTTCCTTTTTTTTTCATTTGACCTGCACTATGCTTTGGTCTGCATTCAGTTCGTCTAGAATACAAGTTGATGTTGTTCAGACATCAAAGATGGACATAATCTACCTCACACATAAAAATGTACTTTGGAAATGAAACTATGTTTTTATGTTAATGGATTTATTTTAATGGCATTATTGACTGATTTTATTTGGTGCTAATTCTGATGTGGAAGTTTATTTAATAAAGGCTTATAAATGGAACTCAAGTACAGTATTTTTTTTTTTTGACGCTAAGATCACTTTACCAGGTAAGATTGGCCCTATTGGTAGTTTTTATCTGCAGATAATTTTCGATGTTCAACTGTTTTAATTTCAGTTTTCATAGAGCTTAGTCACCTTAGGTTTTCTCTTTGTAGATGTTATAACCAATGTGCTATACATGATATTCAGTATGTTTATTCATGACATTTACATTCTGAGTGTCATACCAGTTTTTGTATGTGTTTCAGAGAAACTGTTTGAGGACAAGTCCTGCCATGGAGTTGGTGTGTTTTTAGGTGTATGGTTTTCTGGATTTCTACTTGCTGCACTTCTGTTTTTAGGAGTAAAGTACATCATGAAATGAGTCAAGAAAGGTACAGTGAAATAATGAATTCTATCAACATACCTGTAATCATGCAGGGATAAACATAACAGATACTTTAAACAATCTCAGGTCCAGAGTCTAAACAGATGTCCCCTCAGATACAAACCATTCTGTGGATATTAACATTCAATACAAAATCCACTGACTTATACAAGTTGCATGGGATGGCACCATCTTGCCAATTCTTGTCAAGTCTGTTAATATTATACAAACAAATGAATGGTCTCATTGATCGATTGATATTGGGAACAAGTTAAAGAACTGTTAAAGAGGTGTAGAGCAGAGAGGATGAGGATATGTTTGGTGGTCGACCCCAGGGTAACAGAGAGCATTAAGAGTCACCTGTAAAACTGAATTCATGAGCACACTAAAACCATTCAGTGAAACTTTTCAATGTTCACTATTAACTGTTTGAAAACAGACTTTGAAAAGACAATAAAAATATTCAAATCTATTTGGATGGGTCACCATAATATAGAGTAGACTTTATGTCATTTATACTTTTGTTTTCTTTCCTGCAGGTCCTCCTCAGGGAAATGGTTCTCACAGCAGTCCTTCACAGCAGCAACTTAATCCACCTATTCGAGTCCATCTGGTGTAAAGTTGTGTGTGTGTGTGTGTGTGTGTGTGTGTGTGTGTGTGTGTGTGTGTGTGTGTGTGTGCGCGCGTGTGTGTGCGCAAGTTTTTTTTATATGTGTGTGTTTGTTTGTGTGTGTGTGTATCTGTCTACATCTGTCTGTGTATGTGTTGTATGTGTCTGTCTCAACAATATGTAAATATGTAAATACATATGTGTGTATATATATATATATATATATATATACTCTGACGCAGTACGTTGCACTTGGTGATACAAGTAAGCTTTAATAAGTTATGGAAAAGATAATACTGATTTATTGTATCAATATAAATTTTATTTTCCAAAGCTGTGGAAAAAAAAAAACTTACTCAGGGTATTAGGTGACCTGTTAGACCAGCAGATCTCTTGCTCTCAGGCTTAGATTAAAATCTATATAATGCTACTTGTAGCTCGACCATGTTGTGCCTGAAATCACCAGGAAAAACTTGAATTCTAAAACTGAAAGGCAGCTTTGAAATGAGGATGACTAGTGATACTGGTCATTTTCTTTTCTTCTCAAACTTTTTAAAAGCTGAGTATGAGTGTTTTGAATAAGCTGGTGACAAGCAATTGACTTCAGTCTGATGCCCAATGATTGTAATAGTCCAGGAGAGAAGAAATAGAACTACTTTTTCAGATCTGAGATTGTTATTTAGCTGAGATTTTTTAATGAAGGGAAAAAAGATTGACTTAATTAAGTATTAATTGTTTTTAACTTATTTTTTAAATGATTTAAAATGATATCTGACTTTCCGTATAACAGTATTATTGAGTCAGTCAAGTATGTCAGTTACAGTTGAAAACATTGAAGATTGTTTAGCTCATTTCTCATCATGTTATAGGAACTGTGGCCTTTTGAATGTGTTCACATATATACTGTATATCATATCTGCGATGAGACATTCCAGTCATCGTGGTGACTTAAAGTTAAAGGTGCTGACGATGAGACACAACGTCCACATTTCACTCCAGCAGGGGACATTTGTTGCATGTCAGTCCACATGTCTTTCCAGCCTCATTTCCAATTGTATCATGTTTCTACTGCTGGTGATAAAATATATCCAAAATCTGGAATAAAATGATACATTTTTCATTGTGTGACTGTTGTGGAAGTTTTTGTCTTGATAAATTCAAATATGAGATTATACTATATTGTTTTTTTTTCTTCTTGAAAACAAAAAACAAAAAACTTTTTCAACACAAACAGATTTGTGGCACAGATATAAGTTATTTGCTGCTCTCAGGATCAGATTTTGGGTGATTATGAGACGTTTTGTCAAAGAAGTCTGTTGTTTTACATTGTGGTTGATCATATGTAGAAAAAAATCAATTGTAGAAAAAAAGGGTAAGAGCTTTAAGTATATGACCAAACACAAGCATGAAGGACACATCTGGCAGCTACTGGGTATCAAACCTGTGACCACACAGCAGTGATGGAACATAACTAAGTACATTTGCTCAGATACTGTACTGAAATATGGTTCTGAGGTACTTCAAGTCAAGTCAATTTTATTTGCATGGCCCAATATCAGAAATCACAAATTCACCACAGGAGGCTTTACAATTTGTTTAGCAACACCACATCCTCTGTCCACAGACCCTGCTTTGGGAGTTATGGGAAATTTAAAATATTTAGTTTGTAACATGTTAATAGTATTTTTGAAATATATTTGTGAAATTGAGTTTCTGTTAGATAGGGTATGAGATGTTATTAAATAAATTTCTCATTGTTTTGTTTTGAATTTTGACCTCATTAAAGTCACAGCCTCTAAAGGTTGTGGGAGGCAAGAGGTGATAGGAGTAGAATTTGTTAAAATTCCTTTAATTAAACGTATAATAGAGTTGAGGATGGGTTTAGTTATAGATTTAAATATGTTACGATTGCCAATTAAATCATATCTTAGGCAGAAATTCTCATTTGACATGATACAGCCACTGCTATTAACTAAGTGAGTCACTGACAAAATTCCTTTCTCCATCCAGTCCTTATATATACAATGATTTGGTTTTTTGTTTGTTTGCTTGTTTTTTTTTTGTTTTTAACCGTAATATATCTATTATTCCATATTGTGATTATATAATTCAATTCAATTCAAATTCATTTGGCTTTGTTGTCATGAAAGTTTCAAGAACAATGTTGCAAAAGCATGAAAGTACAATTTGTCCAAATATTTGGACAGTACACAATAACAGTAATATGAACATCAACACAGCATTAACATTGATATAAATTAATTAAATATATACGGTACATTCTATGCATTTATTTGTGTGTGTTTATACATGTTTTTTTCTGAATTATACAACTAGCTCTTCTTTAGAAGTGGTTGTTTCCAAAAGTTGATATAGAAATCTTTGCTGTAAAGTGGTGCAGTTAGGCAGAGAAATGAATGACCTGTTCGAGTGCCCCCGTTTGACAAGACACGCAAAAACAGCCACTGCATTCATTCAAGTCTCCAAAACTTTCTACGGACTTTTTTTGGTAACTGCCTGCATGACTTCGTGAATGACTGCAAAGGCTCCTGTCTGTGTTGGCTTTACCTCTTTTTTGCACTGATCGCTCAGTGTGTGGCAACAATAGCGGAATATTCTGTTATATATGACTGAAATTGCAGTGTTATTACCGTATCTTGTTGCGCTATTAGTTAGCACATGCTAATGGTATTAGCTGCAGCTCCCAGTTAAATATGTAACGTTCGAGTGGTGACGATAGATATATAGTAGATGTTTGCAAGGTAACAAGCTGTCATTTATGGCTTTTGGTTATATGTTTTAATATATCATACACACAGCCGAAGTTGTCATACTAGTTTGTGTTAAAGCTGTGTTGTCTTGCCAACGAGCTAGCAAGTTAACTCGACAAGTTAAAGTTAGCTGCTAGTTTAGCTACTAACATAGCGCTAGCATCGCAGCCCTGCTCGCTCGGTAGGCATTGCTGCAATAGAACAATTCTAATAATGGCGTTTGTTGATAGCTACGTAGTCATTTGAACAATTATCACAATTCTTGTAACGTAATTTACCATGGAGCGGTTTTTCATGTCGCATTGTGGCGGGATGCGGTGTGTATACCAGGATGGCCGAGTGGTTAAGGCGTTGGACTTAAGATCCAATGGACATATGTCCGCGTGGGTTCGAACCCCACTCCTGGTAGGTATTTTGTTGGTATTCCTGTTAGCATCATTAAATTACCTGCGATGACCACAAGAAGTATCAACATTCACCGGCCGTGAATGGCGTCATGAAATACCGATAACACACCCTACTAGTTCATGGTATGTTGAACACACTAAGCAGGTTTAAAGGAAAACATGAACGGTGGATTTCCCTAGCTTCAAACGCAGCACTCTGAGTTTATAAACGCAAATACAACATAAGCTTCCATATAAAGCGATAAAACATAACAAGAACATGAATAAAAAAAGACATCCGTTGTGATAAAGAAGATATTAATTATGTACCGTGATAAGCACCTAAATAAACTAAAATGTCCTTCATATCAGCTCTGCGTTTTTACTAATTAGTCCACTTTTACTTAAATACAAATACGATTTTTGGACAGTTAGGGATCTGTAAGAATGGCAGGTTAAATGAAGTCAAGACCGGAAAAACGATGGTACAATAATGCTGAATAATCTGGGCGCTCAAACAATAGGATGACGTCCAGAGCAGCAGATAAGACATATTTGTACAAAGTTAAATGTTAAATTTAGTTAAATTTTCGACAGTACACGCCCACCTCCTGCTGGTATATACCGTCAAAGTATCCATACATTGGCATATTTGGTGATAGTGGAGGTGCCAATAACGTTTTTCAACTAATTGGGGGGAAAATGTTTGTAAATCGAATAGATGTCGTTTTGCGCTGTATTTGTGCAATAAAGTCCCTCAAGTGAATTTGGTCTATCTTTCAGGAGTAGTTGCACCATTAGGACAGAAGAGGGCACTCTAAGCCCTTCTAGCAGCCTCTGGGCTGCAGTCCAGCAAAGGCCCGTTGAAGGCTACCACACTCTCACCCCTATAATTTCATTGCAAGGGCGACGCCTTGGACCATGGACACCCAGTCATCTGCATCTGCCACAGGAAAACTTCACAGAAGATAGCTGCACCTCATCTAAAGTAGTATTCAAAGTTTGTTGAGCTGTAGTTACATAGATCCAAGGCGTGCAGATGGAAAATATGCCTTTTGAAAGCTCCTCGGCCTAGGTCTTTTGTACTACAGTGTTCACAGACACAAGAAATGTAAATATGCATCACATGTGTATCAAAAAAGCCCAGAGTGACAAATTGTAGCACATCATAAAATGCAGTAGAGTATTGGAGCCTTGAATACACAAGACCTCATTTTACATATTGTTTGTGAACATACAGGTGAGAATTCCAGGTTGTCCCCACACTCCCTATCCACTCACTGTCAAACAAATATGTGTTAGTTGATACGTGTTCCAGGTCTTACAGAACACTAATTTGTGAAATTGAGCTTCTTCATTGAGCTGTGTGAGGAAGCATCCACAAAAGAGCCCTGACAACTGAGAAGAGGAAGGGAGAAGGACGAGGCTTTACAATAGAAGATCAACATCTCTGCATCCCCAAAGCCACAGAGACTCTTTCCATGGGCCTTCATGTATTATTCAGTCCCCTCAGGTACTGGAAAAGTTGTTGCTTTGCAGGCTAACACATCACTTAGGATAATAAAATGAAACGTGATACAGTACAAGTGGTGATGGAAGTGTTTATAGTAATGATATTTGCTGTTCTGTTATTTTTTTTAAAATTTCTTTTCCTATGTATTAATATTTTTTATTGTATAAATTGTTTTTTTTTCTTTTTGTAAATTGCTTTGTGCTGAATTTTGTGCTATATAAATAAAGTTTGTTGGAATATTGCACAGTATTTTTTACTGCCCAACATTTGTTTACAAAAGTTATAGTTGCTAGTTATTTAATAGATTAATCATTTACATATAAAACACGACCAGTTGATAGAATGATTCAGTAGTCTGAGTATAGTTCAAAGTACAGCATTAAAATGTTGATTACATGTTAATGCATTAGTCATATTAAGCTAATATTATAATACAACACTGAATGATAATAAAGCTGTGTAATGAATACTTTCACTTTTGAAGTTTTACTATTTGAAGTACATTGTTGATAATATTAAAGCAAAACTTATTTGTAATGGAGTATTTTTGCATTGTGGTGTTGCTGTTTCTACTTAAGCAAATATACTTCTCCCACTGTAAATAGATTTCAAGATTAGAGTGAATGGAATAATGTGTCACAATGCATATATATTACAATAAGGCAAAGATCTTGGGTTGAATGGCTTAGTGTAAATAGTCAATTAATGCTGCGTTTACCTGGACAAAAAGAACAATTAAAGTTTGTTTTAAGGCTTTGGGTTTTTCTTATGGGAATCACTGGTTTCATTGGTGCTACGTCACGTGACGCCCACCGCGCCATGTTTCCATCTCCGCGTCGGGAAAACTTTTACAGCCAGAGGGAAGTTAAACACAATTTGTCAAGTAACCCACAGTGAACACTGTACTTCCTGTCAAAACTTTCAAAGTAAACGTGATTGACTTGACATTCAGGGATAACTCCTGAAATGCTGACTAGTGAGTGAAGTGAGAGTCAGTTTAAGAGCAAAATGACGATGTCGTCGATTCACTGAGTCAAAAAGTACGTAATGAAGGTAATTTAAGGATATAAATATATTGTATGGGATGTCAGGGTAATTATCAACGAGAGCCTTCAAGTAAACCCGTCATTAAACTGGTATTATGATTAGTTGTTGCAAAACTACACAATTATTCTTTAAGTCTTTGGGAACGACTGCTTTTTGGCGCCAGTTGTGTGATTATCGCAGTTATTCGCCAAAG